>NW_027611652.1:0-600000 GCF_964261635.1 Lissotriton helveticus | reverse complement strand
CCAATGAACCCCGTTACTGTCATTTATTCACACATGTATTCAGAAAACCCTAGTTAGTGCTTCCCGGTTATCCTAACCTGCACCTAACTTTCCTCGAACCTGTGACCTCAGGACAATGGATTCTATTCACCACTTGCCCTTTCAATTCCCCGGGGAGTTCGGACAACACGAAACGATACGGTTTACAAATGCATGGATTAGTACATATAGCAATATAAGAACAAGAATAAAAACAATGCAAAAATTCATGAGTTTCAGCAGCGTATTCACAAGAGAATGATCAGGTCTCTTAGAACAGCCGCTCTTCTAGCAGCATCAATATAATAGCAGCTTCCGACTCAACTAGTCCAACTAATCCCTGCCTTACTCTCAACTAGTCCCTAACCATCCTCTAGCTACCAGAAAACTGGTAGAGCGCGCGAGGCCACCCGACCAATATGTTTTCGCCGTTTCCGGCTTCAGGGCCCATATATTTTCAAATCACCATATACATCAATCGGGTGACTTCACGAGCTCTACCAAGTTGATGTGTGTGTGTTCCCTGCTAATAATTTTTCAGTGCACCCGACTTACCATCCACCGATGCGGGTACCTAATGACCACAATGAATCAGGGAGCTAGCTGTAAAGGAAAGGCAGCAAAATGCAAACTCAAAACAATAACATTCAAATACTGTTTAAATGACCACGGACAACTGGAAGTTTTAAAATGTTTATCTAAATTCAATATTTTCTTGCATGAGGTACAGTAAAATAAGGCAATCAATAACCAAGATAACGTAAATTATGTTAGGCATAAAGAAATAATGACAGGGTAATCATTCAAATGTAATATGAAAAACAGATGGAAAATACTATAAAATCTCAGAAATGTTTAAGCATGGACATTTTATGCATGAATAACTATGGGAGGGCCTATAAAGAGTAACACGCTTCACTTAAGGTGAATGGGTCTTTGAACAATCTAGGCAATGAAGTTCTAGACCATATCATGAAATTACAGACTGCAATGCAAAATATAATTTCTAACCAGTGAGAAGACATAGGAACAAAACCTTATGGAAAAATATGTAATCAACTTTCAATAGTTGCGGAAAGGCATGGAAAATATAACATATGCAATGATGAACTTTATTAAAGCAAAAGTCAGAAATTTAGAAGGTGCAAGATTTAAAGAGTTTTCAGAGCAATATTTACCTAGAAAGGTGTGGAAACCAAACCCTGGCCATGGGTCAGTTAAGGACAGGAAACCCTCAAGGAAGGATACCCCTCAAAGGACAGCAGGTGCAGAATGGACACCCAGGACAGGACAGGATACCCTCGGAATAGGAATCAGGACAGGACCCTCAGGACAGGACAGCAAACCCTCAGGACAGGACCCTCTTCAGGACAGGACCGGAACCCACAGTTCGGAAGCAACGCCTGCGCTCCACCCGCTCTGCAGCTATCGATCAAGACCCCGATTGGGTCAGCGAACTCCCAGCTAAGTGCTTGCCAGCACTTTAAGGTTCAGTAGAACCTCAGTCTATGGTCAAATTCGGACAGAGTGCTTCGCAGCGCTCTGTATCTTCAGTCACCTATTGAGTGCGTTGGGTCAGTGACAGGTCAGCTAAACCAGACAAGTCGGACGGTTCACTAGGTGAACCCAGGGTAGATATACAGTTTGGGGTCAGTGTACCACCCCCCAATGTTGCAAAGTGTCAGAATCCTTCAATTTGGATTGGTCCTAAGGTAGGATTTGGGTAGCACACCAATCACGACCTAGAGATTCAAGCCTACATTTGCATAATAGGGTACCGCCTAACTAGATTGGGGTTCTCATGAGAACTGGTGCAGAAATACAATGGCAACGTTAACATTGTTGCTCTGTAAGCACATGTGATTGGTTCAGCCGAGTTTTTCGGGTCGTTCTCAGGAGCGTCTTGCTCATCACTGCCAACTGGCTGAGTTCCATCATTCAAGGTCTGTATCTGGCTTGGCAGGTCGCGCAGGCGCAGAAGGACCTCCAAAATGGTTCTCGGCACAGACAAACCCCATTCCCCGTGGTACATAAAAAGTAAGCGAAAAACAAATTAATACATAATAATGTCATTATGAAAATACATCACAGGGTTTGTACTTTTGACTCATCATCAAGAAATAAAACTATTGCATTAAATTGTTAGCTACATTGACACAGTCACAAGAGCAGTGGCACGAGCAGTACCACATGATAAGCACAGTTATGAATTACGCATGCGCATAACTTTCCCTCCACTTCTGCAGACGCGTCAGGACACGTGAGTGTGGCTGACGCATGCGCAGTAACTAAATACAAGCGGCGGCCATTTTAGGTGACTTGGGTAAATTATTTTAGTAAAACACATGTGCAAGCTTCACTATCTATGTTCAAACTCAACATAAACGTTAGTAAAACATACGTTTGTTACCTTATTACACATAAACGAGGTTCTTGACTTCGGCAAGCCGCAAAATATGCGAAGCTTTGCTTCATCAGGGGAAACCCCCCGATGCGACCCGGCTTCCGAGCCAACATTACCTGTCACCGATGCCAGCGACCCAGCCACTACGCCAATGATCCCAACTGCCCAAAGAACCCGAACACTATACCCCGCCAGGTCGCTGCTGCCGCCCTGGGGGAAGAGCAAACCCCAGAAGACCAAGAAGAGTACGAGACCGACCAGCCTGAGTGGGAACCGGCCGCCATGTCCCTGGTTTGCTTAGGGGAACGAGACCTGATCCCTCGGGCCCCCCTTCCCGCCAACACGCAGAAGTACAGCCAGTGGGTCAACATTAATGGCCGCCGGGCGGAAGCCCTCCGCGACACCGGGGCCAGTGTGACCGCAGTCCGCTGTCACCTGGTGGCCCCGGACCAGATCTTGCCGAACATTCTTTGCCCTGTCCGGTCGGCCGACAACTCAGAAAGTCTATGTCGAATGGCCTGCGTCCCCTTCGAATGGGGAGGGGTATCCGGGATGCTGAAAGTGACTGTCCGCGATGATGCCCCCGTGGATTGCCTCCTGGGGAACGACCTCGAAAGTTCTCCCTGGGCAGCAGTCGAACGAAGAGAGCACCTGGGGATGCTGGGCCTCCCCGAATGGGTCTGTGTCACGACCCGGTCCATGGCCGCCCGTGCCGTCCCCAGCCCAGAGGAACCCGAGTGGCCGGAGCCTCCTCCCGCGATTGTCCCAGAGGAGGCCACCCCAGAAGCAAGTCCCCCGGCCCAAACCGAAGAAGGACTCGGGCGGCTCCAGGACCTCCCCGACCTGGCCCAGTGGCGTCAAGAGGGGGGTCCCACCCAGGAACAATTCCGCCAAGAACAAAGAACCTGTCCCTCCCTCGAGGGACTCCGGAAGCAAGCCCTGGCCCAGAGCGCAGGGGACACCTCGGGGGCCCCCTGGATCTACTGGGACAATGACCTGCTCTACAGTGAGCAAAGGATTGCAGAACTAGGGGCCAGTCGGGTGCTGGTGGTGCCCCTTCGCTTCAGAGACTTCCTCTTGAACTTAGCGCACGATGTACCCCTTGCCGGACACCTGGGGCAAGATAAAACGTACGACCGCCTGGTGACCCACTTTTACTGGCCCCGAATGCGAAAGGACGTCACCAACCACTGCAGGGCCTGCCCCACCTGCCAGGCCAGCGGAAAAAGTGGCCGAAAGACCAAAGGACCCTTACAGCCTTTTCCCGTCGTCACCACCCCGTTCGAAATGGTGGGAATAGACATTGTGGGCCCCCTGGACCCCCGAACAGCACAAGGACACCGGTTCATCCTGGTCCTGGTGGACCACGCCACCCGCTATCCCGAGGCCATCCCTCTTCGAACCGTGACGGCGCCCGTGGTAGGCCGAGCCCTGATGGGGATCTTCTCCCGGGTGGGCTTTCCCCGGGAGGTCATCAGCGACAGGGGCACGAACTTCATCTCGAAGTACATGAAGTCTCTCTGGCAACAGTGCGGGGTCACCTACAAGTTCACGACCCCCTATCACCCGCAAGAAAATGGATTGGTCGAGCGGTTTAACCGCACTCTCAAAGGAATGATCATGGGCCTAGAAGAACCCCTCCGTCGCCAATGGGACGTGCTGCTCCCGTGCCTCCTGTTCGCCTACCGAGAGGTCCCTCAAAAATCCCTAGGCTTCAGCCCATTTGAACTCCTGTACGGACACCCCGTCCGCGGTCCCCTCAGCCTGATCAAAGAAGGTTGGGAGATGCCCCCCCAGAAAACTCCCCCTGATATATACAAGTATCTCTTAACCCTTCGCAACCAGACCCGGCGATTCAGGGAGATCGCCAAAGCCAACCTCGAAGCCAGTCAGGAAGACATGAAGAAATGGTATGATCAGCACGCCTCCTCTATCGAGTTCGAGCTGGGACAGAAGGTCTGGGTGATGTCCCCGGTCGAACCCTGTGCCCTACAGGACAAATGGTCCGGACCCTTCAAAGTGATCGAACGCAAGGGGCCCGTCACCTACTTAATCGACATGGAATCCTCCCGGAACCCCCTACGGGTCCTCCACGCCAACAGACTCAAGCCCCATTTTGTACGCTCAGAACTCAGCCTCCTGATGGCTACTGATACTGGGACGGAAGAAGACTCCGAGCCCCTTCCGGACCTGCTGAGGACCCTCGAGCGGGATGGCTCAGTGGAAGGGGTCAGACTCTCCGAGGCCTTGTCCCCGGAGCAACGCCAAGACTGTCAAGCTCTCCTGTCACAATTCGCAACCTTGTTCTCTCTCACCCCCGGGGTCACCCCCTGGTGCCTTCACGATGTGGACACCGGGGACAGCCCCCCTATTCGACACAGGGCGTACCGCGTACCAGATCAGGTGCGCGCCTGCATCCAGACCGAGGTATCCAAGATGCTGGCCCTGGGAGTGATCGAACCCTCTGACAGCCCCTGGGCCAGCCCAGTCGTTCTGGTCCCCAAGGCTGCCGCCCCGGGCGTTGCCCCTGAGCTCCGATTCTGTGTGGACTACCGGGGACTGAATGCCGTTACCAGAACCGACGCTCACCCTATCCCCCGAGCAGATGAGCTAATTGACCGTATGGGGGCCGCCCGCTACCTGAGCATCTTCGATTTAACAGCGGGCTACTGGCAAATCGGCCTCACCCCCAGGGCCCAAGAACGATCCGCCTTCTCTACCCCGGATGGTCACTACCACTTCAAAGTGATGCCATTCGGCATGAAAAACGCTCCAGCAACATTTCAACGACTCGTGAACCAGGTACTGGCGGGCCTCGAAGAATTCAGCGCCGCCTACCTGGACGACATCGCTGTGTACAGTCACCACTGGACCGACCACCTCCGCCACCTGCGGGAAGTTCTACACGCCCTCCGGCAGGCCGGGCTCACCATCAAAGCCAGCAAATGTCAGGTTGGCCAAGGGTCCGTGACCTACCTAGGACACCAAGTGGGAAGCGGTCTGGTGGCCCCCCTCCAGCTCAAGATCGCTGCCATCCAGACCTGGCAACCCCCTACGACCCAAACCGAGGTCCGGGCCTTCCTGGGACTCACCGGGTACTACCGGCGGTTTGTGAAGGACTATGGCAGCATCGTGGGGCCCTCACGGAGCTCACATCCAAGAAGAACCCCAAGACAGTCAACTGGACTCCGGACTGCCAGTCGGCCTTCGAGACACTGAAGGCCGCCATGTGCACTGCCCCCGTGCTCCAGGCTCCCGACTATGGCCGGGACTTCATTGTACAGACGGACGCCTCCGATCATGGCGTGGGGGCCGTCCTCTCCCAACTCAACACCGGGGGAGTCGACCAGCCAGTGGCATTCATCAGCCGACGCCTGCTGGCCCAGGAACAGCGCTGGAGCACCATCGAGAGGGAGGCCTTCGCCGTAGTATGGGCCCTCAAGAAGCTCCGGCCCTACCTCTTCGGCACCCACTTTCGGGTACAGACCGACCACCGACCCCTGCAATGGCTGATGCAGATGCGGGGGGAAAACCCGAAACTGTTGCGCTGGTCCATCTCCCTGCAGGGGATGGACTTCACTGTGGAGCATCGTCCAGGCCCAGACCACGCCAACGCAGACGGCCTGTCACGCTTCTTCCGCCTCGGCGAGGAGAGTACCCAAGAAGATGGCTGACTCTCCCTGCCTTCAGCTGGGGGGGGACGCATGTTGGACAGGCCTCGTGGCTGGGCCGTCCCCCCTCCGTACAACGGGGCCCGGACCCCGGCTCCCTCTGAATCCCCAGCAAGAGCCACCCCGGCAACCCCCGAGGCAACCCACAACCCGTCCACAACGGGACTCCCGCTCCTGAAACCCTTCAGTACCGGCTGGCCCTGGTCCCCGTCAACACCATGGCCCCGGACCAGCCGCCATCTTTGGACACTACACCACGAGGCCGCGTGGCCTCGACTCTACCCCAACCCTGGGCCTGGCCAGGCCCCGACATCGAGGCACCAACCTCCACCCAGGAGGTAGAGAGACCACTTGGCAGGGCAATAGAAGAAGGAGTCGTCAACGGCTCTCCTCCGCCAGGTGTCGATCGCCCCTGGCCTCCCAGGGCGCTGGCTCCACCCCCCTGCTGGGGGTCTGGACTCCCTCATCCCGGACCTCCCGACCTCCAGGCGCGAGGGTCCGGACATCAAAGGGGACCAGACCTATAACTGGGGTGTTGGACAGGCCCCACGAAGGGCTCGCTCCCTCCCCGCATAACAGGGCCCAGACACCGGCTCTCCGGGGGCTACCCGCAGAAGCAACCCGCAACCCGTTCCCTCCGGGACGCCTGCTCCCGGATATCTCTGTGCCACGGGCCCGGACCCCCGTCAGCCCCATTGCCCGGCCCAGCCGCCATCTTGGACACTGCACCACGCGGCCGCGTGGCCTCAGCTCGACCCCAACCCTGGGCCTGGCCAGGCCCCGACATCCCGGCACCACCATCCACCCAGGAGGTGAACGGACCACTTGGCAGGTTAATGGGAGAAAGAAGTGTCGATGGCTCTCCCCCCGCCAGGTGCCGATCGCCCCCAGCCTCCCCGGGTGCTGGCTCCACCCCCCTGCTGGGTGTCTGGACTCCCTCATCCCGGACCTCCTGACCTCCCAGTGCGAGGGTCTGGACATCAAAGGGCGCCAGACCTATAACTGAGGCAGCCCCAGAACAGGAAAGCAGTTGTATCCTGGAGTCGAGAGACACGGAGAAGAACTCATCCTTGACGGACTGCTGGCGCTGCCGCAGCCCCGCCTTGTGAACTATCGTCCTGCCTGCTGGCGCTCCCGCGGCCTTCTGCAACCTTCATCCTCGTGGGACCTGCTGGCGCTGCCGCGGCCCGTTGTAACCGTCATCCTCGTTGGGACCTGCTGGCGCTGCCGCGGCCCGTTGCCACCTACGACCTCTTCGGGACCTGCTGGCGCTGCCGCGGTCCGACCCGTCCGAACACCGAGCTCGAGGATTGTGAGCTACCACCGGTTCACTTCAGTACCCGTAGGTACCAAGACTGTCCCGCTACCCCCTTTCCCTACTAGAGACTAGAATTGAGAGGATCATCGTGTCCTGATCTCCTTGTATCGTACTACCTTACTCAAGAACTGCCTATAAAAGGTGTTAATCCGATCTTCGTGTGGTGTCCATCTGTGGGGGGGAAGTTACTTGTCTGTACGATCGCTGGAGACGGCCCTCACCGGAGGCCTCTCCCCTTGTGCTCGGCCGACCCTCCAGGTCCCCGTCTAACATTGGTGGCCAGCGGCGCGATCCGAACCAACGCGTAACCGTACAGAGAGTAACTCACCCTACGACTAATCCACTATGACGACCAGAGAGGGCGGATCTGCAGAGAAATTCCAGATGGAAAAACTGGAAGAGTACAACCACCGAGAGCTAAAACAATTTTGCATAGAACTAGGCATTGCTACCACCGGTTTGAGCACGAAAGAGGACTTCAAACACGCCCTAGAATCCTGGGCAGAGACAAATACTGCCGGACCCCGGGACCCCGAAGCCCCGGAGACAAACACCACTCTGACGGAAGAAAGGAGAACGGATCTCTCCCGGGAAGAGATCCGAGAACGGGAGAAAAATAGACTACACGAGTTAGAGTTGGCACGGCTCAAATTAGACGGAGAATTGAAACTGGAAGAACAAAAGATGAACTTAGAACACTTACGGCTCCAAGAAGAGCGGGAGGAAAAGCAGAGACAGAGAGAACTTGAAGAAAAAAGACCGGCATACGAACACGAGAGCAAGCTAGCGGAGATAGAAATGCGCAAACAGAACAAAGACCTAGGGGTGCCCGAGCAACCACGCCCCCCAGGTACTACCGAACAGAAGGTCCACATCCCCAAAGATGTGGTCCGTGAGTATTATCGGAACGACGACATACAGCAGTGGTTCAAGGCCTACGAGATCGCCATGACTGCCCACCGGATCGCTCGAAGTGACTGGGGAGCCGGTCTATGGGGGAGATTCGTCAATGAAGGCCGTGATGCCCTGCTGCAGCTTCCGGACCATCAAATGACGTCCTATGACCACATGAAGGCTGCCCTCCTCAGTCGATATGGGCTGACGCCCGAGATGTACCGCCAGAGGTTCCGCAACTGCACCCGAATCCCGGGGACAACCTGGATCGAATATGTGAACTATTTCAGCCGAGCCTTCGAGGGATGGATCAAGGGTAGCAACGTAACAACATACGAACAGCTCTTCAACCTCATTGTGTGGGAGCACCTCTCCAACAACTGCTTCGTCGAGCTTAGGCAGCACCTCCTCGACAGTAAATTGACTGACCCACTGCAGCTCGCCGCCGAGGCTGACCGATGGGAGAGCACCCGAGTGACCCGGAGTGGGCCAAACGAACAGAACAGAACCAACCAAGGTCCTCATCGTCCCCGAGGAGGAGGAGGAGGACAGGGCCGGGGCAGAGACGCCGTCCCGGCCGCTCCCGCAAACAACACCCCGCCCCCGGCCGGCCGGGGCAACCCCCGATGCGCCCGGGGTTCCGAGCCAACGTTACGTGTCATCGATGCCAGCGAGTCGGCCACTATGCCAGTGACCCGACCTGCCCAAAGAACCAGACCCCCGGGCCCCGCCAGGTGGCTGCCGCCGCCCTAGGAGAAGAGCAAGTCTCCGAAGAGCCTGAAGAGTACGAGCAGGAGCAGCCCGAGTGGGAACCTGCCGCCATGACCCTGGCCTGCCTCGGGGGAAGAGACCTGATCCCGCGGGCTCCCCTACCAGCCAACACCAGGAAATACAGCCAGTGGGTGAGCATAAATGGGCGGAAGGCCGAAGCCCTGCGTGACACAGGGGCCAGTGTGACGGCCCTCCGTTGTCACCTGGTGACCCCAGAACAAATCCTGCCAAACGTTCTTTGCCCCGTCCGATCGGCCGACAATTCGGAAAGCCTGTGTCGGATGGCCTGCGTCCCCTTCGAATGGGGAGGAGTGTCCGGTATGCTAAAAGTGACTGTCCGCGACGATGCCCCCGTGGACTGCCTCCTGGGGAACGATCTCGAGAGTTCCCCGTGGGCAGCCGTTGAAAGAAGAGAGCACCTGGGGATGTTAGGCCTCCCGGGCTGGGCGTGCGTAACAACCCGGTCCATGGCCGCCGACACCATCCCTAGATCTGAAGAACCCGAATGGCCAGCACCTCCTCCCCCGATCGATCCAGAGGGAGACTCCATCCCTACCGACACCCCGGAACAAACCCAAGAAGAGCCCGTTCAGCCCCAAGACCTTCCGGACCTGGCTCAGTGGCGTCAGGAAGGGGGGCCCACCCAAGAACAATTCCGGCAAGAGCAAAAGACATGTCCCTCCCTCGAGGGACTGCGACAGCAAGCGCTCGCCCAGAGCGCAGGAGACACCGCAGGGGCCCACTGGATCTATTGGGACAATGACCTACTGTACAGCGAACAAAGAATAGCGGAGCTGGGGGCCAGTCGAGTGCTGGTGGTACCCCTCCGCTTCAGAGACTTCCTTTTGAACTTGGCCCATGATGTCCCCCTGGCTGGACACTTGGGGCAAGACAAAACATACAACCGCCTGGTGACTCACTTTTACTGGCCGAAAATGAGAAATGACGTCTCCAACCACTGCCGGTCCTGCCCGACCTGCCAGGCCAGCGGGAAGAGCGGCCTGAGGTTCCGTGACGATTTTAACTCGTGTTTTCATCATTGTCGTAAACACATGATTTTGGTATCAGTGAACCGCAAATGATCCATTTAGTATATCCTGGTGTTTTCGCTATGCTACGAGCAAGAGCACTCCTGTTATGCAACACATTTCTGATCTACCCGTGGCATCCATCTTAGAACACGGAAGCCATTTTGTATTCCTTGCCCTCACATAGTCAATGGACACGCAATGACCTCTTTTCATTTAAGGACACGTAGGCTTTAACCGGCGATTCACCTTGCTAGTGACACGTGCACCTTAGGCCAGCAATGCTGTGGCAGCATGACTCGGCAAGAACTGCCTCCCCAGCCTGAGGCCAGTCCTGCTATACTGGTTCTTGTGTCCGTTAGCCTGATCATGATTAGGCGGCCGAAGCTGGTAACCGTGCCCATTTACGACCCACAAACATCTCTTATCCTGTCTTTCTATCTTCTGCACCGGCTCTGCTCCTTTCCTTCTGGGCCTTTATTAGGGGGAGGTAACGAAATTTACGATGAGGCGGTCCGGGTCTTGAATGAGAAATTGACATGGGATTATGATGGAATAGTGGGAACCCCTCATTCGTAATGTTTTGACATCAGATACTGTTGACGATTCCTGTACGACGCCAAATATTTAGAACTGTGGTAACATGTAAAGAATTTGCCCCGAGCAGAATATTTAGTATTTAAGGAGTAACCCTCTTTGTACAAATTGAACAGGCTCCTAGACACTGCCCGTGTGCAGTTTCTGTGACTTCTGTGTCCCTGCAGTAATAAACCTTTGGTCTTTGACGCCACCATCGAGAAGCCCGTGTTTCTGTTTGTTTGTGCACCGAGACAGGTAGAACTCCGGGGTCTTCGGGTGTTATCCCTGACACCTCTGGACAGAACCAAAAAGTCCAGAACTCCAATTGGCGCCCAATGTGGGGCGACGTCATCCGGTACCGGTCCAAAAGCCTGAAGAGTTCGAGGAGCTTCGTGTGAAGATTTCAGAGGGAGGCGCCCCACTTCATCGATCCCGGCATATCGCAAAAGTGGCCCGACGTTCTCTTCCACGAGGGTTCCCGTTCAGACGGCTTCAGTGGTCCGTTGCCTTGACCGTCGCCCTGTCTTGGACCCGAGGTGCAGTCCTTAGTACGGCGAGACGTGACGGGTTTCTCCTTGGTGACGTCTTCAGTGCCTCAGTTAAGTATTTTGTGAGGGTTGCTCCTGTTTGGATAATCCTTTTAGTTCTCAGTTCAGTTCAGTTCTGTAAGATTATCACTGGTTATTCTGGTTACGATAATCATTCTGTTCAGTTCAGGTATCGATACATTTGTCAGTTCTGGTAGGCCTAAGTTCTTGGTTCGAGTGCGCATCTTTTCTGTTTGTGTCTTGTTTGTTTTGTGTTCCGGATTATAAAATGGTAAGTCAGAAAAATTGTATGTTGTCTTGTTTTAGTTGCAACAGTGATTCCCAGTTGGAGGACTCGTGTTTGGTTCCTCCGATTGGAACTCCCCTTTATGATCTATATTGCAAGTTTGGTGTGGGCCCTATCTCTTATAACGAGGTATGGATCCACTATACAGAGAAAGATGGTGTCCTTAGTTGGCCACTACATGGTAGTTTTGAACCTGAAGTTCTCGATAATCTAGAAAGAAGGTTGTTTAAGAAGAAAGCCCGGCCGGCAATGTTTGATTCTTTCCGTTATTGGCGAAAAGAATCTAAACAGAGAGAAATTAAAAAATTGAAGAAAGAACAGAAAGAGCAAGAGTTGACTTTAGAACAGTCTGCTAAACAGCTGCAACTCAACGAGTCTGAGAAAGCGATGGAGGTGGCCAATAGAGAGCGTAATTTAGCGATAGACAAGTGCTATCCTGCTTTGCCATCGAGTACGGCTAAGATAGTAGAGGACCCTGAAAAGGATCCCCTGTTGTCTTACTTGTTACGATCACCCCCACCGTATGCACAGGGTGCTACGGCTCCACCTATACCGAATGTTCAATTACCGGTTGCTGGACAACCTGGTGTCCCTGTTCCCGCTCCCCTGAATCAAGTTCCTGTACCTCCTGTGGTCAATGTTAATGTTCCTTTGACAACCCCTCTTCTAGGGTTGCCGGCTTCTTTGCCTATGCCTGTGTCGCTCACACCTGCTAGTTCACAAGCTATTTTGCCTGCTACTCCTACTGTTCCTGATCTATCTGTTCCAACTGCTACTCTATTTACTGCTTCTGCTAATATTATGACTCCACTTTCTGTTCGTCGGAGAATCACTGATTCTGTCTCTAATATTCTATCTCCCTTCTATAAAACTCTGATTAAGACTCCTACCTCTGACTCTGTGCAGAGACGTAGTCAGCTTCCCAGTACTGAAGAAAGAGGAATACTAGATTCCACTGCTCTTAGATGGGTTTCAAAAGTTGGAAGATATAATGTACAAGATGTATTAGATACATTTATGCAATGGAACGAACCAACACAACGATATGTGTTCGATGAAATGTGTTTCCTTCTACGTGAGGAATTGGAAGAGGATGACCCTGAATCAAATCTAGGAGAATTAATTAATGTTCAGAAAGAGTTTGCTGCAGGTATGATAGTTGGTCAAAATATAAAAGAAGCGATGGAACTAATTTTAAGTTATAGGAATGACCCATCCCTTCGTTCACCAAGAGAGTTAGAGAAACGTAGTACGAAACAAAATCGTCAATATCCAATGAGAGAGGTTCCACCAATTTGGCGTGAAGCTGTGCAAGCTAATGCACCGCTTGGTATTGCGGCCGCTCCGGCACAATTCCAGAGAGTATGGATACATATTCCATGGAAGCGAGCTGAAGTATTAGCAGTGAAACAGGCCTTGCCAGATCCACGTAAAAATCCTGCAGGGTACTACAAAGAGTTGGCTCAAACAGTTGACGCTTGTGTATTGAATCTTGCTGACATAGATCTGCTATTTGGTAATGTAGTACCGCAACCAATTTGGGCTAAAATTCGTAAAGAGAATCATCCAGTTGCCCTAGGTGGTGACTGGGCAGCTATAATTGCAGCGGATGGTCAACAAATAGGTGGTTCCAAACCTGAACCTTTAATTGCTAATTTACCTGGTAGAATAATCGATTTAATGAAAACCTTGATGCCAGCATTGCGCGTTAACTGGGACAAATTGTCCGCGTGCAAACAGAAGAAAGACGAAAGCGTCTCCGACTTTTTCACAAGATTCGAGGAAACTTTCGTGGATCATAGTGGTCAGGATATGAGCACAGAAGGAGGCCAGAGATTATTTGTTGATAAATTTGTGCACAATCTGTTGCCAGAACTTAGTGGTAAATTAAAGAATTCTGAAAGTGCGTGGGCTGTCTCTACGACTGCGCAAATACTTGCGACTGCCCAGTACTATGAAAATAGGGATAAAGAGGAGAAAGAAAAAACAGATAAAAAGACGAAAGATTTAAAAACTAAAGTACTTTTACAGCAAGCATATCCGCCTCGCACGAATCAGACTAACATGCAGCAAGGGTCATATCAAAGAACGGATTATAATTTTCAAAGGCCACAATACCAATGGAATCAATGTGCTTATTGCAAAATGGAAGGTCATTACAAAAGTGAGTGTCCAGTTCGAACGCAAAATAATACTGCGGCTGCTCAGAGAGGTCGTGGTAGTTCTATGCAAAATTCTAGAGGTCGAGGAAGAGGTGTTATGCCTCCGCAGACGAGTGATCGCCCTTCTAATTATTTCGACCAGCGAAATGGACAATCTGCCCAACAGAATAGGTCTCCACAGTATCATGTTGAAGACTATTATGAAGCTAGTGAGGAAGTTCAGCAAAGTGAGTACTAGGACAGCCATGGACAAAGAGAGGGAGTAGTATCAGTTCCAGTAGATCAGAGTGGGCCTTATGTCGCAGTAGCAACATCAGGTATAGTCGAACCGTTTCTGTTGGATACTGGTGCAGCAAAAAGTTCTATCATACATGCGAAACTCCCTGGCGCACCTTTGTCTGGCTCAACAAACGTTTCAGTAGGTTTTTCGGGCGCCCCTGTTCATAACCCTGTTTCTGGTCCTTTGTCTATTTCTGTTGGACCCTGTCAATTGAAAGCACCCCTGATTTTGACGACAGGTTGTAACGAAAATCTGCTTGGTTTAGACTTGTTAAAACGCCTGTACGCGACATTGTACTGTTCTCCAGCAGGAGTACAGCTTACGTTGGGTAAAAGAATAATCTCTCCGATGTACTTGTCGATGGATGCGCTCCCACCAGAGCTGCGTTCACTCCCTGATACTCTTTGGGCGACTGGTCCTAATGATGTAGGTCTATTGGAAATTCCACCCTATGTAGTAACTTTGAAAGCAAATGTCAAACTTCCACGAATTCCACAATACAGAATCTCTAGTGAAGGTGAGCGTGCGCTCCTACTGATAGTACAAGATCTGATCAAGAAGGACGTTATAGAAGAAACTAGAGGTAATGTCTGTAATAGTCCTGTACTGCCTATTTTGAAAAGAACTGACCCAACAAAACCTCCAGTATATAGGTTTGTAATTGATCTTAGAGAGGTTAATAAAATTGTGATTCCACAGTTTCCTGTGGTTCCAGACATTACTGCATTGTTAACGTTGATTCCTGCTACAGCAGCATGGTTTTCGGTTGTCGACTTGAAAAATGCCTTTTTCAGCATTCCGATAGCTGAAGAAAGCAGAGATATCTTCGGTTTCTCTCTAGGAGGACGAAGCTTCAGGTTTAAACGCGCTCCACAAGGCTATTGTGAAAGCCCATCCATTTACAGTCAAACATTGAAAAGCCAGTTAGATTCCTTCGTACTTCCTCCTGGTTCTGCTTTAATACAATATGTCGATGATCTTCTAGTGGCTGCCGATGACAAGGAAACTTGCAAAACAGCTACAATTTCTTTATTGCATCACTTGTCAGATTTGAATCACAAGGTGTCACCTTCAAAAATGCAATACTGCTGCCAAGAAGTGACCTACCTAGGTCATCTCTTGTCAAAGGAGGGAAGGAAGTTGACCCCAGAGAGAATAAAAACAATTACACAGATGAATGTTCCTAGCACGCAGAGAGAAGTACGTGCCTTTTTAGGTATTACCTCATATTGTAGGCAATGGATCCCAAATTTTTCTCTTTTAGCAAAACCATTGGTAGCCTTGACTGGGAAAGGTGTTCCGAGTCCGGTACCATGGTCTGCAGAATGTCAGCAGAGTTTTTCTGAATTGCGAAATGCACTGTGTTCAGCACCTGTATTGGGTACACCCGACTACAGTAAGCCATTCACGCTCTATGTCCACGAGAGAGAAGGTTGTGCATTGAGTGTTTTGACGCAGAAACTTGGTGATAAACAACGCCCTTGTGCGTATTTTTCATCAACGTTAGATCCGGTAGCCAGAGCATTGCCTAGTTGCTTGAGAGCTACAGCCGCAGCTGCAGTTTCCATTCGACAATCTGCTGGTTTAGTAATGAACAACATGCTAGTGGTCATGGTTCCTCATGCTGTGGATACACTCATGAACCGAACCAAGACGCAGCACCTTACCAGTGCTAGATTATCAGGTTATGAACTGACACTGTTAGCTAATCATATTCAGATCAAAAGATGCAATGTATTGAATCCAGCAACATTGTTGCCGACTAGCCAAGAGTCGAGTGATTCCGAACCACACGACTGTTGTTTTAAAACTGAGGAAGAAACAAAAGGACGAATTGATCTAAAAGACACTCCGTTATCAGATCCAGATGGCACGCTGTATGTTGATGGGTCTTGCTTTAAATTGGAGAATGGTGACGTGACTGCTGCCTATGCAGTAACGACTTTGAGTACGATTGTGGAGACTGCAAGAGTGAGTCAGAATTCTGCCCAGGCTGCAGAATTGATCGCGCTAACAAGAGCGTGCGTGTTAGCTAAGGGAAAGAGAGTGAATGTGTTCACAGATAGTCAGTACGCGTTCGGCGTGGCCCATAGTTTTGGCCGCTTGTGGAAAGAGAGAGGTTTCATTACGTCCCATGGGACTAAGATTCAACATGGTCAGCTAGTTAATGACTTGTTGGAATCTCTAACCTTGCCGACTGAAGTTGCGATTGTGAAATGCAGTGCTCATAAAGCAATCACGGATGATGTTGGTCGTGGGAATGCTTTTGCCGATGAGACTGCAAAACAGACAGCTAGAAACATGATGAGTAGAATGTATGTTGCAACGTCTGCAAGATGGATTTCTGAGTCTGGAATGTGTGAAGACACAGTGGAAAGCATGAAAGAAATTCAGAAAGAGGCGACTGAGGAGGAAAAACTTGCATGGAGAGACAGCACGGGTAAATTGGACTCGAGTGGGTGTTGGATTGATTTGTCGGAACAACAGCGTTGGATGTTGCCTGATGCGTATGTGCTTGCAGTAGTAACGATGGCACATGGAGCAGCGCACATCAGTTCTAAAGGGATTTGTAAGATGTTGGCCCCAGTCTGGAAGAATGATGGGATTAGTAAGTGTGCAGAGAGAGTGGTGAGAAATTGTATGGTATGCTTGATGCATAATCCTGGCAAGGGAATCCCCACACCTGCAGGTCATTTCGCTCCTCCTTCCTGCCCCTTTGAAGTGATCCAGCTAGACTTCATTCACATGGATCGTTGTAATAACCTAAAGTACGTCCTAGTGGTAGTTTGTGCTTTCTCCAGATGGATCGAAGCATACCCGCTAAAGGACAATACTGCCTTATCCACTGCCAAAATTCTTCTTAAAGAATACTTCCCCAGATACGGAATGCCACGGATTGTATGGTCAGATAACGGAAGTGAGTTCGTAGGGAAAGTTATGCAGAGTGTGTGTGCCGGCCTAGGGATTAGACAGAAGTTTCATAGTGCGAATCATCCCCAGTCCGCGGGTTTAGTCGAGGGTTACAATGGAACCCTTAAACTGAAACTTGCTAAGATACAAGCATCCACGGGTTTGCCCTGGCCAGATGCACTGCCTTTGGCTTTGTTATCAACAAGAGCAACTGTACATTCTAGAGTAGGGCTTAGTCCATATGAAATAGTTTTTGGTCGTCCTGCAAATGTTTGGGGGGTACCTAGACCAAAAGAATTCAAGCAGCTGGAATACCCAATGTTAATTGATTACCTTTTCGACTTGACTGCTAAATTGAGTCTTATTCACCAACAGGTTTTCGATGCATTGCCAAAGCCACCGGAGAGTCCAGGCCATCAGCTGAAACCGGGTGACCAGGTGGTCATTAGAAATTTTGCAAGAACGAAAAATCTTCAACCCAGATTCATTGGCCCTTTCCAAGTCTTACTAGCAACGAGAACTGCTATTCGTGTGGCCGGAAGGAAGAACTGGATCCATACGACACACGTCAAACGTGTGCCTCTGCCACTTCCTTACGACAACTGGGTAAAGAAAGGAATCGGTGCCTCTGAAACGGAACAAGTCCCCAGGTTCATACCTTTCAGCGATGCAGAACTAATCACGGATTCACCAAATTCTGACTCTCCTCCTGAAACTGCTCTTTTGAACCCTGAACATTTGTCATCCGCACCCAACGAACATTTGCCATCTGCACCAAAAGAACATTTGCCATCTGAAAACGTGAACATTGCAACGTCGGCTGAAAATACGTTGTTTCCAGACCAGACAGCTCCTGCAAAACTGAGATACAATCTGCGACCTCGCAATATGGACAAATAAAGCAGGAAACTGCCTATTTTCAGATCTGAATTTTCTATACATTGCCTCCAGCCAGGAAGTTTGCTAATACTTTGTATTGTTTCTTTTTTGTTTTAAAATTGCCTTGCCGTCTGGGTAGCCGTAGGGTCGTGGCTGTGTGCCTAGTTGAATCTGCGGGGGTCAGACACAAGGTCGATCTTTCTGTTAGTTCTGGGAACTCCCAGGGCTGATAGAGGCATTTTCATCTACGTACACATCATCAGTGGTCGCGAACGGTCGTAGAAGATGGAGCTTCCTGAGCTGCAAAGAAAGAATGTAATTTATGTTCGCAGAAATAGACTGTACAGAATACTTCACAGCAAATGCTTTCTAATGCAATGTGCAGTTACATTTTTAATTGTTTTGATAACGTTGGTGGGTGGAATCATCTTTGGTGTGCATTTGATTTTTATGCCAGTAACTACAGTACCTCCCATTGATCCTACTACTTCTACGGTTTCTTCTATGCATTCTTTTCACTCATTTCCTGAACACGAACAAGCTCGACGCTCAGAATTTATTAACAATACATTTGTACAGCTCTTGCATCAACACCAACTGGTAGTTAATACTACAGACTGCTGGGTGTGTGGCTTGATACCTCACACTATGGATAAAGGCATTCCCTATCTAGTCTTGCCTTTTAGCTACAATGGATCATTTCAGGCCTTTCAGACCATTTTTTCATATGCCCTTGAGACCTATCCTCCGCGTCCACCACGGTCCACTAAATACAACCCAGCCAACAAAGCTTTAGTCCAGGGAATTATTGACATGATTAAAGACGTCAATAATACTCCATCTTACCCTAGAGATGAATTACGGGTGTATTTGAGTTGGAACTCTACAGAGTATCGCCTTAGTTTGGGAGAAAGCAAGCGTAAAAGCTCCACTTCAGTTTGGGTCGTGCCTCACCGAGGTCAGGTCTGTTTGCAAGGAAATGGGAGAAATCTGAGAGCTCAGCTAGGGAGGAGTGAGTGCGTTGAGACTTACGTATTTCCGTCTAACTCCTCCCCTGCCTTCTTTACTGCTAGAGGTACTTACTTCATCTGTCAGGACAGAGCATATACATGGCTGCCTGCTGACTTTTCAGGTTCATGTTATATTGCTCGATTGTTACCTCCGACATACACTGCTTCTTCAGATTATCACAAGACCAGAGTAGCAAGAGGTGTCTTCAGCAAAGAAGATACCGCTGGTCAGGAAGCTGGAGACTTCTTCAAAGGTTTCCTTCCGTTTTGGGGGCCTATGGCCAATAGTAGAAATCTACGTCAACTAACACGGGTAGTTGAATCTACTATTACAGAAACGGCTGGTGCCCTTAGTAACTTAACAGCTGAGCTTCAGGCGGATCGTCTCATGACGTTGCAGAACCGAATGGTTCTAGACGTAATACTTGCAGATCGAGGTGGGGTATGCAGAATGATCCAATCAAGCTGCTGTGTTTTTATTCCCAATAATGCTCCAACTGTCTATGAAGCGATCTCTAAGCTACACAAGATTTCCGACTCTATACACGTAGACAAGGGAAACTGGTCCTTCATGGAGTGGTTTTGGACTCTGGTATCAGCGTGGGGATGGAAGGTCCTGATGGTCATTGGCGCCATCCTAGTATTTCTGTTCTCGTGCTGCCTTATTATCCAATGTGGTCCCGCTCTGTGTAGTCTCTGTGCTGCAACCTGTTTCAGAAAACCACCTACATTAGGAGAAAAGGCACGGGACAGGATGATGGTGCAACAACATGTCACTGACCTAATGAGCATAGAGTTAGATTCTGACATAGACTGAGTAATTGCCTATGTAAGGGCAAAAGGAGGGTCTGAGGTTCCGTGACGATTTTAACTCGTGTTTTCATCATTGTCGTAAACACATGATTTTGGTATCAGTGAACCGCAAATGATCCATTTAGTATATCCTGGTGTTTTCGCTATGCTACGAGCAAGAGCACTCCTGTTATGCAACACATTTCTGATCTACCCGTGGCATCCATCTTAGAACACGGAAGCCATTTTGTATTCCTTGCCCTCACATAGTCAATGGACACGCAATGACCTCTTTTCATTTAAGGACACGTAGGCTTTAACCGGCGATTCACCTTGCTAGTGACACGTGCACCTTAGGCCAGCAATGCTGTGGCAGCATGACTCGGCAAGAACTGCCTCCCCAGCCTGAGGCCAGTCCTGCTATACTGGTTCTTGTGTCCGTTAGCCTGATCATGATTAGGCGGCCGAAGCTGGTAACCGTGCCCATTTACGACCCACAAACATCTCTTATCCTGTCTTTCTATCTTCTGCACCTGGCTCTGCTCCTTTCCTTCTGGGCCTTTATTAGGGGGAGGTAACGAAATTTACGATGAGGCGGTCCGGGTCTTGAATGAGAAATTGACATGGGATTATGATGGAATAGTGGGAACCCCTCATTCGTAATGTTTTGACATCAGATACTGTTGACGATTCCTGTACGACGCCAAATATTTAGAACTGTGGTAACATGTAAAGAATTTGCCCCGAGCAGAATATTTAGTATTTAAGGAGTAACCCTCTTTGTACAAATTGAACAGGCTCCTAGACACTGCCCGTGTGCAGTTTCTGTGACTTCTGTGTCCCTGCAGTAATAAACCTTTGGTCTTTGACGCCACCATCGAGAAGCCCGTGTTTCTGTTTGTTTGTGCACCGAGACAGGTAGAACTCCGGGGTCTTCGGGTGTTATCCCTGACACCTCTGGACAGAACCAAAAAGTCCAGAACTCCAGGCCGCAAACTCAAGGCACCTCTGCAACCTTTCCCCGTTGTGACCACCCCGTTCGAAAGGGTGGGAATAGACATTGTGGGGCCCCTGGACCCCCGAACAGCACAAGGGCATCGATTCATCCTGGTCCTGGTGGACCACGCCACCCGCTATCCTGAGGCGGTTCCCCTTCGAACTGTAACAGCACCAGTGGTAGGTCGAGCCTTAATGGGGATCTTCTCTCGAGTGGGCTTCCCCAGGGAAGTCGTCAGTGACAGGGGCACGAACTTTATTTCAAAATATATGAAATCCCTATGGCAACAGTGCGGAGTCACCTACCGATTCACAACCCCCTATCACCCGCAAGGAAACGGACTGGTCGAGCGATTCAACCGCACTCTCAAAGGGATGATCATGGGGCTGGAAGAACCCCTACGCCGCCAGTGGGACGTGCTACTACCGTGCCTCCTCTTCGCCTACCGAGAAGTCCCCCAGAAGTCCCTCGGCTTCAGCCCCTTCGAACTCCTGTACGGACACCCTGTTCGTGGGCCTCTCAGCCTGGTTAAAGAAGAGTGGGAAATGGCCCCCCTGAAGACCCCTCCAGACGTCTACAAGTACCTCCTGACCCTCCGTAATCAGACCCGGCGATTCAGAGACATCGCCAAAGCCAATCTTGAGGCCAGTCAGGAGGACATGAAGAAGTGGTACGATCAACATGCCTCCTCCATCGAATTCGAGCCTGGCCAGCAGGTATGGGTGATGTCCCCCATCGAACCCTGTGCCTTACAGGACAAGTGGACGGGGCCCTTCAAGGTGATCGAGCGTAAGAGCCCCGTCACCTACCTCATCGACATGGAATCCCCCCGGAACCCCCTCCGGGTCCTCCACGCCAACAGACTCAAACCCCACTTCGTGCGCTCGGAGCTCAGCCTGCTGATGGCTACAGACAGTGGAGCTGAAGAGGACTCCGAGCCCCTCCCTGACCTACTGGGGACCGGGGAAAAAGATGGTTCGGTGGACCGGGTCCAACTCTCCGAGGCCCTGACCCCGGAGCAGCGCCAAGACTGTCGGGCCCTCCTGCTGCAATTTGCAAGCCTATTCTCCCTCACACCCGGGGTCACCCCCTGGTGCCTGCACGACGTGGACACGGGGGACAGTCCTCCTATCCGACACCGGCCGTACCGAGTACCAGATCGAGTACGCACCTGCATCCAAGAAGAAGTCTCCAAGATGCTCACCCTCGGAGTCATCGAACCCTCGGACAGCCCCTGGGCCAGCCCGGTTGTACTGGTCCCCAAAGCTGCGGCCCCGGGCACCACACCCGAGCTCCGGTTCTGCGTCGACTATCGGGGTCTGAACGCTGTCACCCGAACCGGCGCTCACCCCATCCCCCGCGCCGACGAACTAGTTGACCGCATGGGGGCGGCCCGCTACCTAAGCATCTTCGACCTGACGGCGGGCTACTGGCAGATCGGCCTCACCCCCAGGGCTCAAGAACGATCCGCTTTCTCCACCCCGGATGGACACTACCATTTCAGAGTGATGCCATTCGGCATGAAAAACGCTCCAGCCACGTTTCAACGACTTGTGAACCAGGTATTGGCGGGCCTCGAAGAGTTCAGCGCCGCATACCTGGACGACATCGCGGTGTATAGCCGCCACTGGTCAGACCACCTCCGCCACCTCCGAGGGGTCCTGCAGGCCCTCCAACAGGCCGGCCTCACAATCAAGGCCAGCAAGTGCCAAATCGGCCAGGGGTCCGTGACCTACCTCGGACACCAAGTGGGGAGCGGTCTGGTGGCCCCCCTCCAGCTCAAGATCGCTGCCATCCAGTCCTGGCGCCCCCCCGTAACCCAAACCGAGGTCCGAGCCTCCTTGGGGCTCACCGGATACTATCGGCGGTTCGTGAAGGACTATGGCAGCCTTGTTCGGCCCCTCACGGACCTCACCTCCAGTGGCCTTCATCAGCAGACGCCTCCTGCCCCGAGAACAGCGCTGGAGCACCATCGAGCGAGAGGCCTTCGCAGTAGTATGGGCCCTCAAGAAGCTCCGGCCTTACCTCTTCGGAACCCACTTCCGGGTACAAACAGATCATCGGCCCCTGCAATGGCTAATGCAAATGCGGGGGGAGAACCCCAAACTATTGCGATGGTCCATCTCCCTGCAGGGGATGGACTTCACTGTGGAGCATCGCCCTGGCCAAGACCACGCCAACGCGGATGGCCTGTCCCGCTTTTTCCGCCTCGACGAGGAGAGTCCCCAAGAGGATGGGTGACTCTCCCCGCCTTCAGCTGGGGGGGACGCATGTTGGACAGGCCCCAAGAAGGGCTCGCTCCCTCCCCGCATAACAGGGCCCAGACACCGGCTCTCCGGGGGCTACCCGCAGAAGCAACCCGCAACCCGTCCCCTCCGGGACGCCTGCTCCCGGATATCTCTGTGCCACGGGCCCGGGCCCCCGTCAGCCCCATTGCCCGGCCCAGCCGCCATCTTGGACACTGCACCACGCGGCCGCGTGGCCTCAGCTCGACCCCAACCCTGGGCCTGGCCAGGCCCCGACATCCCGGCACCACCATCCACCCAGGAGGTGAACGGACCACTTGGCAGGTCAATGGGAGAAAGAAGTGTCGATGGCTCTCCCCCGCCAGGTGCCGAGCACCCCCAGCCTCCCCGGGTGCTGGCTCCACCCCCCTGCTGGGTGTCTGGACTCCCTCATCCCGGACCTCCCGACCTCCCAGTGCGAGGGTCTGGACATCAAAGGGCGCCAGACCTATAACTGAGGCAGCCCCAGAACAGGAAAGCAGTTGTATACTGGAGTCGAGAGACACGGAGAAGAACTCATCCTTGACGGACTGCTGGCGCTGCCGCAGCCCCGCCTTGTGAACTATCGTCCTGCCTGCTGGCACTGCCGCGGCCTTCTGCAACCTTCATCCTCGTGGGACCTGCTGGCGCTGCCGCGGCCCGTTGTAACCATCATCCTCGTTGGGACCTGCTGGCGCTGCCGCGGCCCGTTGCCACCTACGACCTCTTCGGGACCTGCTGGCGCTGCCGCGGTCCGACCCGTCCGAACACCGAGCTCGAGGATTGTGAGCTACCACTGGTTCACCTCAGTACCCGTAGGTACCAAGACTGTCCCGCTACCCCCCTTCCCTACGAGAGACTAGAATTGAGAGGATCATCGTGTCCTGATCTCCTTGTATCGTACTACCTTACTCAAGAACTGCCTATAAAAGGTGTTAATCCGATCTTCGTGTGGTGTCCATCTGTGGGGGGGAAGTTACTTGTCTGTACGATCGCTGGAGACGGCCCTCACCGGAGGCCTCTCCCCTTGTGCTCGGCCGACCCTCCAGGTCCCCGTCTAACATGGGGCAGCTCCAGAACAGGAAGGCAGTTGTATCCTGGAGTCGAGAGACACCGAGAAGAACTCATCCTTGACGGACTGCTGGCGCTGCCGCAGCCCTGCCCTGTGAACCCTTCGTCTTGGCCTGCTGGCGCTGCCGCGGCCTACCCTCGTGAACCACCGCCTTGGCCTGCTGGCGCTGCCGTGGCCCTCTGCAACGTAAACCATCGCCTTGGCCTGCTGGCGCTGCCGCGGCCCTCTGCAACGTGAACTATCGCCTTGGCCTGCTGGCGCTGCCGCGGCCCTCTGCAACGTAACCCATCGCCTTGGCCTGCTGGCGCTGCCACGGCCCTCTACAACGTAAACCATCGCCTTGGCCTGCTGGCGCTGCCGCGGCCCTCTGCAACGTGAACCATCATCTTGGCCTGCTGGCGCTGCCGCGGCCCTCTGCACGTGAACCATCGCCTTGGCCTGCTGGCGCTGCCGCGGCCCCTTCGTTGTAAACCTTCATCCTAGCCGGCTGGCGATGCCGCGGCCCGACCTTGTAGACTCCTAAGCTCGAGGATTGTGAGCTTCCCTCTTGCCACACCTGTACCGATCCGGTACCAAGACTGTCCTGCTACCCCCTTTCCCTACAGAGACTAGAATTGAGGGGACCCTCGAGTCCTGAATCCCCTGTATCGTTGATAACCTTGCCGCAAGAACCCTATATAAAGAGTGCTGATCTCATCCTGGTGTGGTGTCTATCTGTGGGGGGGGGAAGTGACCTGTCTGTACGATCGCCGGAGATGGCCCACATCGGAGGCCTCTCCCCCAGTACTCGGCCGACCCTCCGGGTCCCCGTCTAACACAAACCATTACAACGCATTGCTCTGGGGGGTGCTCTAGGATAGGGAATAGGTTAATTTACTATCCAATAACCTTCCCTACTATCCACGGGGGCTGGAGTTGGAATAGTAAATTAAACTATTCACTATCCAGCACCCCAAAGCGCTATGCGTAGTAAAGGTTTGCGTTGTAAAGGCAGGCGTTGTAATAGCCTGCGTTGTAACGTCATACATCCAAGTCAAACTTACTTTTTGACGTTTGTCTCTGCAAGCCAGCAAATGTGACAAGATAACAAGATTTAAAGGTATCTCTACTGCTCATAAAGTGAAATAGCAAAGACTTTAAATCTTGTCACATCTGCTGGCTTGCAGAGACAGAGGTCAAAGTCAGTTTGTCTTCCTACATCTATTTTTCTGTCTGTGAGACAAGTTGGAGGGTTTTGTAAAGTGACTCTGACAGTTGAACTGTGCAAAGCAAGTGAAAGGAAAGGCTGTAAGAGGTCAGGCTTTTTTCTAAGACAACACTGAAATAGCGAAGTGAACTGTTGAAACATTTCAAATATATTTCACTAGTTATGAAGACCTATTTTGTAATTCTGTGGGGAAAAATGTATTTTTGTGGGATCAAAACAAATGAGAAGACTTTACTTGGTGATGTGCAAATTTAATTTTTTTTTGCTGAAACACAATTTCCAAACGTTGTTTATTTGCTTTTATCAGTAAAACTGCTGTTAGTGGGAAAGTTTTGTGGCCATTTCATTGGGAAATATGTTATCTGTAAATGACAGTCCACTACCACATTATGCTTTGGTGATATATTTATGAAAAGTGAGTTTTTAAACATGAACTGGGAATTATTCCTGTTCCTGTCCAGATGACAATGCTATCAGTGAACTGAGAGGCAAGCCAGGGATCGCGTGTACCCTATCTATGGGCTTTATTCTGGTTATACATGGAGCAAACATTTAGGGCCATATGTAGGTGGCCAAATACCGGTCGGTAACGGCCGATTTTGGCCGTTACCGACCGGTATTTTGAGTTTCAGATGTAGGTGGCCAAAATATTACCGATTCTGTAAATTACCGAATCGGTAAATTTACAGAATCGGTAATATGGGATGTAGGTGGCACTGGAAACAGTGCCACAGGCCCTTAGGAATTCGTTATTTACCAGGAAATATTATTGCATGGTAAATAACGAATTCCTGTGTACATGCACATCTGTGCATGTACACCGGTGCCATGTGGCACACATACATGCCCTAAGGGCATGAGTGTGTGCCACATGGCACACAAGCCAGAATCAGGGGTGCAACAGGGTGTCAAAGTGACACCCTGTCCCCTTGACAAATCGGTAATTTTACCGATTCGGTATTTACCGATTCGGTAATTGACATTGGTTCCTATGGGCTTCAAGGCCCATAGGAATCAATGGCAATTACCGATTCAGTAAAATACTGAATCGGTAATTACCGAATCTTACCGATTCGGTAATTGTTACAGAATAATTACCTACATGGCATTTACTGATTTGTAAATACCGAATCAGTAAAATTCGATATTTACGATTCGGTAAATGCCATTTACCTACATATGGCCCTTAGTGTACTAAATAAAAAGTTTTTTTGTACAGCAGAAATAGTGAACTTATATATTTGAAAATGCTCTCCTATGTTATAATAAAGAAAAAATCGGCTCCATAAGACAAAATATTTGCATAGGATCACACAATTTGAGACCAATTCACGGGTCAAGTACATTACAGTTAGGTCGAGTAGATTATTCAAGTTACATTTTTATGATTTTTCGAACCCTGCAATATTTATACTATGCAAGTTCAACACATATCTTCACTTTCTCTATCCTAAAAGTACTGCCCTGCCTGTCCATGGAAACAGAATCCTCTCTCTCTCTCGATAAATGTTCCTCTTCGATGTTCGCAAGGTGCAAAATAACTATTTCTCCAGCCCCTCGAGGTAATCATAATAACAGATTTATCATTGTACATTGAATTTGAGTTTAGTTCAAAATCTGTTGCTCAAATAAAAGCCTTGTTCTTAACCCCTCCCATGCTGGTGACGAACCCCAGCCGTCACGCTCCGCAGTGCTCGTGTGCGGATGACGGCTGGGGTTTGTCACGGCCCCGCCCTGTTCTTTTGTTTACCGCACAGGGGGAAATCGCGGCCGCAGCAAAGGGGTTAATTGCAAACAGATTGGCAGGCAAGGCCTGGAACGCGCTTCCGCTCTTTCTGTGCTGCTTTCAGCGTGCGGTGCTCTTCAGGAGAGAACTAAAAACTCATCTTTTCTTCAGGAACATACAGTCAGGAGACAGTCTGATCTTAACAGAGTAGTGCCAGGACATTCCTTCAAAGTATCTGTGCACTCTATAAATGGCTTTGTTCATTTGTTCATTAATTAACCGCATGCGCACTAGCGGTTTTCCCCGCTGCGGGTGCGTTTTTCAGAAACCCGCGTTACATGACGAGCTCAGTTCGTCATCAGCGTACGACAGGCGTTGCTGATGACGAGCTGAGCTTGTCATCAGCGTCGAAGGGGTTAATACAGTAATAGCATTTAAATCCATAATCTTCAGTTACCCAAGTACAACTGGCTAAAACAAGAACCACAGCTGAAAGGAGAGTATTTGTTTTTTATAGTGCTTGCTGCGAGTCTTCCACCCGTGTAGCGCTTTAAATTACCGACGCTTTGGTTATCCAAGCCATTGCTATTAATATTATTGGCCCGACTGGATAAAAGGGTGCATCTGGGATTCAAATGAGTTCCCTTTAGGCGCTTCCTTACTGCCTGAGACATGGTGATTGGAAGAGGTTTTTTTTAAAAACTTAAAAATATATTTTTATAAATCGGACACCTGTAGTCTTCCTTCCCTTTAAAAGTTTTGTAAAGCAAAGTGTAATGTCTGACTTCGAATGGAGCAAGGGGAAGGCGAGATCTTCTGTTGTTCATTCGGATTGCGAAAACCATTTCCAAATGGTTGACCTCTGACTTGGCTTGAGCAGCAGCTACTCAAAGAAATGACCGAAGGTGAGAGCCGCCAACACGCCTCGTTCCAAGAAGAGGGCGGCCGCCCCATCCTGTGCATTGAACACATTCGGTTTCCTAAATGTAATCTGACCGGATAGACCCTGAGCCCCTCAGTAGGTTGTATGTCATGACAACTCGTGTTATTACTACGCGTGCCATTACAACGCGGGGATTACAACGCAAGTCGTTACAACGACTTTCGCTGGAGGGCGCTGGTTAGTGAAATAGTTTAATTTTCTATTCCAACTCCAGTCCCCGTGGATAGTAGGGAAGGTGTTGGATAGAAAATTAAACTATTCCCTATCCAACAGCGCCCTCCAGCGAAAGTCGTTGTAACGACTTTCGTTGTAATCCCCGCATTGAAATGGCATTGCGTGGTAATCCCCGCGTTGTCATGGCTGTTCACCCCCTCAGGATATCAGTACTCCTGTTTGATTTCAAGGAACTCTGGGCACCGCTGTAGAGTAAGACTATGGCCAGAGAGACACGTTTCGGCTGCGTCGTTTTTAGGAGGAAGGACTTCAACCCAAGGGTTGGAAAAGAAACTCTACTGCTGTTGGGGCTGCCTGCCCTGAGAGCATAGAACCTGCTCTGTTAAGCCAGCACCCAGGATCAGCATTCAGTCACTTGCTGTGAGAATTTCTGAATTGCTGAACCTGCAAAGGCTGGGAGCTTAAGGTGGACAGGTGTGGCTCACTGGTTAGAGGCGGCAGACCCGGAAGCAGAGAACGGCCCGGGACCAGGGTTCAATTCCCGATGCGGCAGGGTCGTGGACTCGATAATTCTCGCCTCGCTGCCTACTCTAACCAGGGAAAACACTCGGCAACTCTGGGCATTAGCTTGCCTCATCTCCACAATGGCCCCCCACAGACGCCGGGGATGCCTGGTTTCACCTTGGAGATACCCAGTAGGGACCATCTCACAGGGAAAGCCAGGACGGGTTCCCCAGCGGTCTCCAGCGCCGCCACGCCTCAGGGCAGCAGTGCGCTTTACAAGACGCACACATTTACATTTACATTAAGGTTTCTTCCCAACCCAACTTGGTTTTATCTGAAGACTGATACCCAAAGCCGGTGCACTTCGACCTGTTAGCACGATGAGAGAATATCCTTGTCCCTGGTGAGCACGTGAGGCTGCAGGGCCTGTGCTCTACATTCACTGCACTTCTTCCTTGTGTGATGGTTATATGAGCCCAGCACGCTCGCCCCCTGCTCTGCCTCCTTGCCTGACGGTGATTGGCCAGTGTTCCCACGCCTCTATTTGCTAATGTGCTTTTGGCTTCCAACCATCATGTGAGCCCCTGGGCTGCACCTGTGTTTGTTGTTGATTTGTCTGGTCTGGTCAGGGGACACCTACTTACTTATTTTTGAAGCGGAAGGTATCACTCACGCTGTAACCTATCAGCCCAGCAGCGCACCGGCCTCCCAGCCCACCTCTCCCCGCACCCGCTTCGCGGGTGCCGCTTCGCGGGTGCCGCTTCGCCGGTGGGTGCTGGTAGAGGCAGCATCTCCAAGGACCAACGCGAGGACGCCGGCAGCAAGACGGTAAGGGGCGCGAGGAACCAGCGGGGCTGCGAGCGTGCGGGGACTTCATTTCCCAGAAGTCCCTGCAAGACCAAGGAAGAGCTTCCGGTCCGCTCTCCCTGCTGGCCCGCCCCCCGCCCATCAAAGCCAGTTAAAAGCGCTCCTCTTCCTCTACCCTGTGGGACACCTACTTACTTATTTTTGAAGCGGAAGGTATCACTCACGCTGTAACCTATCAGCCCAGCAGCGCACCGGCCTCCCAGCCCACCTCTCGCCGCACCCGCTTCGCGGGTGCCGCTTCGCCGGTGGGTGCTGGTAGAGGCAGCATCTCCAAGGACCAACGCGAGGACGCCGGCAGCAAGGCGGTAAGGGGCGCGAGGAACCAGCGGGGCTGCGAGCGTGCGGGGACTTCATTTCCCAGAAGTCCCTGCAAGACCAAGGAAGAGCTTCCGGTCCGCTCTCCCTGCTGGCCCGCCCCCTGCCCTTTACGCTCCCTACTTAATAACATCTCACTCCCGCAGCGCGGGACGCAGCACGGGCGAAGACTGGGCAAAGACAGGGCCGTTTGAGGCCGTTCGAGGACGGCAGAGGACGGCCCCGGCCCTGTCACCCTGTACTTTACTTCGTTTCCGCAGGCCCCCACGACTTCTGAAGCACATCACTGAGAATCACGATGCGTCCCAAAACTAGAAGCACGTCTAAGAAAGCTACACTGGTGACACAAGTGACCGGTCCTATAGACCTTTTCATATCCAGGGTAAACGACACCATTGATAAGAGTATCATCCTACTGGAGAAAAGAGTCTCCTTGGACCTCATGCAGGCCAAACGATCCTCGCTCGGCTCACTTGCTACCGTTATTTCCCCTGCTCACCAGGTTGCTAACAATTGCTCTTTACCACTGCCACTAACCATCGTTCCTACAATGACTGTTCCAAATTCTGTAGATTTATCCGTAACCCAAACTGACTCTGATCAATCATATGTCGACTTTGAAGCAACCCCAGACTTAGAAGCCTGCCAATCACCGACTGAAAAATTAGATCAGAGTGCCATCAGTAATCCCTTATTACCTGATCCAGTAACGACCCTAGAACCAACAAAATCAAGGAAAAACACCTCCACCCTCCCTAAGGCTACGCCAATTATCAAGGAAAAACCTAAAACAAAAACAAAGAATCATAACCTGATCACGCCCACCCCAAACTCCTCGGCAGGTATCCCCTGTTGGGTGGAAAACATGGTTATGGACCTAAAATCAGACCTCGAAGCCAAAATTACAGCACAGATCAAACCCCTAATATCAAAGTTGGACAGACTTACGTCACTAATCAATACCAAATGCAGTTGTAAGGCAAGCGGGAATGGTCCCGCCCCAACGCAGGGGGCAAAGGAAATACTCCCAAAAAAACCATCTAGTCCCAAACAAATAACAGGTATAACAAACAAGCCTCACACTTCACCAACCAGAAAAGCGGCAGTAACACAACCCCTAGCTAAAAAAGGGACTAATCTAGATGCCTCCCAAATTATTCCGGTGGCGGTAGATCTCCCCTCTGCCACACAAATAGGTCCAGCAGGCCAAACTAAAACAAACAACCGACAAAAAAAAGGAAATACCACCATTCCAGCAGAAACCCCCTCCCAAGAAAAACCTCCGGAACTGAAGACCAAGCAGTCTCAGCCAAAAATAATCAACTTACCCCCGGAAGCTTCTCCCTTCGTGGTGGTGCTAACAGCTGTTCCCCCACTGAAGGAGGGCGTAAGAGAAACCTTCGCAGAGCTGAGGAACAAATGCGCACAGTGGCTCCAACTCCATAAACCCCTACCCGCTCACATCAGGGGTGACATCTTCTCTGCACGCAGAGGAGACTGGGTTGGTAGAAGCACGAAGGCAATAGCGGGGGATGTCATCAGCATCAAATTCAGGGAGATAGGGGCATCAAATTATATTTGCAACTCACCCAACAGAGGACCAGCCACCCAAATAAATCCCCTACCCTTGTCCTATTTCCTACCCCCATCCTCAAGGCAAAATTTCCCCTTTCCCGTACTCCCATTAAACACTGGGCCTATAAACTCCACTGAATACAATATGTATCAACACCAGCAGCACCCACACATGCCACGATTCCCACAAAATTCACAACAATCAGTTTTCCAGTGGCAACCCCCCATCCAACTTCCTCAATCCATACACCCTGCGACCCACCCACCAGCGCATCTTCCTCAATACCCATATCATACCACCCAACAGTGGTGGCAACCCCAGCATTCCATGCAATACAACACTCACCCATGGCAGCAGCCGCGGCAAGGACGGTTTCCCCCGCCCAACCCACTAGGCCTTAACTACCAAGGCAGAGACAGGGACGAATGGAGTGGACAGGAACACTGGAGAAAGTACAGTGACCCCACACGCTGGGATAGCTGGAATGGCCTTCAATTAGCAAATAGGTATAGCGCTTTGGAGTGCGTCGATTGACTACCACAACCACAAGAACACTCCCAAATCCACACAGACCTACTGGAACCCACGGTCTCCCTATTAGTCCCTCCAGACCTAGAGACTCCTCCAGCCCCAGAGATCCTTAATGAATCAAAAAGAGTAAAAAGCTCAAGGGACAGTCCAACAATCCTGAGTCTGATCTCGTGGAACATCGCCGGTTTAAGGACAAAAATAGAGGATGGGACAATCATGCACCACATACATAATCACCAAGTAATATGCATACAGGAGACATGGTCATTACAAGAACATCACCTGCAGGGGTACAAAACGTACTCCTCTCTCGCGCAGTCGGGACACATAGGCAGACCAAAGGGAGGTCTGTGCATATACGTAGCCAACACTATCCAAAACGCTAAAATAAAGGTTATAGAACTGGCACCTAATTTGCAGATCCTTGGTCTTTTCCTTCAGAAAAAAGAGTCAATAGTTATCATTAATTTTTATAACAACCTGGATGAACTGGACTTTGAGGGAGTCCTGGCCCATCTTCACGAAAAATTATTTACTCTCAGAATGAAACAAGGAGAAAGAGGCCCGGCCGCAATAATATGGGCAGGCGACTTCAATCTTCACGCCTGCACCCAACCAAAAAGAAAATGTCCTGGCATGGTGACAGAAGATGGCCTCTCACTCACCCATTTTTTGCATAATAAAATGGGTAGACAAATGAATGATCTCCTATCCGACCTGGATCTCCAGATAGTAAACACCTGGGACTATGGGGATAATTCACTTGCACCCACTTACATAGGAAGAGGCTACAAAACCACGCTAGACTTCATAAGTATATCAACATCCTTACAACTAAGAATAAAAAACTTTGAAGTCAAACCAAATCCTCAAAGTGACCATGCAATATTAACCTTGGAAGTTTCATTAAACTATCAACAATGTTCTCCAGTAATAATAGCCAATGCATTGACCCAGGAAAATATCAATATGGATAAAGTAAACGGGTACTCAATAAAATGGGGAGGGATAAACCCAGAGGAACTTACCAAAGAGTTAATAAGATCAGTCTATTCCCAAATTAAAATTTGTTTGAACATAGCAACTAATGACGCGGAGCTTCTAAATAACTTTGCCCAAATTATGGACAAACTAAAGGTTTTACTCACAAAAAAACAAAAATTCGGTCCATCCCGGGCCAAAGGCTGGTTTAACCAAGAGTGTACGAAGGCTCATACAAAATTGAAGCTAGCCTTAAACAAAAACGAAAGGGATTCCCGTACAATAGCCACCCTCAGAAGTGAATACCATAAAATAAGGAAAAAGAGGAAAGAGGAACTGAAGCAAGCGCTGTGGCATGAACTCCATACCAGTGCCCAAGAAAAAAACTCTCAAGCCTTCTGGAGAATTATAAGAACTCCTTTCTTGGCAGACGACACTTGCCCAAAAATCGAAGCTGCTATAGACGCTGCAACTTGGGTATCACACTTTACCAGCATCTTCCAAAAACCAACCTCTGACCAAGAGACGGAAGAAGAGGAAAAAATATTCCTACCATACCCTATAGATATAAATTTTGAAATTTCCGAGATTCTTGTGGCATTGAACTCAACCAAAAAAGGAAAAGCTCCAGGGCCGGACGGAGTCCCGGCAGACTTTTTTAAACATCAAACAGAACTTTGGGCACCGATTTTAACAAGGGTCTGCACTGCCACGGCAAAATTAGGAATTCTGGAGTCATGGACAAGGTCCATTATGGTGCCGATATTTAAAAAAGGTAACCGTATGGACCCTGCCTGCTATCGCCCAATTTCTTTGCTGGACTCACTGGGAAAAATAGCAGGAAGAGTGATTTTAGAAAGACTTCAGGACTGGGCGGAAGAGAGAGGCATCCTATCCGATCTTCAATTTGGATTTAGAAAAGGACTAGGTACTGTGGAACAAGCCCTAAATTTATCGATAATCTTTGGAAAATATGTGCATGCAAAGAAAGCAAAACTTTATATGACCTACGTAGATTTGTCCGCGGCCTTCGACTGCGTCTCCCATACAAAATTGTGGTCCCTTTTAGCACAGATGGGGGTAGATCCATCACTCCTGAACTTTTTAAGGGAACTCTATTCCAATCCATCTGCAAGAGTCCGCTACGGGACAAAGGGGGAACTGACGGCGTCTTTTAGAGTGGAGCGTGGGGTCAGACAAGGATGTGTCCTGGCACCCTTCCTTTTCTCCCTCTACACCAACAACTTGGAGGTCGAGCTCCTGAAGGGTGCCCGTGACCTTCCACTGGCCAAACATCGCCCGATCCCCGCCCTACTCTACGCGGACGACGCCGTCCTCCTTGCACAAACCCCCCGTGAACTCCAAAGGTCCCTTAATAGATACTCGCAGTTTATGAGAACCCTTGACCTTCACATAAACGTAAAAAAGACTTTCGTAATGAAGGCTGGGGTTGGGAGGAAACAGCAAAACTCCATCTACCTTGACAGCCAAAGAATAGATTCTACAAATGAATACTGCTATCTGGGAGTCATGATAGATAATAAACTCTCCTGGAAACCAGCAGTAGAAGCCAGAAAACATTGTTTTAAAAGAGCATTAGCCGCATTGGTGTCGTTTACACAAAAACTAGGAAAACGTCCGCCCAGGGAATTGATAACCATATATAAAGCCAAGTGTCAATCTACAGCTTTATATGGAGCAGGACTATGGGGCCATACGGATGTCACCTCTCTGCAAATTGCAGAAAACAAGTTTTTCAGATTCCTTTTATCCGCCCCCAAAAGTTCCTCGACTTACGCCTGCCATTTAGAATTGGGGGCACCATACATCGAAGATCTTGCCAAAATTCAACCACTCCTCCTTTGGCGACGTATCTGGGCGTCAGATAAAAACGACATCACAAAAACAATACTGGCGGATGCAATGTCTCTGGACTATGTCTTAAAAATTAAATGGCTGGCTTATATCCGGACCTTTCTCTTTGACCTTGGAATAGAAAAATATTATTTAAACCCCGAAAAAATTGGAGAACTCTCAAAAAATAACTTAAAAAAACGAGCCTTGGACCATCTGGGCAATCTGAGACTACAAATAGAAGCTGGGAAACAGTCGGTGCAGCACGCAATAATGGTTCAATCTACCCTTTTAATGCAGCCCTATTTAAACCTTGACATTGGTACCTTCGAACGATTTCTCCTGATAAGATTCAGACTGAACATATTTCATAAACTGGTAGCTTTCCCAACGCCAAACGTTTGGGACCCAAATCCACTTCCATGTCCATGCGATGGGATATCAGGCAAAACCACCCTTCATACTGTTCTGTTCTGCAAATTTTATCAGGAACATCGCAAACTCTGGTTACTAACTCTTTTAAAATCTTGGGGTCTCAGACAATGCCGAGTAGCCATGTTGAGCTTGCAGCTTTTGGATACCGAAGCCACATGTTACCATGTCCTTAACTTTCTGAAATGTATATATGGACACAGGAAAAACCTTTAACTATAATAGTACTGTATACATTTCCAAAACTCCTTTTTTGTTGTTTTTAAGTAATCTGTAATTATATTTCACTGAAGATTTTTTACCTGTACTGCTTTTATGGATTTGTAAAATCCGAATAAAGTTTATTATTATTATGATTTGTCTGGTCCTGAGGATGATGTTAGCCCATGTGCTTGCATAGCCACACCTCTTCTTCTGCATCACTCTGTCTGTAGGTAATAACAATTTGAGTGAGAGGGAAAAAGTAGGGGCACTCTCAGTCCCCCGGGTCAATCTTTGTCCAACAACAGGAGAGTATCAAAAAAGACAAAAGGATAAGCACAAAAAACAGAGAAAAGATCAAAATTTGTGATTCACATTGGAAATCATTAGGAGTTTACTAGAAAGCCCTCACTCACCACCCTGGGTGACATGCTTCCTCATCATCGGGCCCACCAGGAGAAGCCGAGTGCCTCCCTGGTGTGCTACAACGCCAGATTACTGCGGAGCTGGTTTTTTGTGACAGTAGTGTGAAAAATGTGTGATATTAAAAATGTCAAAGGACTGTCCCGTAAAAAAGTTTTATTCAATGGTCAGCCTGACAAGGTTAAAATATGTGTAGGGAAATCTGCCAATTAATGTTTTGGTTATTTTCACTTAGAGTGGGGTCGACATGTTTCTGCCCTTTTATGTGTAGTTTTACTGAGCTTTCTTCAGGACCGTTAGTAGTGTACCCCGGCGGTGTGGGCGCGCTAAGGCCCACCCTTACCAGAGGACGTGAAAGTTAAAATACAGTGTAAAAAAGTAATAGTGAGGTGCAAAAAACAAACCATAAAGTTGTGGGATTTACCTCTGTTTTAGAGGAGCCTGTATAGTTTGTAAATTAAAAGATCCACACCCCATAGGTCACGAGAGGGGGGTGGGGGCGACAATGGCACACCGCCCGCAACACCCGGCGCCCGCTCAGCACCTAGCGTCTCCTGCAACCGGACCTCCACTGTATTTTAACTTTCACGTATGGTCATCTCGCTCACCCTCTCCTTCTGCAGACACCAGGCCCCGGTGTCACTGCACCCGCTGCACCACTCGTAGCTACGCCTGTGCCTGGGTGTGCTCATCCTGTATAGACACCACTCAAAGTGGTGGTGATCCCAACAGGTGGGGAACACACAGTGTTGTATAAATGTTGTATAAATGCCCCTCACACACCAACAGGCCCCTTGGTGTCATGCTTCATCATCGGGGCCTTCGCACCCCTCTACGGGATGCGGCGTGCTACGACTCGCGAATACGCAGGAGCACTTGAAAGTGAACTATGTGAGAGGTTGTGTGTGTCTACAAAAGTGTGAGTGAGGTGAGGTGAAAAAATGGTTTAAAAAATACCTGGCACGTGGGTAAAACAAATTTATTAAATCCCCGGCTAATTGTCTGCCTTCCCTCAACGCGGCTCCGGTGAAGTCACCGGAGCCGCGTTGAGGGAAGGCAGACAATTAGTCATTGCAGTAACCGTCTTTTTCTGAACAGAAAGGAAGGATCCCCCAATAACACGCACAGGCTCATGAGGTCTTTATTTTGAAAACTTTAAGTTTTCATCGCCAATTGGGCGCAACAACATCAACCAACATATATAACATTGTTAGGTATATTACACATTGTTGTAATCTATTTTACACTTTTACATTTACATGTGAGTAAGGGGAGGGTAAGTGCTATCCTTGTCCTGAAGAAGGAACCTCTGAGTTCCGAAACATGTTGACACCTTTCACAGTGGTTGTAATACCTTAATTTGTATTTCTTCAACCACGCTTTGCACTTTTTTAATAATACCAGCCGGGGATTTAATAAATTTGTTTTACCCACGTGCCAGGTATTTTTTAAACCATTTTTTCACCTCACCTCACTCACACTTTTGTAGACACACACAACCTCTCACATAGTTCACTTTCAAGTGCTCCTGCGTATTCGCGAGTCGTAGCACGCCGCATCCCGTAGAGGGGTGCGAAGGCCCCGATGATGAAGCATGACACCAAGGGGCCTGTTGGTGTGTGAGGGGCATTTATACAACATTTATACAACACTGTGTGTTCCCCACCTGTTGGGATCACCACCACTTTGAGTGGATTCTACTTTGTTTATTCATGTAACTAGGGAGGCCGAATCCACTGACTCTCTCTCTCCCCCCTCTTGTTAAATTTGCATCCTGTATAGACCCCAGCTTGTGACTCCTGGCCCTCGATCCGTCCCTACAGCCATGAGCAGTGACCTGTGCAGGCGATGCAAGTCTTTGATTTTACCAATGCTTGTTAAAGCATCACACAAGAAGCAATTACCCAGAAACTTCCCTTAGAAAAGTAGTGTGCCTCGCGACGGTTCGTGCCTTCTTACTAGCGCATTATGAGGCGCGCACAGGATTGTGGGTATGCAGAGTGCTGGTGACGCGCTGAAGATTCCTCTGGAGCATCCCGACCTCTAGCGACAGGAGGGAGCGTTGCACCGCCAGCGGCTGAGGACACCCGCGCGAGGCCCAACCGCCCCCATGGAGCTCACATGCAACCAATCATGGAGCTTCTTGCTCAGAAACCCGCCAATCATTAAACAGCTTCCGCTTCTCGCGGACCCTCGAGGTGCGCGTGACCCACGGAGCGCCAATTTCTTTTTTATTGGTAGAATGTTTTCCTGTCCGCACAGTCACGATAAAAATATAACATTCTACTGGTAGGGTGACTTTACATCGGTGACGTGTCAGTCACCCCCATGAATGCCTGTGTGTGCACACCTACAGGCGCTCCCTCTCCTATTAAACAAACGCCTGTGTCACCGGCAGTGATGAATCGGGTGTTCGCCGCAGAGGATTCTGGGTATGCAAATGACTGTGCCTGGCCACGCCCCCTCCAAGCCAGGCTCCTGCAGCAGCCCCATGGGGACTTGTGCTCTTGGATCCCAAATACATCATTTCCGTCCAGAGTCGTTTGCAGTAATGGGGGATGTATTTCATTTGTTTCCTTCCTTGTCAGGGCGTCGTTCCTGACACCGATCCGTCAGTTCCACTCAGTATTCAAGGTCCCTCTATTGGGCACTATTGGCTTTGACAATGCTTATGTAACAAGCAGTACAATACACTAAAATCCGGAATTTAGAGGGCTGATACTTTGCCCCTTCGTTCTTAAACGTCCGCTCTTTATCGTTTTCAAGGCCACAAAGAGCCCTGCATGTATATGAAAGTAAAGCAGCTTTATGAGGCGCGCACAGGATTGTGGGTATGCAGATAAGGAGTGACGCGCTGAACGTTCCTCAGGCGATCCCGACCTCTAGCGACAGGAAGGAGTGGTGCACCTTACGAACGGCGCCTCGTTATGAGTCACGTGACCCTGTGACGTCTTACGTCGTCCAGCGTCGCACGCGCGTCTATGGCGCCTTCTTGAGCGAAGACACACCGCGGCTGTTCTCATTTCAACCAATCACGGAGTTTCTTATTCAGAAACCCTCCAAAAATTATTACAACTTCCGCTTCTCACGGCCCCTCGGAGTGCGCGTGACCCGCGGAGCAAGTCATAAACTTGGATATATAACGTTGTGATCTGTTCGCGCAATCACGATAAAAATATAACCTATTACTGGTAGGGCGACTTTACAGCGGTGACGTGTCATTCATGAATGCCTGTGTGTGCACAGCTACATATCCTCCTTATAATATGAAACAAACGCCCGTGTCGGTTGCAGTGATGAATCGGGTGTTTGCCGCAGAGGCTTCTGGGTATGCAAATTAGTGTGGCTGGCCACGCCCCCTCCAGTGACAAGTTATCTCTTCTCCATCCCTCGACCTTATAACGCTCTGCATGAAACATACGACAGCCCTGTTTGCATTTTCGTATTTCTGTGCAGTATTAGCCCCAACCCCACCCTGACTTGAATTTCTGAGGTTAAAAACAAGGGGGCATATTACCAACAACTAGCGATACATTTTTGTCTCTAACTTGTTTAGAGACAAAAATTATCGCCGCACATCGGCGATTTTTATCGCAGATAAACCTTGCTATTAGCAAGGTTTATCGCAAATGCGATAAAAAACGGCCGCAATGCATGAATATCGCTGAAAAGTCAGCGATATTCATGCATTATCGAGCAAATGCTCTTAGCCATGTTATCCACCTCCCATTGGATAACATGGCTAAGAACTGCTCAGGGCAGGTGTTAGCTTTTGGAGATATTCGCGCTTAGCGTGAATATCTCCAGATGTTGGTAATAGGAGATAGCGACGTTAGCGACTGTTTCCAGTCGCTAACATCTTGGCACGCCCACTTTGCATGTCATTAGTGATAAATATCACTGACATGCAAAGTGGGGCCCAAGATGGTCGCTATCTCCTACTAGCTGTCGCTAACTGGTGTTAGCGACATCTAGGTAATAGGGAGATAATTTTATCTCCGCTTTCTTGGCTTTTAAAGCCAAAAAAGCGGAGATAAACCCCCCTGATAATATGCCCCAATAACCCCCATTTGTAGGCAGGCCCAGTTCTAGAGGGTGGGCCGGGTGGGCCGGGTGGGCCGGGCCCACCCAAACAGGAGCCTTGGCCCTCGCAGTGAGGGCTTGAAGGCAGACGCGCAACAGAATTGGCCTGAAAGGGTGTCTGTGTGTGTGTGCGCCCGGGCTGAGACAGCTTCCCTGGCGAGCGCACACACAGACAGTTCTTGAGATTATTGCAGCCGCACCCGTATACTTTACAGGTCCTTAAAAGACCATTGATATGTTAACAAGGCTCTGTTTATTTTTCACCCATTCATCCCCACTGGCAAAAGGCGACAAAGGTCACCTTTGCCTACTGTTCGGCAGTGTAGATATTTCATTTTCTATGCGGTGCAGGAGAAAAGTTTCTTGAATCCTATTCACCTTTCGTGACCCCTGCAGCTGCATATCAGATCAGGCTGTGACACAAAGTTTGTTTTATGGAGGAGGTAAGAGAATGTGTTACTATTTGTTTTTCTTTTTTAAATCTGCACAGGCCCAGCACGACACATACTTCGTGGCACAGAAACTACACTTTATTAGAGGACTTCATATTTTTTACAGTGGTTATTTTTTAGCTGTTTGCTTTTATGTTTTTTACTTTAATTATTTTAATTCATTGTACAGTTAATAAATAAAGTCAGTGTGTGCTTAATTTGAACAATTTTCAATGCCCAGAGAAGGCTGGTGATTAATGATCCTGCTGGAGAGCAATCTTTTGTCTGTTAGTAGTTTTTAAATGCAGATGAACTGTATTTTATGTGGAAGCTCAGTGGGTCACTGCCTTTGTCACAGAGATCCTTGTGTTACTTCCAGTTCAGAAGTTACAATCCTAACATAGGACAGAGACCAATGAACTGTCACCAAAGAGCTGCATATAAACATGAACGGTAGAGTTAGAACTTTGCGTTTTTTGTTTTGTGATAGAGTTGGAACTTCCCCAGTCTTTCATCATTCTAATGTTGCCAAAATGAGTATTTTTGGGAAGATATACATTTTTATCAGTAAAGCTGACCCTCATGAAATACTCTTTAAATCCTACAGTTGTGTTTTCCCAGAGCAAACCCTCTTAAAATATACTGCCCACCAGTATAGATGACGTGATTCCTGCACCTTGTAATCCTCATTGGCTTATGTGACATTCCCTATAGACTGATTTACATACTTGTATGATTCATTGTCTCTGTATAATGTGTGTGTGATGTAAAGTACTGTGACACCCTACACTTATATGAGTAGCGCTATACAACAAATGAAATGCATTTGAGGGAAGGGCTACGGAGAGAGGAGTGGCGCTGGAGGAGGGTGGTAGTGAAGGAGTCTGAGGAGGAGGTCATGAGGGGGAGGGGCTACGGAGAGATGAGGGGCACTGTTGGAAGGTGGTTATAAAGGTATTTACGGAGAAAGAGGTAATTGGTGTGGCACCAAAAAAGACTTTTGCATCAGCGATAAAGCCGACCCTGTCATGGCCTTTCTGTTGTTGTTTAATTATTTAGCAGCCGGGTCATAAGGGCTACTGTGGAACATACTTTAAAATGCGTACCAGTTATATTTACTGCTACATTCAATATTTTAAGTTTGAAGGTGACCTTACTAGTGGTTTTTACCCGGAAAAATGAAAGTGGAGCCCAATGGTGCCTGATATGGGGCTGGGGCCCAAGGTTAGCTGTGAGATAAAGTGCACTGGAGAGGAGTAGTGGATAATCAAACCTGTAAGGGAGTGTGTTGTAGAGTCTGGGGTCAGGTCGAGGTAGTAATGAAGAGGGATTCTCCGTGAAGGCTCGCACAGAGAGAGCCTGCTAAGTGTCACTTGCCTGATCCTCCCACCTCAGAAACCTCCTCTTCCCATGAAAGGAACTTTACATGGAAAAAACATTTTTTTAAGAGTGATCATATATAGAAAGAGGTTTGGAAAAGAGTGCGTCTTACTGGGCCTTGTAAGACTAAAAAGTGATAAAGGCGGGCTCTGAAGCAGGCCTGCCCAGACATATATGCGACAATCGAGCCCGCAGTGGCCCACCCAAATGCACCCTTGGCCCAGCCAAATACAAATTCCTGGAGCCGGGCCTGTTTGTAGGCATTCTCTGTCTATTGTTCCTTTTTGACATCATTTCAATTCAAAAGAATCGAATGGAGGAAACTTTTAAAATATGTAGAATCCGACTGCAGCCTGGGGGGGGGGGGGGCAGATGAAACACTCATCAATGCAAATGTTTCCATATTTATTCATGCCCAATGTAAACAAGTTATGAATCAAACTATGCACCCATATTTACACCGGGTGTAAAAGTGTGCACTGATGGGGTCAGGGTGCAGTTTCATATCCTCCTGTGTTCCTTTCATACATGTAAATGTGTGCACTAATGGGGTCAGGGTGCAGTTTCATATCCTCCTGTGTTCCTTTCATACATGTAAATGTGTGCACTAATGGGGTCAGGGTGCAGTTTAATATCCCCCTGTGTTCCTTTCATACATGTAAAAGTGTGCACTGATGGGGTCAGGGTGCAGTGTCATATCCTCCTGTGTTCCTTTCATACAAGTAAAAGTGTGCACTGATGGGGTCAGGGTGCAGTTTAATGTCCTCCTGTGTTCCTTTCATACATGTAAAAGTATGCACTGATGGGGTCAGGGTGCAGTTTAATATCCCCCTGTGTTCCTTTCATACATGTAAAACTGTGCACTGATGGGGTCAGGGTGCAGTTTAATGTCCTCCTGTGTTCCTTTCATACATGTAAAAGTGTGCACTGATGGGGTCAGGGTGCAGTGTCATATCCTCCTGTGTTCCTTTCATACATGTAAAAGTGTGCACTGATGGGGTAAGGGTGCAGTTTAATGTCCTCCTGTGTTCCTTTCATACATGTAAAAGTGTGCACTGATGGGGTCAGGGTGCAGTTTAATGTCCTCCTGTGTTCCTTTCATACATGTAAAAGTGTACACTGATGGAGTCAGGGTGCAGTTTAATATCCTCCTGTGATCCTTTCATACATGTAAAAGTGTGCACTGATGGGGTCAGGGTGCAGTTTCATATCCTCCTGTGTTCCTTTCATACATATAAAAGTGTGCACTGATGGGGTCAGGGTGCAGTTTCATATCCTCCTGTGTTCCTTTCATACATGTAAAAGTGTGCACTGATGGGGTCAGGGTGCAGTTTAATGTCCTCCTGTGTTCCTTTCATACATGTAAAAGTGTGCACTGATGGGGTCAGGGTGCAGTTTAATATCTTCCTGTGTTCCTTTCATACATGTAAAAGTGTGCACTGATAAGGTCAGGGTGTAAATGTAAATGTAATGTAAATTGATACTTGTATAGCGCACTACTCACCCGCAATGGTCTCAAGGCGCTTGTACGAATACCGCTGTGGAACCCATCCTGGCTTTCCCTGTGAGGTGTCCACTCCTGGGCACCCCCAAGGTGGAGGCCAAGCATCCTTAGCGTTGTGGGGGCCGTTGTGGAGATTAAGCAAGCTATTGCCCAGAGTTGCAGAGTGGGACTCCATGATTGGAATAGGCACTGAGGCAAGAATGATCAGGTCCGTGGAATTTTGAGCCCAAGACCCACCGAGGCGGGGAATTGAACCCTGGTCCCAAGCTAGACCTCTGCATCAGGGTCTGCCGCTCTAACCATTGAAAGAAAAAAATAAATAAAATAAATTACAACAAGGGGTGGTGATGGACAGAGTCTCTGAATTAAGCAGAATACTCTCACCCAGTCAAGAGATCAGGGCTAGATCCAACACCGTTTTTTAGCTCATTGCACCATCCCAGTTTCAGAACCTGGCTGTATGCAAATTAGTCTGTCCCTGGCCCAGTGCATCATGGGAACAGGGCAGACCAGACTACAAAAGCCAATTCTTACACTGGGAAGGAAACAAGCTTCCGGGGACCGGTTTCTGCCATTTCAGGCGTCTTCGGCCCGGCTTGCTTGAATCCTGATGGTGCAATGAGCAAGGGACTCACATCTGAGTATACCCTTCCACGCTTAGGGTGGACAAAATAAATTACAACAAGGGGTGGTGATGGACAGAGTCTCTGAATTAAGCAGAGTACTCTCACCCAGTCAAGAGATCAGGGCTAGATCCAACACCGTTTTTTAGCTCATTGCACCATCCCAGTTTCAGAACCTGGCTGTATGCAAATTAGTCTGTCCCTGGCCCAGTGCATCATGGGAACAGGGCAGACCAGACTACAAAAGCCAATTCTTGCACTGGGAAGGAAACAAGCTTCCGGGGACCGGTTTCTGCCATTTCAGGCGTCTTCGGCCCGGCTTGCTTGAATCCTGATGGTGCAATGAGCAAGGGACTCACATCTGAGTATACCCTTCCACGCTTAGGGTGGACAAAATAAATTACAACAAGGGGTGGTGATGGACAGAGTCTCTGAATTAAGCAGAGTACTCTCACCCAGTCAAGAGATCAGGGCTAGATCCAACACCGTTTTTTAGCTCATTGCACCATCCCAGTTTCAGAACCTGGCTGTATGCAAATTAGTCTGTCACTGGCCCAGTGCATCATGGGAACAGGGCAGACCAGACTACAAAAGCCAATTCTTACACTGGGAAGGAAACAAGCTTCCGGGGACCGGTTTCTGCCAGGATTCAAGCAAGCCGGGCCGAAGAGGCTGAAATGCCAGAAACCGGTCCCCGGTAGCTTGTCTCCTTTCTGGTGAAGAATTGGCTTGGTAGTTTGGTCTGCCCTGTTCCCATGATGCACTGGGCCAGGGACAGACTAATTTGCATATAGCCAGGTTCTGAGCTGGGATGGGGCAGTGAGATAAATAACGGTGATGGATCAAGCCCTGATCTTTGGACTGGGTAAGAGTGGTCTGCTTAATTCAGACACTCTGTCCATCACCACCCCCTTTTCTGTATCGTTTTTGGCCACTATAGGTGTGGCAGGGTATACTCAGACATGAGTCCCTTTCTCACTGCTCCATCAGGATTCAAGCAAGCCGGGCCGAAGAGGCTGAAATGCCAGAAACCGGTCCCCGGTAGCTTGTCTCCTTTCTGGTGAAGAATTGGCTTGGTAGTTTGGTCTGCCCTGTTCCCATGATGCACTGGGCCAGGGACAGACTAATTTGCATATAGCCAGGTTCTGAGCTGGGATGGGGCAGTGAGATAAATAACGGTGATGGATCAAGCCCTGATCTTTGGACTGGGTAAGAGTGGTCTGCTTAATTCAGACACTCTGTTCATCACCACCCCCTTTTCTGTATCGTTTTTGGCCACTATAGGTGTGGCAGGGTATACTCAGACATGAGTCCCTTTCTCACTGCTCCATCAGGATTCAAGCAAGCCGGGCCGAAGAGGCTGAAATGCCAGAAACCGGTCCCCGGTAGCTTGTCTCCTTTCTGGTGAAGAATTGGCTTGGTAGTTTGGTCTGCCCTGTTCCCATGATGCACTGGGCCAGGGACAGACTAATTTGCATATAGCCAGGTTCTGAGCTGGGATGGGGCAGTGAGATAAATAACGGTGATGGATCAAGCCCTGATCTTTGGACTGGGTAAGAGTGGTCTGCTTAATTCAGACACTCTGTTCATCACCACCCCCTTTTCTGTATCGTTTTTGGCCACTATAGGTGTGGCAGGGTATACTCAGACATGAGTCCCTTTCTCACTGCTCCATCAGGATTCAAGCAAGCCGGGCCGAAGAGGCTGAAATGCCAGAAACCGGTCCCCGGTAGCTTGTCTCCTTTCTGGTGAAGAATTGGCTTGGTAGTTTGGTCTGCCCTGTTCCCATGATGCACTGGGCCAGGGACAGACTAATTTGCATATAGCCAGGTTCTGAGCTGGGATGGGGCAGTGAGATAAATAACGGTGATGGATCAAGCCCTGATCTTTGGACTGGGTAAGAGTGGTCTGCTTAATTCAGACACTCTGTTCATCACCACCCCCTTTTCTGTATCGTTTTTGGCCACTATAGGTGTGGCAGGGTATACTCAGACATGAGTCCCTTTCTCACTGCTCCATCAGGATTAGAATTCCACCCTTCTAGAGGGAGAAGACATGTACACACTGGTATACCCTGTAAATGTTTAAAAGAGCCTCAGCATCACAAAATGGATCCTGCTGCCACAGACACGAGTCTAACCTCCTGCTGCTGGATGAAACTCCGGCAGGGGAGGCTTGGACAATAGGTTTCCTGTCCAGGGAGGTGCCTGCACCTCCCCAGACAGGCTTTAGTGTATTGGGGTAGGGTGGGTTGCATTCAGTGAATGTTTTTCAGACACTGCCTGGGGCACACAAGGTGGCCCATGCATTTCCCAGTTCAAACCGGTTGCTGGGGCACTCAGCCCCAGCTCTGGTGTGAAACTGGACAAAGGGGAAGGGGTATAACCACCCCCTCCCCAGGTCCTCCCATAGTTGGGAACCCAGAGTTAGTCCACCCCCTAAATTTAGTATAAGTATAGGAACCCAGTCACTGAGACTTTAGATTACCCTGGAGGAAACTCTGAAACATAAATCTTTGACCTTCGACATTCCATATCGACTGGAAGATGGAAGAAATCTCCCTTGGGGTCAAGGAGTGACACCCCTGTTCAAACAGTCACCAAAGAAGCATCTTGCCAGTCTGCATTTTCAAGGCTCCTCACGGATCCCGAAGAATCTGCGACACAGGACACAGACTTCCAGACATTGCCGAGGCTGACACGAGTCCCCAGCAAAGCTGAGACCTGTAGCTATCACAAGAGACGTGGGACCGGAACTCCTGGACATCCTGCACATTTGCTAATACATCTACTTCCCGAGCTTTCCTGAAGTTGTGCATTGGGCTACTTGTAGTCCAAGCCCTGAGCACCTTTTGCCTGGAAGATTGTGAGCCTACACTCCACGAGTGTTCCATGGGCCCGCTTTCAACATTTACGCTCAAGGTGCCTTTGTGATCCCTAGTCCGTTGGCTAGTGGGTCCCCCTGAAGGAATATACTTTGTTTCCATGGCTTCCCTGGTTGCCCCAGATGTGCCCTGACTCCCCTCCAAAGGGTGAGTTACTCAGACCTTGCTGGTCTGCACCGAAACCAATCTTGTCATCTTGTCATCTTGCGTGGGTTGCTGTTGCCAAGGCTTGTTGGGTCCAATCCAGATTTGTTGTTTGTTTCTTTACTCCTGGGTGGAGTAAACCGGAGCAATGAAATTCTGACATTTCAATTTCACTTATAATTGGTGATCATAACTAGCTCACTCTCAATAATTCACTCGCTAACTCTCTCACTCTCACTAACTAAATCTCACGCTCTCTCACTAACTCAATAACTCTCTCTCACTAAGTCACTCGCTAACTCTCTTACTCTCACTAACTAACTCTCTCACTAATTGTATCACTCTTACTAACTCTCTCAATTTCTCACTAACTATCTTTCACTAATTAACTCACTAAATCTATCTCTCTCTCTAACTAACTAACTAACCTTCACTCTCCTGTTATTTATACCCACTCCTTTCACAATAAACACCATAAAAAGCAACGATTAGAACAGGCAGATACAATTTTCCATCATTCAAACATAAAAAACCACAAAACATTACTTCTAATTAATAGTTTTTTATCATCGTCATTTTGTTGTACATTATACATCATAAGTAACAAAAATGCTTCTCACACTTCTTTATTATAACATTTCAGCATACTGCAGACTTCTGCACAACACAGCTTAAAAACAAACAGAAACTCAATATCTCTGCCTTAACACTTATTAGTTCCCAAAGTCAAGACCTATTGGCCATGCCAATGCTTGTTTTGTTCATTTCAGCAGGATTACTTCTGGTGGGACTTCTAGTGTCACTTTTTGTCACTATTAAATTAGCTTCACACATTCCCTTTATTGCTGGATTTTGAGACTCTTCACAGCCTCGATCCAGAGCACAATGAACCATGGGGCTGCTGCAGGAGCCGTGCTGTCACTGGAGGGGGCGTGGCCAGCCACAAATATTTGCATACCCAGAAGCCTCTGCGGCAAACATTCGATTCATAACTACAGGCAACACAGGCGTTTGTTTGATAGCAAAAGGAGTACTTTTAGCTGTGCACTCACAGGCATTCATGAAAGCGACTGACAAGTCACCGCTGCAAAGTCACCCTACCAGTAGGAAGTGATATTTTTTATTGTAATTTCGCGAACAAATCACCAAGTTGAATGTTTATAGTTTCTTCCGCGGATCACGCGCACTTCGAGGGGCCGTGAGAAGCAGAGGTTATTTCAATTTTTGGAGGGTTTCTGTACAAGAAACTCCGTAATTGGTTGAAATGTGAGTCTACTACGGGGGTCGGGCCTCTTCGGCTGCTGAAGGAGCGGGAGCTGCAACGCTCCCTCCTGTCGCTAGAGGTCAGGATGCTCGAGAGGAAGAGTCATGCGTCACCGTCACTCTGCATACCCACAATCCTGTGCGCGCCTCATGCTGCTGCTTCACTTTCATCCTAAATGCAGGGCTCTTTGTGGCATTGAAAACGATAAAGAGCGGACATTTAAGAACGAGGGGCCAGAGTATAAGCTGGCTAGTAGGAAGGCACGAATCGTAGTTAGGCACACTACTTTTCTAAGGGAAGTTAATGGGTAATATGCCACTTGTGTGGCACTTGAATAAGCATTGATAAAATCAATAAATGTAATAAGTTATATCCTTTGAGGAATGTTTGATAGTGTCCGCCTCGCGCAGGGCAATAAAAGCAACAACAGAAAAGAGAGGAAGAATGGATGGAAAACCATTGACCCTGCTCCAAGTCTGTTGGAAAGCACATTGCACAGACCTGGGGGCAGATTTACAATAACTGCTCCATCCCTTTATATCAGCAGGGATGCGCCAGTTACTGTGCGCCACGGCTTCGCCAGCATGGATGCGTGCCGCATCTGTGCCGTAAAGGCGGCTTGTTGCTGCATGACGCAGCTCCAGCAATGCTCTGGGGGCCCTATCTGTCCAATGCTGCGTCAATCCTTACGCCTGCTTCAAGCAGGTGCAGGGTTTGAACGCAGCATGGACGTAAAAGTGACTCAGTATTTCACTCAGCCACTTTTAGGAGGCGTTCCTGCACCAGAACGCCCCCCCTGCGCCGGAACGCCTCCTTCTGGCGCAGGGCTTTACAATGTGACGCATCTCCCAGATGCGTCATGTTGTAAATACCCCGCAGCATGGTGCATCTTTTGCGCCGCCGCTGTGTCACAAAAGTGACGCAATGGCGGCGTAAAAGAGGCGCAAGGGGCTTGTAAATCTGCCCCTTACTCTACAAGGTGGAAATGTAACTTTTTTTGTATAAATGAGGAGGCATATACTCAAGGGCTTATCGCCAAGTTAGCAGCCAAAGTAGCGTGCTAACATCCGATAGCACCAATTTCCCTGCGATAGCAACCGCAAAAAGCATCGCCACAGATGAAAACCAGCAAATATCGCTAATGAGATGCAGAGTAGGCGTTCCCGTGCAAAAAGACGTGACAACACTCCTTCTCAACATTCTCAACAACCAGCCAAATCCGCCAGAAGAACGCAAAACATGCGATAAGGCGCGTTAGCAGCAGGAATTTAACACCTGCTCTTACCTGGTGTAAAGTCAGACGACAACCTGAACAAGACAGGGAGCGAGAGAGAGAAAGAGGGAGAGAGAAAGAGAGGGAGAGATAGAGAGAGAGAGAAAGAGGGAGAGAGGGAGAGAAATAGGGAGAGAGAGAAAGAGAAAGAGAGGGAGAGAGAGAAAGAGAGGGAGAGAGGGAGAGAGAAAGAGAGGGAGAGAGAGAGAGAGAGAGGGGGAGAGAGGGAGAGAGAGAGAGAGAGAGAGAGAAAGAGAAAGAGTGAGAGAGAGAGTGAGAGAGAGAGAGAGAGAGAGAGAGAAGAGAAAGAGGGAGAAAGAGAAAGAGAAAGAGAGGGAGAGAGAGAAAGAGAGGGAGAGAGGGAGGGAGAAAGAGAGGGAGAGAGAGTGCCGACACTGAGGACCCAGACCTCACTGCTCACCTGCTACCACCGGTGTGTGTCCAACCAGGTGCCGGTATAGACTGCAGTCCACCAGTCCCTTATCTGAGTCTAGAGTCATGAATGGCAGAGTCCATACAGTTGCACACGCCATCATCGCTTGCCCGCCCCTGCGCACACAGGCTGCTGCATCCCAGCCCCTCCCACCGCCCAGCGAAAATTGCACGCCCTTGCGCATCCAGGCCTCACTGCTCACCTTTCGACACCGGCGGGTGTCCAAGAGGGCCCACCACGCGCCGGTGCAAGCTTCAAGCCTGGGGCCCGTGCCCATGGCAGCCTCAGCATCATGCACCCCGCACCACAGGCCACCAGGTCACACACTTGAGTCTGGGTCTTGATTTCGCAATGGCAGAGATCATATCAGTGCACAAGGCATCATCGCAGGCTGCACACCTGTTCAGCCCTTTAGGTGCCACTACCTCTCTTTGCCTGAGAGGCAATGCCACGTGGCAGTAGGCCCGCACTGCCCGCTGGCTCAGGCCAACACTGCAGTCCAGCAGGACTCACCAAATCCATACCAGTCCGGACCGCCAGGATGGGGTATCATCGCAGGCTGCACACCCGCTTAGCTCTTTAGGTGCCCCTACCTCAGTGCACTGAAAGTCACCATCCTGAAGCGGTGTGCCTGTGCCAGCCGCAGTGTATCCAGTGCCACCAAGTCTGTGCCCCACAAGTCATGGACCCTTTATGATTGAGTCTTGTGGTGCAGACACCATCATGTCACCTCCGGCACTGGGGAATGTGATGTGGTAGGGCCCTAGGCCCTCACGCGTAAATAATAACCACACGGATACCCCCAGATAGAGAGTGGAAATGGTGTCCAGCACGTGCGCCCTGCCCTTTTAATTGGCAGGGTCACATGTCCTGTGAAGCATGTCCCGGATGGGCGTGGTGTGGGTCTAAACCAGCCATGAGGGAGTGGCTGTGACATGCTGACAACTAGACCTAAGATCAGCAGATCACTACAGGGAAGACCTGGGACATGAAGCGTTGTTGCCACGCCTGTGAGAGTAAGAGGAGTGGACTGGCCTTGGCGTATGCCAGTCCAACGCAAGGGTGTGAACAATGACCCCGGGGCTCTGGGCGTGGTTCCGTCCTGGGCTGAACAAGGAAGTAATTAATGCGTGTATCTCTGTTTTAGTGTCGCGCCACCCGGACCGCAATTGGCAAAGTATCTCCCTGTGACCCAAGTCCCACAACATGAGCAACATGGACGTAAGGGGGAACCACTGACCCTACATCATCCGTACTTCCACACGTGAAAGATCATAGACATGACACATCTGTGTGAATATGAATGTTTAATGCACATTCAGTGGAGTGTTGCTGCTGAAGCAGTACAGGGCGATGCAAACCCCACTTTACATTGATGGCCCGTGGAGGGCCAGCCAGAGTCGTTTAGGGAATGACAAGTTCATCAGAAGAGAAAGAGTACAGTCCGAAGTCTGAATGCAGTGTCATTGGTGACCAAACAGAATATGGCAGTCCATGTCGAGGTCCAAGGTGAGTGTTGCAGAGTGTATCGGGGGACAGTGGAAGGTGATGATGCAGAGGGCAGAACCAAGCAGAAACCAGCCATATGGCGGAGATGAATGCTACTGCATCCTGCTTACCACGAAGGCAGATTCATCCGCATCTTCATCCTCTGCTGTTTCATGAGCCTCACATGTGGGTGGTGTTCTGTCTCCAGCACTGTGTGGCAGTGATACCTCAGGGGCTGGAGGTGGAATGTCTGCCACACTGTGTGGCACGGACAGGGGGCGGAGGTGTGGATGTAGTTGTAGCAGCAGCATATATCATCGCAAGGCCTTGTGGCAGCAATGTCGTGAGGAGGGTGTTTAGGGCAATGAGGATCCCAGATACCTCTCGCTGGTGTGCAGCCATGGCAGCTGCTCTTTACCCCTGCGTCCGCTTCATGGTCTCCATTACCCTCCGCATGTGTGCCAACTCCCGGTTGACATCGCTCGATCCACTCTGACTAGACAGTTGTTCTTGTCTCTGAGTGAGGACTCCAGCGATGTCAGCCATGGATCATTGGAGGACATGGAGCGGACTGGGGGTGTCCGTTAGGGACTGTGAGTGGTCCCTGATGGGACTTAGATACCCACGTATGGCATCTAGTATGGCTGTCATGCGGTCGAACCCCGCCCGCACCTGTTCAGCCAGTTTCTCCTGGCACCCCAATACACGGCGTTGGAAGGCCAGGTGTTCCTCGTGGGGGTCCTGGGAGGCAGCCGTGGTGGTGCCTGCTGAGTGGTCTGTGCAGGGGGTGGAGTCTCCTAGATGCAGCTGGGCTGCCCTGCTCCTGGAGGTGGGGTGCGGGGGCTGTCAATGAACTCTTGGATGGCGTCGGTGCCGAAGGGTTGGTGGTCCTCTTCATCATCAGAGAAGAGAGGTTCTGCCTGCTCTGCAGAGGTGTTGGTTTTCCCTCTGCAATGTGAAGGGGCGATGTAGTTTAACATTGTGTTCACATGTATGTTGATGCATGGTGCTGTGCTCTGCATGTTATGTGTTTGTGCTGCATTTTAGTATAGTCGCCCCTGCAGCTCTGATTTTGCTGCCCCTTATCCTTTTCATGCGGTGTGCCTTTCACTTCTGTGCTTATACAGTGCTGAGAGGTTGCAGACTTGGGTACATTGGTCTCTTGTTGGGAGTTGGGGGTCTGGGGCATGGTTTGTCTGCAGATGTGCTATACTTAGTTGTGCATTTGTGCCATTGTGCCCATCTCTAACGTCCCCCCAGTCCCTGGTTGTTACTCACCCTGGTGCTGTTGTGTCAGATCATGTTGAGCGGTGTACAGTAACCCAACTCCTGCGACCGTCTCCCCACTGATGACGGTGGACACCATTTCCTCCATCTCGTCCAGCTCCTCCTGTGGCGTTGGACTCCCAACTCCAGTCTGCATTGCTGCCTTCTGGTTGTTAGTGAGTTTCTGCTGGGTTTTGCGCTTCACATTCTTCCAGCGCCTCTTAACCTCTTCCATTGTCCTCTTCAGCACTCCGTCTGCATTCACCTTGTCCACGATGGACTGCCATATTCCATTTTTTGTTGCCAATGACGCAGTGAAGGTGACAAACATTTGTTGATGGTGTTCTACCACCTCCGTTATCAGGATCCTCTTTGCCTGCGGACTGAACTGCGTCTTCCTCTTCTTCTTGTCCTTGGCCTTCCCTGACCCCAAGGTCCCAGGCTGGTCCTTCGGGGGGCTTGTAGGGCTCTGGTTTTCCTCTATACTTGCTCCGGCTACCTCCATTGTGCTTCGCTGATGTTTTGCTTTTGTTTGTATGTTTTTTTCTACTTTTATAGTGATTTTTCCCACCTGTCGTGTGTGACTTGCAGGCCCGGTGAAGATTATTGCTGATTTATTTATCGCGGTTGAACCCATCGCAACTTCATTTGCATTGCGGTTTACATTTTTATTGTCGTCCTGGTGACTTTATCGCGGACATTTGACGCGTTATCGGGAACATATCGCATGTAATCACAGTGTTGGAAATAGAACGTTAACACAAAGTTATTTTCCCATGAAGTACAGCGATATGAAACATTGCGATAACCGATTTCGCCGATGATTATCACACGTTTCTGAGAAGATCCCCCTGAGATGCGAAGAGATAAGCCCTACACCAAGAAAATGGACGAGGACATGAAGTGAGCTGGACAAATGGAAGACCTACCTAACCCAACTGATAGAGTACCAAAGCGAGTGACTATCATGAACGCAGCCAATGTGGATGCAGAGGACAGAGGCAGGAGGGACCTACCTCTGGCTCTAAAGAAGATAACGTATGAATACAGTAAACAAATGCAATTCCTCAAACTGGGCTCCCCTGCTGCACCTCGGTTAGACAACATAAAGTATGCACTCTTCACACTCTTACAACTCTCAGAGTTTCAAGATTTATTGACAGTCACTTAAGGAAATAACATTTTACTTTAACATTTGATCTACGCCCGGCCTTTAAAGTGTAAGAGGTTAAAGTGTGCAAAACATGTTGGCAGACGAATCAGTGGTTGTCCTTAGCAGACTAACACCAGCTGGACAAGGTATGGAAAGGAACAATGTGCAGCACAGAAAGACCTGAAATGAGTGTTGCTGCCCCACTGACATCCCTGAGTACACGCACAAATAGCTAAAAAGACTGTACATTTGAAGGAACAGTTTGCACAAAATGTATCTTAATGTGGTAGGCGGGTGGATTGGTAGGGCAAATGATCTTGACAGTAGGGGAGATGTGGCCACCACTATGGCTTAGCAATCCTTGCTGCTGACTCAGGGAGCTGTAATCCATCCGGGTAACTTTTTCATTAGTAGATTCACACACACTGAGCTTTGGAGATTCAGGGGTGATCCACCGACTGCCAGTGGCTAGGATTTTCTGGATTAAAATGGACAAAAACTAATGTCAGATATTACACCCTTAGATAACAGAAGCGTTTCTGACGCCATTAATTAAATACTGTTCAGGGCTTAGTATGTCAATTAGGGATGGACTGAACTGGGACGCCAATGGCACAGAACTGGATTGTGCCTCGGGCCCCAACTGTGCCACATATGACGTTGAAAAATGCATTTTTGTGCATTTTCAATGCATGTGCAAATTACCATCAACTTGAAGCTGAAGGTAATCAGCGTTTTCTAAATGCACAGTTCGCATTTAGCCTACGTGCATCGGCATTAGGGAATGACCAATTGCAATTTCCTGAATGCATTCGCCATATAGGTAATTTCAAAAAAGTGCAATTACCTAATTTGCAAATACAAAGCCTTTCATGCTTCAGAAAAGTCCTTTTTGCCCTCGCGAGGGCAAAGATGCTTGATGCATGTGGCTCTTGGTCTTCTAAAGCTATAACTCTGGGGCTTGACCTGTGTGATTTCCGACAGGTCCATTGAGAGGGTTTTAAGTAGCATCAAAGGTAATTATCCACAACAATGATGTTCGGAAAAGCAGTAAACTGAATGTTTTCATATGTGCTTGAAGTGAAGTTCCCAAAACGTGCGCACAGAAAATAACAAGAGACAAAAAAGGGGTTCCAAATCCCCAAATAGCAAAGAAAGCTTTGGGGATTTGTGGCTAGGTTAACAAGAAAACACTTTAAAATATAAGCACTTCGTAAGGAAGAAAGAAAGGAAAGAGGATAAAGGCATTCAAGCAGCATGCACGGCGCTGCTCGATCCAGAGGCAATACTCCATGGGAGTTAACTTGACCCTACCAGGTAGGTCGCTCCCCCTCCGCACAGCACCGCCTGTGTGTCCCTGCCCCAGCCGCCGCTGCTGAGGAAGTTGGAGGCCCCCCTCAAACCGCAGGCTACCACCTGTGCCTCATTCCTGGTGGCCAGTGGCAGGCCATAGGTTTGTTCATCTCCGCTAATATTCCGCTATTTATTGTATTGTATTCACTGTATTGCCTGTATTGCCTTTCTTGTCATTTTTTTTGTGCCTGTGACTGCTGTTCTCTGTCTTCCCCTGCTGCCGGTACTTGATCTGTGCCATTTTTTCCCTCTGTTCCCCTCGCTGTCCCCGTGTCTCTCTGCCCGGTTTTACCTTCTGTACCCCTCGCTGTCTCTGTGTCTCTCTGCCCGTCTTTGCCTTTTCTTCCTTAAGCTGCCCCTGTAACCCTCTGCCCTTTTTTGCCTTCTGTTCCATTCATTGCCCTTGCATTTCTGTGCCCTTTTGTCTTCTGTTACACTCGTTGCCCCTCTATTTTTTGCCCTTTGCCTTCTGTTCCCTTAGTCGCCCCTCACCGCTCCCGCCGCTGCGCCCCCTGTGGCCCGGCCCCCCTGACTGCCCATTCGCTGCCCCACCTCCCGCCTCCCAGCTTCTCCTCCATTCCACCTCCCCATATAGGCTGGCCGCTGCGCGGTGAGGAGAACGACCCTTGACCCTACCAGATAGGTCGCTCCCCCTCCGCACCGCACCGCACCACCTGTGTGTCCCTGCCCCAGCCGGCGCTGCTGAGGAAGCTTGAGGCCCTCCTCCACCCGCTGGCTCCCACCTGCGCCTCATCCATGCTGGCCGGTGCTAGGCCATAGGTTTGTTCATCTCTGCTATTTTTCCGCTATTTATTGTATTGTATTCACTGTATTGCCGTTATTGTCATTGTTGTGCCTGTGACTGCTGTTTTCTGTCCTCCCCCGCTGCCGGTACTTGATCTGTGCCATTTTTTCCCTCTGTTCCCCTCGCTGTCCCCGTGTCTCTCTGCCCGGTTTTTCCTTCTGTACCCCTTGCTGTCTCTGTGTCTCTCTGCCCGTCTTTGCCTTTTGGTCCTTAAGCTGCCCCTGTAACCCTCTGCCCTTTTTAGGTCTCGTGTTGGACAGCGCATGCGACGCGTCTCAGCGGGACTAAAGTAATGTAAATGTTGAGTGAAACTCCGCCTATTGGCAGCTAATATGTGCTGCTGCTTGCCATTTGTTGAACATTGCATTGCTCTTTCTTATCTTGCTTATGGTTGGTATGGGATGCAAAACGTCACTTCCTTTGTGCTGCCGTTTTGCAGGAAGCAGCACCGACTAACTACTGTTTAGTTACGCTGCTGGGCTGTAATCAGTCTATTTAGGGACTACTGTTTCTTAGCTCAGATCCCGTTTTACGGCCGCCATCTGCTTCTACTTACTTACGGAGGTTTTGCCCTCCCCTAGCCCCCATCAAGCTCTCCTGTTCCACTGGCACGCTCGCAGCTCCCATTTCACGGCCGCTGTTTATTTTTCTTTTTTTGGCGCCTCCCCCGATCCCATGTGCGAAGGTGGCAGGGCTCGCTAACCCCGGGATGTACTCCGCTGGCGCTGCTCTGACTAATCTCAGTCAGCGTCCAAGGGGGGCGGGGGCTTTCTGCTTTGTCATTTTGCTCGCGGCTCCCATTTCACGGCCCCTCTGCCCGAGATAGAATTGAAAGTATGCCGACCGGACACGTCATGGGGATTGTGGGTAAAAGCAGGCCGGTTAGATCTCTTTTTGTCTGGAAAAGCAGGTTTTGTGTGATCTTCGGCAGCGTGGTGATGTTCCTTTGCCTGTGAAGCTGCAGCAGGTCAGGGGGCAGCTGCATCCGCGGTAGGAGCGAGGCATCGCCACAGAGGAGGAATCAGGCCTGCTACTGGGCACTGAGCAGTGAAAAACCCAGGAGCAGCAACGCCCACCCCCCCCACCTCCGGAGTCCGGTTCATTTCATTCTTGTCTCATTTCAGTGCCTGTCCCCTTGCTCAGCGCTCGGTCTTTTCCTGCTCATCCTCCCTCTCTCAGTTTATTCAGTAGAGCTTCACTGGCGTGACTTGTTGCTGACCTATTGATTTTTGCTTAAAATACAATTCCCGTACATTCCATCATTAACATGGAAACTTTTCATAGAAAGAAATGCATGAACTGTCCAGCTTATACCAGGGGGCCATTCGCTAAAAATAGACCCAGCACATATTGTGAAAGGGTACTACTCAGTTCTCGGCTGTCAGTGCTCTCATTGCAGACTGTTCTGGTGCAGACCTCACCGCACACTCCTATCAGTCCTGTCTTATCACTTATGTCAAAGAGCAAAACATGCTCGAGGCAACAACAGATGTCGTAACAAGTTGTCATCGCTGCTCTACAAGGCGGGCCTCGTCCTCCGCGGTTCGGGGTCTCTATATCTGTACACATATAGAGGAGGTTGTGAGTGCCCCACATCCTGTGTAAAATATTGTGCGCTTTGTACACACACATTGTAATGACACTCTTGGAGGGGTCCATATGGTAATGTTAATATAGCCTTGTAGCCCGCCGTAGAGGGCTATACCGGCTATTAAAGGCCCTCTCCAGCATTAAAGGCCTGAGCCGAAGGCGAGGGCCTTTAACAAGGGAGAGGGACTTTAATAGCCGGTATGGCCCAGCTACGAAGGGCTATAAGGCTATTAGAACATTCTGCCACTAGAGGGCAGAATGTTCTAACAAAAAGAAACAAAGCCTTATGGGAGCGTGAGGGGATTGGAATCCCCTCAGGCTCCCTGAAGCCTTTGTTCACAGCCAGAGCTGAGAACAAAGAAGCATTGGAATGATGGAGCTCCGGGCTTATACCAGGCATTATAAGCCCGGAGCACTCCATTGTTTTCAATGGAGCTCCCAACATTCCAATGTTCTAATGAGTGTTAACCATTCACCACTCGCTTTCTCTAAATGTAGATGCAAGCGCCACGCGGTGTATTTAGAAGTCCTTGAGTGGTAGAAAGAATAAATCACAACTCCACTTGGGTAGGAGCCACCTCCTCGTGCTTCAGCGTTCGCCCAAACATGCCGCCAGCAGTGATCCCTCCTGCAGGCATCTCACTGAGCCGCATTACAGAATGAATGATGTTGTTGATGTTGACCGGCGACTCCCAAAGGGTTAATATCTGCAGCAGACTCAAGTGGCACTTTGACAGCGTCTTTCCAGTGAGCGTTTGCTTCAGGGCCCTTTGGAGAGACAAGTGACACGACGAAAAGTTTGGAAAAGACCGGTTTTAATCAGTTCTAATAAACACTAAGAACAGAAAATGAATTCCACAGGAAAGATCCTCATCTGCTGCTCTTAAGAGACTTTTCAACTCCAGTGCTTAATTTGTAAAAAAAATAGTGCCAGGGCTCTCCTCAGGAGGCCACTGCAGCTTGCACCACACATCGCCCCTGCAGGTGCTGCCTATGATAGCAACAACACAACTGCTAACTATCACAATCTTGCAAGCGTGACAATTCGGACTATTCCAGGCCCCCAAAGCTATGAGAATGGTTTGGGCGGCAAGTAATAGTAATTTTTATTGTATACTGAATTAATAATTGACTGTTGTTGTGGTCATCGCAGACAGCACCACTTTGTGGCACACTGCTACAAGCGCTGCTGGTGTTGACAATTAAGTTCCGCTGCTGAGCACTGGAAACCTCCGGCTCAAATTAAGCACTGTTCAATTCTAATCAGGGTCGGACTGGCCTATTGGGAAATCATGGTAGCATGTTAGTATGAATGGTGGAAAGAGTAATTGTATAAATGGAGCTTTAAGGAGGTTTTTTTAAAAGTTAATTGAATTGTTTATCGTTGCTTTTAAGATAAAAGGCTGGAGAATTGCCTATCTAAGATATCTCTTCTTGTATTTCAGATATTTTTAATTTTTTGTGGGATTCAACTATTGTATCCTGAAGAAGGTGTTGGCTTCCAAATATCTTGCCCACCGAAACGCGTCGATGCCCTTTTTATATTTGAGTGAAAGTACTTTAAGTTCGATGATAACAACTCTGGTGGAAAATTATTTTAAATATCAGAGTAGGATTACATGTCTCACTACTGTACTTACCTCATGCTAATTAGATTCATCAATTGCTTTGGCTTTTGTTTCCCACTTGTGTTTTATAATGAGTTTCTAATGTGTATTAATATTTGTTGATGAAGAACTTTGCTCAATATTTTAGTATATTTGATGTCAAGAAAAGATAAGCATTTTTTAATCAATTTGTGATTTAATAAATTGTCTTTTTTAATCCTTCTTTTTTGCTCTTGTATGAATGAGGTGTGGTCATAAAGTGTGTTCAATATATAAAGCTGTACCGAAAAGGGAACTTTTATTTGACAATCTATTGGGAAATCAGGCAGTGCCTGATGGGCTGATCTGAAAGGTCAGTATATGGGCCAGTGTTTTGACTGCTTGTTATTTTTTTTGCAGACATTCACCGCAGCCTCTGGCCAGTGCGAGCTGATCCACTCTTCCTGGCTCCCTCGACTCCCGTCCACTTCCTTCCACGCAAGTCACGAGTTTGTTGCAGAGAGAAATACACTTCCTGTCGGAGGAATATGTTTTTTCAGAGCAGAATTGTTAACGTCATCGCATAACACCTAAATCGTATTTAATATCGGTATAAAGCCAAAAATGCTATTTACCAATTAAGGTCTGGAGTGTCAGCAAATCATATTCTCTTGAAAATAAGGCGCACTTCGAAGTAAGAGAGTATGGGGCAGATTTATGTCGGACTTGCGCCACATTTACGCCGACGTTGCGTCACGCAATGGCGATGAAAACGTGGCGCATCCCTGCGACCCATTTACAACGTACCGCATCTAGGCAGATTCGTCACGTTGTAAAGCCCTGCGCCACATGTGGGCGTTCTGGGGCAGGGTGGGCATTCCGGGGCAGGGGCGCCTCGCAAAAGTGCCTGCGTGAAATCTACAAGATTTCATGCAGGCACTTTTAGGCCAATGCTGCGTCAATACCCTGCGCCTGCTTGAAGCAGGCGTAAGGCTTGACACAGCATTGGACAGATAGGGCCCCCAGAGCATTGCTGGAGCTGCAACTCCAGCAATGCACCGCCTTTACGGCACAGATGCGTCACGCATCTGTGCAGTTTTTGCCCCATGGTGCGCCGCATTGTAAATGCGGTGCACCATGGGTGGCGGAGCTGCGGCGCACAATAACTGGCGCATCCCTGGGGATGCGCCAGTTATTGTAAATCTGCCCCAGTGTGTCTGTGTGCTTGCTTCTTTGCGCATATGTACATTTCTTTCTTGCAGGCAACATGCAGTTCTTTTACTGGATAAGTAAACATACATATATTGTTCGGCTTTAAAATTATTTCTTCCTCTAAGAGTGAGAAGTACCGTACGCTTCGCTGAAAAATAATCCCTTTCAACAAAGTTTAATGAAATAGGTGAAATTATTTACATTTATAAAAAAATCATTGAAATAATTGAGTAAAAGAGATTATGCGATGTTCTAATTCATGCAACTGTTTACTAAAAGAAAACAAAACATTATTCTAATGTACATATTTTGGAAACCATCTAAAAAACCACTACAGCCGTATATGCATGATTACACTTAAGGCTCCAGAAAAGGAAAAACAGCACACTCTCCGCAAAATGCTTACATTCTGGTAGGGATGGTGACAGTTCTGTGCTTTGTGACATTGTACATATGTCATACACATAGTATATTGCAGAAAAATAGCATATGTACAGCAGTTTCTACTTCTTCGTCGCACAAGCAACACAATCTTTTCAACCATAGTGATATGAGCCATCTGCCCTTAACTTCTAAAGCTCACAAATGAAAACTCATCAGTAATAAAAGTTGCAAATTTACATTTGTAGCAGACCCTAAGCGTCATAAACAAGGGAGCAAAATGGCCTATACATTTTTCAGAGGATAAAAAATGCAGATTAATTATGTGAAGCCAGGCCTTTATTCTTAAGGGATGCCTTTAACAACAAGCTTTGAAAATGCAATAGGCACCGCCTTTGATTAAGTAAAAGCCATTTGCTTTGCTCATGGCATTGTATAGCAAAGCAAATGGCTTTAACAATGCAATAGGTCTCGCATTACTGAATGTTTGAGCTATTGGTGTTGCATTATTATTAGCAATGCCAAAAGCTCAAACTTTATTAATGCGAGACCTATTGCATTGCAAATGCTTGTTTGCCTTCTGGTCCATTCATTGCCCCTGCATTTTCGTGCCCTTTTGCCTTCTGTTCCACTCGCTGCCCCACTACTTTGTACCCTTTGCTTTCTGTTCCCTTAGTCACCCCGCTCCCGCTGCTGCATCCCCTGTGGCCCCGCCCGATTCGCTGCCCCCACCTCCCAGATGTCTCCTCCCTCCCATCTCCCCATATATGCCGGCCGTTGCATGGCCGCGCGCAGCGGGTGTGCCACTGGAGCGCGAAAGGCTCGCCTAAGGCAAGCCCGTCTGTGCCCGTCCGCGCCTGGACCACGCCCAGCGCCAGAACCCCTGGTTCCCGCACCCACCACAAGGAATGCTGCCACTACGATGCCAGCACTTTGCACGCCCTCAAACCCGGATCGAACCACACCTGCCTCAAGGCCGCCCCGAAACGCACACACGGCCTCTTCACCTGCCAGAACTGTAGCTGCACCAGCCTCAGACCCAACGAACCACCTGCCAAAAAATACCTCAACCACCTCCAATGCATTCTACTAAACACCCGCTCTGCACACAAACACGCCGTCGAGCTCTGGGACCTGCTTGACACAACATACCCGGACGTCGCCTTCCTGACAGAGACGTGGATGAACGACTCCTCCGCACCCGACATCGCCATAGCCATCCCAGACGACTACAAGATCACCCGCAGAGACCGCACAAACGGAGTCGGAGGAGGAATTGCCATCATCCACAAGAACACCATCAGTCTCTCGTCCAGCACCGATGACAGTCTCAGCACCGCCAAACACATGCATTTCCAGAACCACACAGACCCCAACTCCACCCTCGGAGGGCCCCTCATCTACCGACCCCCAGGACTCCGCCCCCAGTACAGCGACTCCATCGCCGACTTCATCAGCATGCACACCATGACCTCCTCTGACTACATCCTCCTCGGAGACCTGAACTTTCACCTTGAGAACAACAACGACAGCAACTCCACAACCCTAATCGATAACCTCACCAACCTCGGACTGAGACAACTCTTCACAACGCCCACCCACTCCGCCGGCCACACGCTTGACCCCGTCTTCTACTCTAGCCTGCACGTCTCCTTCAACCACACCATCAAACTCCTCTGGACCGATCACCGCTGCATCCACTTCACCTTCCAGAAACCCACCACTCAACATCACATCCAACAAATCCCCCACCGCTGCTGGAGCAATATCACCGAAGACCAACTACATGCAAACCTCGCTCTCAGCCCACCCACTGTACCCTCCAACACCGATGACGCTGTCCACAGCCTCAGACGCTGGATCGAGTACTGCGCCAACACCCTCGTCCCGCTGAAGAAACCCCCCACAGAGACACCAACAAGAGGGCCAGCTGGTTCACCCCAGAACTCCTAGCCTCCAAGCGAGCTTGCCGGAAACTAGAGAAGAAATGGCAAAGTGAACAGACCCCGGACAGCCACGCAGCACACAAGGACGCCATCCGCAACCACCACCACCTCATCAGGGCTGCCAAGAGGACATCCTTCAAAGACCGACTCGACAACACTGCACACAATAGCAAAGAGCTCTTCACCATCGTGAAGGAACTCTTTAACCCCAGCTCCAACACCGACATACCACTGTTGCAAGCCCTGTGCGACTCCCTCGCCACTTTCTTCTACCGCAAGATAGCAGCCATCCACGACAGCTTCAACACCCAGACAGCCCCAACAGACAGCAACACAACAGACTCTCAGCACATCTTCGACCACGACCCCATGCTAGCCTCGGCCAGCGTGAGCACCGATGACACCATCAAGACCATGAGCACAATCCACTCAGCTCTCCGTTAGACCCACTCCGGCACCACGTCTTCAACAAAGCAAGCAGCTCCATCACACCCCACCTGCGCAACGTCATCAACCTCTCCCTTAAGACCGTGACCTTCCCAGAGAGCTGGAAACATGCCGAGATCAACGCCAAAACCCAAGGCAGACCCAAGAGACCTCAAGAACTTCTGGCCCATCTCTCTGCTCCCATTCCCGGCCAAGGTCATTGAGAAGATCATCAATAGACAGCTAACTCGATACCTCGAAAACAACAGAATCCTGGACCCTTCCCAGTCAGGGTTCCGCAGCAACCACAGCACCGAGACCGCCCTCATCGCCACCACCGACGACATCAGGACCATGCTGGACAACTGTGAGACTGCCGCACTTATCCTCTTAGTTTCTTGCTGGTCTGCACAGAAGCCATTCTCGACATTCTGCGTGGATTGCGCCTGCCAAGGCTTGTTGGGTCCAATTAGGAATCCGACACTGCAGTCCACCACATAGATCCTTTGTGGAACAGCTCGAATCCAGCTTCTAGTTGTCATCTCGCCTCCTGGACCACGTGGCTGAAGAGACAAACTTCACCTCTTTCACCTGAATTTACCCGACATTGGTTGGCAGCTTCCCATCGCCATCCTGGTCACTGGCTAGTGACTCAGACTATGTCACTTCTGCTTTCAGGTTCTTCAGATCTTCGATCCACCCTTGGATCCACCTGGACACTTTTCCTCTGGTTGCCTGCAGCACTTCTTCGCAGCTCTCCATTGGAATCGACAACGAAACCTGACACCAAAAGGCACCTATGCAACCGGCTTCCCTGGGTGAGGTAACACAAGTACTTCGATGCTACTGTGGGTCTTGACTCTCAAAGTGTTCTAGTCTAAAAGTGTTCCATCGTAGTTAACCTAGAAGTGTCCTTAAACTGTAAATTTGTAACTTGTTCGTTCTCCATAAATAGTCAATGGTAACCCACAGCTGTGTTTAGACACTGCACACGTCTCCCGTGGGTCTCCTACTTCCTAACCTTTGGTTGTCCTGAATAGCCCCAGCGATTCAACAGGCTCTAGGCCTGCTTTCTATTCCAGACGTGGTCCTTATACCACTATTTTATTATATGGTTTGTGAGGCCCCTAGGGCATAACATATACTGTGCAACTTATCGTATGCTAATTAAGTTCCTTTTATTGTACTTTTACCTCTGACCTCATAAAGAGTGCAGAGGGGTTGTGTTTAGAATAAATACATATATATTTGATATATACCTTGTGTGGTGTCCTTTCATTTGATCATTCAAGAGATTATAATTGGTAAAAACAACTTGCTTAACTCGTCTCCATAGCTACCACTAGGATAGCTTTCTATAAGGTTGACTTTATAACCTACCATCAATAAGGGTCGTTTGGACTGGTTCAAGGTGCCCACTAGAATAGTGGACATTATATACCAGGCCACCTTCTCACATGCACTACATACCTATGAGGGTCTCAAGGCGCTGAATAATGTGGAACCATAGAGATGCTGTTGACAGTTGAGAGGTACCAGAGCGACTATTCTGCTCATTTTGGAGCCATAACTGACCTTTGAACGCCTGCCATCCCAGTCACCTTCTGTCACTCCTTTTTTAGGTCTTGCCTAGGCAGCGCGCACGCGCTGCTCTAGGAAAAATTACCTCTTGGAATCGCTCTGGACTTCCGGCCTATTGCTTGCAGTTATGTGCATCGGCTCGCAAGTGCTTGTGCACCACTCGCGGGACTTCCGGCCTATGGTTTGCTGTAATGAGCAGCGTCTCACAAGCATACGCGCACCACTTGCGGGACGCTGTAGCTGTATTCGTGGCCGGGCTTGTTTTAAATCAAATACGTGAATTGTTCCCACTTTGCTGTGCCCTTCTTGTCTAGCTAGGGAGGGCAGGCGTGTCCCTTCTCACTCTTGCTTGCGTACACCAGCTGTCTCAATGGAGATCACCGGGTCAGTATTTAGGGCTGGCTAATCTTCACACTGACCGATATATACCAGTCGGTACCTGTTGAACCACCAACCACCAAGTGTCCACAGATGCTGGAAGGCTGCCGTGCTTTGCCGTCCATTGACTCTCTCATAGATGACCTGTCCTGACCAGGGAATTACTTTTGTCCAGTGTGAGGGGTGTGTGTGCTGGAGCTCTTTTTATGGGTGTTGGGATATGCGTGTCCTATCTGTGGGAGACTGCAGCAAAGAATACAGTTCTGTCCCGGGAGCTGGGCGCTCTGTGAGCAGAAAACAAAGTCCCCTGATAACACGAAACCTCTTTTATTCAGACTCTGTTCTGACTACGCACAGTTTGTTTTATTTTCTGATGTGTAAATGGCACATTTGGGATGCCCTGACTTTGCACTCGTGTTCTTCAGTGTAGCACAACTTGGCAGTCGTAAAGTTCAAAAGAAAGAGCCAACTTTTGCCATTGCATATGGTACATGTAGAGAGTGGCTTGCCAGGTGGTAAATATTGTCTAGGTGCTCCAGTGTTTTTTTTTGTTTTTTTGCATCTGGGAGAAGTGGGGGCTGGGAGATAAGCTCTTTGCTCCGAAGCCCACATTTTGGTCATGTGGAGATGAGTGGATTGGAGTCTAGATGCCCTTCGGTAGTCTTCAGTGTGGCCGCTCCACTCACTGCCTTTCTGTGTAGCCCACACATGGGTGCATGGTAATGAACCCTATCTCCATAGGCAGACCATGCAGTATGTGCCCCAGTTTTTGTGTCTCTTTTAATTTCTGGAACTGGGTTCTTTAGATATATATTGGCGACTCAGTTAGCTTGTGTCGTAGGTGACTGCCTAGTACTCTCATACGGCTGCACCACTCCTATGTAAACCTTCATCTAGGTAATTGCACCATAAAGGCAGAAACAAACATGGTCCTTTATAACATCAAACATAGAATTCTGTTTTTGATTGCATTTTTTTTTCTGTCTCATGTTCCAACTAGCTTCTGTGAAGTGCCATTTCAGCTGCCTGCAGTTTAAGTGCTGGGTTAAGTGTGGTCTCCTTAACAAATGATAAAATGCCTGTGAGAACGGAAATCATTGGCATTTGTAAAACATCACTAGTAAAACAACCACGAGTTGCTGTTTTTACACTGCACATTTTTATTGCAAGCACATGGGGGCAGTGTTTATCATTTGCTTTCAGTTTATGACACATGCTTCCAATAAAACTAAGAGTTTCACCTTCTTGCAAGGCTAGCAGCATTGGTTTTGCAAATGCTTGCTTGATCTTGTTATTAGCTCCTGTTGGTAAGAACTCCTGCAGCAAGCTAGAGCCTCGAAGCATGAATCGATCAATTATTTGTAGACGTGCAATGAAGTCTGTGCTGGCCAGCCTGTGGCATGTTTATGCAGTCTCGAGGGGGTTCTTTTCCTATAGTCCTCACTTTGTTTCTGGAACTCAGAGTTTGTTGCTTCGGCCTGCACGGGGCGCTCTCAGGGGGCGCTGTCCCCACCCCAGATGACCCCTAAATGTACATCATTCAAGGTGATCAGTAAAAGGCGTTGTTGATGAGCTGGTGTCTGAAGGGTGTGATCCTAACTTTGGCTTCTCCACTTGACCACGATTGCATGAACCTGTGACACGAATGTCTCGTCCCTCACCTCTGGCTCTCTACCTGGCGAGCACGGGCAGCAGACTGAAGCTCAACATCAAGAGTATCTGTTTGGACCAGCCACGCCTAGAAGTGTCTCCCTCGCCTTATATTGTACTAGTCTCACTATTCACCATCTGGTGAAGTGAGACCACGAGAGCTGTCTCGTCTGCTACAATGATAACCTTTATGAAGCGCTGCGCCGGCGTCTAGGTGCTGTTCATCGGGTGAGGTGCATGCTAGGTGGAGGCCACGATCATGAAAGGCTTCTGCTGTGTGTTAAGAGGTTGGCGGGATGCTGCTTGCTTGCGCTGCCGCAGTCCACAGGTGACCGGCCACTTCGACATGTACAGTGGGGTTGTAGGTGGTGGTGCTGTGCGGTGCATCCTGCTTTGTCCTTCCACACCGGCTGCTTTTGAGTGGAGTGGGAGTTGTAGTCCGTGTGTGCTGTGCGGTGCATCCTTCTTTTTCCTTCTACACCGGCTGCTTTTGAGTGGAGTGGGAGTTGTAGTCCGTGTGTGCTGTGCGGTGCATCCTGCTTTTTCCTTCCACACCGGCTGCTTTTGAGTGGAGTGGGAGTTGTCGTCCGTGTGTGCTGTGCGGTGCATCCTGCTTTTTCATTCCACACCGGCTGCTTTTGAGGGGAGTGAGAGTTGTAGACCGTGTGTGCTGTGCGGTGCATCCTGCTTTTTCCTTCTACACCGGCTGCTTTTGAGTGGAGTGGGAGTTGTAGTCCGTGTGTGCTGTGCGGTGCATCCTGCTTTTTCCTTCCACACCGGCTGCTTTTGAGTGGAGTGGGAGTTGTAGGCCGTGTGTGCTGTGCGGTGCATCCTGTTTTTTCCTTCCACACCGGCTGTTTTTGAATGGAGTGGGAGTTGTAGGCCGTGTGTGCTGTGCGGTGCATCCTGCTTTGTCCTTCCACACCGGCTGCTTTTGAGTGGAGTGGGAGTTGTAGGCTGTGTGTGCTGTGCGGTGCATCCTGCTTTTTCCTTCCACATCGGCTGTTTTTGAGTGGAGTGGGAGTTGTAGGCCGTGTGTGCTGTGTGGTGCATCCTGCTTTTTCCTTCCACATCGGCTGTTTTTGAGTGGAGTGGGAGTTGTAGTCCGTGTGTGCTGTGCGGTGCATCCTGCTTTTTCCTTCCACACCAGCTGTTTTTGAGTGGAGTGGGAGTTGTAGGCCGCGTGTGCTGTGCGGTGCATCCTGCTTTTTCCTTCCACACCGGCTGCTTTTGAGTGGAGTGGGAGTTGTAGGCCGTGTGTGCTGTGCGGTGCATTCTGCTTTTTCCTTCCACATCGGCTGTTTTTGAGTGGAGTGGGAGTTGTAGGCCGTGTGTGCTGTGCGGTGCATCCTGCTTTTTCCTTCCACACCGGCTGCTTTTGAGTGGAGTGGGAGTTGTAGGCTGTGTGTGCTGTGCGGTGCATCCTGCTTTTTCCTTCCACACCGGCTGTTTTTGAGTGGAGTGGGAGTTGTAGGCCGTGTGTGCTGTGCTGTGCATACTGCTTTTTCCTTCCACACCGGCTGCTTTTGAGTGGAGTGGGAGTTGTAGTCCGGGTGTGCTGTGCGGTGCATCCTGCTTTTTCCTTCCACACCGGCTGCTTTTGAGTGGAGTGGGAGTTGTAGTCCGTGTGTGCTGTGCAGTGCATCCTGATTTTTCCTTCCACACCGGCTGCTTTTTAGTGGAGTGGGTGTTGAAGGCCTTATAGCTAACTGCTGGTGTCCCTTCTATCCACCTGGCCCACCCCCTCCCATGCATACTGTTTGCACTACGTACCTGCACCACTGAAATCCTTGCACTGCCCCTGCCTGCCCTCCACTGCCAGGGCATCGAGCTCTGGTGTCTGTTGCAGGGCAGGAAGGCAAATTCCTCTTCTTGCCACTACATCTTCACTGGATGGGGCTTGGAATAAACCAGATCCTTCTCTGCACCCCTCTTCTCAGTCAGTCATCTATTAAACTTTACTCCTCCCAGAGCAGGGTCTGCTATCTACCCCTCCTGTTGCTCCGGGGTGGACCTTACAAAGCATGTTAACAAATTGCTGTATTTAGTGCATGCCTTCGGGTCCCTCACCTCTGTCCTGAGTAGACTCTGCCGTGGATGCGTTATCCTGTCCTTGCCGTCGGGTGGACAGAGTAGAGAATGTACCGTCTGTAGCCTGTCCCTGTAGAGGGTGCTTCACCATCACGCCTGTGTGGCCCCGGTACAGCTTTACTGGCTGCCTGTAGTTAGTATATGACATGGGTTACTGGAGTTGTTTTTTTTCTTTATTCCTGGGTGGAGTAAACCGGAGCAATGAAATGCTGACATTTCCATTTCACTTATAATTGATGATCATAACTAACTCACTCTCAATAACTCACTCACTAACTCTTTCCCTCTCACTAACTAAATCTCACTCACTCTCACTAACTCAATAACTCTCTCTCACTAACTAACTCACTCACTAACTCTCTCACTCTCACTAACTCAATAACTCTCTCTCACTAACTAACTCACTCGCTAACTCTCTCACTCTCACTAACTCACTAACTCTCTCTCACTAACTCACTCACTAACTCTCTCACTCTCACTAACTCTCTCACTCTCACTAACTCAATAACTCTCTCTCACTAACTCTATAGCCCTCTATCACTATGTCACTCGCTAACTCTCTCACTCTCACTAATTCTCTCACTAATTTTAGCACTCTTACTAACCAACTCTCTCAATCTCTCACTATCTCTCACTAGTTAACTCACTTAATCTATCACTCTCACTAACTAACTAACTAACCTTCACTCTCCCGTTATTTATACCCACCCCTTTAACAATAAACACCATACAAAGCAACGAATAGAACAGGCAGATACAAGTTGCCAGCATTCAAACATTAAAAAAAACTAAAATCATTACTTCTAATTAATAGTTTTTTATCATCGTCATTTTGTTGTATATTATACATCATAACTAAACTAACAAAAATGCTTCTCACACTTCTTTATTATAACATTTCAGCATACTGCAGACTTCTGCACAACACAGCTTAAAAACTTTTTGTCACTATTAAATTAGCTTCACACATTCCCTTTATTGCTGGATTTTGAGTCCCCATGGGGCTGCTGCAGGAGCCTTGCTGTCACTGGAGGGGGCGTGGCCAGCCACAAACATTTGCATACCCAGAAGCCTCTGCGGCAAACACCCGATTCATCAGTACAGGCGACACAGGCGTTTGTTTAACAGGACAAGGAGCGCCTGTAGCTGTGCACACAGAGGCATTCATGAAAGTGACCGACACGTCACCGCTGTAAAGTCACCCTACCAGTAGGAAGTGATATTTTGTATCGCGATTGCGCGAACAGATCTACGAGTTTACTGAATTTTGTATTGAACCTTTTTGCTGATCACGCGCACTTCGAGGGGCCGTGAGAAGCGGATCGTTTGTACCAATTTTTGGAGGGTTTCTGTACAAGAAACTCCGTGAATGGTTGAAATGTGATCTTCATGGGGGTGGCCGGCCCTCCTCGGCTGCTGAGGAGAGGAGGCTCCCGCAGGTGCCACCGGAAGGCATCACTGGGTCACGCGACGCAGAACGAGGCGCCTGCAAGAAGTGCCTGCGGGAGTGCAACGCTCCCTCCTGTCGCTAGAGGTCGGGAGGCTCCGGAGGGAGAGGCAGCGCGTCACCATCACTCTGCATACCCACAATCCTGTGCGCGCCTCATAATTCTGCTTTACTTTCATATAAATGCAGGGCTCTTTCTGGCATTGAAAACGAGAAAGAGCGGACATTTAAGAACGAAGGGGCCAGAGTATCAGCCCTCTAGTGGGAAGGCTCGAATCGTAGTTAGGCACACTACTTTAGTAAGGGAAATTTCCGGGTAATTTCCTTCTTGTGTGGTAAAATCAATAAATGTAATAAATTGTATCCTTGAGAAATGCTTGGTAGTGCCTGCCTCCCGCGGATACTGGATACTGCTGCTTTGATGGGGACGCCTATCATTTGTACTATCAATTTGCATTCTAATAATATGTCGGTATTCATTGCAGTTCGTGTGCATCTATTTCTGATTCTCCTGATTCAGTAGCACTTTTCCTCCAAGGCGCTGGGCCTGCGTCACCCTGGCGTGTCCGGGGCCAGTCTGCGTGTCGGGGAGGGGGAGGGTAGATAGTCCAGTGCGGACCCTCGGCTACTAGACCCTGCGGCTGGGCCTTCGACCTCTGGCTTGTCCGGGGCCAGGCTGCGTCAAAGGGAATAGGAACTTGGGTGAAGGGCTGCTACAGGCCATTATCGTCGCCAGCCGTCGCTGAGAGGGAGGGGGGAGCTGACCCCGTCGAGGAGACCCTGGCCGCGAGCCAGGCAGGGTCATTTCTGCGCTTTAGTTCGGAGATTTACAGTAAGCCCTCTCGGGCCACCATTTGACCAGGGGTCCCTAAGGAAGGTGCACGAGAATCCATTGCGGCCTGTGGGGACCTCCGGCCACAGCTTTGCACCAAAGCTGACCAAGGATCACCGGCCACAAGGGATTGGAGGCGTCGCCCCTTGCCCCTGACCTCTGAAAAGTGCCCCCACACCCCCGAGGAGAGCACACACGGACTTCGAAGTAGCTGGAGGCACACGAGAGAGGAAGGCTTCTCCCCCCCTTTAACACCGCGGGGCAGGTAGCTCTCCCTCTACCCGCCCGCAAACCCACCCCAAACAGCAGTGGGGACTCGCACCACCACCCGAGTGCACCCCGGTTTGAGGCGCAGAAAAGCCCTAGCCTCCATCTGGCGTGGACCTGTTCTTTCCCAGCTGAGCACTCGGGATTCCTTGGTTATTTAGGCCCACGCCCCCACATTCCTGCCAGAGCGCTCCTCGACGGCACCTCGGCTCACATCTGCCTTAAAACGAGTGGCAGACAGGGGCGCTGCATCCTTGGCACAACGAGTGAATTTCTGAACACTGACTTTGAACTTGGCTTAAAACTTGTGTGGGCAACTACGGAACTCGGTCACATTGGGCTTAGAATCACAGCATAAAAATGTTGCCCTAAGCACAGGAAGAAAGTGCACAGATAAGATGGCGAAACAAACGCTCCAGTATGGTTAGCTTGCCATTAAAATCGAAATAGAGGAAGAGTACAGAGGTACTAAGGATCTAGAGTATGTAGTGAACGAAATACTTGAAAAAGTATTCAAATTTACTGCGACGGATTTAAAATGTGTACAGCAAAACAAAGATAGAGGTTTTTTTGAAATTACGTTTTTTACAGAGCTGAAATATGAATTTTTTTTACAGGGTGTGTGACTCATGTGTTCACATGAGAACCTCAAGGGGGTAAAAATTACTGCTATGGCAGCAGCAAAGGAGGTGCCAATAATTGTCCATATGTACAATGCCCATGTGTCTACATGGGAGATTGAATGTTTTTTAAACCGGTTTTGTGCAAAGGTGAGGGGAGGTATATTACAGAGAAATAAGTTTGGAATCTGGAATGGCAAGAGAAAGTTTTTTGTGATACTTAAACCAAACCCTGCTGGGGGAGTGACCCACCTCCCACAAACCTTTGCATTGGGCCCAAACAGAGGCTATTTAAACTCCCCAAGCCAACCGCAATATTGTAGGAACTGTTTAAGTTTTGGCCACCTTAAAGAAGAATGCAAACATGAGGGTTGCAAGTTCTGTGGGGACATAGGCCACAAACACACCGAATGTAATGCCCCCAAATCATGTAACCTATGTGGATCGAAAGAGCACCTTTATAGAGCATGCCCAAAGCAAAGATTCTCATATGCGGCATCTGCAGCTGTCAAACATCACCAACCAGGGGATAGTAAACCTTACGCCGCAGTACTGGCACCATTAATCTTTAAGACAGTTAGTGATGGAGGCACCGGGGAAACACCCAACACAAAAAAACAAGTAATACAGGTCGCACCTACCCCTACCCCACAGGCAGAACAGGAACAAACCAAGGAAAGTACACAGGTAGTAGAGGAAACTCAAATGACAGAAATAGAGGAAAGTGAAAAGAAATTAAAGGGATGTCAGACATAGACTCACAAGTGGAAGACAGGGAAATAGATTCAGATTGTACTCTTACCCCTGCAGATATATATTATCATCAAAGAAGCCAAGGACAGGGCACAGGAAAAAAGGGAAAGAGAAGAACAGACCTCCTCAGAAGAGGAAACAAAAACCACCGAGGGCCAAATGCAGATGGTTAAAAAAAGAAATAAAATCAAAATTAAAAAACAAACGGCGAACCCAAGTGGTCCGGCCGCAACAGAACAGAAAGAAACTAGGAAGAAAACTCTACCAAAAGAGAACTGCTCAGAGTCCAGGTATAGTGTACTAGGGGACCTCTCAGACTCAGAAGACCAGGATATAGCTTATTCTCACCAGAGGTAGGAGTAACCCCCCACAAAGACCTTTTTCTACAGTCCCCATACTTAGGGGGAGCAGAAGAAATTGGCGGGCAAGAGACGCAAAATAGTGAAAGCAATCAGCACATATGTGACAGCATCTGGTCGCCATTGAGCTTTGAAAATGTTCAGGTTTAACATGTATTGTATACCGTGCAAAGTAATCACCATTGCAAATATAATGTTTAACATCATATCATGGAATGCCCGAGGAATGGGCTCACAAGTGAAAAGAGCGTCAGTGTTTGAGCTCTGCAAAGCACAAAAAGGGGACATTATATGTTTACAGGAATGTGCAATTCCCCACTCGACGGACTACAGTCACATATCCAAATATTGGGAAGAAGGCCCCTCCAAATGGTCTGGGGGTGGAAACAAGAATGCTGGAATAGGCATTCTCATAAACAAACAAAGAAATGTCAATCCTTGATACTAAAATTATACAGCCAGGCAGGGCTATGATGGTCACCATACAATACAGAAACACCACCTTTAAGGTCTGTAATATTTATGCACCAACCGACAAGAATGAAAGAATGTCCCTGTTTGAAATGCTCCCACTTTTTATTGCAGGTGCAACCCCAATGGTGTTAACAGGGGATTTCAACTGCATCATAAACCCCACAGACAGATGTAGCAAGAAAAATTGTTACGAAATTGATAAGTCTGCAAAATGTCTCAAAAACATGTGTAAAGATTTGCAACTGTCAGATACAGGGGCAAAATCAGGGTCAAAACAAAGGTTCACCTGGGAAGCAGAAAGTGGCAAAGTCAAATCAAGAATTGATTTCATTTTCACCTCCAAAAATATAAAAGCAAGGAATTATGAAACAAACGAGAGTGGTATGTCAGACCACAAAATGGGGAGGGGTGTGTGGAAAATGAACATCTTGTTATTACAAGAGGAAAATATATGTAAAAATTACAGTGATATGTACAACAACTTACAAACCAGAAAGGAAAGTTTCCCATCCTTAGCAGAATGGTGGGAAGAGGTAAAAAAACAAACAAAACTTTTTTTCAGAAAACAGAGCATGATCAAAAGCAAGGAAAAGTTTCAAAAATGTGATGAAATACAACAAAGAATGATCACGCTAGAAAACCTGGAAAGGGGTGGAATGGAAGTAGGGGAGGAAAGAGAAAAAACAAAAACAGAACTGAAAGAATGGCTGAAACAACGAGGGAAAGAACACATTTTTAACTCCAGGGTCAAGATCTTTGAGGAAGATGAAAAGTGCTCAAGGTTCTTTTTCGAAAAGGCCCAGCAAGTGCAAAAGGTAATGAATGAACTGAAAGACACAAATGGACAAACACAAAAGGGCACAGAGAAAGTAGGGAAAATAACAACAGCCTTTTTTTCCCAATTGTACAAAAAAGAGCCATCCGATATAAGTGCATGTGAAGATTTTCTAGGGTCTTTGCAGAGCTCTTTATCCCAAGAGGAACAACATTTTCTAACCACCCCCATTTCAGGAGAAGAACTCTTCCAAATCATTCAGGAAGCCCCAAAAGGATCAGCCCCTGGGCAAGACGGCCTTCCATGGGAGTTTTACAAAGCTTTCTGGGGGCTTATTGCAAAGGATTTTTGGAGTCTGTTGAAAGAATGCTTGGAAAGAAATGTTTTACCCCCTCCTTTCCACAGGGCATCATCAAACTGCTGGAGAAAAAAGCGGACAAGCTGGACATCAACAATTGGAGGCCAATCACCCTCTTGAATGTGGACAGTAAGATCCTAAGTAAAGTCCTGGCAGGAAGATGCAGAAAGGTGCTGGCCTCCATCGTGCACCCAGACCAAACATGTGCGGTCCCAGGAAGGAAAATTTGGGATAGCTTGACCATCATTAGAGACACCTTGTGGTTAGCGAAAGACAGGGGGAATCCACTAGCTATCTTGGCCCTTGATTTCCAGAAAGCCTTTGACTCCCTAAGCCATGAATACCTTTTCAAAGTGCTCAGGAAAATGGGATTCCCAGAAGGTTTCATCAAAATTATTGGAATGTGAAAGCCAGGTCCTTATAAATGGTACACTATCTGAGGGGTTCCACATTGAATCGGGGGTCAGACAGGGATGCCCCTTATCACCAGCACTCTTTGTATGTGCAATTGAACCTCTCCTATGTGCCATCAGGAAGGACAAGTGCATAACTGGCCCTCTGGTACCGGGCAGCCAAGGCAAACAGGTCAAATGTGTAGCATACATGGAACATGTCACCATTGCTTGCACTGACACTAGATCCATAAAAAGAACTTTCCTTATAACCCAACTCTTTCTCCTAGCAGCTGGGCTACAAGTGAATGTGGAGAAAACGCACTGCATGACGGTGGGACAATGGGACAAACTGGCTCAACTCCCAGTGAAACCTTCCAAAGACCCGGTAAAAATACTGGGGATTCTTTTTTCACAGGACATGAAGGGAGAAATAAACTGGGAGAAGATCCAGACAAAGCTCAAGCAGAAAATGGCGCTCTGGACGACAAGAAAACTTTCCCTGGAAGGGAAAGTCTTGGTGCTGAAAGCAATATGTCTACCAATCCTGATGTTTATTGCCATGATTTTCCCTCCATCATACAGGTGGACAAAAGTGACACAAAGACTCTTTGCAAACTTCTTTTGGGGGTCAAAAATTGAAAAACTAAAAAGAGTCACAGTTTTCAAACTACCCACAAAAGGAGGGAAAGACCTGCCAAACCTCCATGACTTCCTGATGTCACATTTTGTTAAAAACGTACTGGGGAATGCAAAGAAAGACTCACATGTGGCTGCCTACACTCTGTTTGCTACAAGTTTCATCTTATCAAGAGTGGGCATATGTAATCTGGACAATACAAAGCCTTTTTTACTAGAACCACCCCCTGCGTACAAAGGCATCAAACCTTTCTTCAAGAAGCTGGAAGAGAGGCAAATTCAAGCGAAGGACATCACACCCCAGATGGCCTTAAGCAAAGAACTGAAAGAAACGGACTCGGTGACAATGGTAAACAACTTATCATAGAAGCAATGAGGGAAGGTTTGGGAGATGGTGAACCACAAAGACTTGACAAACTCCCAGAAAGACTTGGCATGGAGGATGGTATCCAAATGCCTACCAGTGAAGCAATTCCAACATGCAGGGAAACTGGCAAAAACAGCAAGATGCCCAACACCAGGCTGTGCAGCAGATGAATCCCTGATGCACTTCATTTGGAACTGCGGCGGAGCACAAAGCATGTGGAAGGCAATGGGACAGCTCATTAAAGAATTACCAGGACAGGCATCCCTGTCCTATGAACTGGCTCTCTATGGTTTGGGCATGAATTGCAATGCAAATAAAGAAAGGACACTATGGAGAATAATAAACTGCGTGAAAGAGGCGATGTGGGAAAACAGGAACCTTTCCTTGTACAAACACCAAGCAATCACGGAAAAAGAATGCCAAAAACTTGTTTTCACTAAAATGTTCTCTTACATGTGCATAGACACCCATAGATTTGGACAAGAGTGGGCAAAGGAAACCTGGAAAATCAGGAGTTGGTCTGGATGGGTAAAATGAGAAATCTTGATGGAAAACCACCAAAGATAGCCTGCGTGCGCTTCTTTGAGAATGGTTAAATGTACAGCACCCAAACATAAGGGACTGCTTAAAATGTAAACCTGACAAATAATTTTAAATAAAGTATATTTTTCCCCCAAAAAAAAAAAAACTGTGACAGATGGGGCGGAGTCTGAAATGACGCTCTGACAAGGAAGGGAACAAATGAAATGCATCAAGGTGGTCTTACTTTTGTTTACATACTAGTTATCAGTGTAATTACAAAAATTATCTGCTGGCACCATTATTAACATTACAAAATGTGTTTTTAAGAAAATGGAAACCGACTCGAGACGAAAATTATACATTTAGGATGCAGAGCACAAGTCCCCATGGGGCTGCTGCAGGAGCCTGGCTGTCACTGGAGGGGGCGTGGCCAGCCACCAACATTTGCATACCCAGAAGCCTCTGCCGCAAACCCCCGATTCATCAGTACAGGCGACATAGGCGTTTATTTATTAGGAGATGGAACGCCTGTAGCTGTGCACTCTCATGCATTCATGAGAGCGACTGGCACGTCACCGCTGTAAAGTCACTCTAATAGTAATAAGTTATAATATTTTTGTCATAGGCGAGCAGGACATCCTTCACTCTAAGATTAAATTTCCAATTGTCCGCGGTTCACGCGCACTCCGAGTGGCCGTGAGAAGCGGAAGTTGTTGTAAATTTTGCAGGGTTTCTGCACAAGAAGCTCCGAGACTGGGTGAAATGTGAATATCTGGGGGCGATGGGCGCGCTCTTTTTATTGCAGTTTTCCCCAGCACCCCTGCAAGCTGTCCAGACCCCAGTTTGGGGGTCTGCTCAGTCCTGCATTTCCTCTTTGAAGCTCGGCTGAGGGTGCGGCGGGTATTGCAGCACCGGCGTCGGGCGCAGGGCCAGGCTGCTGATGACAGGGAGGGAGACATCCCTTGAATCCTGGATTCTCCATTTGATTCAGTTGTGATTCGAGGCAAAATCCACTCTCTGATTCTCAGTGGGTGCCTAGAAGTGACTGAGTTCATCTGAGCAGAGCGCATGTGCAAGAAGGACTCTGCATCAGGACACTTTAGAAAACTGTTAGTATTTGTCTTACACGTTCATTTACCCAACTGATTTATTTCCTATTTTCTGAGAGCGATAGAGGCACTGTTCTCTGCCCACTAGTTCTATATAACTTTTTTTTTGGCATTGTTTCGGCGTGTCAAATGCCAGTACAGAGTTTTAAGTGGTTCATATCTGGGGGTGGGAAATAACTTGACAAGTGTTACTTCGATGTTGAAATTAAAGATATCATTTTATCAAAGCTCCTTTAACGTTATTATAGATCTATTATCCCGTCGACAATGCTCCTTGTACTTTTCTAAATTTGCAAACAAGCAATTATTCCCCATGAGTCTCACGGGTTACTGACAGATATTAGATATGGGGAATAACTGCCCAGTAGTAATGCACTTCAGTGATCTTTACCATCCAGATGCTAATTTCAGGCCACGTGCTGCCAGTGAAGTGCAGATTAGCCACATAGAGATCTGGGGTTCAAATGTCAGATGATTCATTCTCACAAAATCTTCCACATGTTGCCACAATTCAACCATTTTGTGACCGAGGTCAGTCGGGGACACAGCAGTGCAGTGGCGGCTGGTGGAATTTGAAATTGGTGAGGCATAACACCAGTGAATGTATTGTACTACAAGTGAAGCTGGTGTTTATGAGGGTATGTTTTGGGGAGCCGGAGGCTCTGCACACCAACAGTCCACGACGCTGCCTTTCTAAGAGGCCCAGCTGTAGCTCTTTCTCTGCATTAATGCCGTAAACAGAATACACGAGGCTCAGAAGCATGTGCGGTGTATTCTGTTTAGAGCACAAGACCATCCTTCAAATGCTGCATCCCCTCCCTTTCCAAGTCGTCACAGTGTGAAGACTTGGAAAGGGAGGAGTGGTAGAAGGCAGCTGATATTGGACAAGCAGCTTCGGGAGTACAGGGTTGATGCTATAGACACCCAGAGCTGCATTGGAATGTGACTCTTTTGTAACTTGTGGGCTGGCCCAGAGCAGGGGTTTAGAAAGGAATAGAATACTTGTCAGGCGCAGAGCAGGGGTGTAGAAAGTAATAGAATGCTTGTCAGGCGCAGAGCAGGGGTGTAGAAAGTAATAGAATGCTTGTCAGGCGCAGAGCAGGGGTGTAGAAAGTAATAGAATGCTTGTCCATGGGACAAGTTGCCTTATAAATCCACTTCTCATGTAACAAAATCCACTTTATATAATCTATTCCTCCGCCCTATAGGAATTCCACATCCCTGTCAGAGGACCCCAATTATTGCAGAATGGGGCTGCCAGCAGCTCAGCCCATACTGCTTAACTTTCAGTTCCATCAATGCTACCAACAGGCTCTTGCGCATGTGTCTACTTAAGATGGCCTTTGCGTCCGTTTTGGAGAACGGAGCAGGCTTGCCTTGACATTCTGTGCTTTTGACATCATTTAAGTAGGATGGTAATTGCTTTTAGCAATTGCATTCCATATCACATTTAATTGGAAGGTTGTACCCCTCCACCCAGACCCGGCCGCTGCAGCAGTGGAACCCGTGATCCCCATCATTAATATATGCACATTTCTACTTCCTACCAAGCGAGTTAGGTAACTTTGATTTTTCTTGGTGTGTGTGCCACCTTGCATATGACTCGTTCATAATTTAAGGTGCTCTTGTTCACTTAATTCTAATCGCACATCGCTTCACTCCTGCTACCCCTCATTGTCTTTTCCTTGTTCCATACAGGATGTCCCGTTATTGTCAGTCCTGATGAGACCCCTACATCCTATTGACATCCTTTATGGATCCCACAATGTAAGAGCATAAGCATCCATTTTCAATTTGCCAATGTTCGCCTGCTTTTCCTCAAATTGGTCTCTGTGAATGCAAATTCTGTTTGACCCTTCAGTGGAAAATTTCCGTTTAAAGAACACCTGAAAGGGGTCTATTCACAGACTGCATTTTGAAGTATGTGAAGTAGAACTATTCACTAACCTAGGATGGAGACTTCCACCTCACTGTCTCTTTTCTTTACTATTCAGAAATCTTAATCAAGAAGGCAGAGATCTCTGCACTTGTAAGCCTACGTTTGACTGGTAAAGGTGTGAGGGCATGGGGGTGTCTGGAAAATAAGGGAAACTTACTATATAATGGAAGGGGTTTTAGCAAATGTTGAGAGGCTTTTAGGGATGCAGCCTTTGGTAGGTAGCCGCAGGAATGAGATGCAAGTAGCACCGCCAAGAGCTTCCGCAGTACCCATAGGAGTTTAAATAAAACTCAGAACAAGTTACAGGTAGAATAATAACCAATAACTTCGTCAAACACTGACTGAATAATGAAAATAGGTACGTGAGTTTAACTTACCTATTGTTAGAGCGATCCAAATATATTTTCGCTATCAGTACGGTCCTGAAGAAAGTCCACCGATCTTTAGAGACACCTAAGGACTGAAACATGTCGACACAATAATCATTTAGGTGCAGTTGTCCATTAATACATCCACCCAAGCACCTCACACAGTTTTTAACCTTACCCCTTCATGGCTAATAAAATACGGTACACAGAAAAGGAGGTATTTTTTATTTCACTATTTTCTCCAATACACACAAAATGACTACCATGAAAATGGGCACGATAAAAATGTGAAGGAGTTGGTTGGGAATTTTCAAACAAAAAGGTTTGACCACTTAAGGGTGATGTAGCCTATCTGAGGCAAGAAGTTGGCCGGGAAGGTATTAAACCAAAGGAGAAGTTGATGGAGTCAATTAACACTGCCCCTCCTCCCAAAAGTAAAGAAGATACAGGGACGCTTTTATACCTCGCGGAAATTTACACAAAGTTTGTGAGAACTTTCTCGAAAATAATTACACTGTCAGGCAATTGCTAAAGAATACATCTAAATTTGAATTGCCAGTAGTGTTGGGAAGGGTTTAGTGAACTAATTAAAGACTTTTGTAGTGCACCGCCTGAATGTGGTTTCAATCTTGAAAGGTGTAGTAACTATTGCTGCAATTGGTAATGGGTTAAGAACAGTACTGACCCAAGTGCTAAGAAAGGATGTGAAATAGTTATAACCTTTGTGTTTGACCTGCAGAAACAAAATATTCCTTGCCCGAGAGAGGGCTTTAAACCTTTTCACCAGTTTCAATCAATCAACGGGTTGGTGAAGCGTAACTACTCAACTGAAAGGGTCTCAAGGTGCTGGGGGGGCTCCTGGAAGTTCACGGTGATTCGTGATTCGTCGAAGAGCCAGGTCGTGCGGTCCTTCATGAACTTGTAGAGTGTTTGTGTCTGCCAGAGGTGGAGAGGGAGGGTGTTCCATTTCTTGGCTGCAAGGAAGGGGAAGGAGCGACCTGCTGTTCTGGTCTTCCTAATGCTCAGCACCGTCGCAATTGAGAGCTGGGCTGAGCGGAAGGATTTTGGGGTGCGTGGAATGAGAGGCGGTGGTTCGGGTAGGCGGGTCCGGTGTTGTGGAGGGCTTTGATGGCGTGGGTGAGAAGCTTCAAGATGATTCTCTTCTCGATGGGGACCCAATATAGTGTCCGCAGGTGTTGGGTGATGTGGCAATGGCATGGTAGGTTGAGGACTTGCCTGGCGGAGGCGTTATAGAGTTTGCAGGTGAGGTTCTTGTTGATCCCGACGTAGAGTGCGTTACCGTAGTCCAGTCTGCTGCTGACGAGGGCGTGGATGACTGTCTTTCTGTGTTCGAGAGGAATCCAATTGAAGGTCTTTCGTAGGAGGCAGAAGGTATGGAAACGGGAGGAGTCAGTGTTGATTTGACGGTCCATTTTGAGTTTGGAGTCTAGGATGATTCTAAGGTTGCGTGCTTGGGCAGTGTGGGAGGGTGGGTTCCCAAGGGCAGGGTCCACCAGGTGTCGTTCTAGGCATCGGGTGTGAGCCCTTCATGAGTTTTTCGGTTTTGTCCGTGTTGAGTTGTAGCCAGCTGTTCTTCATCCACCTAGCGACAGTTTCCATCCCTTCTTGAAAGTTTTGTAGGGAGATGTTTGGTTCGTTGGATAGGGAGAGGATGAGTTGTGTGTCGTCTGTGTAGGATACAATGTCCATGGGATCTGACGATGGGTGCGAGCAGAGCCATGTAAACGTTGAACAGTGTGGGGCTGATCGAGGATCCTTGGGGAACTCCGCAGGTGGTCAGTGTGGGATCTGAGAGGAAGGACGGGAGTCTGACCCGCTGTGTCCTGCCAGAGAGGAATGAGCGGATCCAGCTGAGGGCATGCCCCAGATCCCTGCGTCATGTAGTCTGTGGGCTATGGTGCTTTGAGAGACTGTTGAAGGCTCCGGATAGGTCCAGGAGGATGAGTGCCACAGTCTCTCTTCTGTCAGGGAGGGAGCAGATGTCTGTCGCGGCGAGAAGCGCGGTTTCGGTGCTGTGGTTTTTCCTGAAGCCAGATTGGGAGGAGTCAGGGATGTTTTCTTCTATGAAGGATGCGAGCTGGCTGTTGATGCCTTTTTCGATGACCTTCGCTGGGTACGGGAGTAAGGAGATTCGTCTGTAGTTTTTGAGGTCAGTTGGGTCCGCCCTGGGTTTTTTCAGGAGAAGGTTGACCTCTGCATGTTTCCAGTCATTGGGGAAGGAGGCAGTCTCAAAGGAGCTGTTGATGATTTGATGAAGCTCGGGCGATGATGTCAGCTGGTCTGTGGTAGATCTGGTGGGGGCAGGGGTCTGTGGGAGCCCCGGAGTGGGTTGACTTCATAGTTTTCAGGGTGCCTTCAATGGTGACAGCAGTCCAGCTGTCTAGCGTAAGCTGCGTGGTGTATGGATGTGGTAAGTGTAGGTTCCTTGTGTAGGTTGTTGTCGTCATAGATGGTCTTGATTTTGTGGTGGAAGAAGGTGCTGAGTCTGTCGCAGCGGTGTGGGGAGATGTTGGTTGTCTCACTGTTGCGTTGGGCGAACTCTTTACTGATGCCGAAGAGTTCCTTGCTGTTGTGTGCGTGGGTGGAGATTCTGTCCTGGAGTGCTTTCTTCTAGAGTATCTAATGAGGTTGTGGTGGGCGGCGGTGGCTGCATTGGCTCACATGGCCATTAAGTTGTTCGTCTAAATTACACTGTACAATATGTGCCAAGTGTGGAAAAAAAGATTCTGACTTGAGTCTGATGCCATTACCTATCAAAAAAGTACCAAAGAATGAATGGGGATTTTTTTTTTTTGCATGATTATAAAAGGAAAAAGATCCATGGCCTCAGCCATGAGAAATTGGAGCAAAAACTTATGGAAGACAAAAAATTGATAGGCTTGAATGGATATATTAGAGGTTATTAACTTATGAATGATGGACTGAATGAGACTTAAGGAAGAATTGGCTGAAGAGGATGGATTATTGTTGCCGGCGGACTTGTGATTTCTCTGGAAAGTTTGAGAAAGAGAACTCTTGACACTTATAACAGGGGGCATTTAGATATTTGAAAAACAAAGGGCTAACTAAAGAATATTGTCTTGGGGGCCTAGTATAGACAAAGAAGATGAAGGATTTCATGGAAGCATACATTCTGATAAATCACAGCTCACATTCAGTCCAACTTTATTCCCTGTATGTCTTGGTAAAGAGTTAGTGTTGAGGTGATGGGACCCATATGGGAGAATGGTCGGTAAATGAAATGCATATTGGGGATCTATGGTCATTTCTGAAAATGGCCTGAACTGGAAGTTGTGATGTTTGTGGCTTGTGCACACCACATCACACCATGTGAGGTCATGGGCTACAGCCCTTTTGTCTTGATGAAAGGGTGGCTGCCAGTTACCATGGACAACCGTGGGTGGAGGCAAAAGGTTAGACAGGTGGAATAGTCACCAGAAGAGGAGTAATCTCCATATAAATTATGGTATGATGCAAACCACGGAGGTAAAGCCGGTGAAATTCAGTGCTGGACTTTGGATCAGGGATGGAACTGGATGAGGCAGTGAGAGTAAGTGGTCTGTAACACAGTGGTCTATGGTAGAGCTGTCTTCATCCGGGGCTGAAGGTATCCACTGGGGAAGATTTGGTAGTCTGACCAACAAGCCTAAGAAATTCTAACATTGTGTGTGTTAACTTATGGCTTCATGTGATACCTGTATATAGGGTGTACTTTTTTAGGGCGAGCCCTCGTAATGCACTGCATAGCAGTGCTCGCGTAGGCGAGCCGTTTTGAAGGGGTTTTCAAAATGGACCTTGAAATTCCACACAGCTTGTGCTTGTGCATTTCCAAGGTCCATTTTGATTGGGCTTTGCGTGTGTGCTGTTTTTTTAACAGAACACGCAATAGGCCATAGGCGGTTGTGTAGCTCCGCCTATGGCCTATTGGTGTCTGTTACTCGCACCAAAGCTCATATGTTTTCAATTATTGCGCCCACACGGGCGTGATAATTGATAACATATGCTTCGCAGTGGCGCGCGTGCACCACTCGCGGGCTTTTTTTTTTTTACGCTTTCAGTGCTGCTTGTTTCTATTGCGTCTCCCGCTCTTTGCCTCTGACTCATTGCTAAATCCTTGCATAACTGTAGCTGGATTTATTGTGTCGGGGGCCAAGCGGGCCAAGTGTTTAATGAAGCAGTGAGCTATGCTATCCGACGAGCGCCCTCACTTTTAATCAGGTCTCGCGGGAGCGGAGTTCTCGCCTCTGCCTGAGTGTGCGTGGTTCATCGCACTCCACAAAGACCACAGAGCCGTAAAGTGTCACGAGGTGAGCGCTTCGGTTGAATTTGATGTCTGAGACATGTCTTGCATGAAGTAACTAAGCAGCAAAATCGTACTTAAGTGACAAAACGCACAGGCTGTGCACCCCCGCATCCGCGCATCTCACACGACTGATTCAAGTGCCACGCGGAACCAGCCAATGTCACATTCCATGCAAGCAAGACAGAGCCACGTTATGTAGCAAACTGGCCTCCCAAGCCTGCAGCTTATTTTAGACATTATTGTTAGCAGCACATTCTGTTAGTCCATCTGCTCTCGCGCGTGCCCTCTTCCCCCGGAGTGAACACTGCTACCCGATACCCTGGGCAGGGCACACAAAACCTGCTGTCCAGGAACAATCGTGCCAGGCGCATTTCTCACGGGCCGTCAGCCGAGCACACCACAGCCCGCAACAAAGCAAATCAGAAAATGGCGATCGATGAACTGTGCACTAATAAGTCAAATTTGTTCGTCAAATTCAATTTGTGTCCAATGAGCACTCATCGGGCCATGGTGGGGGCTCGTGGGCCAGAGCCAGCACGAGAGCTGGGACAGGGCCAAGGCAGTGTACACGGGCATGTAGGTCACTGCAAACAATGTCCGAGGCACCCACAGCATGGGCTGTGTGGTGGATAAGGAGCATCGAGTATCATTTAGAGGGCTTGGCTAACACGACCTAAAAATATTTTCACTATACAAGTGCCAGAACACCTAGCACTACGATTGGTTGTTTGGTTTGTTCTGTGTTCTCGTGTGTGCTGCCTGGATTTACAAACACGAAGTATGGTATAAAATTAACACATAAATACGCTCTAACCAAATTAACTTGGAGGAGAAGTGTAAAATATTGAATAGATAAATGTGACACTAACTATAATGGTTGGCCAAGGGGCACACAATAATGTTTAAGTTTTGGCTTGATCATTTAATATTATAGCACTGTTTTTGTGAAGGCAGAAGCTTTGTCAGCCTTATGTGCAACTTGAAATATAAGTGCAGTTAAGTACAGCATAATATTTTTTTTCAAAATTTTTAAGTTTCATCTTGCATGGAAACTTTGCCCCGTCTGTTTTATCCTCCGACATTATCACTTTTCCACCTCTTTTACCCCCATCTGCCAACGAGTGCTTGTAATTTTATTACACTATCTTGTCGTTTATGTAGAGTTGGTATTACCTTACACAGTCCGTTAATGGACTGGATAAACGCCAATTCTATTTAAACTAGGCTCCCGCTCTCTCAAACACAGCTGCAGCCAGACTACTATTTCTGTGCAGGCAGCTTGACCCAGGCCTCAGCGCTGACCCAGCCCGTCCAGGGAGAAACCGGAGCAGGCAGCAGAGGGGGAAGCCAGGTCGGGCCACTGAACCAGGATTTATACCCAGCTCACCCCTTTTCTTTCATATTGCTATTAGGCTGCACAAATAGCCTGCAGGCTTAGTCATCTGGTATCTGATTTACAAGTAGTCACAAGGAGACTGGTGCGCTAGTGGTGGCCTGTGGCGCAGTGCATCTGGATAGGCTAGACTGGGCGATGAAACCAAATTTAAACACGGTTGGTGGTGGCAGAGAAGATTGGATCTGCAGCGTGTCATCCGCGTCCCCACCGTGCCAGCCTTACTACTGCAGTTGTCATTTACGATACCAACCTTGCCAGTTACCAACCAGCCTGCACATCGCACTATGCAGGCCTAGTACAACCTCCCCATGCCTCACGTCCGCAGCGATCGAAGCTGGAATTAACATTCTTCTAATACCCAATTTAATGGTGCTCAATTTATCGACCTCGGAAGACTGAAAGACTGGCCCGACATCTTACGGGACCCAACTAGAAACCTGTTGACAATTTATCACGGATGGAGTTTAACTCACCGAGCAGCATACCACAAGGGCACGTGGGGTGGACTAAAAGGGATGTGAGGAACAAACGATGACAATTCCGTTTGAAATAAATTCACCATAGTTTCCACCTTAATAGCACACATGACTTTGCTATTCAGATCGCCCCACAAGAAAAGGTCGTAGGTAGTGTGCACAGCTCTCCTTTCTTTTACAGGGAGTTTGAAAATCTGTGCTGATGTTTTCCATGCTTTCATTTTTATAATGTTCCTGGTGAAAACATTATTCTTCAATACCAAATTAAAGCTCACATTAATACATTTAAAAATTACCATTTCACCTAGTAGATGCCCAGCTGACACGTGGAGGCGTGTAATCTGTTTGGAGGCAATCACTCAATCATGGCCTGGTGGATATCTGTAGGAACAGCGCCTTTTTCGTTCAGTTGTGTACAGTAGCGACCACGTGAATGTATCGACTCGTGCAACCAGAGAGTAGGGAAGTTCATTCATAGAACTGGACCCTCACAACCGAGTGCAGCTGGGTCCGCTCTGCGCAAATCTTTGCGAATACCCCGAGTAGTGTGGTCAACCCTAGAGGACATTCCCCAGCGCCTGGATCAAACTTTAAAGAAGCAGAAATACAGAACACTTGGAGAGCAAACACGCCTCCTCTTCCAACTGGTATCATCTAGAGAACAAGCATTGGCATAGCCAATGTGTCTGTTTTTAACATGGATTAAGGCCCAGAGTGGCTTCTGGAGGGCGCATAATGTGCATACTCCTTATCAAGTTTGAGTGCTATGGATACCACTTTCCTCATATTGCCATTAGTGCAAGGATTAATCATCAGCCGCCTTGACTATGGCAACGCCTTGTTGGCATCCATTAATGAAACTCCCCTAACCAAGCTCCAGGTTCTACAGAATACCGCAGCAAGACTGGTCCTTAATCTCCCCCCCGGTCACCCTCCGCCCGAACCTAAAGTCCCTACACTGGCTGCCCATTAAAAAACGGATCACTTTCAAAATATGCTGCCTCGTACACAACACCCTAAACAGTAAGGGACCCCGCTACCTAGCGCAGAAACTAATAGCATATCAATCCCCCAAGAACCCTCCGCTCATCCAGCAAACATCTCCTAACCATACCCAAGACGCGCACCGTCAAACATGGCGGCAGGTCATTCTCCAAAATTGCCCCTACTATCTGGAACACCCTGCCATTACCTCTTGGAACAGAAGGCGACCACAAGAAATGCCGCAGTTCCCTTAAAACCTTCTTATTCTAATCACCTGTCCCTCAGCTCGTCGTCCCTGTGATCTATGGTAATTGCTGTTGTAGCGCTATGAGACCGTTCGGTGATATACGCGCTTAATAAATGTCACAAACTAAACTAAACTAAACTAAACTATCGGCTCACTGGGACGCAGAGGACTGACAGTGGTAAACCTTTTAGAGTGGCAAATCAGGCTTCAATACCTACCCCATCTGCAGAACTCCTACGGGACATTCTAGGGATCTTTTGTAATAAATAAGACGTTTGGTTGGAGAGAAGAAAGAGGGGTCCCTTTGAAAATTATGGAGTTTTGAATATCCTTTTCTGACCCATTATCCCTCCCCCCAAACACAGTAGCTGGATTTTGCTTGAGCCCCAAGCAGGACAAGGCCTCAATATTTTACACTCTGTACTTTGCATTTTATTCTCTTTCTTCCACAACCCCAGAAGGTTCTCCTCTTGCTGTAAATGTAAAAAATCATTTAAATAACTTTGACCTTGTTTTAACTGCTTCTGTTAACTTAGCTTAGAACTCTACCCATGAAATACCATTGTCTGTATTTCTTTAAAATCTCTATCAATACTATGCCGGCTGTATTATTTCTCATTTTATTTTATGCGTAATTACAATGTGTAATTCTAGGCATGTCATGATTTAAATTTTTCGAATATGAATTACTTACAACAGGTTAGCAGGAGGTTTAGGAGGACAGTTTCTCTTTCTTTCATATCCTTTTTGGGATTCTACTGACAAAAGAGCCGTGCTTAAAATCGACTGTTGCAATGCACAACTACTCTCTGCAGTTTTAGTACAAGGATGGGGAAGAAACGTGTTAATATTGAGTGTGCTTTATTGCCTTGTAAACCCAATCGGAGTACTTTTTAATGATTTATGGGTTCGTAGCCTTAGATTTTTTTATGATTACGCATTCCTTTTTTTTTTTTTGTCCTCATCTCCACCATGGTTGTAATCTGTCGGAACTATGGGCAGTAAAGAATGGCGTATTGGGGAGTTGACATGCTGTCTCATTCGAAGACTGGTAAGGGTATAAATGATGTACTGATCTACCAGAACCCTACAGCTATGTCGTTCACCCAGCCAAATCTCAGCCTTGTTACCTGTTGTTCAGATTTTACCATTAGCCAGTTACCACCATTACTTTTAACACCAGTTCGCCAAGAAAGAGGGCATAGATGTTTTAGCAGGGAGAGTATATCATGGCTTCAAAAAAAAACAAAATAAAAACCCAGCTCCAAACTAATGAGACCAATCGAGTAAATGCCAAAAAGCTCTTTTCTCTGGTTTCCCGGCCCTGGCAAGATCAATTTTAGAAATTTGTAACATGGATAAACACCAGTCATGTAACGACGGAGGAGAAACCTCTTTCCACCACTTGCAAATTTCTCTGCGGGCCACCAAGATAGAGTAAAACAAGAGATTATTAGCAGGACTTCGCACTTGATCCACTACACCAAAGATTACCAGCCGCAGGTCTATAGTCACTGTGGATCCAGTTGAAGATGTTAATTTGTTGCTAATTGAATCCCAATATGACGTCAAGTGTGGACACTCATAAAACATGTGTGCGTCTGAGGCTGCTGCTAAACCACACCGGGCACAAACCACTGGTTCCCCTGTTGAAAATTTGGACAATCTCTGGGGAGAGTAGTAGGCCCTATGAAGGGTAAAAAGATGGTTCCTGCGAAGCTAAGCAGGTTTAACTATGTCCCAGAGTACTTTACAGGAGGTTAGACATAGATCGTTTACATTCAAAGAAGGCAACAGAGAACTCCATAATAATACTGAGAGATTGAATTCCCCATCAATCTCTTGGGTTGTACCAAAGGGACACCTCCTTGAGTGCAGGTGTTTTATCCAACAAAGAGGACTCCAGTAGGCTACCTTCACCCAGGGGCGGATTGAAACGATGCGGAGCTCTAGCGGACTGCTTGTGCCCAGCTTGATATTTGCAAGAACTTAAATCTAGAGAGGTTGGGGCCCACCTTGCTCATTAGATGTTCCCAGGAAAGCATGGCCCCTTCCACAAACAAGTCACCCCATGTTGAGATTCCTGCCACTATTAATGGACTAGCAAGTGTATTGTTTGCCCAACCCGGGGGGGCAGGGAGATCCCATATAGGGGATCTGTTTGAGTGGTAACCTAGTTTAGTAGCAACTCTAAGATTAAAACAGGTCTTTGCTAGGCCCTGTAGCACCTTCAGCTTAACCTTCTTGAAAAATTTTGGGTCACCAAACTTAAAAAGAAAACCAGACTGCCCCAATCCTTCACACTGTAACAATGCTGTGAACATCATCCCTATGCCCACGTCTGATGGAATCTTAAGCAACATTCGGGCATGTGTCATCTGAAAGGCCCACGCATAAATCTGAAGGTCGGGGCCAGCCAAACCTCCTTTATACCTGCGACGCCTTAACTTCTTCCAAGCTATTCTTATGTTCTTATTCTTCCAGATAAATGAGGAGATATCACTCTGCATCTTGGATATTATTAAAGTTGTGTCAAAATATAGTGGTATACTGTTAAAAATGAAAGTCAACTTAGGTAAAATAGACATTTTTACAAGATTCGCATGACCCAGGACTGTCAGTGGGAGATGCTCCCAGTAGCTTCCTACATTCTTTAGCAACCAAAGTGAAGTTAATAAAGGCAATCAGGTTAATGTCTTTAACAATTCTTAGGCCTAGATACCTCCTATTATCACTTAATTGCTCAGAAAGCCCTGTTACTACGCTGTTCCATGCCATAACCTCGGTCTTGGAGGCATTAACCTCGTACCCTGATATTCTGCCGAATTCCAATGCTAGATTTATAGCTGCCGGAAATGCGGTGCTAATATCTGACGTCATGATCATAATGTCGTCTGCATACAGGGACACTTTTTTTTCCCAATCTCCATATCTGAAAGGCAAGATGTTATTGTCCTCCCGAATTTTTTGAGCAAATGGCTCGATATAGAGGTCGAAAAGCAGGGGGGATAGAGGGCAACCCTGCCGAGTGCCCCTTGTTATAGTAAATGGGTCTGACAAGCCGCCATTAACCAAGACCGAGGCTGATGCATTATGGTAAAGGAGTTCCACCGCTCTGCGGAAAGCCTGGCCCACGCCGAATTTTTCCAGGGCCCCCGACAAGTACAACCACTTGACCCTGTCGAAGGCCTTGGTGGCGTCAAGCGTGAGAATTGCAAGTGGCAAGGAGGATCTAGTTGCAATATCGATTGCTCCAATCGGGTCGTACGTCAGCTCGAGGAGCTGCCGACCCTTCACAAAGCCCTTTTGGTTGGAATGTAGGACTGATGGAACTACCTGACCCAGCCTCTTAGCTAAGAGGGACTTAAAGATCTTATAGTCAGCGTTAAGAATAGAGATGGGGCGGTAAGATCAGCAATCAGTGGGGGCCTTGCCTGGTTTCAAAATGAGAGTGATAGAAGCGTTATTCCAAGATATGGGTGGTAAAACCCCCTCCTGCAATACTTCATTAAATAAAACAACAAAGAAAGGGGCAGTAACACCCGCGAGATGTTTATATATCTCAGCAGGCAGACCATCAGGCTCCGCCGCCTTACCCCCTTTACTATTACGTATGGCAGTAACCACCTCTTCTTCCGTAACAGCCTGATCTAGAAAAGCACTTTGTTCTAACGAGATTGAAGGCAAGGAGATACAACTCAGCCACTCCTTTATACTTTCAAGAGAGATGTTATTGTCCTCTTGGTAGATGGATTGAAAAAAATCTTTAAAGGCTGATCTTATTTCTAGATCCGAGGAAACCGAACCAGAACTTGTTGTTATGGACCCTATGTTATTACGCGTCCGATCGGTTCTAGACTTCCAAGCTAGTAGTTTGCCTGCGCTTTCTCCAAATTCAAAATGGGCCAGTTTACTTGCTTCCCACCTTTGGAGGATGCGCTGATTGAGTACTGAAGCCAGTTGGCCTTTGAGTTCCAGCAGCTTCTCTTTATTAGCCTGTATAATGGTATTAGGGTCATTGCTGGAGATCTCTAACTCAGTTTGAACCTGTAGCAAGTTGGCCTCAATAGATGCCACTTCTTGAATGTACTGCCTCCTACGGAAAGTAGTTTTATTCTTGATAGGCCCTGGCAAACAACACTTAAAGGCGTACCAAACTGAGCTAGAGCACGCAGAACCGATGTTGACTAGAAAGAATTCTTGTGCTTCTGCTCTAATATACTCAAGATCATCAGGGGATGTAAGAAGGGACCTATCAATAGACCATGACCTAGTCAGAAGTTGTATCAGGTCTTCAAACTCTAGAAGAACCGCAGAATGGTCCGACAAGTGTGATGGTAAATATGTGACATTCTTTACTAAGTTAAGCAAAGCTCTGCTAATTAAAAAGAAGTCAATCCTGGATCGATGGTGATATTTGAAATTTCGGAAAGAAAAACGGGTACTCTGCCCTGACCTTTCTCTCCAAATATCTATAATACCATATTGACGCATGGCCTTAAGTAAAAAAACTCTAGATTTAGATAAGGTAAGTTGTCGACTAGAGGGGATTTTGTCTACCAAAGGGTCAAGTACAATATTAAAATCTCCTGCAATTATAACAGGTTCTGAAAAGTGCAGAAGTTCAGAAAATAATGTTTCCAAGGCCGAGCGGTCGTCTCGGTTTGGCCCATAATAACCAGCTATCGTAAAGCGAGAGCCTCCTATAACCACTGTGGCTATAGCCCATCTGCCTGCAGGGTCTACTTTTTGCGCTATTAGTTTGGTAGTAATAGTTTTCTTAAAAAGGATGGTGACCCCTCTAGTTGTGGCCATTTGAGAAGTGGAAACTGACAGATCTATCCAACTGTTTTTATTTACCAAATCGAGTAACTCGGCCACAATCAAGTGTGTCTCCTGAAGTATAATGACCTGCGCATCAAAATCCCGTAAATATTGTAAGATCTTATTCGATCTGGGTTTGGTGCGCAGGCCATTAATATTCCAGGAGGGAATCCTAATGGTACTCATAAGTAGTATATTTCACGAAGGTAGACGCTGCAGACAAACAACCCCTACTCTTTATCTGAGATATGAAATCTGTCCATTTTCTAGTATTAATGGTTGAATTGTCAACAACCAATTCGAAGATGCAGAACATTATATATTTTTTACCCTTACCCTCTCCCCGGTGAAGCCCCACACCCCTCCCTTGAGGAACCCTTGTATGTCTAACCGGAACTCGTCCGGTTTGTGGTACCCCTCACCCATTCTGAGCCCCCACAAAGCGTATCAGTATAGTTTTGGGGACTTTTAGTACTATCATAGTACTACCAATAAAGTTTGGTCTGTTATGGCTTCAAATCTTAGCAGGAAAAAACTCCTCAAATTCCTTAAGAAATTTGGAAATTATATGTTTGTTTTTGTTTTTTTTTTTTTCTTTATACCCTCTTTTTTTTATTTTTTTTATAATCCCATCACATCTAATATTGTCAGTGCTGGTGTTATATTATATTATATTAGTTGTATTGTAACTCGGCTTGAGGGTTTTTCTTTTTTTTTTTTTTCTTTTCCCTTTCGCTTCTCCCTCCTTTTTATTTATTTCACCTTCTCTTTCCCTTCCTATCCCTTCCCTTTCCCTTCCCCTTTTTTTTCTTCTTTTTTTTCCATCTGTTTCCTTCCCCCCTTTTTTTTATAAATTATTTTGTGCTTAACATTTTAAAAAAGAAAGAATCACCCCACTTTTTTTTTTTTTTTTTTTGATTAAAGGTTAAGGTGGGGCTGTGATCATGGAGACTATAATCATGGAGACTGCTATCCCCATTACCCTTATGCCAAGATGAAGATGGTCATACCCCAGTTCTCTCAGCCCATACCTGATCTGCCACTAGCCCCACTGGGAGTACTAAGGGTCATCAGAAGCTCGTCTGCAGCCTGTACTGAGCGAATATTGTACATTTTATTGTTGAGCATGATCTTCAACGCTGCGGGAAAGCTCAACTGTACTGACGCACCCAACTTCTTAAAGGCCTCCATCCTCCTGCCCAACTCCCACTGTCTATCCAGGGTGGCCCTTGAAAGGTCAGATCTTATTAGGAAGGTGAAATCATCTCCTGATAGGGACTTTTGTTTCAGAACTAGGTTAAGAATATGGTCCTTCAGTGTGTAAGTGTGAAAGTTGACCAATATCTTCCGGGGCTTAGACCTCTGTAGATTTCGCCTGAAGGGGTCCCTATGTACCCTCTGGATGTCAGTCTTCAGCTCCTCTTCAGGATAAGATAGATTTAGGGATTTTTTTATAAGTTGTATGATATAGGTCTTTATATCTGATCCTTCTCGTCCTTCAGGTACATTTAGAATGCGAATATTACATCGCCTCGCGTTATTTTCCAGAACCTCCATTCTTTCTGCTAGAGCAGTATCCTCTCTTTTAAGTTTGACTATATCATCCTTGGCGTTTTCCAACTCAAGAGACATCCCAGCCACTGTCTCTTCCAGCGCACCAGTTCTTGCGAAAAGACCATCTATCTTACTGTCTAAGGATTCACAGTATGATCTGATCTCTCTCTGAATTTTGGACGACTCTTCAAAACCCCGTTTAATGTCAGCTGACAAATTTGTAAACATGGGTAATAATGAAGCAATTGTGAGATCTGGAGGGATGCTGGCGACAGAAACAGGAAGTTTGGGTAGCATATCAAAGGTGGAAGGAGCACTTATACAGACTGAGACAACAGACTCCAAGCATGTTTCGACCTCAGTGCGTATGCGTTCGCCCGAAAAACTGCAGACGACAGCCTCAGGGCCGGTAGCTGCCTCTAAGGTAGTAGTGGTAGTGGTAATAGAAGCCTCACATGACTCCAAAGAACCGCTGGGGCTGGTATTGGTTACAATATCTGATGCAGCTGGTGGTGTCAAGAGTGAAAGAACAGGGTTTGTCTCTATTGGAGTAATGATTGGAGGTATGCCTTCTGCCCCACCCAGGTTGAACTTCATTTTGCCCCTTCTCCATAATCTGAAGACTTGAGAGCGCGGTCAAAGGTATGTCTGGTAGGAGAGACTCAGGAGGAGGACAGCTGCCTGCCAAGTTTAGGACCTGAGGGATTGCCTTCAAATAGGATCGCAGTGATGGTGTAATCTTAGAATTTAAATCGAGATCTATTTTGGCCAGCTTAGACTTTTTAGCACGTTTAGGTTTTGCCTCGAAGGAAAGATAGGAGGAGGTTTTAGGGGGCGTTTTAGTTGTATTACTGCTGCCTAGCTTAGTCAGCTCAGGGCCCGCTTCAGCCGGGTCCTGGGTTGCCTTCCCAAAGACCAACCTGGCTTCAAGGGCAGGGGGACCACTTGAGCCCTCCTTCTTTCTACCTGCTTTTCCTCCCCTGTTTGGTTTCTGATTTCTGCTGACCTTGTTGTTATCACTACAGCCTCCGCTAGCTATTACTGTGTGTAACTTTTAAAGGGGCCTCAGCTTTGTTCATATAATAGCTCCTTAGGGTGGCCAAACGGGGGGTTTTAACCTGGTCACACTCCCCCTGCTTAATATTATACCTCCCCACTGACTCTGATCATGACCCTACGACAGGCGACTTAGAGCACTGGATATCTGCTGCTAACCTCCCTGCTGACCTCCCACTCAGCACTCCCTTCACCTCGCACGTTGCAGCAGAGTCCGTAGAGGTCTGTGGCACATGAAACGCTGTATCTGCAGGCAGCCTCCAAGCGGCCGCTGCTACCGCCACCACAGCTGTGCCTGCTCGCTCGGTCCCGCTCTTGGTCTCCTGCCCTTTCCCCGCCGAAACTGCAGAGAAACGAGGGCCTCCACGAAGAGACCGTAGATGTCTCCCCTGGCGGAGCTCCAGGGCGGCTTGAGACCACTTCCAGAACGCCAAGGGCTCGAGCGATGCAGGATCTGCTACGGGCTCGACTACTGGAGCCCCGTGGATGCGACCCGGAGCAGGCTGGAACACGCCCCTCTGTTTACACATGAACAAGGACACGGACGGCTCGAAGCAAACCAGGTAATTGACTCCCTTTCCCTCCTTCAATAACTTCCAATTACTCAGCAGTTTACACGGCACTTTTTCGATATTTGACTATATATATTTTTATTTTTTAAGAAAGAAGCATTGTCACAAAGAATTTCATGTAGAAACAGTCCTCTCAAGGCAAAGCAAACGCATAAGCTCCGCAAGGGCTCAGAGCGGAGTACCGCGGCAGCTTAGCCGACTGCCGCCATGTTCCTCTCCGCCGCCCTTGATTACACATTCCTGAGCAACAGATAAAACAGTGTGTGATGGATCATTCTTGGCCCGGCCTACAAAGGGATGAAGTGTGGTTAGGAGATAGCTCGCGGCATCGCACACAATACACACATACTCACGCACACACACACATACAAATGCACACATGTGCACACACCCACACACACACACACACACACACCCAAGCATCAACACACACACTCACGCACACACATGTGTGCACATGTGCATGCACATACTCATACACACACCTACATAGACCTACTCGCACGCACACATGCACACACACAAATGCACAGACACGCGCAAGTGCATGCACACACACAAATGCGGACGCGGACTGCAGAGGAGACTTGTTTATGTGGTGTGAAACCTCTCCTCATGGAACGACTCTTGGGACCCCAGGGCAGGAGACCTGCATTATCTAGGTTGCTAGAACTGCAGATACAACAGTACAGGAAACAGATGGCTATTTGTGGTGTCTCATTTACAACTGATTTTACAATGTGTTTACACACACCTTTTTAGCCTATTCAGATAATAGTTTTTATTAAAACTAACAAATCCTCTTTCACACGCAATACAATTCACTTTTGCATATCCCTTTCATGTTAACCTGCAACTTTAACGCGTCCTTTGCAAACAGCCACACATTTCACACTATCTCCAGACATTCCAGGCCCCACATACGTGATCTTTTATTACTCCTACAAGATAACTATCTTTTATTGCCTTGTACTGTATCTAAACACAGAGGGGCAACATATCCGCACCTGTGGGAGCAAGGTCAGTAAGGGGTTAAAAACAACTGTATTCGTAAGGTTAAGCACAAGCCCCTGTAGCGGATGCCTTAGCCCATTTAGCTACCAAACTATCTCTCTGTGTGTCTGTATCTGTGTGTCTGTGTATCTCTGTGTGTCTCAGTCTCTATGTGTGCGTCTGTCTCTGTGTGTGCATCTCTCTTTATGTATACGCCTTTGTCTCTGTGTGCGTTTCTGTGTGCATATCTCTGTCTGCGTGTGTTTTTTGCAGTGTGCCCGTTTTTGTATCTGTGTCTGTGTGTGCATCTCTATGTGCGTGTTTCTGTCTCTCGGTACACATCTGTCTCTGTGTGCGTGCCTCTATCGGCGTGTATGTTTCTGTGTGTGCTCTCTATCTCTGTGTGTGTCTCTGTGTGTGCGTCGCTATGTGTGCATTTGTCTCTAAGTACGTCTCTTCTCTGTGTGTGCATCTTTGTTTCTATGTGTTTCTGTCTCTGTGTGTGCGTCGCTATACGTGTGTCAGTCTCTATGTGTGCGTGTCTGTCTGTGCGTATTTTTCTATGTGCATGTCTGTCTCTGTGTGCGTTTGTGTGTGTTTGTCTCTATGTGTGTATCGGTGCATGTGTCTCTCTGTATCTTTGTCTCTGTGTATATGTCTACTGTTAGCCTCACTGGCAATGTAAACATGGCATTGGAACGCTATAATACACATACTTCGCCAACCGGCCTGGGACAAAAAGAGGTGGTGGCGTAGCGATCATTTTCAAAGAGCACCTAGTACTGACATCCTCGGCTGCCACGTCGATTCAAGGTATTGAAGGTCTTCACTTCTGCTTCCAAGTGAGCCCCCAGCTCTCACTAGCAGGGCTAGTGATATATCGCCCCCCGGCCAGTGCGGATCCCATCCTCACTACCCTTTTAGATACGATAGTACAGAGTTCACTTCTTCATCCCCTTTTTTTAGTGGTAGGTGATTTTAATATCCACATGGATAAAGTAGACTATGCCTTGGCAGAGACACTCCGTACAACGTTAGATGCGGCTGGCCTCAGACTGATCAATGAGGGCCCCACACATACTGGGGGCCATACGATTGATCTCATCTTTACTAATATTAAGGAGGTGCGACCTGAAAAACCTCTCCCTCTGTTATGGTCAGATCACTCACTTATCACATTCACTCTGAATATCCGAAGCGATATCAAGGTGTCTAGTAAGTGCTATTTTATGAAAAGACAAGGGAAAAAATTGACCCCCGAGGCTATGCTCCCGGTTCTGGCGCGTACCACCCCCCTTCTGACAAATAATCCCAATAGGGACGCAGTGCTACTCAACGAATGGATAGGAGGTATGGTTTCCTCTATTGCCCCTGCCTCTCGTGCTCTTTCAAAAAGAGAATCCCCCTCGGCCCCCTGGTTCACGCAGGAACTTAGAGAGGAGAAAGCGGCCTGTAAAAAATTGGAAAGACTCTGGAGAGAAAACTACGGCCTAGACGAAAAAACTATATATAAGGATGCATTAAAAAAATTCCGGAAAGCCATTAGGAATAATAAAAAGCGCTTCTATGCGGACTCGATTAGGCAGGCAGAACAATCCAGCAAACAAGTGTTCAAAGTTGTACAGTCCTTCCTCAAACCTCAATGTATTGAAAGAGAGGTGACCCCCACACCATTACTCTGTGAGCAAATTTCAGAATACTTCGATCACAAAATCAAGAAAGTATATGATTCCTTTGGTCCAGTAATAAATACTGAGAAACAGGACACAGCGTACAATAGCGAGTCTGAAGAAATCCTCACCCAGTTCGCGCATGTCCCCTTGAACGAGGTGAGGCAAGAGCTCAACCGTTGCAAATCCGGTTCACCTGATGACCCCTGTCCAGCTAAACTCTGGAGCACCATTGCGGACTCTGTAGCGCCCACACTCCAAAGTATCTGGAATTCTTCCATTACGTCAGGAATATTCCCTGACATCTGGAAGCATGCCACGCTCCTCCCCCTTAAGAAAAAACCAAATGGGGATCCAGATGATCTGACGAACCTCCGCCCTATATCCCTTCTAGCCGCACCGGGAAAAATGCTGGAAAAAGTGATACAACGCCAATTGAGTAAATTTGTGGAAGCCAGCAACATTCTCCATGAAACTCAATCTGGTTTCCGGCCCGGTTTCAGTACTGAAACAGCGCTCCTAGAGGTAGCCGAGTCAGTGAGGTGGTCGCTAGATGCAGGTAGTTCAGCTATGCTGGTACTCCTGGATCTATCGGCCGCCTTCGACACGGTGGACCACGCCAGATTACTCAGTCGGCTGGCAGAGATAGGCATTCAAGACCACGCGCTGAGCTGGATTAACTCCTATCTATCTCAGAGAACGCAGAAGGTGGCACTCGGGACGATCTCTTCCACACCTAAAATCCTCAACTGTGGAGTCCCGCAGGGCTCGGCCCTCAGCCCTCTCTTATTCAATATCAATATCTACCTGGCCCCCCTCTTTACGCTTATTGCCAACTGGGGTGTTAAGGCAATTTCATATGCCGACGACACCCAGTTGGTATTTCCGTACACGGAAATGACACAGGAATCCTTTGCAAATTTTAAAGGCTGTCTCCAGGACATTGCACACTGGATGAATACCAACAAACTAAAATTAAACGCCAATAAAACCGAAGTCATCTTCTTCGGTAAAGGCCCTGTCCCCGCCTCTGAGCTATGGTGGCCGGTGGAAATGGGCCCCTCACCCTTGCCCAGTCACTCGGCAAAAAACCTCGGAGTGAGATGGGATGATAAGATGTCTTTCTCTTCCCATATCCAACAAGTGGCCGGCTGCTGCCTAAGTAAATTAAGAAACCTTCGAAAATTCCTTAGACTTCTACCCGAGAGCTGCAGAAAAATGGTAGTCCATGCAACTGTTACTTCACGGCTGGACTACGCCAATGGTCTCTATCTGGGCCTCCCACAATTCTTAATCCATAAACTGCAGGTAGTGCAAAATGCGGCTGCGAGGCTGCTACTGCGAATTCCTTTCAAACAGTCAGTCTCTCCGCATCTTCGAACCCTGCATTGGCTCCCTGTCGCCAACCGGATAAAATTCAAAGCCCTGACACTCGCGTTTAGATCTTTGCACGGCTCTTGTCCACTCTACCTAAAAAAACGCCTTTCAAGGTATACCCAAAACCGTGTACTACGGTCTAATGACCGTATCCTGCTGGCTGTCCCACGAGCAAAAAAGGCACGCCTTGGTGGTCGCACCTTCTCAGCAAATGTTTCTGCGCTGTGGAACTCCCTACCTCAAGCAATCCAGCAGGCTCCATCTGAACCTTGCTTTAAAAAGCTGCTAAAGACTTGGCTTTTTTGCCAGCCTCGATAGGTCTCCCACTCCTGCTCCGGGACCTCTGTGGTACGTTTTAGCGCCGGGACACCTCCTCGTGAGGTAGCTGTTCGCGCTCTAGAAAACTCAGTATTATTATTATTATTATTATACTTACTCCACAGATACGGACAAACCTGCCATTCCCTGACACATACAGTGCACAAACCAGCAAACATATCCAGATAAATATAAACAATGCCAAATTCTCTAACTCTAACTAATGCGTGACCAGTTGCATTCCAACTGCTTGTTGTTTCTTTCTTTTCTTTCTTTTTTTCATTTTCTTTTGTTGGTTTTTGAAAGAAAGGAGATGTGTGGAATCTGAGTCGTTGAGTGGTATCTCCTTTGAGCCACAATAGTTCTTTTTGGCGCTTCTGTTCCCTACACTCTTTGATATCGTAGGATTTTATGGAAGGGCCTTTAAGAAAGTAGCGGGTGAAGAGCTGCAGCTCCACTGGGGCTGAAATAAATATCAGTTTGTTAGTTCACCATTTGTCAAGCGTGGTATGAAGAACGCAAGACTTGTGTTGCTCCCTTCACCACCCACCTACACACACACTTTCTCCTCACATGTAAAAACACCATTTTCTTATAGTTTGGCACTGCCAAAATTCTGACAAAGGTGTACCTTATTTCTTTTTAATTAAACTAGTATTTATTGCATTTTTACAATACATTACAGTCATTAAATTCACATGTTACAGATTTGACAGAGATACATAGGGTGTGACATCAGGAGGGGTGATCTTTCCCAAATCTTTATTAAAGTTTGTGTCCTTTATAGGTTCTGTGGGATTTACTGTTGGTGGCAGAAATAAATGTTTTATATTTAAACTAAAGAAGGAATATCAAAACAGTAACTTTTGCCTTGCCGGCAGTCTATAATTGTGAACTATAGTACGTTATAAGTTCGCTGTGGTATTGCTGCAGTAAAATCTTTATTGTGCCAATTAACAAAAATTGGTACAATAACACCATTTAAAATCACAGTATTGTGTAAAATACAATATTATAAAATGGATATAAAGATGCAGCCAAAAAGTTATTATAATGCAAAGAGGTCTCAAATTTAGGAACCCAGCGTAGATGGCATTAACCCTCTGTTATGCGTCGGGGTTAAGGCAGTTCATGGCAGAGTGAAAGATTTTCTTTTCTTATTTAAAATTTTTGTTGTTTGTTATTAATAGATGAATGACAAGCGTATCAATAAGGATACTTGCATTAATGCACAACTCTGTAACAAAGAACAGTATGACGTGAAACCAGTTCTTAATTAAAATCCCAAAACTCCCTCAGCCCCTTCCCCTCCCATCACCCGACCTGGACCAGCCAGTCGCCATATGTATCCATAAAGAAACATAGAATCCATGCCTGCTGCGTTCAATTCAACTCATGGCAATTTATATAGCGCACAGCTCCCTCCAAAGAGGTGTCCCGGTGTTTCTCCACCAGAAGTCTTTATTAGTCACAACAGCATCTCCTAATGTTGACTCCCCACTGCTTCCAGCATGTCCAGGGAGTTGCATTGCATCCACCTTCCCCACTCTTGTCTAAACGTTTGAGGTCACTCCCTATTTGCATATGTGACTTTGTCGGCTACCATGTACGTATCCAATCTGATTTCCATTCTTGACTAGTTGGGCAGACATGCACCTCCCAGTACCTGGCGATATCTCTCTTGGCCACAACAAAACCCAGACTGCAAAACAACATTTTGGACTTTGGTAGATCAACATCATTGGGAATCCCAAGGAGAAAACATTTAGGGAGGGTCCAGTAGGATAGAGTCCTTAAGAACTCTGTGAAGATCTCGACAGTCTTTCCCCAGTAGGCCTGAATCAAAGGACAGCTCCAAACAGTATGAAAGAAGGAACCATCCCCATCTAATCATCTCAAACAACAAGAATCTTGTTCCTTAGCCATGGCGTGAAGCCTCGCCTACCACAGTATACCCTATGAAGAATTTTGAACTGTATTAAGCCGAGCTTTAACTTTATGGCCACCTGGCTTCGGTGCATTAATGCTGCCTTCTAATCAATTTCTTCCAACTGTCCCCCACGCGTGAAATATTTTTGTTAACTATCCAAACCGGTCTCTATCTATCAGTCTGTTGATACTTGGACAGTATACCCAGGCCACCTTAGAGGCGTGAATTTCATGAGTTAAAAACATTGGTCTCAAAGTGCGACATGCTTTTAAAAATGCTTGAAGCACTGATTCTCGCCTATAACTACAAAATCTGCAACGTTGCCAGTTCCGTTGTTCTGCCCAGTTTGTCCGATTTTCTTTGATGGGAAGAGTGCTTAGCCGTAGGCATAACATTTGAGCGTCTACTCATTCTATTTAATGACTCTTTAGGATAAGGCTGGATCTTTAAGTTTTTCTAGGATTTAATGATTAGATGTTCGTAGGGAGCATCTCTTATTTTTTTTTTGTATCAGCTTTACGAGAGATGGCTGTACCTTATTTTTTCAGCGTACGCCGGATAGACGAGGATGTTACAGTTAATGCAGAGACTGACTCTAAACTGATCTTTAAATCATTGGCCGTTGCTGCTAAGTTTGATCCCAAGGGGTCTTTATATCTCAAGTAGATCTTAATGTTCCTGGGTCAGGAGTGATAGTATTTGATATATAATGGCTTGCACTCCAGCTCTTGCCTAGTAAAGCTTAACTTCATCCGTAGCTACGACTGCCTTGTGTGTTTTAGTAGACAGAAAATTTGCTTGTAGGAATTAAACTGTATCTAGTGTGTTTTACAGTTTCCCAGGGTATGTTTGATGGCCGTAGGAAACGGTATGCAGTAGTTTGGCACGCGCAAATCAAATTATTGCCTTGGCCGATGGACTGTGCAGGTGTTAGTTTAATTTGCAGAGATCAAATATGACTGCAGACGCTCTTCTCTTAAGATACTTTAGTTGTGTGCTTGCTCTGCTCGCATTTATTAGGGAACCATACTCCCAGATAGTAATAATTTGATTAATTATTAATTTTCAATTCTAACCTCCAGTGCTTATTCAACATATATTTTTAGTTGCCGAATATCACGACCGTAGTGTTTTCAGCTTTAGCAGTAAGCATATTATAAAAGTTAAATGAATTCAGCTGGTCCAGTGCTTCGTGCGTATATTTCTAGTGTGGTCGGGGAAGATTAGGTTTTCAGCATATTGAAGTACAGGGAGAGTTTGTAAGACCCGATCCTTGGTGGTATTGATTTATCTTTTGACATGACTTGGCGCAGGTCTGCTGTATATAAATTAAACATAATCTGTGCTAACACACACTCCTGTTTTAGGCCTCGATTTATCTGTATTTTAAATGTTACTCTGTTTTACGTTGTCGAGCTTAATGTGGACCCGTGTTAGAATAGAGAGAAATAATTGCCTTCTGTAGGGAAGAATGCCTAAAATCGATTTGGTATTACAGAATTATATTTTCCTCTACAGACCCTCAAATTCTTGCAGTAAAATGTTTGCCTACGATTTTGCTTCTAGGTCTCACTGTGCAATTAAATGATAGTTCGATGGATCAATGGTGGATCCCTTTTTAGGTCACACCTACGCAGTGCGTATGCGCTGCATAGGAGGACCTTTAGCCATCGCTCTGCTGTTTTGGAAGCACATAATCGTGCTTGTGGCGGCATCCCCCTTGCGGGAGCGAGCAGCGGCGCGCATGCTAATTGGCTGTTGCTCGCTCCTGCAAGGGGGATGGGTGCCACAAGCATGAGTGTGCTTGAAAACAGCTGCTGCTTCTTAGCGCGATCGCTTTCACTGTCGCGGCCGTATTGCTTTCACAGCCGCGCGGCCAATGCTTGTTTTATATTTGTATTTAGTCATTGAAAAGTGTCCACGTGATATGCATTCTTAGTTTCTTGAAGAGTATCAACATCTAGTAGGCAAAAAATCGCAAGATACAAGATTAAGAGCGAAAATATAAGTAAGATTTTTGGGCCAGGAGCTGTCACTGTGTTATCTTGCTGACGGGACTGTCTTCATGCAGTCTCTTGCATCACTTCTTAGCCTCCATATGTCCAGGTCTTCTCGAGGCACCTCGTCCTTCAGCCACACCAACTGCGTAACATGCTAAACATTAGGTTCGACAGTCCCACTTGTGAGCTAGTGCTTCGAAAACAGTCAAAGGAGCTGCGCATCCCCACCAGTGCAAAACCTGGTAGCCGGCGCAGATCCACCCCAGTGCACACACTAAAGCCAGTCAGGGCTCCGAGAGGCCGTACCCTCTACAAATTAACATGAAACCCAAGCCGTTGCAAACGAATGCATATAGAAGCAGTATTTTCTTTCTCCCGCTCACCAGTCAGACTTCAGGAGTACAGACCAGCCCCTCCAACAAAGGCCCACCCGAGGGGTACACAACTACCGCCTTGGGTGGCATGGAGATGCGGAGGTGCTCCTGAGCAAACCTAGCACTGTCAACGGACACCAAATATTGGTTGAGATCAGTTCAACAGGACAAAGCATTCTGAGATTTTGAGGCCCATACGCTGGAAGGTGGAAAGGCGCTGTGCGCTCTACAGTCGGCTGGAATCCCCTACTGGCTCAAGGGCAAATGAAAATATTCGCTGATCAAACATCATCTTGTTCGGAAGTTTAACTTTGTTATGAATTCCGGGATTCTCCCCGTGAACACCTTAGATTCCAGTTTTCCTGCTGCAAACCACTGCAATCTAGCAATTTAGTCCAATTGAGGTTAACAAACCTACAACCCACAGAATGCATTTGGTTGTTTAAGCAAAATAATCTGGGACTGGATATGACTTTCCTGAAAACGATAACCCCATCTATTAATTTTGATTTAAATGCTTTTCTCCCATCATACAAAACCAAAGTAACACTCATGTCTTGAGCAACCAGATGCTTAAAATACACGAGTATATTATATGCAAGTAAACTTCTGGGTTCATCTCAAGGAGAAATAGGTACATACAGTTCTATTGATCAGTCAGTCGTCCCTCCTTTAAAGAGCTTCACTGTAGCATGTGCAGAAAACACGCGCTCACTTTCTGCACCTGCCTTACATATGCACAAGAAGGCAGAGCTAGGCAGGTGCCCAGATAACGCATTTTCCACGGCAGCAGAAGATAGCTATCTGTACTTTGAAACACTGGTTGCATAATATGAAAACAGCCACAGGTGCAGGCCCCGCCCACCGCCTCGTGAGACTGGAGAAGTGAAGAGGCACATCGTGCATGACAAGGCACCCCAAACCCTGCACACCGGTAATGGATTTCAGGCCAGAATCGCACAGAGTAGTAGTTGTGAACGTGCATGTTCTCACTGAAGAGGCTGACTTTTGACCTAAGAGTACAACAATCACAAATACTCAGAATATTTTGCTCTCATGGCAGCATCTGCGTTTCACGTCTCAACCAAAAATTAACCTCTGTTTATTTAATCTGTGCTGGCGACTGCAGGTGGCAGAAACTGGCACACGTTATTAGGTCATAGCCTACCTGACATCACAGCTGTCTTGTTTGTCAACAACATCTAGTGAACATGCTGAAAGGTTCCCTGGGAATGCTTCCGTCCATTGCTTACTACTGGCTTTGTGGTTTATAACTCGCATGTGCCTGCTTTTTATTTGTTGACTGTGTGTTTTTGGCTGTTCAGAACAAATTCGTCCCTTCCCTTGCCCAAGCCTTACTTACTGAATTAGTCACCCACGCCACTTAACTAACTCTGCACCACCACTCCACACGATGCCATTTACACCATACTGCATTATACTTTGTACCACTTCACACTAGTGCACTCTGCCTATCCACCCTGCACCACTCTAATCTACTCTGCTCCACTCTACGCCACAGTACTCTGCCGTGCACCACTCCACTCTGCACCACTCCACTCTGCACCACTGCACTCTGCGCCACTCCACTCTGCACCACTGCACTCCGTGCCACTATACTCCGCAACGCTTTATGCCACTGCACTATATGCCATTGCACTCTATTCTACTCTGCGTCGCTGTGCCCTATGCCACTCTAGTCTGTACCACTCTGCTATACACCACTGGACTCTACAACAATCTACTCTGCAACACAGCACTCTGCCACTCTACACCACTGCACTCTGTGGACCACTCTAGGCCCCTACACTCTATGCTACTGCACTCTACCCTGCATAACTCCTCACTGTGTCACTTCAGTCTACGCCACTCTCCTCTGCAACGCTGCACTCTCCGCCACTGCACTCCACTTTGCACCACTCTACAGCGATGCACCATACGCCAAAAAACACTTAAGTACTCTAGACAACTGCTCTCTACAACACTGTCCTCTACTCTGAAACAATCTATTCTACGCCACTGCACTCTATACCATTTTATTCCACTCCGCGTCATTCCACTCAACGCCTCTGAATCAACCTTGTGCCGCTCCGTTATAATCTACGTCGCCGCATTCTATGCGACTGCACTCCCTGCCAATTCGGTCTACACCACTTTACTCAAAGCCAATACACTCTATGCCAGTAATTCTTAACCTTTTGACTACTGTGGAGCCTCATTTAATCATTACTGGAATCTGGGGACCCCTGTGGAAAAGTAAATTTTGCCATGTCATATGTGCCTACGTGTTCCCCATGTTATGTCATATGTGCATGATCGATATGCATGTATTCCCCTTTGATCGATTAAAGACGCAATTATAGTTGTGTCCATCTCTAGTATGCCAGTTTCCAGTTTTCGTGAATACAACGAATATCCGGCCTATGTAAAGCTACGTTGCCACGTTTTACAGTGTGCACGTTAATTCATTGAAAAGTCCCCGTTTCTAGGCCTCAAAAGGGCCCGGACTCAGATTCAGCTCCTGTTTCCTGAACCCTCTCCGAGGAGCGATACAGCCCCCACCTGTATCCCTGACCCTTAGCTTACTTTCATGCTTCACAGTGCCCGGCTCGGCCTGGCTCTGCCTCCAGTCTGCCAAGAGTATGTTATGTTTCTAGTTATCAGTCCAGCCCTCCTTCTCTGCATTCCTAAGCTACTGAATCGCATCAATAGTTTCCGTCATGGTCTAGCCTTTATGTCTCCATGTAAGAGAAATACTGTATTAATATTCATAGAATATTCCCCGCACACGCACTACATATAGGATTATGTATGCACCAGTCTTAATGTCTGTTAGCCTTTACTCTGATAACTTTTGGATTCTATCAACATGTTCTCTAAACACTAGATACTAGATAGGCTTCAGGTACATGTCGCTCTGACACTCCAGACTTTAGTCTCCTCTTCTAGCGCAGAAGTCATAGCCCCCCAGTTCTCCCTAGTACACGTCATTGTCAGTTTGCGCGCACCACTAGGTTAGAGGTCCCAGCTGCTCAGGTAGCCCCCTCCATGTTTCCGCCCCGTTTATGACATATTCTGTTACGTTTGCATCACATATCTATGTATACGCCCTGTACACGCCTTCTTGTTGCATCAGTTCTGCCTTATCTTTCGCGACTGCTACAAACTCCGCCTACTGCTACGCCTACTGTATTGAATGCCATGTATTTTGTTTAACTATATATACTAATGTTCTGTTATTAAAAGTTATCCCTGTATCCTGTCCCTGCCCCCGATGCGCATCATTCCCAGATCCCGTACAGGCTGTCCTGCTCTTGTCCGTTATGCTTAATTAAAGCCTGTCAACTCTAGCTACCTCGTATCTTGACTCTTATTTATTGAGCTTACCGTTTATTGATTATAGTCAAAAATAGTACCGGTAATTAATTATTTATTTACCACATAATGGCGCCCGAATAGGGACTTGCCCTTTCCCCACGCGCCGGAGAAGCCACGCGGGCCCCCTGATCCTCTGCAGCCGTGACGGAACCATACCGTGCACGTGCAGATATTTCTGCTTCAAGTATCCCTCAGGCCCACGGAGGAGACGGAGGTTGCGGTCCAGCGTCCAGACGAGGCGGTGGAGGAACGCGGCGAGTCCCGACCAGAGCCCAAGCCGAGAGTCCAAGGTCCGAGGTATCCGGAGGCCCACCTGTAACTGAAGTCCGAAGTTCGTCCGTCCGTCGTCGTAGCAGTCCAGTCCAGTCCGAGGCCTTCCGTTCTTGCTGCCCGGTGAGTACCGTTGCTGGGGTAGTATCTAGACAGGGTCAATTGATTTGTCTCTGGTCCGTGGGTTTGGGTACACAGATCCAACACGAAGTGTCCACTTAGGTGGATGCGGGTCCTGACGTGTCTCTTTATGGGACCGGTAAGTTTCGTACTGTTTTAGCAGTGCATCCAGTTATTCTCGTTTCTGCTCTAGTAAAGTTCTGTTCTCAAGAAATTCATGTGTTCTGTTCTCAGTATTTCAGGTAGTATTTTGTCCGAACCGTTATTTTTAAATGTTATTTCATGTGTTTTCAATGTCGTGGTATGAATGATTCGTATTACAGTTATTATTGTGTTCATTGTGTATTGTATTGTGTCTAGACTCCAGTCCAATCATGCCTCTGTTCTCAAGATTACGTCAGTTAAAAACTAGAAAAGGTCTGCTCGAAGAAGCAGTTCCTGTCCCGCCTAGGGACAGTCCAGGTCACTTTATGTATCAAAAGCATGGCATAAGTGCCATATTGTATCTAGATTTATCGGTGGAGTACACCAAACAATTAGAGGAAAAGTATAGATGGCCCGTATCAGGTACGTGGGATGCCGAGTGCATCATGCGAGTAGAAGAAGCATTATGGAAAAAGAAAGCCAGACAGTCCCAGAAAGATGCCATCGAGTTATGGCGCAAAGAATCTCATAAAAGAACAGAGAAAGAAATCAGAATGTCAGAATTAAGTAGAGAATCCTTAGAAAGAGCCCAAGAAAGGGAATTAATCGAAGTAGGTGAACGAGTTAAAACCGAACAGTCAGACAGACAGAGAAATGCCCTCATTAAGGGTATGTATCCTCTTCTTGCTGAGGGCTTGCCGAAAGCAACCCCGGAAGCACCATGTAATTTTTCGCCGCCATTAGTTCCGATTAAGCTACGTCACAAACCGACCGCAGCTGATATTTTTCTCTCGTCCTATTTGGACGACACAGTCCCAGAATATGCGAATCCTGCTCCGCCAGCTCCAGTAAATAATGTAATTCCTGTTCCTCCAGTCACCGGGGCACCTGTTACAGTACCCGTTACGGTACCCCCGGTCCAGCCCGTAATACAGGTTCCCGCTACATCAGTCACTCTGCCAGCACGAAGAATATCAGTCGACGATTCTAGTTTAGGGGCCGCGGGAGGAGGTCCTCCTGGTACCCCGCCGCCAAACAAACGTATAACGTTAGTCGAGTTACATGAACGTGCGTTACAGCGTACGCCCAAACATCAGTCCGTCGCAGAAATCAGGCGAGCTCTTACCGAATGCTGTTATGATCCAGTCCCAGGAGATGATAATATGGTTTTATATTCATTGCGTGTAAGACGGGTGACCGAGTATTTGGACACCCTACCGAATATGAAAGAAGATCTAGACAGAATGTATCGCTTCATCCGTACAGGAGAAGATCCAGAAAGTATTGGCGAAATCATGTCTCTCAGGAAAGCTGAGACCCAGCTCATGTTATTAAAGTTTTTAATCAATTGTTTAATAAGGGAACAAGATTGTCCGACAAAAGATCCGACCGAAATGAAAGTTCTGACCAGGTGGAGTGATAATATAGCCGAGGGTAGACACAAGACCCTCAGTAGTATAGAGAGTATGTACAAGAAAATACGTAAGGAAATAATAAGGTTACACGACAATCGTAAAGCACAAGTAAACGAGAAAGAAAGTAACTCTGATACCGAAGAAGTAGAAGACGAGAATACCGCCAGAATAGCGTATGTAGGTAAATCTAGATTTCCAGACCGACATTCACGCCTAGAACACAAGAAAGTCTTTCATCTTCCAGCACCAGAACAAGGTTCTCTAGAACAAGTATTTCAAGCTACCGATCACATTCTGAAATCGCGAATCGGTTATAGTGAACTTAGTACCATGCATGAACAAGAATTAGCCCGATCAGCAGTCCGATGGATTACTGATTCTACCACTTTTCCAGACGAAATAGTGGCACAAATGTTTCTGAAACTGCCCCCAGCCGAGCAGCGACTGGTGGGTATGTATATGATCCAGCACCTCATTACATTATATGAGGGTCAACATTCTGATCCAGGTCCGTTACATGATGTTCTGAACGAGTTACTCCAGTATAAATGGAAAGGTTTAGGTACTGATTTAATTAGTGTCATTCTAGAACAGCGCCACAAATATAGAACGTTTCTGAACCCGCATTTTGTTCATGTCTCACCTCCAGAAAGTAAACCATTTTACATAGATAGACAACATCCGTTACGAGAAGTACATCCAGTTAGGACACAGGATGGTGAAATGCAACGAGTATTTGTTTACACCCCTGTCACAAAGATGGAACTCTTAGAGATGAAGAAATTAATTCCCTGTCACGACAAAGATCCAGCAGGGTTCCATCGAGAATTAAAAGACATGCTCCGTATGGGAGAATACACGTATCCAGATATCATTAAAATGTTAAAGGTCCTGTTGCCCGCAGGGGTATATGAAAAACTCAAGGAAAAGGAATGGGAGGTGGGAGAGAAAAAGATTGATTGGACAGCTCTAGAAGCTGAAGATAAAATACGAGTACCAGGTACCGGTCTTGGAGAGAAGTGTAAAGAATTACCCGAGTTATTGATTCAGGTTTTGCCCAGGTTATTAGCCACGAAAAAGGAAGATTGGGATGCTATCTCAGCATGCAAACAGAAACAGGATGAAGACACTAGTGATTTTTATTCCAGATTCGAGAAATGTTTTATTATCAACAGTGGTTTGAAGACAGGTAGCGAGTCATACCCTCATCTTTTTGTTACTAAACTAGTCGAGAATTCAAGTCCACAAGTTAAGAATCGAGTTTTGAAAGTCGAAAGTACTTGGCAAGCTAGTACCCCGTCCCAGATGTTACAGATGCTCCAGTATCACCAGAATAGAATCAGGGAAGAACAAGAACACGAAAGAAGACGTATGAAAGACACGAAAATGAAAGTACTAGTTGCACAATCTGTTCCACAAGACAGTCAGAAGAGGGGTCCGAATCAAGTCAGTCATCCTGCAGCTCCCGTTAAAGGGACATGCAATTATTGTAAACAGCCAGGTCATTTTATAAACGAGTGTGCAGTTCTGAAACACAACATAGCTACTGGTAAGACTAAAGAAAGACCACGTCCGCCTAGACAAGAACAAGTTTCACAGACTTCTCAGTCACCACAGAATGCACAACAGACAGTTCCAGCACCGCAGCCTATTGCTGCAACACAGCATGTTACACAGCAGATGTACCAGTATGCTCAGTCAGAATATCCAGAGTATCAACCGTATTCATGAAACAGCCTAGAGAGGGAGGTAGGCTTGCCTCTCATCGAGATACCTGTAGATCAAGAGGGTCCCTATGTACATAGTCAAGTATTAGGGAAAGACAGGAAGTTTTTGATTGATACAGGGGCAAGTAGGACTACTATCAGTCATGACGAGGTTCCAGGGGCTCCGCTCTCAGGCTCTAGAAATGTTTCCCTTGGATTTTCAGGAAAGCCTATTGTACACGAGATATCAAAGCCAGTTACTCTAGAAGTTGGTCCATTGTCCCGAACTACTGATTTGTTACTTACGAAATCATGTCCTGAAAATTTGTTAGGTATTAAAACATTGAAAGAATTAGGTGCAGTTATTTGCTGTTCCCCAGAAGGAATACGTATGTTTTTGAGGGATTTTAAAGGTCACTATGTATTACGAGATTTTGATCCAAGATTGTCCAATGTACCACAGCATTTATGGGCGCAAGGTCCAACTGATGTAGGTTTTATGCGAATCACACCCCATCGTGTGACCCTCAAGCAAGGTGTAGTCTTGCCACGAATCAGACAGTACAGATTGCCACCTGAGGCTGTAGCAGCCTTATCCAAAATTATTGACGAGCTCATTGCTCAAGAAGTGGTTGAAGAAACTGACTCCAATGTATGTAATTCACCTATCATTCCAGTCATGAAACGTACTGAACCGAATGCACCTCCAGTATATCGATTAGTGATTTACCTTCGAGAACTTAATAAATGTATCATACCCCAGTATCCAGTAGTCCCAGATATTTCATCTCTATTGACAGCTATTGATTCTGAAGCTGTATTTTTTACTGTGATAGACCTCAAGAATGCATTTTTCAGTGTTCCGATCCATCCAGATAGCCAGTACCTTTTCGGTTTTTGTTTAAATGGAAGGAGCTATAAATTCACACGAGCTCCTCAAGGTTTCACAGAAAGTCCTAGCATTTACAGTCAAGCACTTAAAAGACAACTAGACAACATTCACATGCCAACTGACACTGCCCTGCTCCAGTATGTCGATGATCTACTGATCACAGCCCGTTCTGAACATGATTGCGAGCGAGCGTCACTTACAGTTCTGTATTTCCTAGCCGAGATGGGGCACAAGGTGTCCCCTTCAAAGCTCCAGTTCTGTGTCCAGCAAGTGATCTACTTAGGTCACTTACTGTCCAAGTGGGGTAGGCAGTTGACACCAGACCGTATCCAGTTAATAGCGAGTCTTCCACAGCCCAAGGCACAGAAGGAGGTACGTGCTTTTATCGGCCTTACTTCTTATTGCAGACAATGGATTCCTCAGTATGCATTTCTAGCAAAGCCACTGATACAGTTAACGACACAGGAGGCAGCCGTATCGACTGTTCTCCCTTGGACATCTGAACATACACTTAGTTTTAATGAATTAAAGAAAGCTTTATGCCAAGCACCTGTTCTAGCTACACCGAACTACAGTAAGCCTTTTACACTTTTTGTCACAGAACGTGATGGTACTGCATTATCTGTTCTCACACAAGATCAAGCCGGACAGTACAAGCCTTGTGCTTATTTTTCGAGCACATTAGATCCAGTAGCTCAGGCTTTGCCTGCGTGCCTCAAGTCAGTTGCAGCCACAGCTCTAGCAATCAGACAAAGTGATTCCATAGTATTAGGACACTCCCTGACAGTACAAGTTCCACACTCCGTGGAAGTTCTTTTAAACCGAACACAGACTCAACACTTGACAATTGCACGTTTAACAGGTTATGAACTGACATTGTTCCAGCCACACGTAGAAATCAGACGCTGCAACGTTCTAAATCCTGCTACACTGTTACCGTCAGTTACTTCAAATCCTGCCACACATGACTGTGTGGAAGTCATTAACACTATGACTAAGCCAAGACAAGACCTGACAGACATTGCATTACCTAATCCCGACCTGACACTTTATGTGGATGGTTCATGTATGAGAACTAGTACAGGAGAACTAGTAGCCGCGTATGCAGTGACTACTGACACCGAAGTTATTGAAACACACCGTATTGACACCCTGTCTGCTCAAGCAGCAGAGCTAGTTGCTCTGACCCAAGCCTGCATCCGTGCCAAGAACCTGAAAGTAAATATATATACAGATTCACGTTACGCATTCGGAGTTGTACACGACTTCGGAGTGCTCTGGCAGGAGAGAGGTTTCATGACTTCTCATGGAACCAAGATTCAGCATGGTCTCCTCATTCAAGCTCTGTTAGATGCAATACATTTACCGACAGCTATCGCTATCATGAAGTGCAAAGCACATACGAAAGTTACTGACATTATTTCCCAAGGTAATGATCTAGCAGATCGAACAGCCAAGCTTACAGCTCAGACACCAGACATTCCAGTTAACAAGACACAGACATCCACTCCAGATCCGACTACATGTATGACAGTTAAGGACCCTACACAAGATGTCATAGACATACAGTTACATGCTACTCCTGATGAAATCAAGAAATGGTCCGAACAAGGAGGGGTCCAGACAGATCAGGGATGGTTGACGAAGGGAAAAGCCACATGGTTTCTCCCCGACTCTATGGTTCAAGTCATTATCAATACCGCACATAGTCCAGCACACCTAGGAGAAAAAGCCATGTTAGACAGTATTCAGAACCTTTGGTTCAACAAGCATTTACGAGCTGCAGCCAAGCAGAAAGTCCGTACTTGTATGATATGTTGTCAATTCAATCCAGGTAAAAGTGTTCCGATGGAACAAGGTGGATTCCAGCCCCCTGACCACCCTTTTGAAGTCCTCCAGATGGATTATATTCAGATGGAGCGATGTCGAGGTTTCAAGTATGTCCTTGTAGTTGTATGCGCTTTGTCCAGGTGGACAGAAGCATATCCAGTCCCAGATTATACAGCCGCGACCACTGCCAAGCAGTTGGTTCGTGAATTCTTCCCCCGTTATGGACTCCCTAGGGTCGTGTATTCTGATAACGGCCAGCCATTCTCATCTGAACTTATGAAGCATGTTTCCCTCTTGTTAGGGTACCAGTGGAAGTTCCATTGTGTGCGCCATCCTGAAGCAGCCGGTCTCGTAGAGAGACATAATCAGACTTTGAAAATCCGTATTGCCAAGATATGTCAAGAGAAAGGTGTAGACTGGCTAGTTGCCCTGCCAGTTGCTTTATTCTGTATGCGCATGGTCGCACATTCCAGATCAGGTCTGTCCCCTTATGAGGTCGTATTCGGCCGCCCCCCAAATATGTGGGGTACACCTAGACCCCGCAGTATTACAGATGTTTCCAGTAATATGCTGACAGATTACCTAGCTTCCTTGATGTCTGCCCTACACTCTTGTCGTTCACAGGTTGCCGCTGCATTTCCAGACAATACTGAAGTGAAACAGCACGAGGTCGTTCCAGGGGATCTGGTACTCATACGGAATTTTGATCGTTCAAGTCCGCTGGAACCTCGTTGGAAGGAGCCGAAACTAGTCCTTCTGACCACCCGTACGGCCGTGAAGTTGGAAGGCCGCAAGGGTTGGGTCCATCTGTCGCATATCAAGAAATTTCATGGACTCCGTGATAAAACTTTTGCCGAGAACATTTCCGAGGACTGTTCCATTACTAAAGACTGCCTGAAACCAGACTCTAAACCAGACATTAATCTCAATCCCGATTTGAAAGTTCCTCTGTTAGAGAAAACTCCGCAGCAGGAGTATAAGTTAAAACTCCGGTCTAGTAAAATAAGTCAGCCAGTTTAATTGTCTAAGTCCCCCTCGGGTGAAACGGTTAGACAGGTATCTGACATGTATGAGATAGACCCCCATAGTGAGAGAGTTAGTCAAAACTCTATCCGATGTATCGTTTTTCTAAGTTTTCTATTGTTTCTAAGTTTGATGGTTACCTGCACAAGTTATGCATTTCATTTATGTTTTCCAATTTCTCATGTAAATAAGTTTTCTAATGCTACAGTAGAGCACACATTTAGTGATCTGCCCCCTCACGAGTTATCCTATCGTCTTGCTATGCGTAATAACACATTCATTAGAATGTTACACTATTCACACCAGACCAGCAATGCTACCAATTGTTGGGTGTGTGGTCGACTCCCCCCTTTCCAGACACCGAAGGGAGTTCTGCCACTCTTTCCCTATCCGTTTTCACATAATTGTTCGTGTGGAGCATGGTCCATGTTAACGTCATCTTCAAATGATATGTCCCTTCTGAATAGAACATGTTTTCCAGACAAGCAAGGTCTCTCCCATAGAACAGGGTTAGATCTAGAAAATGAATTTTATAATTTAGGTAATTATTCTTCAAATTTTATGGTCCTGAATGTTCAGTCTGATACTACTCCAGACTTACCTGCTATTTCAGTACTACCAGTCAAAGGTGAATTATGTGTCAGAAATAATGGTTCCATACATGTAGGACATAGTGATTGTACTACTACTGTCGAGTATAGTGACAGTGGGAAATCTATTTTCAAAGCTTCACGTCATTCTTATTTTGTTTGTGGTCAGACCGCATATGTTCGTCTGCCCCTCGATTGGGATGGAACATGTTACATTGCCTTCCTACTGCCACCAGTTTTTCTAGCCCCATCTGATTATCACAGAAACACACATCTAGTACAGGTTAGACATAGAAGGGAGATTGAGTCCCCAATTGTCGATCAAACTGAAACTGCTCTAGAACAGTATACAGATTTCAATAGAGGTTTCTTTTTCTTTATAGGCCCTGTCCAGAATAGTAAGTCAATCCGTAGATTAACCAGAACCCTTGAAGCAGTAGTGAATGAGACTACTTCTGCCCTAGGTAACTTAACCGAAGAGCAATCTGCTATGAGATTTGTCGTGCTCCAAAATCGTCTCGTTCTTGACGTCATACTGGCCGATAGAGGTGGAGCATGTAGAGTCATCGGATCTAGTTGCTGCATTTTCATTCCTAATAACGCGCCGTCTGTTTATTCAGCTATAACCAGACTTCATAAAATTGCCCATCAGTTACACCAGAATCCAGGCACCTGGACATGGTCCGGTTGGCTCTGGAGTATTATATCTGCCTGGGGATGGAAAGTATTGTCATTCCTAGGTATTGCAGTAGCGATCATATTCAGTTGCTGCCTCTGTATACAATGTGGCCCTGCGATTTGCGGCATTTGTGCTACCTCTTGTATTCCTAGTCCTAAGTCCCGTTCCAAGACAATTCGAGACGAGCAAATGATGCTGTATGAAATGATAGATGGTATCATGAATATAGATGTTTCCTGATGGAAACGTAGGGCACAAGGAGGGAATGTGGAAAAGTAAATTTTGCCATGTCATATGTGCCTACGTGTTCCCCATGTTATGTCATATGTGCATGATCGATATGCATGTATTCCCCTTTGATCGATTAAAGACGCAATTATAGTTGTGTCCATCTCTAGTATGCCAGTTTCCAGTTTTCGTGAATACAACGAATATCCGGCCTATGTAAAGCTACGTTGCCACGTTTTACAGTGTGCACGTTAATTCATTGAAAAGTCCCCGTTTCTAGGCCTCAAAAGGGCCCGGACTCAGATTCAGCTCCTGTTTCCTGAACCCTCTCCGAGGAGCGATACAGCCCCCACCTGTATCCCTGACCCGTAGCTTACTTTCATGCCTCACAGTGCCCGGCTCGTCCTGGCTCTGCCTCCAGTCTGCCAAGAGTATGTTATGTTTCTAGTTATCAGTCCAGCCCTCCTTCTCTGCATTCCTAAGCTACTGAATCGCATCAATAGTTTCCGTCATGGTCTAGCCTTTATGTCTCCATGTAAGAGAAATACTGTATTAATATTCATAGAATATTCCCCGCACACGCACTACATATAGGATTATGTATGCACCAGTCTTAATGTCTGTTAGCCTTTACTCTGATAACTTTTGGATTCTATCAACATGTTCTCTAAACACTAGATACTAGATAGGCTTCAGGTACATGTCGCTCTGACACTCCAGACTTTAGTCTCCTCTTCTAGCGCAGAAGTCATAGCCCCCCAGTTCTCCCTAGTAACACGTCATTGTCAGTTTGCGCGCACCACTAGGTTAGAGGTCCCAGCTGCTCAGGTAGCCCCCTCCATGTTTCCGCCCCGTTTATGACATATTCTGTTACGTTTGCATCACATATCTATGTATACGCCCTGTACACGCCTTCTTGTTGCATCAGTTCTGCCTTATCTTTCGCGACTGCTACAAACTCCGCCTACTGCTACGCCTACTGTATTGAATGCCATGTATTTTGTTTAACTATATATACTAATGTTCTGTTATTAAAAGTTATCCCTGTATCCTGTCCCTGCCCCCGATGCGCATCATTCCCAGATCCCGTACAGGCTGTCCTGTTCTTGTCCGTTATGCTTAATTAAAGCCTGTCAACTCTAGCTACCTCGTATCTTGACTCTTATTTATTGAGCTTACCGTTTATTGATTATAGTCAAAAATAGTACCGGTAATTAATTATTTATTTACCACACCCCCACCAAGTCATTATTGAAAGCAGGTGACGGACTGAAGCCTTTTCGATAATTTGAACTACAAAACAATACACAAATACAGAAACAAACACTCAAGCACATACGTTATGAAATATTTATTAATTTCACTAACCAACCTCTACATTTTAATGTGAAGGCTGCAGCCTTTCTAAATTCTATTGAGGCCGCAACCATACATACTCCATTCTGTTGATGCACTTGCACTGCTCTAACAAATTAATCTGGAAGACACTAACTTAATTTCTAGCCTTAAATTTGAAATTCCTTCTCATTTATAGAACGTTTTCAAATGTAAAATGTTGCCTCCTTATTTGTATGCTCTTTATTAATCTATTTATATTATTTCACTTTCTGTGCACTCACGGACCGCCTAAGTAGGCTTTGCGGACTCCCAGGCTCCTTCTTAGCCAATAGGTCTCGCCTTTGGGACCTTATAAGTGTTTAGCAATGCAACACTTGATCTTGTTGCACCAAGGATATTGTGCTGGATAACTAAACACTTACAAGGTCCCAAAGGCGAGACCTATTGACTATGCCAATGCTTTTTGTTGATTGGGTGTAATATGGATCTTCTCCATGAGTGTGGAATTTGAGCTGACTCGGAGCAGGAATAATATTGGTGACTGAGGTAGTTGGTCTCCTTGTCAGTATCTGTTTTAAACACGGACCCAGACAGTCCAATCGGCCCGGGTGCCCCATACCTTCAGAATGTTTTTGAGACTTTACTAACCTCTTTCTTATTAAACATGATCGCTTGTCTATCTTTACCAATGTTTTCTGTGATCCCTGTGTTCTGAATCTCTTCTGCCACATTTAAAGACTTAAAAGGAAATTTGATTGGTTTGTAGTACGACTGGTGGACAGAATTTGATGGAGTGTGGGGTGCTGGTTTTTGTTCATTATATAAGACTTCAGCGGTTTTAACGCATGATTCCATGGCAACCCCATTTCCCCTTACGTGGGGTTTACTATCTAATTTGTAAATGTATAAATGTACTATGGTCGCTGGTAGCATCTGCCTATCCGGTCTATCATTCACAGTCCAGTTCTGGGTCATGGCATTGATCTGTGTCATTTGTGGTGGCCTCTGTATATCTGTTCTTATCTGTGACTTTGCTCTGGGGTTATGATGCGGGTTCTTTGAATGATTCTGTCAGTTCAATGCAGAGGTGCGCTGTAAAGTGCTTATGGAGCCCCCAGCGTTTTTCGGTTGGGAGGGACGTGCCCTCCGCTCTTTCCCTTCTATGAACTTCCTCCAGTGGCAGTGGGGATACCCTCAAGTGATCTCCAGCACATCGCTATTGCTTGGCGGGCTGTGATCTAACCTAAGCCCATAAATCTAGACTGCACTTTCTGGGGCTGCGAGTGAGCATACAGGTCCAGTAGACATGTCTCCATGGTTAACACGTGTGCTTTCTCCCGGTTGCCCACTCCCTAAGTCTGCTGTGACCTCTCGCCAATTGATGGGGAAGCCCATATCACATGTTTAAAGTCTGCATCTGTTCTCTGGAAACTGGGGCATTTTTTGTCTGTTGTCAACGAAATAATGTTCAGTCTTTGAGTGTAAGTACATGGTGTGCAGATAGTCAAATCGCGTGCAGTGGAATCTAGTGTGTCTGGAGACCTCACATGGATATGCCCCTTTATGACCCCACTCGTTGTCTCTCGGTTTTTGTCCTATTGCTTCCTCCCAGTATGGCCTTAGTTTCGTCAGTGGGATTGCGGTCAATGCTTACAGCTTTGTATAGCCGAGAAATGAGCTTGCACCCGCTGCCAAAGGTAAGTACAACCTGTAAGACGTCATGTGTTTTGGATTCAATGTGGCTGCCCTTCCACTGTGTCTGTAGGGAGCTTGTTAGTGTCCCATAGGTCAAAAATTGTGATTCTGGGAGTGTGTCCTCATCAATCGGGGAGCATAACTCTCTTAGTTGCCCCTCTGCGTAGCAGTCTCCACTGTGGCAACCATCAGAAAGAGCTGAGATAGACCCAGAGCCAAGTCACCAGTGTTCTGGGCCCGGCTCACCCTGACTTGGCCACATTAAAAGGTTGCCAGCACTAATATTGACATGACACATGCTGCACTGAGATCAAAGCACAACTCTGCCAAGTGCCACGCTTGCAGGGTTAAGCGCTTTGAGCAAGCATGAGGAGCCACATATGTATAACATTTGCGTTTTAGTGGGGTGATGAGGTACATGACCTTATCTGCTACTGAAGATGGCTCTTCTCACTGGGAGTGGAAGTTGCCAGATCCAAGTCTGCGCTTCACAGTTTTACGCCAATCGTATTGAATGCATCTCGCTCATTCCCACTCAGCACGGAGGCAGCTTACGTTAAAAGAACATCTTGGGAGTAAATATGTGCTGGTGCCTCAGCTGACTATTGTGGAACCTGGGGATCTGGGTGCTGGTTCCAGCTTCAGCGCTTTCCTGAAAATCTTAAGATCTCTTAATCTTCCTTTGCCTAAATGTTAATTCAAGAAATGTAATGCAGCTGTGGAGTTCAAATGTGTAAATCCTCATTTGATGGTCACAATATTGTTCTGTCTGTAAACACTTGCATGGTTGTATTGTGCTCAGTTTCTCTTTAGCTAGGGTAGCAACATAAAAATACCAGTACCCACACCTACACACAGCAAGGTGGACATCTCAACATGCAAAGTGAGGCATAGGCACTCCTCCGAAACCTTTTTCTGTTTCTTGACTGCTGTCTTTTCTTCCAAAGTTGTAACATTCACCCCCCAATTGACCGCTTCTGGTCAATGTCTAGTTAAAGGTCACTCATCTATGCTCAGCTCGCCTGATGGTTAGAGGCCACTCAACTGTCCATGTTTGCTGACACTGCTCTGAAGCTCGGCACTGTACTCATTTTTACAATTCATCATAATAATGTGGGATCTGCAGCATTACACCCCCTGCCTGCAAGCCTTTATTCTTATGGCAAATAGTAATACTATCTTTAGCACAAGAAATGTCTTCAGATCTTGTGCAGGAAGCCTTTGGAATGAGCGGAAGGAGCACTGTGCTTACATTAAATGGCAGTGAGCCTGTCACAACTTCCTTGTTAGTAGAATGTTTTCTGGGTATAGGAGACATTCCTAGCACCGTAAGCTTCCCTAGGTCTCCAGTGTTTGCCGTTGTATGTCAGGGGAAGGCGCACATGGATGTAAACTTAATTGGTCTTACGCACGCATGACCCAAATGCAAATCATAAGCTTTGCTTCAGAAAGAGGAGACTCAAAAAACTTAGTTGTTTAATATTATAAACGTCAAGATCCAGTTTGGATTTTATGTAGACTTGGATATCTCAAGCCCTTTCTACTGTAATCCATGGGAAAACAGAGACCTTGTTGGGGGTGATCAGTCCCATTCTGTTCTAGCCTTCTGTTTGGACGGCAGTCCTCATGACGGGTGCCCAAGTCGGTTCAGTGCTGCAGTAGTTACATTTAAATTTGGTTTCTGTGTAATGAACAATCTAGGTGCATCAAATCTAATCACTTTGCTGTTCTGTAACTGGAATGTTTGTTTTTTAATATTCATTTAAAGTACTAGAATGGTGCTCAAATGCACTGTTAAAGAGTTACAATGAAACCTAGACTGTTGCACAAGTAGGGCATCAATATATGAGAAAACTGCGAGTAGTTCAAATGGCTAGTGGTAACATGGTAAACAAGCATTGCAAAGCTTAAGATTTTACTACCACTTATCCGTCATTATTTGTAAGAAATTGGATTGTTATTTGGGGTGGAAGGTTGACTTCCCACTTCAGGGAATAATCACAACCCTTTCCAGGGTTAACCCTCAACGTCACTGAGCTCATCCCCATGGTCCCTTTGGCGCAGAGCAGACCGGCTCACCTAAGGGCAATACGTAAGGTATTTATGCAGCACTGAAACAGTAATAACGCTGAAATTCAAAACCATAAAAATATCAAGCCAAATTAGAAAACGAGTGTACAATTATAAAGCAAAATGAAAAAACTCCATTAAGGGCACCGGTGAAATAGGAATTTTTAAAGTTTTTTGTGAGAAACAAAGTGTCAATTGACGTGGTGGGCAGCACCTAGGTATAACTAGAGGCTGGCTGTGATGGAGCACCGATCAAATACACCAACCAGGTTCATCCTGGTCAAAGATTTTACCTACTGATGTATCCCTTTAATTCCCAACCAACCACAGAAGTAAAAAGCTAAAGTCCCTCAGGGGTGGCACCTAGACACTCTCAGGGTGTCGGGCAGAGGGTCCAGTTGGCACTGGTCACCTGAGCAGTTGGAGGAAAGGCTTCTTGTAGCTTATTGTATACCTGTAGCTTGAACATGTGGTCATCCAACTGACCCTTGGAATCCACTTCTTTTTCCTGGATTTAAAAGAAAGCCGGTCCAGTGCCTCAGGGTTCCTCCTAGGTTGCCAAACAGCAGGTTCAGTTATTTTCTGATCCTCATCAGGTCAGGAGTGTTCTGTAGTATGTGCCTGGAGGTGTCACATTTATGCCTTTCGCATGCTAGCGGTTGGGAATGACAGCTGGGCAGCCCCTAACCAGTGAGGTTAACGTTTCTGGGGCCAACCATCCCCAGTTTTGGCACTTCCTCATTCACCCTATATATTTTTTTTATCTCATCTTTGGAACTTCGATGGATCGGGTGCTGGCATCTTCAATCTTCTCTCTGTGCAACAGGCAGTAGATTTGACATACCATGAGTTCTATACAGATTTTGTCCTGGAACTTCAATGGTCTGCGCGTAAGACCGAGAAGGGACACGATTTTGCAATACCTTGGGGACTCCCCTCCGCAGGTCATTGCTATTTTCAGGATGATTATGTGCAAAGATTGAGAGGAATAATAAAGAGTAAAAAATATACTTCCTTTGTTCTTTAAGAACATGGTATTACATTAACAAAGGAGAAATCTAAATTCAGTAGGAATGAAAGAGAAGCTGGGGTGCATTATTTCGGCGGAGGGGAAGAGGGCTGGGGAGGGGAAGGAGGGCTGGGGAGCGGAAGGAGGGCTGGGGAGCGGAGGAGGGAAGGCGAGTGGAGGAGGGGAGGCGAGAGGAGGAGGGAGGCGAGAGGAGGCGACCGGGGGAGGGAGGCGAGCGGAGGAGGGGAGGCGAGCGGAGGAGGGGAGGCAAGCAGAGGAGGGGAGGCGAGCAGAGTTGAGCGGGGGAGGGGAGGCGAGCGGAGGAGGGGAGGCAAGCAGAGGAGGGGAGGCGAGCAGAGTTGAGCGGGGGAGGGGAGGCGAGCGGGGGAGGGGAGGGGAGTGGGGGAGGGGTGTGGGCGGAGGGGGAAGTGGGGGAGGGGAGGGAAGGTAAGCAGGGGAGGGGAGGGGAGGAAAGCGGAGGAGGGGGCAGGAGGAGGCAGGAGGAGGCGAGGGAAGCAGAGGAGGGGGCAGGGAGGAGGTGAGGGAAGCGGAGGAGGGGGCAGGGAGGAGAGGGGAGGGCAGGGTAAAAGAAGACAGGGGAGGGGAGTGTGGGAGGAGGGGACAGTAGGAGAAGAGGGGAGTGGGGGAGAAGCTGTAGACCCCCCCACACACCACTGAAGAGGCCAGGAGAGTTCAGCCTCTGTAGAGTCCCTGCCAAGAGGAGGGAGCAGTCATAGGAGCGAGAGGAGTTCTGCCAAGTGAGGAAGGAGATCGCCTAAGCAAATATTACGGGGGCAACTGTGTTACATTGATCTCACCGTTTCCTATTGTGGAGTTACACACTTTGAGGGAACTGCTGGATGGCAGGAGGTCACTGGACGGCCCATAACAACACTAGGCTGGGGCGACTGCTGCAACAGAGGCGAGGGCAGCAGGATGCACGCTGAGCAAACAGAAGGAAAACCTAAATACACTGGAGAAATGGAAACACAAATGGGGGTGAAGAGTGAGCATGGAGTACCCGAAGCATCAGCTATGTATGTGGCGTGAGTCAAATGACTGAAAACCCCAAACAGTGCTCGACTGACAGTGACCCAATGAGGAGGAGACTGGCATAACAGCTCCCTTGAGGCAGCCTTTGGAAATTATTTTAATCTTTAGAGAGGTCAAATACGAGAGATTTTCTGTTCATCATGATGTGATTTAGCTGAGGAACAGCTGGGCGTCTTGGAGGACTAGGATAGGAAATGGGATGCTCCTCTACCCGATCTAAGCCACTTTCTTATTCATTTCCCCTCACCCTGGGCTTTTCCTGTCCGCATTCACCCATACTTTTTTGTGTCTCATCCTCTTCTTATCTGAAGTCTTTCTCTCTGAAATCTGTGGATCTCCTGCATTCAAACCTGTGCAGGCAGAATCCGCCTGATTGAAAGCAGTGGGTCTGAATAACTCTAGATTTTTAACACTGTAGGACAGACACTTATTTTAACTTCCCTTTGGGTATATGCACACTCTTCTAGTGGATTCACTGACTCCGCGTTTGCATGTAACTATGTATAATTTGATTGCATGTATGAATTTAGATACTTCTTTGTAGAAAAATATATACTACTTATGATTTAAAAAATATATAGATATTCTTTAGGTCTGCTTAACAAATTCTAGTTATCATTTATGATTTTTCATATATATATATATTATTTATTTGTTTATTTTATTTGAAAGGTTTTATATAGAGCGAACATGACCCATCAGGGTATCCGACCGCTGTACATGAAAGCAAGCAATTTAACCAGGAGAAGAATGAAGAATTGCCCAGGTCATGGGAGGTACACAGCAGTATAAAATGCATTGTAGGACAATACAAAACAGTGCAGTAAACAGGAAGTACAGGTTGTTTGGGTGATTTCAGGACTATTATTGCAAGTAGATATTCAGGAACAACCCTTTGCCTTCTTTTTTGAATGTGGCGATCAAGGGATTAGTTCTGATTTCGGGAGGAAGACAGTTCCATATTCTTGGAGCAAGACCAGAGAAGGATCGGTTGTAAGTTCTTTTTTGTTGAATTTTTTAGGTTTGAATAGTAGATTATTCTAACTTCTTAGGGCTCGGTTCAAACCGTGTGTCAGGCAGGATATCTTGAGATGAATCCTTGCTTCGAGAGGGAGCCACTTGAGTAAGTATTGAGTTGATGATTGGCTCCTCTAGTTGTTGCACTGACCCTCAGCGTCACTGAGCTCATCCCCATGGTCCCTTTGGCACAGAGCAGACAGGCTCACCTAAGGGGAATACGTAAGGTATTTATGCAGCACTGAAACAGTAATAACGCTGAAATTCAAAACCATAAAAATATCAAGCCAAATTAGAAAACTAGTGTACAATTATAAAGCAAAATGACAAAAACCCATTAAGGGCACCGGTGAAATAGGAATTTTTAAAGTTTTATGAGAGAAACAAAGTGCCATTGGACGTTTTGGGCAGCACCTAGGTGTAATTAGAGGCTGACTGTGATAGAGCACAGATCAAATACACCAACCAGGTTCATCCTGGTCAAAGATTTTACCTACTGATTTATCCCTTTAATCCCCAACCCACCACAGAAGTAAAAAGCTAAAGCCCCTCAGGGGTGGCACCTAGAAATTCTCAGGGTGTCGGGCAGAGGGTCCAGTTGGCACTGGTCACCTGAGCAGTTGGAGGAAAGGCTTCTTGTAGCTTATTGTATACCTATAGCTTGAACATGTGGTCATCCAACTGACCCTTGGAATCCACTTCTTTTTCCTGGATTTAAAAGAAAGCCGGTCCAGTGCCTCAGGGTTCCTCCCAGGTTGCCAAACAGCAGGTTCAGTCATTTTCTGATCTTCATCAGGTCAGGAGTGTTATCTAGTATGTGCCTGGAGGTGTCACATTTATGCCTTTCGCATGCTAGCGTTTGGAAATGACAGCTGGACAGCCCCTAACCACTGAGGGTAACGTTTCTGGGGCCAACCGTCCCCAGTTTTCGCACTTCCTCATTCACCCTATATATATTTTTTTATCTCATCTTTGGAACTTCGATGGATCGGGTGCTGGCATCTTCAATCTTCTCTCTGTGCAACAGGCCTTCGATTTGACCTGCATTGAGTTCTATACAGATTTTGTCCTGGAATGTAATAGAGTAAAAAATATACTTTCTTCGTTCTTTAAGAACATGGTGTTACATTAACAAAGGAGAAATGTAAATTCAGTAGGAATGAAATTGTAGCTGGGGTGCATTATTTCGGCCGAGGTGTTTGTCCAGCGTTATGCCTGAAGATCTGGTGGAATCCACAACGTGTGGAATGCAATTGAGGGCCGTTGGTTGTTTGAGCCAGTCTTGAAAGAGGGTAGTATGATTGTGGGGGGCAATAAGTAGGAATTCTGTTTTGAGGGTATTCAGCATAAGGTGATTGTGAGGTAGCCAATGTTGAGTCTTCACAAGGACACAAGGAGTTAAGAGTTTTGATATTGTCAGGTGAAGAAACTTTTAGGTATTTTTGAGTGTCATCTGCGTACATGTGATAATATATGTTCGAGCGGTTCAGAATTTCTGTAAGTGGTTCCATGTACAAGTTGAAGAGCGTGGGTGATAATGCAGATCCTTGAGGGACCCCAGTTGAGATCGGGGTGTTGTTAGAAAGGGAATGGTTGACTTTGATTCTTTGTGATCTATTGTGTAAGGAATGAGGCAAACTAATTTAAAACTGTGCCTGATAAGCCCATCCTTTTTTCGAGAAGATCAATCAAGTTATCATGTTTGACGGTGTCGAGCACAGAGGAGAGATGCAGGAGAAAAATGTAGGCAGCTTTCATTTCGGTCAAGAAATCTGAGTGACCCGCTTGGAAACCTGATTGGAATTGATCAAGGAGTTGAAACTGATCAATGTGATTACGCAGTTGTGTGTGAACGTATTTCTCAAGCAGTTTGGCCAGGGTCATGATATTGGAAATGGGCCTAAAGTTGTTAGGATCATTTAAGTCTGCATTTGGCTTTATAGGTATGGAGGTGACTTGGCCAGTCTTGAGGCAATTTGGAATCCTGCTTTGAAGGAGAGATTCATGGACAATCTTGGACCAGAGTGGGATTATGGAAGGTATAAGATATTTGAAGAGCTTGGCGGGCATTTGCCCAAGGCTTTTTAAGAAGACGCGTAAGGGTTTTGCCGACCTGGTCACCCTCCCCGTATTGGCGAGCGTGCACCTCCCGACCTAGGAAATGCGTTTCTCTGTGTTCAGCATCCTCAAATTCCGCTATCTTAGCCTTGATCTGCCCAAGGGTTGTGAGCTGATTGGACTTGAAGAATTCTAATTCAAGCAAGTGAATCTTTCTCTAGCCACTGCAGATCATTCCTCAGTGAACGTAGAACACCAATTTGTTTAGCAATACACTTGCCCCTAATGACAGCCGTAAACGCCTCCCATAGAGTGGACGGAGTGTCCGCAGAGCTGACTTTGGTGTCAAAGTATGGCTGATCCAATCTCCTCTCGCAACACCTGGTCCCAGAGGGCACCAGCTGGAAGTCTCCAGCTGAAGGCTCTATTCGGCGCGTCTGTTCAAATAAATTCTAATAGTACTGGAGCGTTATCCGATAGGGTTCAGGCAAGATATGCACAGTGTCTAACCCAAGTGTCCACGTCACAGGATATGAGTTGGTAGTCAATTTTAGACCACGAGGGGCCCGCAGAGGAAATGCAACTCCCCTCGGCTGGATTGGTGTTGGCAGCGCCAGACATCTATCAGATCCTTGTCTTCCATAAGGGCCTGCAGTTGCGCTGCAGTTCAGGCATGAGGCCGGCAGGAACCATTTGACCTGCCCTAATTGGAGTTGAGAACCACGTTAAAATCACCTCCCCATAGCACTGCCCCGGGGCCTAGGGAGTCCGCCAACCGCTGCATCTCGCTAAAAAACTGGGGCTCCTCGGTGTTGAGACCGTATATTGATATGAGTCTCACTGGGCGACCAACTAGAACCCCCTCCACTATCACATACCGACCCTGGGGATCGCGTATTGCAGTGCGCGTATGCCAAGGGAAGCCCTTTCTGAGAACGATGGCTGTGCCCCTGGCGTAGTTGAAGTATTCCGCTACAAACTTTTCACCCATCCTTCCCGCTTGCAGGCGCGAACACGAGGCTCCTATCAGATTCAGCTCTTGTAAAAAGCAGAGTCTGCTCCATATCAATTAAGAAATGCTGCCACTAACCGCATCTTTCTACCGCAGTTCAGGCCCTTCACATTCCAGGTTACAGCTTTTAGCGTGCATGTCTTGTCAGCAGTTGCAGTCAACTCTGCATTATCATGCATCCACGCGCGCCAAGAGGGAGAGCAGAAGCCAGCAGCTTCGGACTTGTGATAGAGTGAGGAAGGCAAAAGAAGAAGGGAGAGAAAACGCAAATAGAGACAAGCAACCGGTGAGAGTTGAGCAAAAGATGCAAGCTAAGCCTCCCCCAACTTTCTGAGGTCTGTCCAATGTGATTAGGTTATATTCAGGGGGAACTAGAATGTCCAAAATTGGTGAGGAGGAAACATTAAGCCAAGTTTGTGGTAGGATCAGGAGGTCCAAATCGTGCAAGAATAAGAGGTCGGCTATATTCGCAGCATAACTAACCACTGACCTGCAATTCAAAAGCATTGACTTGAGGTGGGATTTGGTAACCACAGCTTCTTGGGGAGATGTGGAGACTGGTGGTAAATTATCAAGGCATAAAGTATTGAATGTATTGTGTTCCACACTTATAGAGTGCACTGTGACCCTACGGTAACCTGGCGCTTGAACACGTGAGATCAATTAACCTTGAGTTTAATGGCGAGTACAGGGTCAAAAAGGATTAGAAAGTCACGGCCACATACTTACGCCCTAGGAAAGAGTCAGGCCTTTAACTTCTGTATGAACGGCAGCAGATTATCTATCTGTCTAAGTTTGGCTGGGAGTTTGTTCCAGGCCGAAGCTGCTCCAATACTAAAAGCTCTTCCTCCATATCTAACTCTCATAAATCTGGATACTCTCACCAGTTTAGCTGAGAAGGAGCGAAGGTTACGTGGGGGGACATACCTTTCAAACCTGCGCTGTAATGGCTTGGGCTCAATGCCATACAGAGCCTTAGAGACTGTGCACATTGACTTGAACTGTACCCTCTGCATAACTGAGAGCCAGTGGAGCTCGGCCAAGGCCTGAGACGCTGAAGACTGGCGTGGTCTCATTAGTGCAAACTTGGCCGCCATCAACTGTATTCTCTGGAGTCTCCCTATCAGATATTTAGGAGACTCCAACGACAATGTTGTGAGATTGACACTGGATTCTCTAAATGAGTTGGAGGAAATAGTCTGGATCTTGGATGGTGGGAGAGAAGGTTTATTATGGGCGGTATTGTAATGAAGTAGAAAGGAGTGAATGTCAGCATTAGACATAGGGTCAGTGATCCTATGTGGCCTGGCGTGATGGTTAACGAGGCCTAGATTTCCAGGTAAAATTTGTCTCGATTTCCAAGATGAGTCTTGACTTTGGCAGAGTTTAGCCATAGTGGGGAGGCATGATTGATTATTCTTGAAGGACATGTAGAGATTCCAGCGCTCCTCCATCATTGAAGAAAAGTGTAGTAGGTTCAGAAGACCCTGCTTGATGGCTGCTTGATGTCTGCTTGATGTCTTTCAGTTCAACCTCAAGGGGGGGTGCGGGGGTATAAGGAGTGGTTAGTTGGTCTGGTGATAGGAAGGGAGTGATGTCTCCTCGTAAAAGGAACAGTGGTAGGTAATATAGGTTCCACATAGTCCTGGATGAAAGTATAAGTGGAGGTTTTTTGGAGGTTGGGGGCTAGTGGTTGGTGACATGGAGGGGGTATGAAGAGTAGAGGGAAGTGGTGTTCTACACTTTTCCTCCATGTGTCTTTTGTGCTATAGGGGAGTCGAGTGCCTGGTGTTGGGAAGCACAGTGGGTGAATGGGGTGCTCCTAGAGGTAGGAGTGATGAGAGGAGGGGAGTTTAGTAGGCTTAGTTATCTAGAGTGCTGTTATTTATTGTTATGGGGGTGAGCATTGGGTGATGATATGTGAGTAGCAGGAGAAGGCCAGTTCCCTCCATAGGTGAAAGGGTGGTCCTCAATTGGCTTCTTGTGTTGAGGGGCAGTAAAGACCCAATGGTTAGGGGGTCTGGTGGATGGGTTGGGTTCCACCTTGGAAGAGGATGGGGAGGAAGAAGGGTAACGATTGGAACTCAGGACCCCTAAATTGCTAATGATGGAAGTTTAACCTGGGTGAGGATTAGGAGCCAGTTTTGCAGTGAGCTCAACCACATTTAGTTCTGTCTGCAGCAGTCGCTCCCTCAACTTATGGCGATATATCAATGAATATGGAATCCATTTATTCTTCTAGCATCTGTTTCAGTTGGGTAACAGCCATCAGTATCTGGGGAGTGGACATTTCATCCGCCCGTTCAAAAAGGCCTTGTCTGCTCTGCGAGTTCCATGCAGGGCCTCCTCCCACCTCTGTATATCTGTACATTTTTGGTTGTTGGCCTGTTCTAGAAGGTCTATATCGGTCCATAACTACACAGAATAGTTATTGCCACAGGGGCCTATCCCCCTCCTTCAAATTCCATGTCTCAGCAGGTGCTCTTCTATCCGCTGGGTACCCTCTCAAAACAGAGGCCCAGCCCACTGCAGGTCAGACTGTCTTCTTCAGGTCTGTCTGCCACTTATTACCTCCAGAACAAGAACATGAAGGAGAACCAGGCAATGTCCCCCAAGGCATGAGCAAGGACCTAGCCCTCAAGCCTCCCTCTCATCCACTACCGCCCACGTCTCAAAGGTTAGTAGCTGGAAGATCCCTTCTCAGCAACCTCTTATCAGTTGGAAGCTCAGGGTTACCGGGTCGCCGCCCAACTATATGATCACGTCAATAGGGCGGGAGGAGGGGTTGCACAGGTGGCACCTGTATGTCAACTTCAATGCACTTCACAGGCCCGGCCCTCTATGCCTTCTCAGGCAGGCCTGCTGCAACTGTATACGCTCTCTGCATCAGCAGTCCGCAACGCAGGAAGGGCTGGGGCAGTTACCGCCTGGGGACTGTGCTGACCTCATCTCCATTATCTAGCCGCTGTCATTGTGGCAACCATCCTCCAGGCTTCTAGGCTCCAACCAGCATTGCGTGCCCCAGCGATCAATTTATTTCTAGGAAGCCATTCAGCCCCAGTGTGCCCGGCTGTGCCAGTACATCTCAGCCAGGTTTCGTGGGGCTCGGGAAGGGGAGTCTGCGGCCCCCTTGGTCCACCGAGCTCAATTTACAATTGTTGGGCTGCCATAGTATGGCACTCACCTTGTCATCTGTGTGCTCGATCATGGTAGGAAGTCAGTCCAAGCCCCCTCTACCACCTGGAAGGCTCTATGCGTGGGACCTCCTCTAGGGGTCCGACCTCTAACTCATTGGGAGAGTACTGGATTCTGTAGGATTAGGCTGGGTGCCCGGCAGCGCAATCGTTCAAGGCTTTCATTCAGCCATCTTCCTGCGTCTGCCTTTCACAAGATTATGCACGTTTCACATTTAGTTTATTAATTTTGATATCATTCGACATGGCAAAACAATTTGTTTTTAATTCTTTAACGGTCTATACAAAATGTAAATAGATTTATCATTTTATGTTACTGATATGAGTGAGTGCACACTTATTGTTAACATATCAATCTGCCTTATTATCCTTGCCTCAAAACCTTACCAACTCTATCTCATCAGAAAAGTACATGCATTACTTCCAGAATGCTGCCAATCATTGTTCAATAATTTCGTTAAAATTAGTTTACACCTTGAAAGATATTTCACTTTAATTTTTTTTTTTGTTATACTGCAGGTGGCTTCAAGTGTGGACAGGAACAATACTTAAGGATTCTGTCATTTGCAGCAAATAGACTACAAAGAGAGAGATGTTCCAGAGATTTTAGAAGAAACCAATTTCTAAAAGCTGGATTTGATCAGGAAGTAACGACCATACAGAGCAGAGTCGCTGACTGATTTTAAATGCAGTTTCTGGATTCTCTCTAATTTCTTATATGTCAATGAAGCCTTAAGTTGGGGGAAGCAAGGACACACATGATCGAGGAGATGGAGGGTTTTGTGACTGTAAAGCAAGAGCCAGAACAACAGCACAATTTGAATCAAAAAACAGTGTACATTATTTATAAGACTGTGCAGATTGCAGAAGTAGTGTACCCATGCACTTCACAAGAGACAAACCTAGCTTGTAATTTGAACAGGACAGTACAGAAAAAGAGGTGCACAGGAGAGATACCTTATCAATGTTCCGAATGTGAGAAAACCTTTACTCAACAATCCTACTTGACTCGACATATGAAATCGCACTCTGAACAAAAGCCTTATCAGTGCTCTGATTGTGAGAAAAGATTTAGTCAGAAACACTATCTGACACGACATGAAAGAACACATTTGGGACAAAAAATATATCAGTGCACTGAATGTCCAAAAAGTTTCAGCAAAAAAGCGAGTTTAATTCAGCATGAAGGTGCACATGCAGGAGAAAAACGGTATTTGTGTTCTGAATGTGGTAAAACCTACCGTCATAAAATCAGTCTCACATTACATGAAAGATCACACTTGGGACATAAACCATATCAGTGCACTGAATGCCAGAAAAGCTTCCAGGATAAAAGTATTCTTGCTAAGCATGAAAAAATTCACACCGGAGAAAAGCCATATCAGTGCAATGAATGTGAAAAATGTTTTACTAAGAGATGTAGTCTAACTCAGCATGAAAAGACACACACCGGAGAAAAACCCTATAAGTGCACAGAATGTGAAAAAAGCTTCAGTCAGAAAATCCATCTCGTACATCATGAGAGAACCCACACAGGAGAAAAGCCCTATCAGTGTGAAGAATGTCAAAAAAGCTTCAGTCAGAAAATTCATCTGACCCAGCATGAGAGAACTCACACAGGGGAAAAACCCTACTGGTGCAGTGAATGTCAGAAAGGATTCAACCACAAAATTAGCCTGACTCACCATGAGCGAACGCACGCTAGGCACGCCTCCACTCAGGAATGATGTTCATTCACATAGTTCCATGTAAACTAAAAGAAAGTACAACATATGGACATTAACCTGAACTGAACCCCTACAAGTGCAGTGAAATCCGTCTTACTGTTGAGATAGCATGGAATTGCCCCAAAAAAGTTAGCAGTGCGCTGCAAAACCAAGCGGCTAGTCATAACATTGTTTGAATGTATGAATAACTCAGTCTGCCTAGGTGTATAAGGGAGAAAATATCTGGTGTGCATGAGAAATAATATCTTTGAAAAGCTAAAGTGAGAATGCTAATCTGACTTAATGGGTGAGCGCAAATCTAGCTTAGTTGCAAACCTGTTTAGGTGGAACTTGTAAGGGCTTTTTTAATTACAAAATCCCCCGCACACCCCCGCATTCCCTCCAACGCCCCCGCACGCCCCCGCATCCCCCCAACGCCCCCGCATCCCCCAACGCACCCGCATCCCCAACGCACTCCAGTCCCAATGCACTCTCACCACACACCCCATTCACCCCATATAACACCCCCCCACCCACACACATCCCACCTCCAACACACTCGCACTGCTTTGTAAACATTCCCATGCCAAACGTTCAGCAGAGTGACATAAAATAAGTTGCAGTAGTAAGAGAGCTGCTCCCTCCTGTGACTTTGCTCATGGAAAAGATCATGGCGATGACATATATAAAAAAGAAAATTGTGATGAGCAAAAAAGTGGAAGCAGTTAACTGAAATGCTCTTCTCTAAATTCCTACAACAAGCTAATGAATGAAAGCCATCAGGGTAATTTAAATGTGCTGCTATTCAAAAAGCCAAAGAGACTCTAGCCTTGGCACGTTGTCATACTAGAAAAACAAATTGAAACTAGTGAAATGATTTAAGCTGATAGTTATTGAAACGCCCTGACTCTGGTGAACAGTATATTAATGTGGCAAGTTGTGCATGGACTCTAGTGTGGGAATTGTATAATATGTACCAGAGAACAATGCATGGAGATTTTTTGTAGAGTGTCAAATGTTGGAATATGCCTTTAGGGACAAAAAATGAAAAATCACAAACCATTGTGATCTAGTGTAATCGATTCCGACCAATTGTTGCCCAGTATGGCCTATTAACTCCTTCGATGCTGATGACAGAACCGCTCTGTCATCAACCGCGGTAGCGCTGTGCTGATGACGGAGCGGTTCCTTCATGGCCCGCTCGCCGCGCCTGCGCGGCGTGGATCCCGCGCCTGCACTGGGCGTTCCATTGAGCGGGCGGGGCCATGACGAACCGCTCCATCATGAGCACAGCTCAACCGAGGCTGGTAACGGAGCGGTTCCGTCACCAGCATGGGCGCGCCACGCGCCCGCCTCGCCCCCTTAGCGCTGCGGTGGAATAGACGCCGCTGCGAAAGTGTTAAAACCACTTCAAAGATATTGCCCGTGAAAGTGAAAACACAATCAATTCTACGACTGTATCTATTTTTGCACAAACACATGATATTTATAGTATTTGTCAATAGTATAAAGATTAGTAATGTAGAACATTTTACTAACATATCCTTCCTCATGGAATCTTTTGTTATGACTCCTGCTGTGTGTAAAATGAAAGCCTATTCAGCGACCTGAATCGGAAGAAAACATAAACGGTATCTATAAAGATGAAATCATGCAAACATCCGAAATATGGTATTATTGGCCCTGTGCACAAATTAAAAAGTGCAGGTGTTTGAAAAAGCAACTGCAAAACTGATCCTAATGTTTTATAGTGCAGAATAAAAATGGTTCGTCATTTTTCACGATAGATGCAACTTTGCCTCGGGCTGGGGGTGAGGAGGGGGGGAGTCACCCAGAACCAACAACCCGAACTAACATCTGTTACCAAAACTCAGAGCTGACATCAGACACCAACGTCCAGGACTCACAAGAAGTTAACATCATCCAACAACCAGAGCTGACATCAGTGAACAACATCCAGCTCTGATATTGATCACCAACATCCAGGACTGACATCAATTATCAGCATTCATTAACTTATCCATGAGTGAGACTGAGGCCCAGCTGCCTGACAGTTGTCGAAGCTTAACTCACTGGAAGCTAAGGGCCTTATGTAGAAACCATTTTTGCGGTCTGGCCGTTTCTGGCCTTAAAACATACTTTTACACATGTACAAAACATACTTTTGCACATGCACAAAACACAAGATGTGATTCGGTAGCATATTTCCGAATTTCAATTTGTCTTTGAGATTCAGTATTTGAAAGCGGCGTGTTTCGGACGTCTATTCCAAATACTGAATCTGAATGGGATGTCTGAATTTTTTGCGACCAAATTACAGTTGCATAGTTTTCAAGTTTTACTGACTCCTTGAAGGAGGTGTTAACCCATTCACAACGGGCCCCCTTCCCCTTTGAGAATAAAAAAGAATATATTTTAACAGCAGGGAGGGAGACCACTGCCTAATCTAAAAAAAAGAAATATTTAACTTAGTTTTTTTTCCAAAATGCATCCTGTGTTCCTTTAAAGAATATGGGCTGCATTAAATAAAATAAAAGAAGTTGCTTCATTAATAAGCAATCACAGACATGGTGATCTATGATGGCTGCTATTCCCGATGGGTCTGAAACTGCGACTTACCTCACTAATATTCATGAGGTTGGGAGATTTGCAACAACCTAGTAATCGCTGAATAAAACTGAGATTTTCATACATTTGGATAGCGATTTCCTAATTGTGATTCACAGAGAATCGCAATTAGGAAATCGCTATCCCTAAAATCTATACATACGGCCCTAAGCTGCTTCTTATATCACCTGAACTGCCGAAAACACCTGAAATTCATCGATTTATTTTGATCTTGAATCCTCAGTTGATGAAGTCCACACATCCATAAATGTTCGCTTTCATTGGTTCAGGCAAAGCGATCTATTGCTTCAACGTGGGCAACTTATTGGTTGTCTGCATTTTTCTGCCCCCAGTCCCCTCTTAAAGCAGTGTTAGTGCTGCAGCCTGCTGAGTATAAGGGGTTAACTACCAGGGCCTGTTCACCCTCAGTTACGGACCTTTGTAATATGTCGAAATAAAATTAAAATGTGTCTGAGGCAAAGTCTTGTCACTCATGTTCAGTTAAAAATAAAATGTAAAACTCAGAAAGCACACAAGAGCTGAGACATTCACCGAAAGGCTGTAAAACTCTACATTTGGTAACCAGACAGTATTCCGAACATCGTGGCTTCTGTGGTGTGGCTTGGAGTGACCGCCCTATAAATCTGACTCCTCCCACATACTCTGAAAAATGTTACTGATTTTGTATAGCACAGACCCTAAACCTGGGGAATGTTGTCACTGTAAAAAAAAAAATCCCACTCATCACCCTTTACCCTGGTTTTTCTGCATAATGCCAGAAGCTAAGCAGCATACATTATCCAGTCTAACACGACGAAGGTCGTTCAACTAGGGTTTCTGCTCCCCATTCTGTGTTATGTAATCTTCTCTTCCCTGTGTTCTTCCTTTGTTTTGTAAGCCTTTCTGTTGTGAAGCACAATGTTTTCATTTCAGTCCTTTGAAACAAATAAAGACCAAGAAATTGTACTTTGTCATGTCGTGTATAAAACACAACCTCCCCTTGAAGGCATCAACATGGAGGGAAACCATTTCCATTGCCCTATATGGATGGGAGAATTATTTCTGTTGTGACACTCATTCTGTCTGCACACAAGAAGATCCCTCGTTTGTGGCACCTCATCAAGATATTGTATGATCACATGCATTGGTGGCCTGCTTCCTTCAATGCAGGCGATGTTCTGCTACTGCTCCCTTAACGCATTCGCTGCATTTGTCGGCCAACAGCCGTCGCGAGCAGTACCTCGGTAGTTCTGCGCACATCTGTTGGCCGACACGCCCTGCCCACTCCGCTAAACTGCCGCACCGTGTCGGAATTGCCGCCGCAGTTAAGCAGTTAAGAAATACATTTACTGGACCTCTTTCCGCTGTTTCTTTTGAGGAGAGCTCTGTATACTTTTGTCTTCTCAGTGCATCTGCACAGCTGCGGGCATGCCATGATGTGGCCGGGGCACTAATGTGCCCTAGGATCAGTTAAGTCACCATTGTTTGTCCCTTTCAGCTAGCTTGTAGATGCATAGCCCAGTCATCCTTTTGCTCTACATGCCAGGCCCCTTCTCAAAACAAATGCCAACATTTTGATGCCACTAAACAAAAACGTTGCATCTCTGAAAAGCTTGGGCGTGTTTTAACTCTTTACAGCTTGACTTAGAGATACTCACCGGTGTACTCTAGTTTTCCTTTTACAAGCTCCTGCTTGGCCCGCTGGCATCTTATGACTAGTTTGGACCCAGAAGAGGGAAGAGTCCCTGCTAGAGTCAAAAGGAGGTTGTTGCATCGAGAGGAACTTTGAAAAGGGTCTCTCCCCATGTGCCTTGAATCTTTGCCTTCAGGGCTTGTCTGATTCACAGGATTATTTGACCAGATTATTTTTATTCATTCATTTTTTTCTCCTGCTAAATTTTTATTTGGCCTGGAATATTACATTGTGCCCTTTGACTAAGCACTCTTTTTCCCCTTGTTGGGGAAAGATCCACTATTTATACTCTGGAGTCTCAGCGAACCCGCTGAGTGAGTCCACTGCGCCAAGGGAGCCACTCACACTTGAGGTATGGTATGGTTCCCCTTGCCAAAGCACTCCCTCTCCCCTTTTTGGGGAAGGATCCAGTATGTAGGCCTTGGAGTCTCAGAGACCCTCTGAGAGAGTCCACTGCGTAATGGGAGCCTCTCGCAACAGAGATAGGGAAGTGATAACACTTCCCCTGGGATCACAGCTTACTGCACTTTGGACGTTGCCTGGACTTGTCTACCCGTTTGTGTCCCCGTCACCCTTCCCCTCCTCTCCCCATGCTGTGTCTCTCACCCTCCCCTGGGTGTGAATAATATCCTTCCTGATCCCCAACTAACATACCAAATACTACATTTATTCTTGTTACTGTCGCTATTCATAAAATTGGTAAACTTTCAGTTGTGGGCTAAGGCAGATTCTGTTGCATCTATTAAATATCAGATGCAACAACTCACACTGACAGTTTGAACACCAATAATCTTATTGTGGCTCTTTTTAATCAGTGAAGTAAAAATCGAACTAGTTACTCCCGCGCTGATGGCAAACACAATTCAGACGTCTCACCCATACTTTCACGGCTCTACATAAGACTGGACCAGAATACCTCAACAATCCCATCAGCTTTCACAAACCTTCCAGACACCTCTACTCATCCAGACTCCAACTTGTACAAATCTAAGGCATAGTGAAAACCAGATTCAGTGGTCGAAATGTCTCGTACATAGATCCTAAAACTTGGATTAAACTGCTGCTACACAGAAAGACCTCCTCCTCAGTTCTTGAGTTCTGCAAGAAGCTGAAGAACTGGCTCTTTGAGTAGTCCCACTAGGCCCAAGGGGTGCCTAGACTCACAACTACGGTACAAAAGGGGGTGGTGATGGACAGAGCATCTGAACCAATCAAACACTCACACCCAGTCAAAAGATCTGGGTTTAATCCATCACCGTTCTTTAGCCCACTCTGCCACCCCAGTTCAGACATGGCCATTACCACCCCCTTTTGTACCGTAGACTCACAACTACTCCGCGTCGGGCTACCCTGCTGGGTGATAGTGCGCTCTACAAATCTGCATACCATGACAACCTTGCTCTCCTTACAAAATGAAGTAATTGAACGCATCAGGACAATCAACAAGAACATTTTATGATAGGTTTTATCTATTATTCTAAATGTCATGAATATTTGTTCTAGGAAAATATATTCACCATAGCTTTATTTGATCACTGAAAATATAATAAAATCATGAAAGCAATAAAAACACGCATGATATTAAATACATAAAATGCATAAAAACATCCAAAGAGAAATGTGGCCATTCGGTCATATTAGCATAAGCAAAATAATGATTACAACTCTGACTTATTGATCTATCATTGCCTGCGATGACATTCAAGGACATATGTTGTTCTTAAAACCTTAGGTTGTTCCCAGAAGATTCATGATTCCCATTTACACCTTCTGTCCGGTCCACCTTCTTAATACCATTGCCTGCATGTTATTTTTAATGTATATTTTAATATTAATATCATTAGTCGTATGTTATATTCTAGTAGCAATTCAATACGTTTTCATTCGACAATTCGTGTCATAAAAGCATTTTACATAGTTACATTCGGCATATGAAGTATTACATTTTTTTAAAGCATTACATAAATTACATACTTTTTTTTCTCATATGAGAGCCAGAGTATCGCAGCATACAAGTAGGTTAGATTCAAAATCCGGGCACCATCCATTTTCCAATGTCCTCCAATAATGCTCCACAGTGTTGACGTAAGGCATCTATATGATACATTAGATTAGAGTAGGGCTAAAATATGTTTAGTTATAAAGAATTGTATTCACCTGAGTCCCATTTGTTGGTCAAAGATTTCAAAGGTGAAGTGCCAACTCTGAAGTGGAAATAGAGATTTCTTTCAAGAGGCACAGCGATAATGTCCCAGTAGGATTTCAGTAAGGAGTGACGTTTGAAATCTAGGAACCTTCCTGTCCATGGCTCTCCACCTCTTGCTTCGCATTGTCAGATCCATATCCAGTAATGAGATTTCTGATGAGGGGATAGGTTTGCAGGATGGGTTTCCCCAAAGTTCCCTCATACCCATATCTAGTAGAAGGCTTTTAATTTGCTGTAGCCACTTGATTTTGTGAAGCCTTTCGGCATCTCTAACATCCCGCTGAGCCAAAGCTTAGTGAGCAAGTTCAGGTATGGGCCAAACCCTTCTCCAGTATACTAACTGGTGTAGTTTGACTTTATTAGCCTCTTCAACGCTGATGGCCGAACCGCTCCGTCATCAGCCGCGGTGGCGCTGTGCCGATGACGGAGCAGTTCCGTCATGGCCCGCCCGATGCGCCTGCGTGGCGCTGATTTCGCGCCTGCGCGGTGCGTTCTATTGAGCGGGCGTGGCCATGACGGAACCGCTCCGTCATCAGCACAGCTCAACCGAGGCTGGTGATGGAGCAGTTCCATCACCAGTGTGTGAGCGCCGCACGGCCCCCCGCCCGCTTAGCGCTGCGGCAGAATAGCCGCCGCAGTGAAGGTGTTAACTAACCCTTTTCTGCCCAGATCAAGTATCAGAGGTGGGGGAAGGTGAGTTGCACTTTTCAGAAACTTGTTCTCGGAGAGGGTTAGAGAGGAAATGTTGGGGAACTCCCAGATTTCTGAAGCATATGGAACTGACCCCAACACTTTAGCATCATAGATTTTTAAAGCTGGACCGATTGATTTAGAAAAAGAGCGACTGTTCCTTCACTATAACTCAGATAATCTGTCTGTGCTTAGGAACCATGGCATCCACTTGTGCTTGCATGGTCGAACACAAGGAGACACCAAGATAATTAAATACATCTGCCCTCTCAAGTAACTTGTCCCCCAACATTATTCTTCCCTTGTAAGATCTATATTGTTTGAAAGACATATATTTCGTCATGATGGCATTTGTCTCAAGACCTCGCACTCTGCAGAACTCCTTGAAATGGTGCAGGTCACGTTGCAGACATCCTGGTGTTTTCGAGATCAGCAAAGTATCCCCGGCAAACTACAATATGGGGTTTTTCATACTGGCCAGAGTAAGGGCGTCGGTAGGACAGCAAGAGAGAAAATGAACAGTGCCATTTTGGAACAAGGAGAACAGAGTAGTGGCCAAAACACAGATTTGGCAAAGACGTTTGTCTATAGGTAGCTGATATGTAAGTTTACCCAGCCCACCCCAACGAACCTGGGCAAAATTACCTGGATGCATATAAGTTACCAGAGAAAGCAGATCTAACGTCATGCCCAAATCAAGGAGGAATGACCATAACTACTTATGGGGAACCAAATCAAATGCCGATTTGAGGTCGACGAAGGTAGCATACATGCTGCCTCTGTCGATTTTCACTACCCTCCAATATAGAAGTAAGCAACGGGAAATGTGATCGATAATGCTGATCTTCTTGCGGTAACCTGTTTGCAAGTGTGAAAGGATATCATTATCAATTATGCAATCCTGGATTTTAAACAAAACAAGTCAGGCAAAGATTTTTGGGCTGAATCAATTAACTAACCGGCCACCAGGCAGGCACCGGTCTCTTTTATAAATAGGAATTAGTGCAGCTCCCTTGGAGGAAGCAGGAATGGGGACACCACTCGAGATGGCGTTCGCCAGGATGAGTAGATACTTAGATCACTTTGCCCCATCTTGCAAAAATACATCAGCAGGAGTGCTGTCTGGGCCTGGCTCTACCAACTACATATAGGGCTTTAGCGACATCTGCAGCATCATATAGACCTCAGACTGAGGCTACAGGGAAAGATGCCAATGGATAATTTAGCTCACTCCTGGCAGCATTAGAGGAAGTGACCTCAGACTATAGATGGAAAAAATGAGCAAAGGACAAGGGCAATAGAATTATGGGGTGGGTGGGCTTGCCCGTCTACCCCACTTAACTAGGTTCCAAAATCTAACAGTCTTGGCAGAAGAAGCAGCTTGGAGGTCTTTCCATCTCCCCTCATCCCGCTCTCTTTACACCTGGGCCTGAGTTTTATAGAGTTTCCTTGCGAAGTGGACCTGCTGTATATCTTTAGCTTTTATTGCCCTGACCAATAGGGAACGATTCTACTGTGCTCCCTATTAAACCAACTTTTTGTTGTGAAAGGGGGTCTGTGAATTAATGATGCAGGATTGAGGAAGTAAGGCTATTATTAGAGCCAATAATTGCCCCTATGTCCCCAACGCTAGATAGCCTAGTGGACACCTCCTTTAAGCCGGACGCTAGGTCCTCCGTAATTGTAAGCAAAATGTCCGGGAGTCAACAACTTGGGCTTATTTAATGTGCCGCGTGTCATTTGACCAGTATCCATCCTTGAAGTGAGTTGGGCATCTTTTTTAATACAAAAAGATTCCATAGTGAGACAGCGGGGATTATGGTTCAATCTCTATTGGATACACGTATCCATAATACGCGTTCCTTACAAAAGCACCATCTGGAAGTCTTTTCTCTACTGCTTGATGGAGATATTGACATCCTTGCACTTTCTGAGACATGGCTGAGCTCTGCCTCCCTGCCTGACATTTTGGCCGCTCTACCTCCAGGTTATGACGCTATCTGGCATAACCGCCCAAACGATTGTAAAGGAGGAGGTGTGGCCTTTTTGTTCAAAAAATGTCTCGTAGTGAAAGAGATCATAGCACAAAACTGTGCCAGTGCAGAGCTGTTAGGGATAAAAGTCTCACTTAAATCCTCATGTATTACAATAATAGTGGTCTATCGCCCGCCACAAAGCTCCCCGGATTTCAATGACGTCCTGTTTGAGCTTCTAACGGACTTGGCCACCAGATATAAGTCCCTCTTGGTGGTTGGCGATTTCAATTACCACTGGGACAAGGTACCCAGAGGCCCCACAGAGACTGAGTTTGAGGCTAATCTCTCGCTGCTTAATTTGCGACAGCTAGTGGTGGGTCCTACTCACGTGAAAGGCCATACATTGGACCTTGTCTGGTCTTCTTTACCCAACACCGAAATCACGGAAACAATCCCTTGCATCTGGTCAGATCATTTTATGATAAAGTGCTGGGTTCCAGGAGACCCTGTGAGGGCTGCCCCTAACAAGTCACGGAGGAAAATTAGATCCTGGAGTAAGATGGAAGCAAACCTCCTAATTTCAACCCTGCTTTCCCTCACTCCCCCCAATATGAATGGCATAGATCTGGCCCAGGATGTTAGGATCTTAAATACCTGGATCCTTGCCGCCCTGGACAAACTTGTCCCTGAGCAGTTGGAGAGCACTAGAACCAAAGGGAGAGGAGCGCCTTGGTTTGACGCCTCCCTGAAACAAAAGAAGCAAGCCCTTCGTAAGGCAGAGAGAAGGTGGAGACTCCACTATACTCAATCAGACGCCGCAAATTTCAAAACCCTGCTCTCAAAATACAAGGCAGACATCTTGGAAAGAAAGGCTGCTTTCTATGAGGGAAGAATTAGAGAGGCTACTAACATTCAGCGAGAGACATTTACCATTCTAAGGGAACTTACACAACGTGAAGGGAAAATTTCAGTGGGTGACCAACCTGACGGTGACTCCTTTCAATCCTTCTTCCTTCAGAAGGTACAGGACATCATCACTGATATCAATGCACGGACAGTCACAACCATGATGCCTAGCCAGAATGTTCAGGTGCCATCCATGACTTTGGATAGCTTCCCTCCCATTAACGACAAGTGCTTAGCGCAACTGGTCGCTCAAACTAAATCAGGCTCTAGCATAGATCCATGTCCTCCCAGAATTTTTAAAATGGCTCTGACAGGCATTCAGCCTCAGGTACTGAGTCTACTGAATAACTCACTCAACTCAGGCTATCTGCCGATTCAGATGAAAGAAGCCAGGGTTTCCCCACTTCTGAAGAAAGCAGGAACAGACACGACAGCCTTAAAAAAGTACAGGCCCATTTCGCAGCTGCCTTTTCTAAGCAAGATCCTAGAAAAGCACGTTCTCAGCACTCTAGCCGGCCATCTGGAAGAACACCATCTCCTTCATACCAGGCAGGCTGGGTTCCGGCCCCAACATAGCACAGAATTAGTCATGGCCTCGGTCGCCGATGAGTTGAGAGTCAGGGCAGATAACAAACAGCCTTGTGCCTTGATTCTATTAGACTTATCGGCGGCTTTCGACACGGTCAGCCACACCATCTTGCTGGACCGTGTCGCAAAATTGGGGATCACAGGCCAGGTGCTAAAGTGGCTAGAATCCTTCCTGTCAGGTCGAACCCAGAGAGTGCAGCTAGGAGACCAACTGTCTGAGATCCGCGACGTGACCTGGGGGGTGCCCCAGGGGTCGGCATTATCCCCCCTGCTTTTTAATATCTATCTACAACCACTGGTGGAGGAGCTTATGCGTATGAACTGCGAAATCTTTAATTACGCAGATGATACTCAGCTCTTAGTCCGGCTGGACAACACCAAAGAGGCCCAGGATTCAGTGAGGAATCTGCTCTCATTCACAGTCAACTGGATGACTAACAATCTGTTGAAAGTGAATGCTGATAAGACGGAGGTGCTAGTGATTAGCAACAAAGAGGATCCCTGGAGTGACCTGTACTGGCCCCCCGAGCTAGGAACCACTCCGTCTCCTGGCTCTGTGGTAAAAAGCTTGGGGTTAAGGATCGATGCAGACCTCTCAATGGCCCCGCAAGTTTCTGCTGTGGCAGGATCTTGCATAGGTGTGTTGAGGCAATTGCGAAAGCTAGTCCCCATCTTATCTGCCTCCACCCTGCAATCGATCGTATCCGCCACAGTCATTTCGAGACTTGATTATGGGAATGCCTTATACCTAGGCCTACCACAGAAGCTGTTGAGGAAGCTGCAGGTAATACAAACCGATGCGGCCAGGCTGATCCATTCTTTGCCTAGAAACGCGCATGTAACCCCACTGCTTCAGAAGCTGCACTGGCTCCCAGTGAAATTCCGAGTGCAGTTCAAGTGTCTCTGTATGGCCCATAAGGCACTCTTTGGGAAAGCCCCAGAGTACATTAAGCAACGTCTAAAGAGGTACACTCCGGGGAGGCTACTGCGCTCAGGAACAACCTGCAACCTGTTTCAACCTAGGTTCAAATTAAAGACCAAAGGAGGCAGGGCCCTGTCCGTGCTCCTTCCACAACTGTGGAACGAGCTTCCACCTACCTTGAAAGCGGAATCGCAACTTCTACCTTTCAGAAAGAAACTAAAAACTTATCTTTTCAGAAAGGCTTTCATGACATCATAGGAGGTGAAACAACTGAGGTTCTAGGGTCATCAGTGTGTTATGTTCTTTCTGGTTAAGCGCTTAGAGACCGGCGGTGATAGGCGCTATACAAGCAATCCCTAACATAACATAACATAACATAACATAAGGAGTGACCAAAGTCTCAAGTCTAGAAACATGTAGTCCTTGACACTAGAATGAGACATATTATTGTTTGTTTTGGCCAATTTCCTGCCAGAGGAGGACTTACCATTGACTGCTCTGAGCCCCATGTTAAGACGTTGTACCATCTGGCCATGAAACACATTCCCCTGAAATTCCGGGTAAGGAAGTTGTACCTAGAGGGTCGTGCCTGCATTACGTGTGTTGTTCATATGTTAACCCTAATAAGCTTGGGTACAAGTACAACAATAAAACTTAACTTCCCCTCCCCAGACTGAGCTGGCAACAGTCAGCTGGCCAAACCGATACATAGCTGGTAGCATAAAACCGTTCAATAAACCCCCACCACTACTACTCCGTCTGCTGGGCCTTCTTGCAAGAGGTGTCTTCTCTTGCAGCTGCCACAAATTTACAGTTGCCTGGATCCATCTTAAATGTGACTACCAGCCATTGTCTCTGGCAGCATGGCAGGCCAGACCGTACCGAGTATCGATCATTGACAACCTCCTCTCAGCCAGTCGCTGGCGGTTCCCCAAAGTCAGGTTGTTTTGGGGTTGGTACGTAAGAGTCCCCATAAAGCTATACATCCTTTGCTGTCTGCAGAGTATCCGCTGGCCCACATCGCAAATATCCCAGCGTGCGCTCTCTGTTCAAGGACCAGGAGATGACTTGGAGCACTACTCACTGTCCATTTTGGTCCACTGGGCTCGAAAGATGGTCGGCACTTTGAGAGCCTCTGCTCTCGCCAGCGCTGTCTGAGATTCAGAGGGCCGAGTCGATCTCCCTGGCCTTGCTTTTCTAAGTTTTTTTTGTGCTTTGGTTGCAGCGACCTGGAGCATGTAGCAGCATCCGTCCCTGCTTTGTGCTATTCTAGATAGGTCCAATCACTCTCTGGATTGTCACTGAACCACGTTTTCTCTTCCACTATAATTTCAGGGAAGCAAAGAAGAGCAATGCAAAGCAGATTCCTGCGTCACAGAGGGCCTTTTTGGTAGCCATAAATGACATCTGCTTCTTACTGCTGGGGGTAGATCGGGAATATGGCAATACTGACCCCAGCCGCTTCAATGTGACCACGTATGCGTGCCCTCTGCAGCACCAGGACCCTATCCCTACAGTGCAGGCGATGTGCAACCACTAGTCTCTGCTGTGCCCCTGGTGGCGGAGGGTGCACTGGGACTCTGTGGGCTTGTTACAGCACAAGGAACTTCAAGAGACCATGCTGGACCACTACTATTGTCAGCCATCTTTCCATGTGTGCAACCAGATCTGCTCCTCTGTCTTGTCAAGGAAGCCCACAATCCTGATGTTTTGCACCTGCTGCACTTCTCTACATCCTCCACTCTATGTTCCAGACTTGCCTCTCATCTGGAAAGGTGGTAGACCTGGTCTTCGAGCTCCTTTAACTGCAAATAGATCTTTCCCTAAGACGTCTGACGTGGTCCGTCATCTTGAATAGTCTTCCTGGAGAATGTTCTGGTCGAGGGCTACCTTGTCTATTTTACTTTCCAACACTGATCCAGAGGTGTGAACCATGTAGAATAGCTGGTCCAGTCTATCCTCTGGAGCCGGGGCCTTGTGTGCATCTTGCTGTTCTGCTAATGCGGGCCCTCCTGCAGCAGTGTGGCTCCCCCTGGCCCTGCTTCTGCAATCCAGATGCGTCCCTGCCATACCGAGGCCTCCCCATCATGGCCAGGACCTGGAAGTCAGTTAGGGTGTGTGAACAAAGCAAGGAGGGAGTTATTTCCAGGTCGGCAGTGCAATGTCCAACCTCCACAGAGGGGGCCACAAGGGATGGAGGCGTTAAAACATCACCAAGGACACCCCAGTCTTTACATCTGACCTCTGGGTAGGTCCCTCAATGTAAGTATAGTCCATCAAACTCTCTCTGGAGCAAAAAGTCCTTCTTGGGGGCCAGCAGAACTCTGGGGCAGTCACAAGGCAGCACCGTTCCCCGAACAACGGTCTCCGTCGGCTCCGGGCACCACCTTTTTTCAGGGCCAGCGCCGCTCTGCCTAGTCACCACTGCGCTGCTGCCTGGGCCCTGCTCCGCACTACAATGTGCCCATCAATGCTGCCAACGTTTCTCCGCCACAGGCTGCCACGCGCATCGTTGCCAGCTCCTCCTGTTTGTTGGGATGGCTGGGGATCGGTGATCGGACTAGCAGCCATTTTGAAGCACGGCCAGCCATTCCCCCAATTAAATAAAATATACTTGAAATTAATAAATAAGCATGTTACATTTAAAGAATAAACTGTTTTAAAAAAACAAATTTCAAATCGACATTTATATTTAAAAAAACTATTGTTTCCCTTGTTTTTGTTTAAGATTCTTACAAACGATATTTTTGACAAAATATTTTTGTATTTACATTCAAAGTCTTGGACCACAATACTTCTACTAATGATATTTTTTTTTACTGAATATTTCTGTCACTTCATATTTATAATCTCAATATCCTGCCAGGGACCTGCTCTACTGTGGGCTGGGGTTCCTACATCTGGTCATTATCTTTGCTCTTCAAGCTCCGCCTTCGATGGCAGATATTTGTTCATGAATCGGATGTAAAACCTCAGCAGACCATTTCAGACTCCCAGAGCCTCTCTGCGCCCTTGTGAACCGGTCATTAACAGCCCAGTAATGTGACCTGACTGGCGCAGTCGCGTCTGGTACGGGGTCCAGGACTGGTCTACGCCCACCAAAGACTGGCCGCCAGTGCATCCAGCTAGCTCTGAGGGGCATGCCAGCCAGGATTCTGGATCGGGGAGGGCCATGAAGAAGCCGGGCTGGGCCAAGGAGTTGCATGGGGGAGAATACAAAAATCAACAAAGGGTGGTGAGATGGCGGTTGTTTAGACACCAAGAACTTCTATCCAGCTCTGACATGTCTAATAAGTAAGAGTTACATATCTTCCATAATGTTGGGTCTAATGGATAAGACTGTTGTCTGTGCCCTCTGTGTATTTATCGCAGTTTGAAATTCAAGCTATTTCCAATTCATATGTTTTTCTAAACTTTCCCAGATTCACACATTTCGAGGAGCACATTTCAAAGAGCTTTCAAAAAATATATGGAAGGATGCTAATAATCGAAGATGGAAGCGACTCATATTCTGACTTGACCGCTCCCTGCGGAGCACTACATAACTCGGCCTGATTCAGATGTTGGCAGTGTTACTGCCAGTCTGCAGCGGTGCCAGTCCGCAGCAGTGCCAGTCCACAGCGGTGGCAGTCTGAAGTGGTGTCAGTCCATAGTGGTGCCAGTCCACAGCAGTGCCAGTCCACAGTGGTGCCGGTATGCAGTGGTGCCAGTCCACAGTGGTGCCAGTCTCCAGCGGTGTCAGTCCGTAGCAGTGCCAGTCTGCAGTGGTGCCAGTCTGCAGCGGTGTCAGTCCGTAGCAGTGCTAGTCTGCAGCGGTGCCAGTCTGCAGCGGTGTCAGTCCGTAGCAGTGCTAGTCTTCAGCGGTGCCACTCTGCAGCGGTGTCAGTCCATAGTAGTGCCAGTCTGCAGCGGTGCCAGTCTGCAGTGGTGCCATTCTGCAGCAGTGCCAGTCTGTAGCAGTGCCAGTCTGCAGCGGTGTCAGTCCACAGTGGTGCCAGTCTGCAGCGGTGTCAGTCCGCAGTGGTGCCAGTCTGCAGCCATGCCAGTCTGCAGTAGTGCCAGCCTGCAGTAGTGCCAGTCTGCAGCGGTGCCAGTCCACAGTAGTGTCAGTCCACAGTGGTGCCAGTCCACAGCGGTGTCAGTCTGCAGCAGTGACAGTCTGCAGCAGTGCCAGTCCACAGCCAGGCCAGTCTGCAGTGGTGTCAGTCCACAGCCGTGCCAGTCTGCAGTGGTGTCAGTCTGCAGCCATGCCAGTCTGCAGCGGTGCCAGTATGCAGCAGTGCCAGTCCACAGTGGGGCCAGTCCACAGTCGTGCCAGTCTGCAGTGGTGTCAGTCCGCAGTAGTGCCAGTCCACAGCGGTGCCAGTCTGCAGCAGTGCCAGTCCACAGCCATGCCAGTCTGAAGTGGTGTCAGTCCATAGTGGTGCCAGTCCACAGCAGTGCCAGTCCACAGTGGTGCCGGTATGCAGCGGTGCCAGTCTGCAGCGTTGCCAGTCCACAGCGCGTGCCAGTCTGCAGCAGTGCCAGTCCACAGCCATGCCAGTCTGCAGCAGTGCCAATCTGCAGCTGTGCCAGTCCTTATCGGTGCCAGTCCACAGCCGTGCCAGTTTGCAGTGGTGCCAGTCCGCATTGCTGCCAGTCTGCATTGCTGCCAGACCACAGGCGTGCCAGTATGCAGCAGTGCCAGTCCACAGTAGTGCCAGTCTGCAGCAGTGCCAGTCCACAGTAGTGTCAGTCCACAGCGGTGCCAGTCCACAGCGGTGCCAGTCTGCAGCAGTGAAAGCCCACAGCCATGCCAGTCTGCAGCAGTGCCAGTCTGCAGCTGTGCCAGTCCTTAGCGGTGCCAGTCCACAGCCGTGCCAGTTTGCAGTGGTGCCAGTCTGAATCAATGCCAGTCCGCAGTGGTGCCAGTCCACAGCCGTGCCAGTTTGCAGTGGTGCCAGTCTGAATCAATGCCAGTCCGCATCGGTGTCAGTCCGCAGTGGTGCCAGTCTGTAGCGGTGTCAGTCTGCAGCGGTGTCAGTCCGAAGTGGTGTCAGTCTGCAGCCGTGCTAGTCTGCAGCAGTGCCAGTCTGCAGCAGTGTCAGTCTGCAGCCGTGCTAGTCTGCAGTGGTGTCAGTCTGTAGCAGTGCCAGTCCACAGCCGTGCCAATCTCCAGCAGTACCAGTATGCAGCAGTGCCAGTCCACAGTGGTGCCAGTCCACAGCCATGCCAGTCGGCAGTAGTGCCAGTCTGCAGCAGTGCCTGTCCACAGCCATGCCAGTCTGCAGCGGTGTCAGTCTGCAGCTGTGCCAGTCCATAGCGGTGCCAGTCCACAGCCGTGCCAGTTTGCAGTGGTGTCAGTCTGCAGTGGTGTCAGTCTGCAGTGGTGTCAGTCTGTAGCGGTGCCAGTCTGCAGCTGTGCCAGTCCACAGCTGTGCCAGTCTGCAGCTGTGCCAGTCTGCAGTGGTGTCAGTCTGTAGCGGTGCCAGTCCACAGTAGTGCCAGTCTGTAGCAGTGCCAGTCTGCAGCGGTGCCAGTCCACAGTGGTGCCAGTCTGCAGCGGTGTCAGTCCGCAGCAGTGCGAGTCTGCAGCAGTGCCAGTCTGTAGCAGTGCCAGTATGCAGCAGTGCCAGTCCAGTGGTGCCAGTCTGCAGCAGTGCCAGTCTGCAGCGGTGTCAGTCCATAGCGATGCCAGTCCGCAGCGGTGTCAGTCCGTAGCAGTGCCAGTCTGCAACGGTGCCAGTCTGCAGCAGTGTCAGTCTGTAGCAGTGCCAATCTGCAGTGGTGTCAGCCCGTAGCGGTGCCAGTCACAGCCGTGCCAGTCTGCAGCGGTGTCAGTCCACAGCAATGCCAGTCTGCAGTGGTGTCAGTCTGCAGTGGTACCTGTCACAATGGTGTCAGTCTGCAGCAATGCCAGTCTGCAGCGGTGCCAGTCTGCAGTGGTGCCAGTCCACAGCGGTGCCAGTCTGCAGCGGTGCCAGTCCACAGCCATGCCAGTCTGCAGTAGTGCCAGTCTGCAGCAGTGCCAGTCTACAGCCATGCCAGTCTGCAGTAGTGCCAGTCTGCAGCGGTGCCAGTCCAAAGTAGTGTCAGTTCACAGCGTTGCCAGTCCACAGCGCATGCCAGTCTGCAGCAGTGCCAGTCCACAGCCATGCCAGTCTGCAGCGGTGTCAGTCTGCATCTGTGCCAGTCTGCAGCAGTGCCAGTCCACAGCCATGCCAGTCTGCAGCAGTGCCAGTCCACAGCCATGCCAGTCTGCAGCGGTGTCAGTCTGCATCTGTGCCAGTCTGCAGCAGTGCCAGTCCACAGCGCATGCCAGTCTGCAGCAGTGCCAGTCCACAGCCATGCCAGTCTGCAGCGGTGTCAGTCTGCATCTGTGCCAGTCTGCAGCAGTGCCAGTCCACAGCCATGCCAGTATGCAGCTGTGCCAGTCCATAGCGGTGCCAGTCCATAGCCGTGCCAGTTTGCAGTGGTGCCAGTCCACATTACCTTTAAAAATATTGATGGGCACTCCATCTGGTCCAGCGGCTTTACCAGTAGCACTTTTATGTAGGGCGGTTTTATTTTCTTCAGACGTGATTGGTAGGGTTTTACGGGTTCAACTAAAATAAATTTACTCTTCGTTATTTTACTAATTGTTAAGTGTGAGAAGTTGGCCTGGTAGGGGATGTTTCCAATTCTGGAACCATCTACTACCTGACCAAACAATCCCCTTATGGTGTCTGGTTGTAAGTCAACCTTATTAGACAAGCTATCCTAGGGGTAGCATGGACTAAGCAGCCTAAAGGCTTAACTTAAGAGGTCGTGTTAAGCGAGCTGTTTTACCACATACAATCCTGTAATACCAAATGAAAGGACACCACACAAGTATATATTATAAAAATATATGTGTTTATTACTAAAAACAATCCCCAGTATTCTTTATGAATAAAGGGGCACAAGCGTTAAATCAAAAGCACTGTTTAAACATACAAAGTTGCACAATTATGGATGAGGGCGGGGGGCCACTCAAACCATATACTAAACAAGTGGTATAAGAGAGGCCACTCGAACAGTGGTTAGGCCTAGGGCCTAGGGAATCGCTGGGAGCAGTCAGGACAAGCAATGCTGAAGTCGGGAATGGCCCTCGGGATTCGGGAGATGTGCGGAAAGCGCACGCATGCACCAATGTTAACCAATGGTGCGTAAAAGTCAAATAGTTAAAGTTTAAGGACACTTCCGCTGAACCTAGAGGAACAAAACTTAACACACAGACCCTAGAGGTGTGCACCAGTGTGGGAACACCGGCGGAGCAAAGTTACCTCACCCACAGGAAGTGGGTGCTCAGGGTCGAAGTGGCGTCGGGTTTTGACACGCAGGCTCTTGGTGCTTGAAGCTGAAAGGGCTGCAGGCAGGGTGAAGACGAAGTGTCCGGTGGAGTCCAAGGGTGGACTCAAGTTGTAGAGTACCTGAAAGCAGAGGGGACAGAGTCTGGGTCACTCAGCAGTGACCAGGGTGGAACCAGGACGGAACCAGGCAATGTCGGGCGCAATCAGGTGGTCGTCGAGGCGCTTCTCTTCGCTGTCACGTGGGCTCTGGGGCATCTGCGACGTCCAGGAGCAGGTCACGATCTGTCCCACGCAGGCTCTCACCGTCGGTGCAGTCGGCTTCCGGTTTGGAGCAAACAAGCCTTGGTAAGAGCAATCCACGCGGGATTGGAAGATGGCGTCTCACTCGGACCAGGAAGGTCAGAGTCGGGGCTCCCTTTCAGGGGAGCTGGTGTGGATCTGGAGCAACCAGAATCACGAGTCTTCTTTTGTAGTTCGTCGGCACAGGGACCACAAGCCAGCTGGCAAGTGACCGGGCCAACGCGTTGAGCCAAATCGTGCCAAAGGGCCCCACGCAGCACTCGTCGAGTGTGGAGGGCTGAACTTCGGCTCAGGAGTAGCTCAGGGTGGGGGCTTCTCAAACCCCGGTGTACAGCTTCGAGGGTCACTCGTGGGCTGCACGGTCAGCGTCTCGTGGTCACTTCAAGATGGCGTGCCCCACGCTTCCGGTCGCCTCCACGGGTCTCAGCTTTGCATGGACTGTGGATCGGGCTGTTAGAAGCTGGGCAGGCTTGATCTCGTCGATCTCAGTCGCTCGAGTTCCGGCGGGAACTGCAACTAAGTAGACGTCGAGGGCTGGATGGTGCCTGCTGCTGCAGGGTGGTCACTCCTTGACCACAAGGGAGATTCTTCGGGCTTCCACGTTGAGATGGAGGGCGAAGGGTCCAGAATATCGTTTCAAATGTTTCTTCCAGGAAATCTGATGTGCATTGGCACTGCTCCCACTCTTATTCGAATCTGGTGGGCGTGATTACCTGCTAGGTCCCCTCCTATGGGTGGGACCCAGGAAGTGGGTGGATACACCCCCTTCCTTTGATCCAGGCCGCCCTGGCACGAGGGCTGGAGTGCCCCAGAACCGGTTTGGCCGGATTATGCAAGGGGCAGCCTTGTGCGCCCCAGGCAGTGTCTGGTTTCTTTCAAACCTCCCTGCTACAATACACTATCTCCTGTCTGGAGGGCGGTGACACCCTCCTGTGACAGGAAACCCTTTGTCCAGGACCCCCTTGACTGGGTTTCGGTCAGCTCCAGGGGTCCAGACATTTGTCTGTGGCAGAGGCATCCATTTTGTGGATCTTAAGGCCTTTGGAGAAATCAACCGCATTAAAGTGAAGTAACATGTCTTACCCCTCTAGAGGGGTGGAATGCCATCCCCGTCGCCAGAACTGGCGAGGGGATGGTATTCCAAAGCGTATGACACCTTACACGACATGTTTTGATAAAGCCAAACCAGAGTTGCTAAATAACCGCGAGGATTATAAGGCACTTAATAGTATATGGTATGGCATTATCCTGAAACAGCTTAGGGATTTGTTCCCGACGGCTGCAGACAGGCTCAGCTCATGCTAGAGCTCCATCTCACATAAAAACCATGCACCCAGCCTCCAGGATTGGTGAGGCCTGTCTATAGGAGTGGCTCACAGGTTTACATGTGTCCAGATATAGGTTTAGACATAGGTATACTATATCTAAGCAAGGGGTGTGTACACCACCTTACCCCAGCTGAGTGATCAGCCAGTTGTGTCAATTTAAGAACCAGCCAGGGGTGGCAAAAGATATGCTGCAGCCCCTGGTAGGCCTTAGTGGCTCCTGTGCCCTGTGCACCTATAGTGCATTCTACAGGGGCTGACAAGGAGTCCATTTCCAATTGGTATGTACCTAGGGTACATGGAATCCATTTTACAGAGAGAGCAGATGGCCTGGGGCCCTGATTAGCAGGGAACCAGGTCAACTAAGTCAAAAAACCAGCTAAACACAGGCAAAAAATCTGGGGTAACCATAGTCAGGTAGCCACCTTCCTACATAACCCCCCCCCAAACGAAAGGAGATAAGGCTATCCTTGGCCAGGTAAGCCTATATTGCCTGAGTGGCCATATAAGGAAGTACCTGCACTAGCATGGGTACCCCCTGTCTCATGGTCCACTAAGCAGTCCCTCACCCCTTGGGTATTAGAGGGTCTCCACCATAGGGAATCACTACCTTGGGTGTGTTTACGCAAAGTTAAAGGCTGGTTTGGATATGGAGTATTGAAGTTAGGCTCTACTAAGTTAGGGCTTAGCTTCCTCCAATTATCTTCCACCATGTGTGCCTTTCTCTCTTTAACTGAGTTGCACTGTGCTCTCAGGGTCAACCTCTGGCTACCTAAAGCTGGAGGCTGGGTCCCTCTGTTTGGCTTGCTGGAGGGACAGTTCAGGTTTGGGCCCCTTGGGTCCCAGGTTTGGCTGTGCCCAACAGAATCCATCTGTGGGAGGTCCCTAACTGTTTTTAAGGGGGCTCCCTCAGGAGTTTTTAAAGTTTTCACCTTACTAGGGCTACTAGTTTTGGTGCACCTAATCTTTTGATGGGGGTGCTTTATTTGACAGGGGGCCCTCTGGGTCTCACTGTCCTTCTTGTCCTCTGCAGCCCTGGGCTGGCTAAGGCAAGGTAGAGAGGGGCAGGTTACCTGCTCCAGACTGGGTCCCACCTGAGAAGGGTCCACTGACATCAGAGGTTCTGTCAGGCTAGGCCCAACCACCTCTGGGGCAGCTCCTTCATCAGGGGTAAGATCAGTTCCCTGAGGAGGCTGATCCTGTCCTAAAGTCTGGTGAGGGGGAGATTTCTCTTCCTCCTCCATGCTCTCAGTTTGTGTGGAGTTATCCATCATTTCAGGTTTCACCACACACATGTCAGTTTGAGTTTGGGCTGTGGCCATCACAGCCCCACCAACCTTTTCAGGAGGAGACTCAGTTTGGGTTTCTGCTGTTATCATAACAGCTTTGCTATTCTGTTCAGGAAGAGCTTTTACTAAAGATGGGGCAGAGAGTTTCTCAGCCCTACCAACCTTTTCAGGAAGGACATCTTGGATTGGGGCTGTAGCCAGTACAGCCTCACTAACCTTTCCATGGGAATTCACCATTCTAGAATGGGTTTCCTGTTCAACCTCAGCCCAGGCTGAGATTTCTAAATCATTACCCAGTAGACAGTCCACAGGCAAGTTTGGTGACACTGCCACTCTCTTTGGGCCAGTGACACCTCCCCAGCTGAGACTTACTACTGCCATGGGATGATTTGTTTGGATGCCATCAATGTTTATTACCTGGTATGTGGCACCAGGTAAAAGTTGCTTAGAGGGGACTATGCCATCAGCCACCATGGTGATGCTAGCCCCTGTGTCTCTAAAAGCTTCAACTCTTAAACCATTGATGATGGGTTCTTGTCTATACTTGCTCAAAGTATTTGGGCAAGCAGAGAAGTTGGCAAACCCCATGCCAGCCTCATAAACAAGATCATTGGGTGATGGGGACCTGGATAGGCCAGGGTCCACCTGATTTCCAAAAGTAAACCCGCCCAGATTCCTGGGTGTGCTTCCACTTCCTGGGGGATTACTGCTGACAGTAACAGGAGGTGATGAAGCTGGCTTTGGGGGTATATTTTCTTTATTGTTATTCTTGGGACAACAGCTGTCTGTTTTGTAATGCCCCACCTGTTTACAGGGATAACAATAGGGCTTTTTCTCAGTTGAAGAAGTGTCTTGGGACCCACCCCCATCCTTGGAGTTTTGGGGCCCTGGGGAAGTCTTTTCTTTATTTTTATCCCCACCCTTATCTTGAGGCTTGGTAGACTCCTTCTTCTGGTTTCTGTCCTGATTCTTAGGCCTAATCCTGGTTCTGACCCATTTGTCTGCCTTCTTTCCCAATTCTTGGGGAGAGGTCAGATCAGAGTCTACCAGGTGCTGGTGTAAGAGCTGGTTCTGACAATTACTTAGGATCTGCTCCCTCATAATCAAATTATACAATCCTGTAAAGTCATGTACTTTGCTGCCATGTAGCCAACCCTCCAGAGCCTTAGTTGCACAATCAACAAAATCAGTCCAGTCCTGAGTCTGTGTCTTCTGGGTGTCTCTGAACTTCAACCTGTACTGTTCAGTGGTTAAGCCAAACCCATCTATCAGAACACTCTTCAGGACTTTGTAATTGTTTGCATCCTCATGTCTAACAGTGAGGAGCTTATCTCTCCCTTTCTCTGAAAAGGAGTACCATAAGATTGCTGCCCACTGTTCCTCAGGAACCTGCTGTACCATGCAGGCTCTCTCTAGAGCAGTTATCCATTTGTGGATATCATCCCCTTCCTTGTAGGGGGGCACAATCTTTGTCAGGTTTCTACTATCATAGGACCTGGGTTTCTCTTTAGGAATATTGCTGCCACCAGTGGCATCTAAGCCACACAATTTTTGCTCTCTTGCCAAGGCAAGTTTAGCTTGGGCTAAGGTAAGCTTAGCTTGACTCAGGGCTACCTCCTCTCTCTCTATCTGGAGTCTGACAGCCCTCATTCTAGCCCTATGCTCAGCTTTCTGAGAAGCACTCATGCCTCTCTCTGATTCTCTGGAGGCACTAGAAAGATGAGAGTCCCCTGAGGGAGATCTCACTCTTCTGTTGCCTGGGAGAATCATATGTTGGGTTCTGGGGAGGTGCTGGCCCTCTCCATTCCCTAGTAGGTCCAAGTTGGCCTGGCTAAGCCTACCAACTGGAACCTGGCTACCCTGATCCTGTACTTGTGAGTCCCCACCATCTGAGTCCTCATCCAAGTCATCATCATCCTCCTCTTCAGGGGGATCAACTACAGGGGGGTTCCCTCCAGTTCCTGTATCTAGGGAAGCTGCTTTTGCCTTCTCTAAGTCATCCTGTTCTAGGATTTCTACCAGGATTAGGCAGGTGGGGCTTCTGCCCCTTTTTAACCCTCTTGCTTTGCACAAGGCAATCAAGTCTCTGCGGGTTAGTTTGTCATATCCAAAAGTTGCCTGGGTAGGGTCAACTGTCACAGGACTAGACCCTGAGGCCTTTCCTGTGTCAGACATGGTTACTAGTGAGGTGTAAGTGGTGCACTTACCTACACTAAGTGTTTTCCTACTGGACCTTGCTAGTGAGTTGTAGTCAGGGGTGTGCTACTCCCTTCAACCTACAACTACTAAGTTCAGTAGAACTTAATATGCTAAGCTTTTGATTTTATATGTACCTAGAGGTACTTGATGTGATCTTTCAATTTGATATAAAGATTGCAATGGTAAAACAACAGCAAGCTCAAATCCGCACCGCTGCTCACCAATGTGAGAAGTTGGCCTGGTAGGGGATGTTTCCAATTCTGGAACCACCTACTACCTGACCAAACAATCCCCTTATGGTGTCTGGTTGTAAGTCAACCTTATTAGACAAGCTATCCTAGGGGTAGCATGGACTAAGCAGCCTAAAGGCTTAACTTAAGAGGTCGTGTTAAGCGAGCTGTTTTACCACATACAATCCTGTAATACCAAATGAAAGGACACCACACAAGTATATATTATAAAAATATATGTGTTTATTACTAAAAACAATCCCCAGTATTCTTTATGAATAAAGGGGCACAAGCGTTAAATCAAAAGCACTGTTTAAACATACAAAGTTGCACAATTATGGATGAGGGCGGGGGGCCACTCAAACCATATACTAAACAAGTGGTATAAGAGAGGCCACTCGAACAGTGGTTAGGCCTAGGGCCTAGGGAATTGCTGGGAGCAGTCAGGACAAGCAATGCTGAAGTCGGGAATGGCCCTCGGGATTCGGGAGATGTGCGGAAAGCGCACGCATGCACCAATGTTAACCAATGGTGCGTAAAAGTCAAATAGTTAAAGTTTAAGGACACTTCCGCTGAACCTAGAGGAACAAAACTTAACACACAGACCCTAGAGGTGTGCACCAGTGTGGGAACACCGGCGGAGCAAAGTTACCTCACCCACAGGAAGTGGGTGCTCAGGGTCGAAGTGGCGTCGGGTTTTGACACGCAGGCTCTTGGTGCTTGAAGCTGAAAGGGCTGCAGGCAGGGTGAAGACGAAGTGTCCGGTGGAGTCCAAGGGTGGACTCAAGTTGTAGAGTACCTGAAAGCAGAGGGGACAGAGTCTGGGTCACTCAGCAGTGACCAGGGTGGAACCAGGACGGAACCAGGCAATGTCGGGCGCAATCAGGTGGTCGTCGAGGCGCTTCTCTTCGCTGTCACGTGGGCTCTGGGGCATCTGCGACGTCCAGGAGCAGGTCACGATCTGTCCCACGCAGGCTCTCACCGTCGGTGCAGTCGGCTTCCGGTTTGGAGCAAACAAGCCTTGGTAAGAGCAATCCACGCGGGATTGGAAGATGGCGTCTCACTCGGACCAGGAAGGTCAGAGTCGGGGCTCCCTTTCAGGGGAGCTGGTGTGGATCTGGAGCAACCAGAATCACGAGTCTTCTTTTGTAGTTCGTCGGCACAGGGACCACAAGCCAGCTGGCAAGTGACCGGGCCAATGCGTTGAGCCAAATCGTGCCAAAGGGCCCCACGCAGCACTCGTCGAGTGTGGAGGGCTGAACTTCGGCTCAGGAGTAGCTCAGGGTGGGGGCTTCTCAAACCCCGGTGTACAGCTTCGAGGGTCACTCGTGGGCTGCACGGTCAGCGTCTCGTGGTCACTTCAAGATGGCGTGCCCCACGCTTCCGGTCGCCTCCACGGGTCTCAGCTTTGCATGGACTGTGGATCGGGCTGTTAGAAGCTGGGCAGGCTTGATCTCGTCGATCTCAGTCGCTCGAGTTCCGGCGGGAACTGCAACTAAGTAGACGTCGAGGGCTGGATGGTGCCTGCTGCTGCAGGGTGGTCACTCCTTGACCACAAGGGAGATTCTTCGGGCTTCCACGTTGAGATGGAGGGCGAAGGGTCCAGAATATCGTTTCAAATGTTTCTTCCAGGAAATCTGATGTGCATTGGCACTGCTCCCACTCTTATTCCAATCTGGGGGGCGTGATTACCTGCTAGGTCCCCTCCTATGGGTGGGACCCAGGAAGTGGGTGGATACACCCCCTTCCTTTGATCCAGGCCGCCCTGGCACGAGGGCTGGAGTGCCCCAGAACCGGTTTGGCCGGATTATGCAAGGGGCAGCCTTGTGCGCCCCAGGCAGTGTCTGGTTTCTTTCAAACCTCCCTGCTACAATACACTATCTCCTGTCTGGAGGGCGGTGACACCCTCCTGTGACAGGAAACCCTTTGTCCAGGACCCCCTTGACTGGGTTTCGGTCAGCTCCAGGGGTCCAGACATTTGTCTGTGGCAGAGGCATCCATTTTGTGGATCTTAAGGCCTTTGGAGAAATCAACCGCATTAAAGTGAAGTAACATGTCTTACCCCTCTAGAGGGGTGGAATGCCATCCCCGTCGCCAGAACTGGCGAGGGGATGGTATTCCAAAGCGTATGACACCTTACACGACATGTTTTGATAAAGCCAAACCAGAGTTGCTAAATAACCGCGAGGATTATAAGGCACTTAATAGTATATGGTATGGCATTATCCTGAAACAGCTTAGGGATTTGTTCCCGACGGCTGCAGACAGGCTCAGCTCATGCTAGAGCTCCATCTCACATAAAAACCATGCACCCAGCCTCCAGGATTGGTGAGGCCTGTCTATAGGAGTGGCTCACAGGTTTACATGTGTCCAGATATAGGTTTAGACATAGGTATACTATATCTAAGCAAGGGGTGTGTACACCACCTTACCCCAGCTGAGTGATCAGCCAGTTGTGTCAATTTAAGAACCAGCCAGGGGTGGCAAAAGATATGCTGCAGCCCCTGGTAGGCCTTAGTGGCTCCTGTGCCCTGTGCACCTATAGTGCATTCTACAGGGGCTGACAAGGAGTCCATTTCCAATTGGTATGTACCTAGGGTACATGGAATCCATTTTACAGAGAGAGCAGATGGCCTGGGGCCCTGATTAGCAGGGAACCAGGTCAACTAAGTCAAAAAACCAGCTAAACACAGGCAAAAAATCTGGGGTAACCATAGTCAGGTAGCCACCTTCCTACATTAAGGCTTCTGGATTTAAAATACACTCAAAGTGCATAATCCAGTCTTCGTGAGAGACCGATATTTCTATTCTCCCTGTTGCATTATCTTTAAAAAACGGGTGGTCAATTGTTTTCCAAAATAGGACCTCATTTCTTGTTTCTGCGGCCTCTACTAGGCTTGTCCAGGCATCCTAGCGAGTTTTGCTTTTTCTTTGATTTAATGTTTTCTTATAATCCTTCCTTAAAGTACTAATTTTAACATTGTCCCTTTGTCTTACTTTAAGGGCTGTTTTTAAATCTCTGTTCAATCTGAAGCATTCTCTTTTTAACGATCTTGGATTGTTATCACAAGCCGTATGCTTCTTTTTAAGTGTTAGGCCATCCGCTAGCTCCGTAGTAGTATTACTAAAAGCGTTTGTAGTCTGTGGAGGAACTATTCATACAGATATTGATCTCCTTTTGCTTTTTTCCCTTTAGATTATCCAAAAAGGTTGTTGGTTCTACTACACCTGACCACTTAATGGATACTCCATTTTTTCCTTGAGGTTTTAATTCTAAGTTTGAGGTTTTTCTCCTGGTTTTTGGGCGAGGTTAGGTCTCAACATCAGTGTTAGTGGGTGATGATCACTATGAAATGTTTCAGTATTTAAGCATTTCTCCAACAGACCCTTACACTTTGTAGATATAATAAAATGGTCAATACTTGATGATGATCTACCTCCTACATAGGTTTGCTTGGCTGCTTCTCCCTCCTGGTTTTTGGGTTCAATAATCGCTAGATTATATCTGGAAATACTCTTATTTATTTACTAGCAGCCCGTCCCGACGTTGTCCGGGTACGAAAAAGAATGTCTTAAATGGTTAGAATAGGCAAGGCAAAGTTTTTTTTTAAATTCATGGCATAGTACATTTATTGTTTCATGCGACTTGCCTGTGCGGCTGCTCAGAAACCCTCTTTCTGTTGCGCAGAAGGTGAGCGTGTGCTCTGCGGTTTGTTGTCCTTTCCGCAGAATGTGAACGTGTGTGTCCGCTCCTGCCAAAACCCCTGATCAGACCTGGCATGCACACTGAGGGCGTGTACCTTAGTAGGGTCACGCACTCCCCAAAGACTTGCTTGGTGCACTTAGACGCCCCACGTAACGTTATGTTATGTTATGTTACTGGGGGTTTTGTAAAGCGCTCAGCTGCTCAAAAGAGCGTCCCGGCGCTATAGATCATCACACAATCACCAGCAACTAACAAGAAAGCCAAAACGGCACTAAAAATACACAGAAACAACTTACAGGGCAAAGAGATACGTTTTAAGTCCCTTTCTAAAAGCAGACAAATTGGAGCACGTTCGCAACGTCAGGGGCAGAGTGTTCCAAAGACGGGGGGCAAGGTAACTAAAGGAGCGACCTCCACAGCGAACACGTCTCACTGCCGGCACGGTGGCATTGGCCTGGGCAGCCGACCTCAAGGGTCTAGATGGAAGATAGGAGTTGACCCTACTCTGCAAATAGCCAGCGCCGAAATTGTGAAGCGCCTTAAAAGCTATGGTTAAGGTCTTAAAGGAGATGCGCTTACGAATCGGCAGCCAATGCAGAGTCACAAGGAGGTTGCTAGCCCTGGCTCTTCTGGTAAGCCCAAAGATTGCCCTGGCTGCCGAATTTTGGACTATCTGCAGGCGGGTCAGCAGGTATTCAGGAAGACCCAGATAAAGGATGTTGGCATAGTCTAGGCGTGAGCCTATCAGGGCCTGCACCGTAATCTACTTGTGCTCCAGAGATAGGTACGGCAGAAACTTTCTCAACCTCCTTAAGATGACAAAGCACTTCCCCATCAAGCCAGCTTCCTGGGCCTTGAAGGAGAGGGTGTTATCGACCAACATGCCCAGATTCTTAGCTGTAACAGAATCGCTGGCAGGGGGGAACATGGCCAAAGGCCACCAGTGCTTCCATCTCGGGTCGGCAGGACAACCAAAAAACAATATCTCGGATTTGTCTGAGTTGCATTTGAGGCCGCTTTTCCCGAACCAATCAAACACAAACTCCAGACACTTCCGAATGGCCGCTCCGTCGAAATCACAGCCCCTGTCAAAAGTGAACAGGAGCTGTGTATCATCCGCTTAGGACACGATCTGAGCCCCTAGCTCCTCCACCCGTGCCGCCAAAGGTGTCATAAAGATGTTAAAAAGGGAGGGGCTGAGTATGGAGCCCTGCGGGACCCCCACCTCAAGCTGCGGCATAGGGGCGGAGAAAGGGGGGCCCAGATCGTTTGTCTGCGGTCGGCCAGGAAAGATTGAAACCATTCGAACACCGTTCCCCTCAGGCCAATCTCCCAGAGTCTTGTCAGGAGAAGGTCGTGGGGAACGGTGTGGAAGGCCGCCGACAAATCAAGCATGATGAGCAAGGCCTTTCCACCCCTGTCCAGAGTTTCCTTCACAGCCTCGGTCACCTCGAGTAGAGCGGTTTCTGTACTCAGGTTAGATCTAAACCCGGACTGAGACTGATGTAATAAGGAATTAACCTCTAGAAAGTTGGTTAAGGTGGTGTGTACATGCTTTTCCGCTATTTTGGCCAAAGCGGGCAGCAACGAGATTGGCCTATAGTTGGAATGCAATTTGGCATCTGCATTTGGCTTTTTAATAAGGGGAAGGACTAGGGCCTGCTTCCAAGATGAGGGGACTTTTCCCGAGCTCAGAGGTGAATTAATAATAGGATTAATGATAGAGTTAAGAGCAGGCGCCAAGATCGCAAGACACTTGGCGGGGCAAGGGTCAAGTGGAGAGCCCGATTTCAAGTTGGACAAGAGGTCAAGCGAGGCCTGAAGCTCTAAAGCAGGGAAGCAGTCAAGGATAGGGATGTCCGTGTCCGATATAGATGAGTGTATCCAGGGATTAAGAGAGCCGTCGGCCACAGAGCCAGAATCCGAGATGTTATGGGCTCCTTGCAAGGCCGACTGGATGGTACGGATTTTATTAGTAAAAAATGCTGCAAGCTCCGTGATCCATGGTTCCGAGAAGACAGACGTAGGAGTACAGCAGGAGGGAGAGATACATTCTTTAACAATCTTAAAGATCTCTTTGCAGGAGTTATCTGCTTCCTCAATCCTTTTAGCTAAAAAGGATTTTTTCTGCTGCCACTGCCAAACGCCACAACTCCAAAGATGCTATTCCCCCTCTCCGCAATGCTTCCGGCGTCTTTGTGAAAGCCGCACCCCTTTCTTTATGCCTGCCCTCTGTGACAACGCTGAGGCTCACAAATGAGTGAAGCTTTGTTTCTGTTCCCGCCGCAAGTACTGTGAGTGTTATCATTAATGGAGCGTGAATTGGCTTGCACAGTGAAATCGGCGCCCATTTCTTTATGCCAGCCCCGGCCCCTCTGACAACGGTGACGCCCACAAAGGCGTGAATGTTGCGCCGAGTGAATAGTGCGCTTTTGAAAGCCGCACCCCTTTATTTGATGCCAGCCCCCTCAGCCAACGCAAGGCTCACAAATGAATAAAGCTTTGTTTTAGTTAGCGCGGCAAGTACTGTGAGTGTTATCAGTAATGGAGCGTGAATGTGCGCGCATATTTTATTATCGTTTTTTGTTTTGGGCCAGGCCCCTCTGACAACGGTGATGCCCACAAAGTGTAGTTTGAGACGCCCATCGCTACTTTGACACGCCCTTCGCTGACAGCAGAACGCCAACTCGCACAAGAGACTACTTTACCCCTAAGGTTGTTTGACCTTTGTAATGTATAGGTGGCCAGATGTATAACCTATGTCCATCTGCTGCAACTCCCCTTTACAATGCTGTATTGGGTGTTGTGATTGGTGCTGTACTTCTTGAGATTACCCGTCTCAAAGGTTTCAGCTCTCTCTTTATAATAGTAGTATCGATATAGATTTCCCATAAGTATCATATAAAAATGAGGAATCCGATTTCCAAAACAATTGCTGAACCCACATTGTTTACCTGCCAATATATTGCAAGTTTTACAATTAAAATCACCTGCCCAAATAAGTATATACTCCCCTCCCAATCCCTTTATAAAAGGATCTAGGTCTTCCTTTAGGGCCTTAATTAATATTGGCCTAGTAGCATCAAAAACATTATTGTAAAAATTAATTAAGACCATTTTTTGTTTCCCTTCCGAATAAAGTTGTATCAATTGATAATATTGTGACTTAATATTAACTTCTTTTACTATTAGAGGCGCAGTTACCGCTATTAATGTTGCTAAACCTCCTTTTGCTCCCCCCTTCTAGAGGGGCTAGCATTAGTAAAAATTACTTTAAAACCGGTAATGAAAAAAGGCACAGTATTCCATGTTTCCTGGATCATGATTACTTCACCCCTCTATCGTTTTAAGACAGTCATCATTATTTATCTTATTTTTGATTCCTGCTACATTCCAGGACTTGATATTCGCAGACTTGTGGTTTTGTACAATTATATGGCCTGCGACAACCCCCTACATATCTCTAAAAGGAGTATCAAACCTAGAAGTATCAATTATACTTTGTTCATTAATAGGCATTTGCGGACATAAATCGCCATCAGGCTTGTTTACCAGCAGAGTGTGATCTGGGGTTCTAACAGGAGCAGTTTCTGTGTCCTCCCGATGTCAATCAATCTCATAACAGGATTGAAGTAATTCATACTTATTATATGTCGGCACATTTATCATGGGTCTATACACATTAGGATTAAACCCATTTACTTTCTTATTTTTATTAGTTTACCTATAAAAATAGCCGAGAGGAACAGCAATTATATCTTCAGCCGTATTAGGATTCATTGCTGCTACTTTGTATCCCCAACAAATTCCTTACCAATTCCCTACTATGAAAATTCACCACTACACAGTCTCCTACGCATTGTGTCATAGATCTACCCACCCAGCTCACCCTTCTCAGCATTATTATGTTTCTTTGTAGGACATTACTATCCATATTCGTATGTGCTGTGAACCAATATATCACTTGATTTTTTAATGTTTCATAAGACTCTGGCTTCTTATTTTCCAACCTAATCACATTTTTAAGTATAATAACATATGGTGGCGCCTGCGGTGGAGGGTGTAGAGGGGCTGTGTGTGGCTGCTCATCCTTATTAGTATCTTGATTCACAAATCTACTTGAATCAGCCTCTTTCTCGGTTTCTTTAGGGCATGTGGGAGGGGTTTTATATGCATTTGATGGTCTTTGATTTTGAGTTTGTCGAATGTTTTCCCATGTAGAAGGTTAGGTGGAACTTTGTTTTGTTTGGACAACAGTTGAGTGTTCTTTTTGCTTTAATACTGATATGTCACTCAGAGAGGATAAACTCTGATTTTTAGGAGAGATAAGTCCCGATTCCAGGTCCATTAGGTAGATGACATCTTTTTGAACTAGTTTAATCTCCATTATTACACAGTGCTCAATGTTGTCCGATTTAGAATGCAGTTTTTTTAAATAGTGTCTCATAATTATGGATCACTTGATCACTACCTTTTAGATTTTCCCCCTCCTTTATTAGTTCGTCTGAACTATCACCTTTCTTTACTCTCTGCTTTGCTCTGGGTTTCCCATTCTTACTGTCGTCACAGCTAAGCTTGGAATTTGGCAGTTGTTTAGGTTTTTTTGCTGGTGGCGAGACTGGGTCCGAGTTGTCAGATAGGGCTGTAATCTTCAGCGTCGATGTTAATACGCATGGGTTATCTAGGTTCCGTGATTTTGCCTTTTTATTCACATATTGACTATTTGATATCACCTCTAGTTCTATATAGTTCTCTTTGCCAATGGACACTTGTTTCACAGGGTCACAACTATCCTCTAAGGCGGCATCAAGTGCTGTTTTTGTGGCCATCAATTGCTCCTCCACAAGGACAATTTCACTGTAAATTCTTCCCACAGCAGAATTTAAATACTTCGTAATCGGCGTAATCGGTGTATTATCTGCAAGCGGTTTCCCAATGGAGTATAGTTGCTTCCTTTTACCCATTTTCCCACGAGGAGGCACTCAAACAGTTGGATTATTATAGAGAAATGATGGATCACCTTACCAGGCTTCTCTGTTGGGCGTGTATACACAGCCAAGGGGTATGGCCCTGCCCTGCCTCTTCTTGTCGCTGACACTAACGGGCCCACCCTGCGGGAGTTGGCGGTGCTTTTATCGCCTCCCGGCGCGAGAACAGCGTCGTGGGCACGGGGATGCTGGGGGATGTAGTTTTGCCATTCCCCTCACGGTGTGGAATCAGAGAACTTGGCCGTTCCCCTCACGGGGTATGTCAATGCAAGCTGGCCGTTTCCCTCACGGCAGGAAGGTAGGAGCAGGAACAGTCCGAGCCTTGGGCGTGATATTCTCTATTAAGTCTCACTTTCAAATTAGTGTTTGCTCCATATTCCCCTCTCTCTGCCTCCTCTTCTTCTTCTCAACCTCCTGTACTTAGCTTGCACCTGCTTAATAAAGTAGTAATTCTAGTAGTGACCGCTGCAATTAAATCTGCGCAAGAGAGCAGCCACCGCACCTCGGTGTGTGTCCGGTAGAAACAAAATTAAATCTGCGCAAGAGAGCAGGCTCAAAGAGTGAAGCAAACAAGGAGACTGGCGTTTGTTACGCTAGAGGGGAAAACAATTTTAGGCCATCAGTTCCTTGGCAACTTCAACACTCTTTTCCTTGGGTTAATTATTTTATTCATACAGTTTTATATAACATGAACACGACCTGTAAGGGTATCAGAGCGCTTCAGAGAAGATCAGTACAACAGAAAAGAGAACAAGAAAGGAAACAACAACGTAATCATGAGAGGTACAAAACTGTAAATTCATGAATTGAGATGGGTGTCAGGGTCTTGGTCAAGGACTGGTGACGGGGTGGAAAACATAAGCAGAAAGGGCAGCAGAGCACTGCTCAGGATCACACAGGGAGTCAGAGGAGAAAAGGGATCCAAAGGAGAAACCTGCACAAAGGAAAAAGATAGCTAGAACTCAGCAAGGATGGGCACTCAAGAGGATATTTAGCATTCAGAAACACTACACCCAGGACGGACGTGCAAGACATGTATATGAAACAACATTAACAATAAAGGGAATATGGGGTAAAGCACTCGGGAGCTCCACACGGTAAGACTGAAGCTCAATAAGTTCCTCGACACAAATGTTTACAGTTACTGACTGCAAAAACCCACATATAGGATACAAATGCAAAGGCAGGGTCTGTGGAGCGGATACCTATCGTGATGTTATAAATGTAACTCAAAGACAATAGTCACTGTAGACAAGAAACGCCACCTAGGTATTCAGCTGTGCCCACGGATCCTGGCGATCAAACACAGCAAGGGTGTAGAACTAAAAACAAGCACAACAGACAAGGAGCTAGCATGGAGGAGTGCTTAATAGGACAGAAGAGAAACAAGGATTCATGGGAGGAAAGCAAGTTGCAAACATATAATGTAATAGAAGCAAGACAGCAAGAATAGAAAACCAGCAAACGAGGAACTGGAACCAAGAGAATGGGAAGAAATGCAGGAACAGAAGGGGAGGCTACAAGGGTATACTAGAATAGAGCTGGACCAGCCGTCAAGAAAACAAAGTAGCACTGAAGGCTGTGCTGGAGCCGGAACAAGAATTGAACAAAAGCTCAAGGGCCAAGGTAGCACTGCAGGCAGTGCTGAAGCAAGAACAAGAATTGAACACAAGCTCAAGGGCCAAGGTAGCACTGCAGGCAGTGCTGGAGCAGGAACAAGAACTGAGCAAAAGCTCAAGGGCCAAGGTAGCACTGCAGGCAGTGCTGAAGCAAGAACAAGAATTGAACACAAGCTTAAGGGCCAAGGTAGCACTGCAGGCAGTGCTGGAGCAGGAACAAGAACTGAGCAAAAGCTCAAGGGCCAAGGTAGCACTGCAGGCAGTGCTAGTTCAGGAACAGGGATTTACTAAAGCTCAGGAACAAGAAATAACTAAAGCTCAGGAAACACTGGAACCAAGGAAATCAAAAGCTCAGGAAACAAGGCCCGGTCTCACGAACCACAGCTACAGTGACCAAAGCTGGACTGAAGGGAGCAGGGGCTTCAAAGAGCTCACAGTATTCATATGCAGCAGGTGTGAGCAGGCTAGCAGCAGCCAGCCACAGGTGAACTGGATTTCTCCACCCATCCTGCAGGGGTGGAGACGAGGCAGAGGGCAGGGAATTCTAGATAATAGAGTTTCAGGAATTAGCAGGCTGACTTACACAAAGCCCGGCATGGATTTGGAATGGATGGCAATATCCAAGTAGCGTCCAAAGGCTGGAAGTCAGGATATGCATCAGGCTTCCTTGCGGGGTGCCACAGGGCTCATCATTGAGCCCCACCCTTTTAAACATCTATGTTGCCCCTCGGGCGCGTATGATCAAAACTCATGGGGTTGAATTAGTATCAGACGCAGATTATACCCAGATTATTGTATCAATCTCAAGCAATAATCCTCATATATGCCAGAATTTCAAGGAGCGCATGAGATGTGTCAGTGATTGGATGGCCGAGAACTGTCTCAAATAAACTCAAATAAGCCAGAGGTACTACTCTTTGGGAGAGACACATCTTCTGGGTTTCAGAATGGTGGCTATCGGAGTGGGGACTCTCCCAGCACCAGTCACTAGGGCAAAAAATCTTGGAGTCATCATAAATACCTCTCTCTCCTTTTGCCACCACGTAAATACACTCACTGCATCCACCTATTACATTCTAAAGATCCTGAGAAAGATTCTTCCATTCATACCGGTAGGACTGCAGATAACAGTGGTGGCAGCCATGGTGCGGTCCAAACTTGACTACTGCAAGGGACTACGGGTTGAAGCGATTAAATCAGTAATAGCAAAATTGCAGGGCCTTCAGAATTCCACCGCCAGATTGCTCTTTGGTCTGTCCAATTATTCATCAGCCAAACAGGCCTTGAACACCGTGCATTGGCTGCCTATTGAGAAGCACATTAGATTTAAGGCTCTGTGTATTGCATTTAAGGCCTTACAGAACTCAGGTCCCACCTATCTGGTAAAATGCTTCCAATGGCATACATCGGCCCGCACACTCCGCTCGGCTCTACTGAAGCTGGTGACAGTGCCATCCTCCCGTCTTCAGAGATGGGGCGGAAAAAGTTTTTTCAATACCACCACTAGATGGTGGAACAAGCTACCTTTTCAATTGAAGAACTCTACTGATTTCTCGTCCTTTAGGAAAGGACTGAAGACCTGGCTTAATACTCATTTTGCAAGTACTGGTTCTTTACATCACGCAGCTGCTTTGTGGGCTACCTCTACAAGCGCCTAGACGCCCTTGGGTAGTTGTGCGCTAAATAAATATATCAATAAATAAATAAATAAATAAATAATTATGCATGCAGGGGAGTGTCTGGAAGCTTATCGGAACACTGGCCAAATCCTAGTAATAATCTTACCCATCTGGGTATATACTGGACAACAGATAAAGAAAGAAATTGGGTTATTTTGTGATTTTGAGTCATTTAAGTGATGCACGGGAATGAGTGTGTATGAATGCGTGTGAATAGGGTGTTATCTACCTCGAATGTAATTTATGAATATGTTGCTTTTTGTAGAATTGTGTATAATAATGTAAACTGAGATGAAAACCAATGATTTTTCAAATGAGAAAATAATAAGTTGGTACATGTTGTAACAAGGGAAAAGAAATAAAATGTATGTATGTATGTATAGGCATTTATATAGCGCACTACTTACCCGTAGGGTCCCAAGGCGCTTCGACCGCTGCAAAACCCTTCCTGGCTTCCCTGAGAGATGGTCCCTTAATGGGTATCTCCAGGGTGAGACCAGGCATCCCCGGCGGTCTGGTGGGGCCGTTAGTGAAGATGAGGCAAGCTAATGCCCAGAGTTGCCGAGTGTGATCGCTGATCAGAGTGGGCACCGAGGCGAGAGAATTATCGAGTCTGCTGACCCTGGTCCAGAAACCTGCCGCGCCGGGAATCGAACCCTGGTCCCGGGCCGTCCTCTGCTCTCGGGTCTGCCGCCTCTAACCAGTGAGCCACACTACTTCTACTGAAAGAAAAAGAACTTAAATAAAATAAACAAATGTAAAAAAGTAAAAATATTGTGACGTGTTGTTGCCCTGCAAATTAGAGGTTATACCCTGAAATAATTTTTTAAAGGTCACGAGGGACTCTTGTTGAGTGAGACTTGAAGGCTCTGATGTGTGTGCATGTCGGATCTGATGTCACTTCCCAGACAACAAATGCAACTTGCCTGACAGTACTACGAAGCCCTCTTGCACCCGCACATTGATGGTGTGTGGACGAGGAATGTCTTATGATATGAGAGATGGTTACCACCTGGCCGGTCTTTTACCGGCATGGCCAGTATTTTAATTTTCCTGGCAGTACAAAAGTAGCTGGTATTGTTTCCTTCAATCATTGTAAACTTGAAATATCAAATATAAGCAATAATCAAGGAGACAAGGAGACTGCTATTCCAAGGGGGTTCCCCTGGGCCAAGGCGTGCCTCAGGGCTCGTCATTGAGCCCGACCCTTTTTAATATGTATGTCGCGCCTGTTGCGTCGATTGTGGAGAGCCATGGTCTCCAACTGGTTTCGTATGCCGACGATACGCAGCTGGTGATCGCCCTATCGCACGCGCCCTGTCTTGCTGCCGATGGCTTCCGGTCGTGCATGAAAGAGCTTGCCGAGTGGATGGCTATCAACTGTTTGAAGCTTAATGGCGGCAAGACAGAGGTGCTGGTGGTGGGGAGAGCCCAGTCCGCTTGGTCGTCGGCATGGTGGCCACCCTGTCTAGGACCAACTCCAACCCCTTGCCAAGAAGCACGAAATTTGGGGGTTTGGTTTGATGCGGGCCTTACTTTTGGCCCCCAGATCAACCGGGTGGTTGGAGTTTGTTTCGGGATTTTGAAGAAACTGAGAAAAGTCCTGGACTTACTCCCGATCGGTGCCCGTCAAACCCTCGTTCATGCTCTGGTGACAGCTAGGTCGGACTACGGGAACCTGTTGTACCTGGGGGCTCCAGAAAAAAGCATGGCACGCCTGCAAGTGCTGCAGAATGCGGCAGTACGTCTGATTCTCAGGCTGCCCAGAAGGGCGCCTTCTAAGGCGGCCCTCCAGAAGTTACACTGGCTCCCTGTGAGGAGAAGAGTGGAATACAAAGCCCTCTGCACTTGTCACCGAATTTTGAATGGTAGGGCACCCGACCCGCTGAATAAATTGATAGAAGTGTATCAGCCTGCACGAGCACTCAGATCCGCAGGGGGCGGCCTTCTGAGGATCCCCAGAGTTAAGAGAGCCCGCATGGGAGGTAGGTCCTTTAGATGCCTAGCGGCAAATAATTGGAATAAACTACCAGTGGACCTGCGCCTGGAACCGGAGGAAACGAGGTTCCGAGCGAAACTAAAAACATTCCTCTATACCAAATAAAGCTCATGTCTGCTCAGTTGTTGTGTCCCCTGCACGATGCCTCTCCCACTTTTTAGCGCGTGGACACGCCGGTGTGCGTAACGCAGCGCTTTATAAATGTCCCTAATAATAATAAATAATAATAATCACTTGTTCAATGTTTTCTAGAGCTGCCTTTATGAATCAAGACTGATAGTTAATGTAAACAAAGACAGCAAAACTGTCAATAATGAATACAAACACTTTTACACAAAGTCTTATTGAAGAATAATATACGGGCCTTTGCAAAATCTTAAAACATCACTAAATCAGAGCCTGTATGAAGGAGTCTGACATTAGTTAGTGATGGAATACCCTCTCATCCTCAGACCCGGCACCGGTCACTCACTGCGATGGCACCATCCACTGAGGGAGAAATCTGTGAGAGTCAAATCTGATTGTTCTGTCTTATGAAGTTATTGAGACTGTAATCTACTTGTTTGTTTATTTTATAAGTGAACCTTTGAAGGGAGTGAGCGGGTAAACAAAGCAGACAAATGTAAAACTTAATTTGGTGCAGAGTCGGAAAGTTGCTTGAATACACACAGTCCTACCAAATATAAAAAATTACCCACAGAAACAGGAAAAATAGAAAACATTGTCCAGTTTAATTCTAGCAGTTTCTTACAATTAATTAAATTCAGGCTGTAATTTCCAATTCACTCTTAAAGACTGGAGGCGGCGGTTCCGTCTGCGGCCACCAGAGTGCGCTCCTCGCCTGCTGATGAAACCCACTGAGCTGCACATTGGATGAAAGGGAGAAGGGTTTCCTCTTCCGGGTCAGCGACGGCAGAGACAGCACCAGCAGCGGCGGTGACATCACTTCCTGTCTCTCCTGGTGTGTCCAGCCTGCAGCAGAGGAGGAAGGAGGTCTGTCTGGTGGGCAGTTACCTCCATCTACAGACCCTCCCAGACCCCAGATCTGCACCTCCCACCCCCAGACCCCAGGGGGAGGAGAGAACCTGGACATGTCTACACAAGGCTCTGCTCAGGTAGGAGATTGTCAGCACCTTCTACTGTGTTTGTAGAAATAGACTGGATAATCCTGGAGGGAATCTCTGCAGTAGCCGGGCTAAGCTGGGCTCTTCTATCCGGGACCCCTGGGGCTGAGCTGGGCCCTTCTAGGGGAGCCCCTGTGGCTGAGCTGGGCTCTTCTATCCGGGGGCCCCTGGGGCTGTGCTGGGTGCTTCTATCCGGGGCCCCTGGGGGCTGAGCTGGGCTCCTCTATCTGGGACCCCTGGGCTGACCTGGGGCCTTCTATCTGGGGGCCTCTGGGGCTGAGCTGGGCTCTTCTATCCAGGGGCCCCTGGGGCTGAGCTTTGCTCTTCCATCTGGGGCCCCTGGGGCTGAGCTGGGCTCTTCTATCCAGGGGCCCCTGGGGCTGAGATGGGCTCTTCTATCTCAGGGCTCCTGGGGGGGCTGAGCTGGCCTCTTCACTATGGGCCCCTGGGGCTGAGCTTGTCTCTTCCATCTGGGGCCCCTGGGGCTGAGCTGGGCTCTTTTATCTGGGGGCTCTGCGGCTGAGCTGGGCTCTTCTATCCAGAGGCCCCTGGGGCTGAGCTGGGCTCTTCTATCCGGGGGCTCCTGGTGCTGAGCTGGGCTCTTCTATCCAGGTGCCCCTGGGGCTGAGCTGGGCTCTTCTATCAGGGGGTCCCTGGGGCTGAGCTGGCTCTTCTATCTGGGGCCCCTGGGGCTGAGCTGGGCTCTTCTATCCAGGGCCACAGAACTGAGCTGGGCTCTTCTATCCAGGGGCCCCTGGGGCTGAGATGGGCTCTTCTATCCGGGGGCCCCTGTGGCTGAGCAGGGTTCTTCTATCCCGGGGGCCCCTGGGGCTGAGCTGGGTGCTTCTATCTGGGGGCCCCTGGTGCTGAGCTGGGCTCTTCTGTCCGGGGGCCCCTGGGGCTGAGCTGGGCTCTTTTATCCGGGGGCGCTGGGGCTGAGCTGGCTCTTCTATCCAGGGCCCCTGGGGCTGAGCTGGGCTCTTCTATCTGGGGGCCACGGGGCTGAACTGGGCTCTTATATCCGGGGCCCCTGTGGCTGAGCTGGGCTATTCTATTTTGGGCCTCTGGGGCTGAGCTGGGCTCTTTTATCCGGGGCCCCTGGGGCTGAGCTGGGCTCTTCTATCTGGGGGCCACGGGGCTGAGCTGGGCTCTTTTATCCGGGGCCCCTGGGGCTGAGCTGGGCTCTTCTATCTGGGGGCCACGGGGCTGAACTGGGCTCTTCTATCCGGGGCCCCTGTGGCTGAGCTGGGCTATTCTATCTTGGGCCTCTGGGGCTGAGCTTGGCTCTTTTATCCGGGGCCCCTGGGGCACAGCTGGGCTCTTCTATCCAGGGGCTGAGTGGGGCTCTTCTATCCGGGCCCCTAGGGCTGAGCTGGGCTCTTCTATCCAGGGCCCCTGTGGCTGAGCTGGGCTCTTCTATCCGGGGCCCCTGGGGCTGAGCGGGGCTCTTCTATCTGAGGAGTCCTGGGGCTAAGCTAGGCTCTTCTATCCAGGGCCCCTGGGGCTGAGCTGGGCTCTTCTATCTGGGGGCCATGGGGCTGAACTGGAATCTTCCATCTGGGGCCCCTGTGGTTGAGCTGGGCTCTTCCATCTAGGGCCTCTGGGGCTGAGCTGGGCTCTTTTATCCGGGGCCCCTAGGGCACAGCTGGGCTCTTCTATCCGGGGGCTGAGCGGGGCTCTTCTATCTGGGCCCCTGGGGCTGAGCTGGGCTCTTCTATCTGGGCCCCTGGGGCTGAGCTGGGCTCTTCTATTTGGGGCCCCTGGGGCTGAGCTGGGCTCTTCTATCCGGGGGTCCTGGGGCTGAGCTGGGCTCTTCTATCTGGGGCCCCCTGGGGCTGAGCTGGGTTCTTCTAATCGGGGGACTCTGGGGCTGAGCTGGGCTCTTCTTTCCGGGGGCCTCTGGGGCTGAGCTGGGCTCTTCTATCCGGGGCCTAGGGGCTGAGATGGGCTCTTCTATCCGGGGGCCCCTGGGGCTGAGCTGGGATCTTCTATCTGGGGCCCCTGGGACTGAGATGGGCGCTTCTATCCGGGGCCCCTGGGGCTGAGCTGGGCTCTTCCATCCGGGGCCCTGGGGCTGAACTGGACTCTTCTATCCGGGGACCCCTGGGGCTGAGCTGGGCTCTTATATCTGGGGGACTCTGGGGCTGAGCTGGGCTCTTCTATCCGGGGGCCTCTGGGGCTGAGCTGGGCTCTTCTATCCGGGGCCCCCTGGGGCTGAGCTGGGCTCTTCTATCCGGGAGCCCCTGGGGATGAGCTGGGCTCTTCTATCTGGGGCCCCTGGGACTGAGATGGGCGCTTCTATCCGGGGCCCCTGGGGCTGAGCTGGGCTCTTCCATCCGGGGCCCTGGGGCTGAACTGGACTCTTCTATCCGGGGGCCCCTGGGGCTGAGCTGGGCTCTTCTATCCGGGAGCCTCTGGGGCTGAGCTGGGCTCTTCAATCCAGGGCCCCTGGGGCTGAGCTGGGCTCTTCTATCTAGGGCCCCTGGGGCTGAGCTGGGCTCATCTATCCGAGGGACCCTGGGTCTGAGCTGGGTGCTTCTATCCGGGGCCCCTGGGCGCTGAGCTGGGCTCTCCTATCTAGGGGCCCCAGGGCTGAGCTGGGGCCTACTATCTGGGGGCCCCTGGGGCTGAGCTGGGCTCTTCTATCCGGGGACCCCTGGGGCTGAGCTGGGCTCTTCTATCCAGGGGCCCCTGGGGCTGAGCTGGGCTCTTCTACCCTGGGCCACTGGGGCTGAGCTGGGGTCTTCTATCCGGGGGCCTCTGAGGCTGAGTGGGCTCTTCTATCCGGGGCCCCTGGGGCTGAGCTGGGCGCTTCTATCCGTGGCCACTGGGGCTGAGATGGGCTCTCCCATCCGGGGCCTAGGGGCTGAGATGGGCTCTTCTATCCGGGGGCCCCTGGGGCTGAGCTGGGCTCTTCTATCTGGGGGCCCTGGGGCTGAGCTGGACTCTTCTTTCAAGGGCACTGGGGCTGAGCTGGGATCTTCTATCCGGGGGCCCCTGGGGCTGAGCTGGGCTCTTCAATCTGGGGCCCCTGGGACAGAGATGGGCGCTTCTATCCGGGGCCCCTGGGGCTGAGCTGGGCTCTTCCATCCGGGGCCCTGGGGCTGAACTGGACTCTTCTATCCGGGGGCCCCTGGGGCTGAGCTGGGCTCTTATATCTGGGGGCCCCTGGCGCTGTGCTGGGCTCTTCTATCCAGGGCCCCTGGGGCTGAACTGGGCTTTTCTATCCGGGGCCCCTGGGGCTGAGCTGGGCTCTTCTATCCGGGGGCCCCTGGGGCTGAGCTGGGCTTTTCTATCCGGGGCCCCTGGGGCTGAGCTGGGCTCTTCTATCCGGGGGCCTCTGGGGCTGAGCTGGGCTCTTCTATCCGGGGCCCTGGGGCTGAACTGGGCTTTTCTATCCGGGGCCCCTGGGGCTGAGCTGGGCTCTTCTATCTGGGGGCCTCTGGGGCTGAGCTGGGCTCTTCTATCCGGGGCCCAGGGGCTGAGCTGGGCGCTTCTATCCGGGGCCCCTGGGACTGAGCTGGGCTCTTCCATCCGTGGCCCTGGGGCTGAGCTGGGCACTTCTATTTGGGGCCCCTAGGACTGAGTTGGGCTCTTCCATCCGTGGCCCTGGGGCTGAGCTTTGCTCTTCTATCCGGGGGCCTCTGGGGCTGAGCTGGGCTCTTCTATCAGGGGCCCCTGGGGCTGAGCTTGGCTCATCTATCCGGGGGCCTCTGGGGCTGAGCTGTGTTCTTCTATCTGGGGCCCCTGGGGGCTGAGCTGGGCTCTTCTATCCGGGGGCCCCTGGCCTGAGCTGGGGCCTTCTATCCGGGGGCCCCTGGGGCTGAGCTGGGCTCTTCTATCCGGGGGCCTCTGGGGCTGAGCTGGGCTCTTCTATCCGAGGCCCTGGGGCTGAGCTGGGCGCTGCTATCCAGGGCCCCTGGGACTGAGCTGGGCTCTTCCATCCGTGGCCCTGGGGCTGAGCTGGGCTCTTCTATCCGGGGCCCCTGGGGCTGAGCTGGGCTCCTCTATCCGGGGTCCTCTGGGGCCGAGCTGGGCTCTTCTATCTGGGGGCCCTGGGCTGAGCTGGGCTCTTCTATCCAGGGGCCTCGGGCTGTGCTGGGCTCTTCTATCCGGGGGCCCCGAGGCTGAGATGGGCTCTTCTATCCTGGGGCCCCTGGGGCTGAGCTGGGCTCTTCTATCTGGGGCCCTGGGGCTGAGCTGGGCTCTTCTATCTTGGGGTCCTGGGGCTGAGCAGGGCTCTTCTATCCAGGGGCCCTGGGGGTTGTGCTGGGCTCTCATATCCGTGGGCCCTGAGGCTGAGCTGGGTGCTTCTATCCGGGGCCCCTTGGGCTGAGCTGGGCTCTTCTATCCGGCGGCCCCTGGGGCTGAGCTGGGCTCTTCTATCCCGGGCCCCTGGGTCTGAGCTGGGCTATTCTATCCGGGGGCCCCTTGGGGGCTGAGCTGGGCTCTTCTATCCTCGGGCTGAGCTGGGCTCTTCTATCCGGGGGCCCCTGGGGCTGAGCTGGGCTCTTATGTCTGGGGGCCCCTGGGGCTGAGCTGGGCTCTTCTATCCAGGGCCTCTGGGGCTGAACTGGGCATTTCTATCCGGGGCCCCTGGGGCTGAGCTAGGCTCTTCTATCCGGGGGCCTCTGGGGCTGAGCTGGGCTCTTCTATCCGAGGCCCTGGGGCTGAGCTGGGCGCTTCTATCCAGGACCCCTGGGACTGAGCTGGGCTCTTCCATCCGTGGCCCTGGGGCTGAGCTGGGCTCTTCTATCCGGGGCCCCTGGGGCTGAGCTGGGCTCCTCTATCCGGGGTCCTCTGGGGCCGAGCTGGGCTCTTCTATCTGGGGGCCCTGGGGCTGAGCTGGTCTCATCTATTTGGGGGTCCTGGGGCTGAGCTGGGCTCTTCTATCCAGGGGCCTCGTGGCTGAGCTGGGCTCTTCTTTCCTGGGGATGAGCTGGGCTCTTCTATCCAGGGGCCCTGGGGCTGAGCTGGGCTCTTCTATCCGGGGGCCCTGGGGGTTGTGCTGGGCTCTTCTATCCAGGGGCCCTGGGGCACAGCTAGGCTCTTCTATCCGGGGGCTGAGCGGGGCTCTTCTATCCGGGGCCCCTTGGTCTGAGCTGGGCTCTTCTATCCGGCGGCCCCTGGGCCTGAGCTGGGCTCTTCTATCCCGGGCCCCTGGGGCTGAGCTGGCCTCTTCTATCCGGGGGCCCCTTGCGGGCTGAGCTGGGCTCTTCTATCCTCGGGCTGAGCTGGGCTCTTCTATCCGGGGCCCCTTGGGCTGCGCTGGTCTCTTCTATCCAGGGGCCCCTGGGGCTGAGCTGAACTCTTCTATCCTCAGGCTCCGGGGGGGGGGGGGCTGAGCTGGGCTCTTCTATCTGGGGGGCCCTGAGGGGCTGAGCTGGGCTCTTCTATCCAGGGCTCCTGGGGCTGAGCTGGTCTATTCTCTCCGGGGGCCCCTGGGGAGCGCTGGACTCTGCTATCTGGTGCTGAGCTGGGCTCTTCTATCCAGGGCCCCTGGGCTCTTCTATCCGGGGCCCCTTTGGCTGAGCTATACTCTTCTATCCGGGGCCCCTGGGGCTGAGCTGTGCTCTTCTATCCTTGGGCCCTAAGGGCTGAGCTGGGCTCTTCTATCCGCGGGCCTCTGGGGGGGCTGAGCTCTTCTATCTAGGGCCCCTGGGGCTGTGCTATACTCCTCTATCCGGGGGCACTTGGGGCCGAGCTGGGCTCTTCTATCCGGGGGCCCCTGGGGCTGAGCTGGGCTCTTCTATCTGGGGGCCCTGGTGCTGAGCTGCGCTCTCTATCCGGGGGCCCCTGGGGCTCAGCTATTCTATTCTATCCGGGGGCCCCTGGGGCTGAGCTGCGCTCTTCTATCCAGGGCCCCTTGTGCTGAGCTAGTCTATTCTATCTGGGGGCCCTGGAGCTGAGCTGGGCCCTTCTATCCGGGGGCCTCAGGGGCTGAGCAGGGCTTTTCTATCGGGGGCCCCTGGGGCTGAGCGGGGCTCTTTTATCCGGGTGACATTGGGGCTGAGCTGGGCTCTCCTATCCGCGGGCCCCTGGGGCTGAGCTGGGCTCTTATATCTGGAGGCCCTGGTGCTGAGCGGGGCTCTTCTTTCCAGGGGCCCCTGGGACTGAACTGGGCTCTTCTTTCTGGGGCTCCTGGGAATGAGCTGGGCTTTTCTATCGGGGGCCCTGGGGCTGAGCTTGCTCTTCTATCCGGGGGCCCTTGGGGCTGAACTGGGCTCTTCTATCCTGTGGCCCCTGGGGCTGAGCTGGGCTCTTCTTTCCGGGGCCCTGAGGCTGAGCTTGGATTTTCTATCCAGGGCCCCCTGGGGCTGAGCTGGGCTCTTCTATCCGGGGCCCCTGGGGCTGAGCTGGGCTTTTCTATCCGGGGCCCCTGGGGCTGAGCTGGGCTCTTCTATCTGGGGGCCTCTGGGGCTGAACTGGGCTCTTTTATCCGAGGCCCTGGGGCTGAGCTGGGCGCTTCTATCCAGTGCCCCTGGGACTGAGCTTGGCTCTTCCATCCGTGGCCCTGGGGCTGAGCTGGGCTCTTCTATCCGGGGCCCCTGGGGCTGAGCTGGGCTCCTCTATCCGGGGTCCTCTGGGGCCGAGCTGGGCTCTTCTATCTGGGGGCCCTGGGGCTGAGCTGGGCTCTTCTATCCGGGGGCCTCGGGCTGTGCTGGTCTCTTCTATCCGAGGGCCCAGAGGCTGAGCTGGGCTCTTCTATCCGGGGGCCCCTGGGGCTGAGCTGGACTCTTCTATCCGGGGGCACCTGGGGAGGGCTGGACTCTTCTATCCGGTGCTGAGCTGGACTCTTATATCCAGGACCCTTGGGCTCTTCTAACCGGGGGCCCCTGGGGCTGAGCTATACTCTTCTATCCGGGGGCCCTTGGTGCTGAGCTGGGCTCTTCTATCTGGGGGCCCCTGGGGCTGAGCTATACTCTTCTATCCGGGGGCCCTTGGGGCTGAGCTGGGCTCTTCTATTCGGGGGCCCCTGGGGCTGAGCTGGGCTCTTCTATCGGGGGCCCCTGGGGCTGAGCTGGGCTCTTCTATCGGGGGCCCCTGGGGCTGAGCTGGGCTCTTCTATCGGGGGCCCCTGGGGCTGAGCTGGGCCCTTCTATCTGTGGGCCTCTGGGGCTGAGCTGGGCCTTTCGATCTTGGGGCCCCTGGGGCTGAGCTGGGCTCCTCTATCCAGGGGCCCCTGGGGATGAGCTGGGCTCTTCTATCCGGGGCCCTTGGGATCAGCTGGGTTCTTCTATCCGGGGGCCCCTGGGGCTGAGCTGGGCTCTTCTCCATGGGGGCATCTGGGGCTGAGCTGGGCTCTTCTATCCGGGGGCCCTGGGGGGATTTCCTTCGGGCCCTGGGGGTGTTTGTGGGCATCATGTATGTTAAAGAAGGGATCTGTGCGCTGCATCTTAATGCACTGTTATGAATATGTGCACTGCGGTGCATTCTTGCTGCACTGTGAGGGATCTGTGCAATGTGGTGCATCTTGCTGCTCTGTGAGGGATCTGTGCACTGTGGTGCATCTTGCTGCTCTGTGAGGGATCTGTGCACTGTGGTGCATCTTGCTGCTCTGTGAGGGATCTGTGCACTGTGGTGCATCTTGCTGCACTGTGAGGGATCTGTGCACTGTGGTGCATCTTGCTGCTCTGTGAGGGATCTGTGCACTGTGGTGCATCTTGCTGCACTGTGAGGGATCTGTGCACTGTGGTGCATCTTGCTGCTCTGTGAGGGATCTGTGCACTGTGGCGCATCTTGCTGCACTGTGAGGGATCTTTGCACTGTGGTGCATCTTGCTGCACTGTGAGGGATCTGTGCACTGTGGTGCATCTTTCTGCACTGCGTGGGATCTGTGCACTGTGGTGCATCTTGCTGCACTGTGAGGGATCTGTGCACGGTGGTGCATCTTGCTGAACTGTGAGGGATCTGTGCACTATGGTGCATCTTGCTGCACTGTGAGGGATCTGTGCACTGTGGTGCATCTTGCTGCACTGTGAGGGATCTGTGCACTGTGGTGCATCTTGCTGCACTGTGAGGGATCTGTGCACTGTGGTGCATCTTGCTGCACTGTGAGGGATCTGTGCACTGTGGTGCATCTTGCTGCACTGTGAGGGATCTGTGCACTGTGGTGCATCTTGCTGCATTGTGAGGAATCTGTGCACTGTGGCGCATCTTGCTGCACTGTGAGGGATCTGTGCACTGTGGTGCATCTTGCTGCACTGTGAGGGATCTGTGGACTGTTCACTCATTGTCATGACACCATCCACTGAGGGAGAAATCAGTGACTGTCAAACCTGATTGTTCTGTCTTATGAAGTTATTGAGACTGTAATCTACTTGTTTGTTTATTTTATAAGTGAACCTTTATAGGGAGTGAGCGGGTAAACAAAGCAGCCAAATGTAAAACTTAATTTGGTGCAGAGTCGGAAAGTTGTTTGAATACACACAGTCCTACCAAATATAAAAAATTACCCACAGAAACAGGAAAAACAGAAAACATTGTCCAGTTTAATTCTAGCAGTTTCTTACAGCTAATTAATGAAATTCAGGCTATTTCCAATTCACTCCTAAAGACTGGAGGCGGCGGTTCCGTCAGCAGCCCCCTGAGGGCGCTCCTCACCTGCTGATGAAACCCACTGAGCTGCACATTGGATGAAAGGGATAAGGGTTTCCTCTTCCGGGTCAGCGGCGGCAGAGACAGCACCAGCAGCTGCGGTGACATCACTTCCAGCCTCTCCTGGTGTTTGCAGCCTGGAGCAGAGGAGGAAGGAACCATTGTCTGTCTCTGCAGTTACCTCCATCTGCAGACCCCCTCTCAGACCCCAGATCTGCCCCTCCCACCCCCAGACCCCTGGGGGAGGAGAGAGCCTGGACATGTCTACACAGGTCTCTGCTCAGGTAGGAGATTCTCAGCATCATCTGCTGTGTTTGTAGAAATAGACTGAATAATCCTGGAGGGAATCTCTGCAGGAGCCATGCTGAGCTGGGCTCTTCTATCCTGGGGCCCTGGGGGTTGTGCTGGGCTCTTCTATCTGGGGGCCTCTGTGGCTGAGCTGGGCTCTTCTATCCAGGGCCCCTGGGGATGAGCTGGGCTCTTCTATCCAGGGACCCTGGGGCTGAGCTGGGCTCTTCTATCCGGGGGCCCTTTGGGTTGTGCTGGGCTCTTCTATCCGGGGGCCCTGGGGGTTGTGCTGGGCTCTTCTATCCGGGGCCCCTTGGGCTGAGCTGGGCTCTTCTATCTGGCGGCCCCTGGGGCTGAGCTGGGCTCTTCTATCCGGGGGCCCTGGTGCTGAGCTGGGCTCTTCTATCCGGGGGCCCCTTGGGGGCTGAGCTGGGCTCTTCTATCCTGAGGTTGAGCTGGACTCTTCTATCCGGGGCCCCTTGGGGTAAGCTGGGCTATTCTATCCAGGGGCCCCTGGGGCTGAGCTGGACTCTTCTATCCTCAGGCTCCAGGGGGGGCTGAGCTGTATCCAGGGCCCCTGGGGCTGAGCTGGTCTATTCTCTCCGGGGGCCCCTGGGGAGGGCTGGACTCTGCTATCTGGTGCTGAGCTGGGCTCTTCTATCCAGCACCCCAGGGCTCTTCTATCCGGGTGCCCCTGGGGCTGAGCTATACTCTTCTATCCGGGGGCCCTTGGGGCTGAGCTGGGCTCTTCTATCCGGGGGCCCCTGGGGCTGAGCTTTACTCTTCTATCTGGGGGTCCTCTGGGCTGAGCTGGGCTCTTCTATCTGGGGGCCCCTGGGGTTGAGCTGGGCTCTTCTATCTGGGGGCCCCTGGGGATGAGCTGGGGTCTTTGATCGGGGGCCCCCGGGGCTGAGCTGGGCTCTTCTATCCGGGGGCCCTGGGGACTGAGCTGGGCTCTTCTGTCTGGGGGCCTCTGGGGGGGGGTCTGGGCTCTTCTATCCGGGGCCTCTGGAGCTAAGCTATACTCTTCTATCTGGGGGCCCTTGGGGCTGAGCTGGGCTTTTCTATCTGGGGGCCCCTGGGGCTGAGCTGGGCTCTTCTATATCGGGGCCCTGGTGCTGAGCTGGGCTCTTCTATCCGGGGGCCTCTGGGGCTGAGCTGAGCTCTTCTATCTGGGGGCCCCTGGGGCTGAGCTGGGCTCTTCTATCTGGGGGCCCTGGGGCTGATCTGGGCTCTTCGATCTGGGGGCCCCTGGGGCTGAGATGTGCTCTTCTATCCGGGGCCCCTGGGACCGAGCTGGTCTATTCTATCCGGTGGCTCCTGGGGAGGGCTGGGCTCTTCTATCCAGGGCTCCAGGGCTCTTCTATCCGGGGCCCCTTTGGCTGAGCTATACTCTTCTATCCGGGGCCCCTGGGGCTGAGCTGGGCTCTTCTATCCAGGGGCCCTAGGGGCTGAGCTGGGCTCTTCTATCCACGGGCCTCTGTGGGGGCTGAGCTCTTCTATCTTGGGCCCCTGGGGCTGTGCTATACTCTTCTATCCGGGGGCACTTGGGGCCGAGCTGGGCTCTTCTATCCGGGGCCCCTGGGGCTGAGCTGGGCTCTTCTCTCTGGGGGCCCTGGTGCTGAGCTGGTCTCCTCTATCTGGGGGCCTCTGGGGCTGAGCTGCGCTCTTCTATCCGGGGGCCCCTGGGGCTGAGCTTGTCTATTCTATCCGGGCGCCCCTGGGGAGAGCTGCGCTCTTCTATCCGGGCCACTTGTGCTGAGCTAGTCTATTCTATCTGGGGGCCCTGGAGCTGAGCTGGGCCCTTCTATCCGGGGGCCTCAGGGGCTGAGCAGGGCTTTTCTATCTGGGGCCCAAGGGGCTGAGCGGGGCTCTTTTATCCGGGGCCCCTGGGGCTGAGCTGGGCTCTTCTATCTGGGGGCCCTGGTGCTGAGCTGGTCTCCTCTATCTGGGGGCCTCTGGGGCTGAGCTGAGCTCTTCTATCCGGGGGCCCCTGGGGCTGAGCTTGTCTATTCTATCCGGGGGCCCCTGGGGAGAGCTGCGCTCTTCTATCCGGGGCCACTTGTGCTGAGCTAGTCTATTCTATCTGGGGGCCCTGGAGCTGAGCTGGGCCCTTCTATCCGGGGGCCTCAGGGGCTGAGCAGGGCTTTTCTATCTGGGGCCCAAGGGGCTGAGCGGGGCTCTTTTATCCTGGGCCCCTGGGGCTGAGCTGGGCTTTTCAATCTGGGGGCCCTGGGCTGAACTGGGCTCTTCTATCTGGGGGCCCTGAGGCTGAGCTGGGCTCTTCTATCCGGGGGCACCTGGGGCTAAGCTGTGCTCTTCTATCAAGGGATCCTGTGGCTGAGCTGGGGTCTTCTATCCGGGGCCCCTGGGGGCTGAGCTGGGCTCTTCTATCCAAGGCCCCTGGGGCAGAGCTGGGCTCTTCTATCTGGGGGCCCCTTAGGATGAGCTGGTCTCTTCTATCCGGGGGCCCCTGGGGCTGAGATGGGCTCTTCTGTCCGGAGCCCCTGGGGCTGCTTCTATCCGGGGCCCCTCTGGTTGAGCTGGGCTCTTCTATCCAGGGGCCCCTGGGGCTGAGCTTAGCTCTTCTATCCGGGGGCCTCTGGGTTTGATCGAGGCTCTTTTATCTGGGGTCCCTTGGTTTGAGCTGGGCTATTCTATCCATGGGCCCCTGGGGCTGAGCTGGGCTCTTCTATCCGGGGCCCCTGGGGCTGAGCTGGGCTCTTCTATCCGGGGGCCCTGAGGCTCACCTGGGCTCTTCTATCTGGGGCTGCAGGGGCTGAGCTGGGCTCTTCTATCCGGGGGCCCTGCGGCTGAGCTGGTCTTTTCTATCCGGGGGCCCCTGGGACTGAGCTGGGCTCGTCTATCCGGGGGCCCTGGGGGGATTTCCTTCGGGCCCTGGGGGTGTTTGTGGGCATCATGTATGTTAAAGAGGGGATATGTGTGCTGCATCTTACTGCACTGTGAGGGATCTGTGCACTGCGGTGCATTCTTACTGCACTGTGAGGGATCTGTGCACTGTGGTGCATCTTGCTGCACTGTGAGGGATCTGTGCACTGTGGTGCATCTTGCTGCACTGTGAGGGATCTGTGCACTGCGGTGCATCGTGCTGCACTGTGAGGGATCTGTGCACTGTGGTGCATCTTACTGCACTGTGAGGGACCTGTGCACTGTGGTGTATCTTGCTGCACTCTGAGGGATCTGTGCACTGTGGTGCATCTTGCTGCACTGTGAGGGATCTGTGCACTGTGGTGCATCTTGCTGCACTGTGAGGGATCTGTGCACTGTGGTGCATCTTACTGCACTGTGAGGGATCTGTGCACTGTGGTGCATCTTGCTGCTCTGTGAGGGATCTGTGCACTGTGGTGCATCTTGCTGCACTGGGAGGGATCTGTGCACTGCGGTGCATCTTGCTGAACTGTGAGGGATCTGTGCACTGTGGTGCATCTTGCTGCACTGTGAGGGATCTGTTCACTGTGGTGCATCTTGCTGCTCTGTGAGGGATCTATGCACTGTGGTGCATCTTGCTGCACTGTGAGGGATCTGTGCACTGTGGTGCATCTTGCTGCACTGTGAGTGATCTATGCACTCTGGTGCATCTTGCTGCACTGTGAGGGATCTGTGCACTCTGGTGCATCTTGCTGCACTCTGAGGGATCTGTGCACTGTGGTGCATCTTGCTGCACTCTGAGGGATCTGTGCACTGTGGTGCATCTTGCTGCACTGTGAGGGATCTGTGCACTGTGGTGCATCTTGCTGCACTGTGAGGGATCTGTGCACTGTGGTGCATCTTGCTGCACTGTGAGGGATCTGTGGACTGTGGTGCATCTTGCTGCACTGTGAGGGATCTGTGCACTGTGGTGCATCTTGCTGCACTGTGAGGGATCTCTGCACTGTGGTGCATCTTGCTGCACTGTGAGGGATCTGTGCACTGTGGTGCATCTTGCTGCACTGTGAGGGATCTGTGCACTGTGGTGCATCTTGCTGCACTGTGAGGGATCTGTGCACTGTGGTGCATCTTGCTGCACTGCGAGGGATCTGTGCACTGTGGTGCATCTTACTGCACTGTGGGGAATCTGTGGACTGTTCACTCATTGTCATGACACCATCCACTGAGGGAGAAATCAGTGACTGTCAAACCTGATTGTTCTGTCTTATGAAGTTATTGAGACTGTAATCTACTTGTTGGTTTATTTTATAAGTGAACCTTTTGAAGGGAGTGAGCGGGTAAACAAAGCAGACAAATGTAAAACTTAATTTGGTGCAGAGTCGGAAAGTTGTTTGAATACACACAGTCCTACCAAATATAATAAATTACCCACAGAAACAGGAAAAACAGAAAACATTGCCCAGTTTAATTATAGCAGTTTCTTACATATAATTAATGAAATTCAGGCTATTTCCAATTCACTCCTAAAGACTGGAGGCGGCGGTTCCGTCAGCGGCCACCAGAGGGCGCTCCTCGCCTGCTGATGAAACCCACTGAGCTGCACATTGGATGAAAGAGATAAGGGTTTCCTCTTCCGGGTCAGCGGCGGCAGAGACAGCACCAGTAGCTGCGGTGACATCACTTCCAGCCTCTCCTGGTGTTTGCAGCCTGCAGCAGAGGAGGAAGGAACCATTGTCTGTCTCTGCAGTTACCTCCATCTGCAGACCCCCCCCTCAGACCCCAGATCTGCCCCTCCCACCCTCAGACCCCAGGGGGAGGAGAGAGCCTGGACATGTCTGCACAGGTCTCCGCTCAGGTAGGAGATTGTCAGCACCTTCTGCTGTGTTTGTAGAAATAGACTAAATAATCCTGGAGGGAATCTCTGCAGGAGCCGGGCTGAGCTGGGCTCTTCTATCCGTGGGCCCTGGGGGTTGTGCTGGGCTCCTCTATCCGGGGCCCCTTGGTCTGAGCTGGGCTCTTCTATCCGGCGGCCCCTGGGGCTGAGCTGGGCTCTTCTATCCTGGGGCTGAGCTGGGCTCTTCTATCCTGGGGCTGAGCTGGTCTCTTCTATCCGGGGCCCCTTGGGCTGAGCTGGGCTCTTCTATCCAGGGGCCCCTGGGGCTGAGCTGGGCTCTTCTATCCAGGACCCCAGGGCTCTTCTATCCGGGGTCCCCTGGGGCTGAGCTATACTCTTCTATCCGGGGGCCCTTGGGGCTGAGCTGGGTTCTTCTCTCCGGGGGCCCCTGGGGCTGAGCTATACTCTTCTATCCGGGGGCCCTTGGGGCTGAGCTGGGCTCTTCTATCCGGGGGCCCTAGGGCTGAGCTGGGCCCTTCTATCTGTGGGCCTCTGGGGCTGAGCTGGGCCTTTCGATCTTGGGGCCCCTGGGGCTGAGCTGGGCTCCTCTATCCAGGGGCCCCTGGGGATGAGCTGGGCTCTTCTATCCGGGGCCCTTGGGATCAGCTGGGTTCTTCTATCCGGGGGCCCCTGGGGATGAGCTGGGCTCTTCTCCATGGGGGCATCTGGGGCTGAGCTGGGCTCTTCTATCCGGGGGCCCTGGGGAGATTTCCTTCGGGCCCTGGGGGTGTTTGTGGGCATCATGTATGTTAAAGAGGGGATCTGTGCGCTGCATCTTAATGCACTGTTATGAATATGTGCACTGCGGTGCATTCTTGCTGCACTGTGAGGGATCTGTGCAATGTGGTGCATCTTGCTGCACTGTGAGGGATCTGTGCACTGTGGTGCATCTTGCTGCTCTGTGAGGGATCTGTGCACTGTGGTGCATCTTGCTGCACTGTGAGGGATCTGTGCACTGTGGTGCATCTTGCTGCTCTGTGAGGGATCTGTGCACTGTGGTGCATCTTGCTGCACTGTGAGGGATCTGTGCACTGTGGTGCATCTTGCTGCTCTGTGAGTGATCTGTGCACTGTGGCGCATCTTGCTGCACTGTGAGGGATCTTTGCACTGTGGTGCATCTTGCTGCACTGTGAGGGATCTGTGCACTGTGGTGCATCTTTCTGCACTGCGTGGGATCTGTGCACTGTGGTGCATCTTGCTGCACTGTGAGGGATCTTTGCACTGTGGTGCATCTTGCTGAACTGTGAGGGATCTGTGCACTATGGTGCATCTTGCTGCACTGTGAGGGATCTGTGCACTGTGGTGCATCTTGCTGCACTGTGAGGGATCTGTGCACTGTGGTGCATCTTGCTGCACTGTGAGGGATCTGTGCACTGTGGTGCATCTTGCTGCATTGTGAGGAATCTGTGCACTGTGGCGCATCTTGCTGCACTGTGAGGGATCTGTGCACTGTGGTGCATCTTGCTGCACTGTGAGGGATCTGTGGACTGTTCACTCATTGTCATGACACCATCCACTGAGGGAGAAATCAGTGACTGTCAAATCTGATTGTTCTGTCTTATGAAGTTATTGAGACTGTAATCTACTTGTTTGTTTATTTTATAAGTGAACCTTTTGAAGGGAGTGAGCGGGTAAACAAAGCAGCCAAATGTAAAACTTAATTTGGTGCAGAGTCGGAAAGTTGTTTGAATACACACAGTCCTACCAAATAAAAAAAATTACCCACAGAAACAGGAAAAACAGAAAACATTGTCCAGTTTAATTCTAGCCGTTTCTTACAGCTAATTAATGAAATTCAGGCTATTTCCAATTCACTCCTAAAGACTGGAGGTGGCGGTTCCGTCAGCGGCCACCAGAGGGCGCTCCTCGCCTGCTGATGAAACCCACTGAGCTGCACATTGGATGAAAGGGATAACTGTTTCCTCTTCCGGGTCAGCGGCGGCAGAGACAGCACCAGGAGCTGCGTGACATCACTTCCAGCCTCTCCTGGTGTTTGCAGCCTGCAGCAGAGGAGGAAGCAGCCCTGTCTGTTTATGCAGTTACCTCCATCTGCAGACCCCCCTTTAACCCCAGATCTGCACCTCCCACCCCCAGACCCCAGGGGGAGGAGAGAGCCTGGACATGTCTACACAAGTCTCTGCTCAGGTAGGAGATTGTCAGCACCTTCTGCTGTGTTTGTAGAAATAGACTGAGTAATCCTGGAGAGAATCTCTGCAGGAGCCGGGCTGAGCTGGGCTCTTCTATCCGGGGCCCCTGGGGCTGAGCTGGGCCCTTCTAGGGGAGCCCCTGTGGCTGAGCTCGGCTCTTCCATCCGGGGGTGTTAGACGGGGACCTGGAGGGTCGGCCAGGCACAAGGGGAGAGGCCTCCGGTGAGGGCCGTCTCCAGCAATCGTACAGACAAGTAACTTCCACCCCACAGATGGACACCACACGAAGATCAGATTAACACCTTTTATAGGCAGTTCTTGAGTAAGGTAGTACGATACAAGGAGATCAGGACACGATGATCCTCTCAATTCTAGTCTCTAGTAGGTAAAGGGGGTAGCGGGACAGTCTTGGTACCTACGGGTACTGAGGTGAAACGGTGGTAGCTCACAATCCTCGAGCTCGGCGTTCGGACGGGTCGGACCGCGGTAGCGCCAGCAGGTCCCGAAGAGGTCGTAGGTGGCAACGGGCCGCGGCAGCGCCAGCAGGTCCCAACGAGGATGACGGTTACAACGGGCCGCGGCAGCGCCAGCAGGTCCCACGAGGATGGAAGTTGTACCGGGCCGCGGCAGCGCCAGCAGGTCCCACGAGGATGAAGGTTGCAGAAGGCCGCGGCAGCGCCAGCAGGCAGGACGATAGTTCACAAGGCAGGGCTGCGGCAGCGCCAGCAGTCCGTCAAGGATGAGTTCTTCTCGGTGTCTCTCGACTCCAGGATACAACTGCCTTCCTGCTCTGGGGCTGCCTCAGTTATAGGTCTGGCGCCCTTTGATGTCCGGACCCTCGCACTGGGAGGTCGGGAGGACCGGGATGAGGGAGTCCAGACACCCAGCAGGGGGGTGGAGCCAGCACCCAGGAAGGCTGGGGGCGATCGGCACCTGGCGGGGGAGAGCCATCGACACTTCTTCCTCCCATTAACCTGCCAAGTGGTCCGTTCATCTCCTGGGTGGATGGTGGTGCCGGGATGTCGGGGCCTGGCCAGGCCCAGGGTTGGGGTCGAGCTGAGGCCACGCGGCCCCGTGGTGCAGTGTCCAAGATGGCGGCTGGGCTGGGCAATGGGGCTGACGGGGGCCAGGGCCCGTGGCACAGAGATATCCGGGAGCAGGCGTCCCGGAGGGGACGGGTTGCGGGTTGCTTCTGCGGGTAGCACCCGGAGAGCCGGTGTCTGGGCCCTGTCATGCGGGGAGGGAGCGAGCCCTTCGTGGGGCCTGTCCAACATGCGTCCCCCCCAGCTGAAGGCGGGGAGAGTCACCCATCCTCTTGGGGACTCTCCTCGTCGAGGCGGAAAAAGCGGGACAGGCCATCCGCGTTGGCGTGGTCTTGGCCAGGGCGATGCTCCACAGTGAAGTCCATCCCCTGCAGGGAGATGGACCATCGCAATAGTTTGGGGTTCTCCCCCCGCATTTGCATTAGACATTGCAGGGGCCGATGATCTGTTTGTACCCGGAAGTGGGTTCCGAAGAGGTAAGGCCGGAGCTTCTTGTGGGCCCATACCACTGCGAAGGCCTCTCGCTCAATGGTGCTCCAGCGCTGTTCTCGGGGCAGGAGGCGTCTGCTGATGAAGGCCACTGGTTGGTCGACTCCCTCGGGGTTCAGTTGGGAGAGGACGGCCCCGATGCTATGGTCTGAGGCATCAGTCTGGACGATGAACTCACGGCTGTAGTCGGGGGCCTGGAGCACAGGAGCGGTGCACATGGCGGCCTTCAGCCTCTCGAAGGCCGCTTGACAGTCGGGAGTCCAGTTGACTGTTTTTGGGTTGGTCTTGGATGTGAGTTCCGTGAGGGGCCGAACAATGCTGCCATAGTCCTTCACGAACCGCCGATAGTATCCGGTGAGCCCCAAGAAGACTCGGACCTCGGTTTGGGTTACGGGGGGGCGCCAGGACTGGATGGCAGCAATCTTGAGCTGGAGGAGGGCCACCAGACCGCTCCCCACTTGGTGTCCGAGGTAGGTCACGGACCCCTGGCCGATTTGGCACTTGCTGGCCTTGATTGTGAGGCCGACCTGTTGGAGGGCCTGCAGGACCCCTCGGAGGTGGCGGAGGTGGTCTGACCAGTGGCGGCTATACACCGCGATGTCGTCCAGGTATGCGGTGCTGAACTCTTCGAGGCCCGCCAATACCTGGTTCACAAGTCGTTGAAACGTGGCTGGAGCGTTTTTCATGCCGAATGGCATCACTCTGAAATGGTAGTGTCCATCCGGGGTGGAGAAAGCGGATCGTTCTTGTGCCCTGGGGGTGAGGCCGATCTGCCAGTAGCCCGCCGTCAGGTCGAAGATGCTTAGGTAGCGGGCCGCCCCCATGCGGTCAACTAGTTCGTCGGCTCGGGGAATGGGGTGAGCGTCGGTTCGGGTGACAGCGTTCAGACCCCGATAGTCGACGCAGAACCGGAGCTCGGGTGTGGTGCCCGGGGCCGCAGCTTTGGGGACCAGTACAACCGGGCTGGCCCAGGGGCTGTCCGAGGGTTCGATGACTCCGAGGGCGAGCATCTTGGAGACTTCTTCTTGGATGCAGGTGCGTACCCGATCTGGTACTCGGTACGGCCGGTGTCGGATAGGAGGACTGTCGCCAGTGTCCACGTCGTGCAGGCACCAGGGGGTGACCCCGGGTGTGAGGGAGAATAGGCTTGCAAATTGCAGCAGGAGGGCCCGACAGTCTTGGCCCTGCTCCGGGGTCAGGGCCTCGGAGAGTTGGACCCCGTCCACTGAACCATCTTTTTCCCCGGTCCCCAGTAGGTCAGGGAGGGGCTCGGAGTCCTCTTCCGCTCCACTGTCTGTGGCCATCAGCAGGCTGAGCTCCGAGCGCACGAAGTGGGGTTTGAGTCTGTTGGCGTGGAGGACCCGGAGGGTGTTCCGGGGGGATTCCATGTCGATGAGGTAGGTGACGGGGCTCTTACGCTCGATCACCTTGAAGGGCCCCGTCCACTTGTCCTGTAAGGCACAGGGTTCTGTGGAAAAGTAAATTTTGCCATGTTCTGTGTCCCTACGCCTCATCCATCATATGTTATGTGTGCATGACCAATATGCATATGTTATTCCCCATTTCTGATTAAAGACGCAATTACAGTTGTGTCCACCTCTAGTATGTTAGTTTCCAGTCCTCGTGAATACTACGAATATCAGGCCTATGTAAGTAATGTTGCCACGTTTCTCAGTGTGCACGTTATTCAATTATAAAGTCCCCGTTTCCAGGCCTCAAAAAGGGCCCGGACCACAGATTCAGCTCCTGTCTCCTGAAAGCCTCGCTGAGGAGCGATGCAGCCCCCACCTGTATCCTCGACCCTTCACTTACTTCCTGCCTTGCAGTGCCCGGTGCACCCCGGCTCTGCCTCTGAGTCTGCCAAAAGTATGTTATAGTTCCTGCTATCAGTTCAGTCCTCCTCCTCTGCATTCCTAAGCTACTGAACTGCATCAATAGTTTCCGTCATTGTCTAGCCTTCTCGTCTCCACGTAAGAGAAATACTGTATTTAATGGTCATTTTATATTCTTCACGTACTACATGTAGAATAATGCATGGTCCAGTCTTAGAATCAAGTTAGCCTCTCCCCTCATGACTTCTAGTTTATATCAACATGTTCCCTAAACATTAGATACCAGATAGGGTTTAGGTACATGTCGCTCCGACCCTCCAGACTCTAGTCTCTGCTCCTAGCACAGAGTTCGTAGCCCCCAGCTTCTCCTAGTAACACGTCATTGCTAGTTTTCGCGCACCATTAGGTTAGAGGTCCCGGCTCCTTAGGTAGCCCCCTCCAATGTTTCCGCCCATTCATGACATATTCTGTTACGTTTTGCATCACATGTCTAAGTAAACTCCCAGTTACACCTCTTATTACTGTTATCTCTCGCGACTGCTACGCGTCACGCCTTCTACTCCACCCACTGTTACGCCTATTGCAATGTAATGCTATGTGTTTGCGCTATGTATATAAGTCAATGTTTTGTTATTAAATGTTAGCGCGCTCATCCCAGACCTAGCCCCGGCAGCTGCCGGGCCTTATTGTCCTATTCCCATGCAGGTTGTCCTGATCCTGTCCTTATGCTGTAATAAACCTGCAGAAACTCCTACTACCTCGAATCTTGACTCTTATTTTATTGAGCTATCTGTTATGCTATAAGTCTAGTCAAAAATAGGGTATTATTTATTTATTTACCACATAATGGCGCCCGAACAGGGACTTGCCCTTTCCCCACGCGTCGGTGAAGCCACGCCGACCCCCTGACCCTCTGCAGTCGTGACGGAACCATACTGGCCAAGTGCAGATATTTCTGCTTCAAGTATCCCTCAGGCCCACGGAGGAGACGGAGGAGGCGGTCCAGCATCCGAACGAGACGGTGGAGGAACGCGGCGAGTCCCGACCAGAGCCCAAGCCGAGAGTCCAAGGTCCGAGGTATCCGGAGGCCCACCCGTAACTGAAGTCCGAAGTCCGAAGTTCGTCGTCGTCGTCCAGTCCAGTCCGAGGCTTTCCGTTCCGTGCTGCCCGGTGAGTACCATTGCTGGGGTAGTGTCTAGACAGGGTCAGTCTAAATTGACTCCTGGTCCGTGGGTTGGTGGTACCCAAGCCCACAAACGAAGTGTTCACCTAGGTGGATACGGGTCTTGATGTGTTCCTTTATGGGACCGGTATGTTCCGTACTGTTATAGCAGTGCATCCAGTAACTCTAGTCTGTTCCGTTCTCGAGAATTCTGTTCTGTTTTCAGTATTTTCAGGTAGTATTCTGTTCGAACTGTTATTTATAATGTTGTTTAATGTATTTCCAATGTCGTGGTATGCCTGAATTGTTTTCCCAATTGTTATTGTTTTTCGTGTATTGTATTGTGTTCCGATTCAAGTCTAGAATGCCGCTCTTTTCCAAGTTACGTCAGTTAAAAACTAGAAAGGGTCTGCTGGAAGCAGCAGTTCCTGTTCCGCCTAGGGATAGTCCAGGTCACTTTATGTATCAGAAACATGGCATAAGCGCCATATTGTATCTAGATTTATGGGTAGAGTATACCAAACAGTTAGAAGAAAAGTATAGATGGCCCGTATCGGGTACATGGGATGCCGAATGTATCATGCGAGTAGAAGAAGCATTATGGAAAAAGAAAGTCAGACAGTCACAGAAAGATGCCATCGAGTTATGGCGTAAGGAAGCGCATAGAAGAACGGAAAAGGAAGTCAGAAAGTCAGAGTTAAGTAGAGAATCCCAAGAACGAGCCCAAGAAAGAGAATTAATCGAGATAGGTGAACAAGTTAAAGCCGAACAGTCAGACAGACAGAGGCATGCCCTCATTAAGGGTATGTATCCTCTCCTTGCCGAAGGCTTGCCAAAAGCGACCCCAGAGGCATCCAGTAATTTCCCGCCACCATTAGTTCCGACCAAGCTACGTCACAAACCGACCGCAGCTGATATTTTTATTTCGTCCTATTTGGATGACACAGTTCCAGAATATGCAAATCCAGTTCGCGCTCCGCCTGTCCCTGTAAATCAGGCACTTCCCGTTCCTCCAGACACCGGAGTACCTGTTACGGTACCCCCGGGTCAGCCAGCCATACAAGTTCAGCCCACGTTACAATTACCGACCCTGCAAGCACGAAGAATGTCAGTCGACGATTCTAGTCTAGGAGCCGCAGGAGGAGGTCCTCCTCAAACCCCGCCGCCTCACAAGCGTTTGTCAGCACTCGAATTACATGCTCAAGCATCACAGCGTACTCCAAAAAGTAATAAGTCTGTTACAGAAATCAGACAAGCCCTTGCCGAATGTGTCTATGACACAGTCCCAGGCGAGTATAATATGGTTTTATATTCTGTACGCGTAAGAAGGGTGACCGAGTACCTAGTCACCTTACCAAATATGAAAGAAGATCTAGACAGAATATATCGTTTCATCCGTACAGGGGATGATCCAGAAAGTATTGGCGAAATTATGTCTCAAAGGAAAGCCGAGATTCAGCTCATGATATTAAAGTTCCTGATCAATTGTTTAATAAGAGAACAAGATTACCCGTCTAAAGATCCCGCCGAAATGAGAATCCTGACAAGGTGGAGTGATAATATAGCCGAGGGTAAGCACAAGACCATTAGTGCCATGGAAAGTATGTACAAGAAAATTCGTAAAGAAATAATAAGGTTACACGAACAGCGTAAAGCAGCACAAGTAAGCGAGAAAGAAAGTGTCTCTGATCCTGAAGAGGAAGACGAGAATCCCGCCAGAATAGCGTATGTAGGAAAATCCAGATTTCCAGATCGCCATTCACGTCCAGAACCCAAGTCTATTTTTCATCATCCAGCACCAGAACGAGGTTCTCTAGAACAAGTATTTCAAGCTACCGATCACATTCTGAAATCACGAGTCGGATATAGCGAATTGAGTACCATGCATGAACAAGAACTAGCCCGATCAGCAGTCCGATGGATTACTGATTCTACCACTTTTCCAGACGAAATAGTGGCACAAATGTTTCTGAAATTGCCCCCAGCCGAGCAACGACTGGTGGGTATGTATATGATCCAACACATCATTACCCTGTATGAGGGTCAACATTCTGATCCAGGTCCGTTACATGATATCCTGAACGAGTTACTCCAGTACAGATGGAGAGGTCTAGGTACCGATTTAATTAGTGTCATTCTAGAACAGCGCCACAAGTATAGAACGTTCCTGAACCCGCATTTTGTTCATGTCTCACCCCCGGAAAGTAAACCATTCTACATAGACAGACAGAATCCGCTACGAGAAGTCCACCCAGTCCAAGGGGCGGGTGGCGTAATGCAACGAGTGTTTGTATACACTCCGATATCAAAGATGGAACTTCTTGAAATGAAGAAATTAATCCCCTGTCATGACAAAGATCCAGCAGGGTTCCATCGAGAATTAAAAGACATGCTCCGTATGGGAGAATACACTTACCCAGATATCATTAAAATGTTAAAGGTCCTGCTACCCGCAGGGGTGTATGAAAAGTTAAAAGAAAAAGAATGGGAGGTGGGAGAGAAAAAGATCGATTGGGCAGCTCTAGAAGCTGAAGACAAGGCACGAGTACCAGGTACCGGTCTTGGAGATAAATGTAAAGAATTACCAGAATTATTGATTCACGTTTTACCCAGATTATTGACAACTAGGAAAGAAGACTGGGATGCAATCTCAGCCTGTAAACAGAAACAAGATGAGGATATTAGTGATTTTTATTCTAGATTTGAGAAATGTTTCAGTATTAACAGTGGTCTCAAGACAAGTAGTGAGTCATACCCTCATCTTTTCGTTACCAAATTAGTCGAGAATTCAAGTCCACAAGTTAAAAACCGAGTTTTGAAAGTCGAAAGCACCTGGCAAGCAAATACTCCGTCCCAGATGCTCCAGATGCTTCAGTATCACCAGAATAGAATCAGAGAAGAGCAAGAACACGAAAGAAAACGTATGAAAGACACAAAAATGAAAGTGCTAGTTGCACAGTCTATTCCTCAAAACAGTCAGAAGAGAGCTCCCGTTAAAGGGAACTGCAACTATTGTAAACAGCCAGGTCATTTTATAAACGAGTGTGCAGTTCTGAAGCACAACATAGCTACTGGTAAGACTAAAGAAAGACCACGTCCGCCGAGACAAGAACAAGTTTCACAGACTCCTCAGTCACAGAATGCACTACAGACAGTTACCGTACCGCAGCCTATTGCTGCAACACAGCACGTTACATCGCAGATGTACCAGTATGCACAGTCCGAGTATCCAGAGTACCAGTCATATTCATGAAACAGCCTAGAGAGGGAGGTAGGCTTGCCTCTCATCGAGATACCTGTAGACCAAGAAGGTCCCTATGTTCATAGTCAAGTATTAGGGAAAGACAGAAAGTTTTTGATCGATACAGGGGCAAGTAGGACCACAATTAGTCACGCCGAAGTTCCAGGGGCTCCGCTCTCAGGCTCAAGAAATGTTTCCCTTGGATTTTCAGGAAAACCCATAGTTAATGAAATATCTAAGCCAGTTACTCTAGAGGTAGGTCCATTGTCCCGTACTACTGATCTGTTACTTACTAAGTCATGTCCAGAAAATCTATTAGGTATTAAGACATTGAAAGAATTAGGTGCAGTTATTTGCTGTTCCCCAGAGGGAATACGTCTGTTCCTACGTGACTTTAAGGGTCACTATGTATTACGAGATTTTGATTCAAGATTGTCTAATGTTCCGCAGCATTTATGGGCGCAAGGTCCAACTGATGTAGGTTACATGCAAATCACACCCTATCGTGTGACTCTCAAACCAGGTGTAGTGTTACCACGAATCAGGCAGTACAGATTGCCACCTGAGGCTGTAGCAGCCTTATCCAAAATTATTGACGAGCTCATGGCTCAAGGAGTAGTTGTAGAAACTGACTCCAATGTGTGTAATTCTCCGATCATTCCAGTCATGAAACGTACTGATCCAAATGCACCCCCAGTATATCGATTAGTGATTGATTTACGAGAGCTTAACAAATGTATTATTCCTCAGTACCCAGTTGTTCCAGACATTTCTTCCCTGTTAACAGCCATTGATTCCGAAGCCATGTTTTTCACTGTTATTGACCTCAAGAATGCATTTTTTAGTGTTCCAATTCATCCAGACAGCCAGTTTCTTTTCGGATTTTGTTTAAATGGAAGGAGCTATATGTTTACACGCGCTCCTCAAGGTTTCACAGAAAGCCCTAGTATTTACAGTCAAGCACTCAAGAGACAACTAGACAACATTCACATGCCAACTGACACTGCCCTGCTCCAGTATGTCGATGATCTACTGATCACAGCCCGTTCTGAACGTGACTGCGAGCGAGCATCACTTACAGTTCTGTATTTTCTAGCCGAGATGGGGCACAAGGTGTCACCTTCGAAGCTTCAATTCTGTGTCCAGCAAGTGGTATACTTAGGACACTTGCTGTCCAAGAGGGGTAGGCAGTTGACACCCGACCGTATCCAGTTAATAGCGAGTCTTCCCCAGCCCAGAACCCAGAAGGAGGTACGTGCCTTTATCGGCCTTACTTCTTATTGTAGACAATGGATTCCCCAGTATGCATTCCTAGCCAAGCCACTGATACAGTTAACGACACAGGAGGCAGCCGTATCGACTGTCCTCCCTTGGACATCTGACCATACACTTAGTTTCAACGAGTTAAAGAAAGCCCTATGTCAAGCTCCAGTTCTAGCTACACCGAACTACAGTAAGCCTTTTACACTTTTCGTTACTGAACGCGAAGGTACAGCATTATCTGTCCTCACACAAGATCAAGCAGGTCAATACAAGCCCTGTGCTTATTTTTCGAGCACATTAGATCCAGTCGCCCAGGCGTTGCCTGCGTGCCTCAAGTCAGTTGCAGCCACAGCACTAGCTATCAGACAAAGTGATTCTATAGTTTTAGGACATTCCCTGACAGTACAAGTTCCACATTCAGTAGAAGTTCTTTTAAACCGAACACAATCTCAGCACTTGACAATTGCACGTTTAACAGGTTATGAATTGACACTGTTCCAGCCACACATAGAAATTAGACGCTGCAACGTCCTGAATCCTGCTACACTGTTACCATCAGTTAGTTCAAATCCAGACACACATGATTGTGTGGAAGTAGTTAACATTACGACAAAGCCAAGACAAGACCTGACAGATATTCCGTTACCAGATCCTGACCTGACACTTTATGTGGATGGTTCATGTATGAGAACTAGTACAGGAGAACTAGTCGCCGCGTATGCAGTGACTACTGACACTGAAGTTATTGAGACACACCGTATTGATATTCTGTCCGCTCAAGCAGCAGAGCTAGTTGCTCTGACACAAGCCTGTATACATGCCAAGAACCTGAAGGTTAATGTTTACACAGATTCACGTTACGCATTCGGAGTTGTACACGACTTCGGAGTGCTCTGGCAGGAGAGAGGTTTTATGACTTCTCATGGAACCAAGATTCAGCATGGTCTCCTTATTCAAGCCCTGTTAGATGCTATACATTTACCGACATCTATTGCTATCATGAAGTGCAAAGCACATACGAAAGTCACTGACATTATTTCCCAAGGTAATGATTTAGCAGACCGCACAGCCAAGCTTACAGCACAGACTCCAGACATTCCAGTTAATCAGACACAGACACATACTCCAGACTCACCCGCTATTTCAGTACTACCAGTCAAAGGCGAATTATGTGTCCGTAGTTATGGTTCTGTACATATAGGTCATAGTGAATGTACTACTGTTATCAAGTATAGTGACAGTGGGAAATCTATTTTCCAAGCTTCACGTCATTCTTATTTTATTTGTGGTCAAACTGCATATGTCCGTCTGCCCCTCGATTGGGAGGGAACCTGTTACATTGCTTTCCTACTGCCACCTGTTTTCCTAGCCCCACCTGACTATCATAGGAATTCTTTCTTAGTACACACTAGACACAAGAGAAATCTCCCGATTATCGATTATACTGAAACCGCCGCAGAGCAATTCATTGATATAGATAAAGGTGTTTTCCCTTATTTAGGTACAGTTGTAAATAGTAAGCTAATCCGTAGGTTAACAAGAACCCTTGAAGCAGTAGTAGATGAGACTGCCTCCGCTCTAGGTAATTTAACTGAAGAGCAATCCTTTATGAGAATTGTCGTTTTACAGAATCGTCTCGTCCTTGACGTCATACTGGCCGATAGGGGCGGGGCCTGTAGAATTCTCGGATCCAGTTGTTGTATTTTCATTCCAAATAACGCGCCGTCTGTTTATTCAGCTATAACCAGACTCCATAAAATTGCCCATCTGTTACACCAAGACCCAGGCACCTGGACATGGTCCGGTTGGTTCTGGAATATAATTTCCGCGTGGGGTTGGAAAGTCCTGTCCTTTTTAGGTATTGCAGTAGCGATCATATTTAGCTGCTGCCTCTGTATACAATGTGGCCCTGCGATTTGCAGCATGTGTGCTACCTCTTGTATTCCCAGTCCCAAGCCCCGTTCTAAATCTCGTTCCAAGGCAATTCGAGACGAGCAAATGGTACTGTATGAAATGATAGATGGTATCATGAATATTGATGTTTCCTGATGAAAACGTAGTGACAAGGAGGGAATGTGGAAAAGTAAATTTTGCCATGTTCTGTGTCCCTACGCCTCATCCATCATATGTTATGTGTGCATGACCAATATGCATATGTTATTCCCCATTTCTGATTAAAGACGCAATTACAGTTGTGTCCACCTCTAGTATGTTAGTTTCCAGTCCTCGTGAATACTACGAATATCAGGCCTATGTAAGTAATGTTGCCACGTTTCTCAGTGTGCACGTTATTCAATTATAAAGTCCCCGTTTCCAGGCCTCAAAAAGGGCCCGGACCACAGATTCAGCTCCTGTCTCCTGAAAGCCTCGCTGAGGAGCGATGCAGCCCCCACCTGTATCCTCGACCCTTCACTTACTTCCTGCCTTGCAGTGCCCGGTGCACCCCGGCTCTGCCTCTGAGTCTGCCAAAAGTATGTTATAGTTCCTGCTATCAGTTCAGTCCTCCTCCTCTGCATTCCTAAGCTACTGAACTGCATCAATAGTTTCCGTCATTGTCTAGCCTTCTCGTCTCCACGTAAGAGAAATACTGTATTTAATGGTCATTTTATATTCTTCACGTACTACATGTAGAATAATGCATGGTCCAGTCTTAGAATCAAGTTAGCCTCTCCCCTCATGACTTCTAGTTTATATCAACATGTTCCCTAAACATTAGATACCAGATAGGGTTTAGGTACATGTCGCTCCGACCCTCCAGACTCTAGTCTCTGCTCCTAGCACAGAGTTCGTAGCCCCCAGCTTCTCCTAGTAACACGTCATTGCTAGTTTTCGCGCACCATTAGGTTAGAGGTCCCGGCTCCTTAGGTAGCCCCCTCCAATGTTTCCGCCCATTCATGACATATTCTGTTACGTTTTGCATCACATGTCTAAGTAAACTCCCAGTTACACCTCTTATTACTGTTATCTCTCGCGACTGCTACGCGTCACGCCTTCTACTCCACCCACTGTTACGCCTATTGCAATGTAATGCTATGTGTTTGCGCTATGTATATAAGTCAATGTTTTGTTATTAAATGTTAGCGCGCTCATCCCAGACCTAGCCCCGGCAGCTGCCGGGCCTTATTGTCCTATTCCCATGCAGGTTGTCCTGATCCTGTCCTTATGCTGTAATAAACCTGCAGAAACTCCTACTACCTCGAATCTTGACTCTTATTTTATTGAGCTATCTGTTATGCTATAAGTCTAGTCAAAAATAGGGTATTATTTATTTATTTACCACAGTTCGATGGGGGACATCACCCATACCTGCTGGCCAGGCTCGAATTCGATGGAGGAGGCATGTTGATTGTACCACTTCTTCATGTCCTCCTGACTGGCCTCAAGATTGGCTTTGGCGATCTCTCTGAATCGCCGGGTCTGATTACGGAGGGTCAGGAGGTACTTGTAGACGTCTGGAGGGGTCTTCAGGGGGGCCATTTCCCATTCTTCTTTAACTAGGCTGAGGGGCCCGCGAACAGGGTGTCCGTACAGGAGTTCGAAGGGGCTGAAGCCGAGGGACTTCTGGGGGACTTCTCGGTAGGCGAAGAGGAGGCACGGTAGTAGCACGTCCCACTGGCGGCGTAGGGGTTCTTCCAGCCCCATGATCATCCCCTTGAGAGTGCGGTTGAATCGCTCGACCAGTCCGTTTCCTTGCGGGTGATAGGGTGTTGTGAATCGGTAGGTGACTCCGCACTGTTGCCATAGGGATTTCATATATTTTGAAATAAAGTTCGTGCCCCTGTCACTGACGACTTCCCTGGGGAAGCCCACTCGAGAGAAGATCCCCATTAAGGCTCGACCTACCACTGGTGCTGTTACAGTTCGAAGGGGAACCGCCTCAGGATAGCGGGTGGCGTGGTCCACCAGGACCAGGATGAATCGATGCCCTTGTGCCGTTCGGGGGTCCAGGGGCCCCACAATGTCTATTCCCACCCTTTCGAACGGGGTGGTCACAACGGGGAAAGGTTGCAGAGGAGCCTTGAGTTTGCGGCCGCTCTTCCCGCTGGCCTGGCAGGTCGGGCAGGACCGGCAGTGGTTGGAGACGTCATTTCTCATTTTCGGCCAGTAAAAGTGAGTCACCAGGCGGTTGTATGTTTTGTCCTGCCCCAAGTGTCCAGCCAGGAGGACATCATGGGCCAAGTTCAAAAGGAAGTCTCTGAAGCGGAGGGGCACCACCAGCACTCGACTGGCCCCCAGCTCCGCTATTCTTTGTTCGCTGTACAGTAGGTCATTGTCCCAATAGATCCAGTGGGCCCCTGCGGTGTCTCCTGCGCTCTGGGCGAGCGCTTGCTGTCGCTGTCCCTCGAGGGAGGGACAGGTCTTTTGCTCTTGCCGGAATTGTTCTTGGGTGGGCCCCCCTTCCTGACGCCACTGAGCCAGGTCCGGAAGGTCGTGGGGCTGAGCGGGCTCTTCTTGGGTTGGTTCCGGGGTGTCGGTAGGGATGGAGCCTCCCTCCAGAGCGATCGGGGGAGGAGGTGCTGGCCATTCGGGTTCTTCGGATCTATGGATGGTGTCGGCGGCCATGGACCGGGTTGTTACGCACGCCCAGCCCGGGAGGCCTAACATCCCCAGGTGCTCTCTTCTTTCATCGGCTGCCCACGGGGAACTCTCGAGATCGTTCCCCAGGAGGCAGTCCACGGGGGCATCGTTGCGGACAGTCACTTTTAGCATACCGGACACTCCTCCCCATTCGAAGGGGACGCAGGCCATCCGACACAGGCTCTCCGAATTGTCGGCCGATCGGACGGGGCAAAGAACGTTTGGCAGGATTTGTTCTGGGGTCACCAGGTGACAACGGACGGCCGTCACACTGGCCCCTGTGTCACGCAGGGCTTCGGCCTTACGCCCATTTATGTTCACCCACTGGCTGTACTTCCTGGTGTTGGCTGGTAGGGGAGCCCGCGGGATCAGGTCTCTTCCCCCTAGGCAGGCCAGGGTCATGGCGGCAGGTTCCCACTCGGGCTGCTCCTGCTCGTACTCTTCAGGCTCTTCGGAGACTTGCTCTTCTCCTAGGGCGGCGGCAGCCACCTGGCGGGGCCCGGGGTTCTGGTTCTTTGGGCAGGTCGGGTCACTGGCATAGTGGCCGACTCGCTGGCATCGATGACACGTAACGTTGGCTCGGAACCCCGGGCGCATCGGGGGGTTGCCCCGGCCGGCCGGGGGCGGGGTGTTGTTTGCGGGAGCGGCCGGGACGGCGTCTCTGCCCCGGCCCTGTCCTCCTCCTCCTCCTCGGGGACGATGCTGACCTTGGTTGGTTCTGTTCTGCTCGTTTGGCCCACTCCGGGTCACTCGGGTGCTCTCCCATCGGTCAGCCTCGGCGGCGAGCTGCCGTGGGTCAGTCAATTTACGGTCGAGGAGGTGCTGCCTGAGCTCGACGAAGCAGTTGTTGGAGAGGTGCTCCCACACAATGAGGTTGAAGAGCTGTTCGTAGGTTGTTACGTTGCTACCCTTGATCCATCCCTCGAAGGCTCGGCTGAAATAGTTCACATATTCTATCCAGGTTGTACCCGGGATTCGGGTGCAGTTGCGGAACCTCTGGCGGTACATCTCGGGCGTCAGCCCATATCGACTGAGGAGGGCGGCCTTCATGTGGTCATAGGACGTCATTTGATGGTCCGGAAGCTGCAGCAGGGCATCACGGCCTTCATTGACGAATCTCCCCCATAGACCAGCTCCCCAGTCACTTCGAGCGATCCGGTGGGCAGTCATGGCGATCTCGTAGGCCTTGAACCACTGCTGTATGTCGTCGTTCCGATGATATTCACGGACCACATCTTTGGGGATGTGGACCTTCTGTTCGGTGGTACCTGGGGGGCGCGGTTGCTCGGGCACCCCTAGGTCTTTGTTCTGTTTGCGCATTTCTATCTCCGCTAGCTTGCACTCGTGTTCGTATGCCAGTCTTTTTTCTTCGAGTTCTCTCTGTCTCTGCTTTTCCTCTCGCTCTTCTTGGAGCCGTAAGTGTTCTAAGTTCATCTTTTGTTCTGCCAGTTTCAATTCTCCGTCTAATTTGAGCCGTGCCAACTCTAACTCGTGTAGTCTATTTTTCTCTCGTTCTCGGATCTCTTCCCGGGAGAGATCCGTTCTCCTTTCTTCCGTCAGAGTGGTGTTTGTCTCCGGGGCTTCGGGGTCCCGGGGTCCGGCGGTATTTGTCTCTGCCCAGGATTCTAGGGCGTGTTTGAAGTCCTCTTTCGTGCTCAGACCGGTGGTAGCAATGCCTAGTTCTATGCAAAATTGTTTTAGCTCTCGGTGGTTGTACTCTTCCAGTATTTCCATCTGGAATTTCTCTGCAGATCCGCTCTCTCTGGTCGTCATTGTGGATTAGTCGTAGGGTGAGTTACTCTCTGTACGGTTACGCGTTGGTTCGGATCCCACTTCTGACACCAATGTTAGACGGGGACCTGGAGGGTCGGCCGGGCACAAGGGGAGAGGCCTCCGGTGAGGGCCGTCTCCAGCAATCGTACAGACAAGTAACTTCCCCCCCACAGATGGACACCACACGAAGATCAGATTAACACCTTTTATAGGCAGTTCTTGAGTAAGGTAGTACGATACAAGGAGATCAGGACACGATGATCCTCTCAATTCTAGTCTCTAGTAGGGAAAGGGGGTAGCGGGACAGTCTTGGTACCTACGGGTACTGAGGTGAAACGGTGGTAGCTCACAATCCTCGAGCTCGGCGTTCGGACGGGTCAAACCGCGGCAGCGCCAGCAGGTCCCGAAGAGGTCGTAGGTGGCAACGGGCCGCGGCAGCGCCAGCAGGTCCCAACGAGGATGACGGTTACAACGGGCCGCGGCAGCGCCAGCAGGTCCCACGAGGATGGAAGTTGTACCGGGCCGCGGCAGCGCCAGCAGGTCCCACGAGGATGAAGGTTGCAGAAGGCCGCGGCAGCGCCAGCAGGCAGGACGATAGTTCACAAGGCAGGGCTGCGGCAGCGCCAGCAGTCCGTCAAGGATGAGTTCTTCTCGGTGTCTCTCGACTCCAGGATACAACTGCCTTCCTGCTCTGGGGCTGCCTCAGTTATAGGTCTGGCGCCCTTTGATGTCCGGACCCTCGCACTGGGAGGTCGGGAGGTCCGGGATGAGGGAGTCCAGACACCCAGCAGGGGGGTGGAGCCAGCACCCGGGGAGGCTGGGGGGCGATCGGCACCTGGCAGGGGAGAGCCATTGACACTTCTTCCTCCCATTAACCTGCCAAGTGGTCCGTTCATCTCCTGGGTGGATGGTGGTGCCGGGATGTCGGGGCCTGGCCAGGCCCAGGGTTGGGGTCGAGCTGAGGCCACGCGGCCGCGTGGTGCAGTGTCCAAGATGGCGGCTGGGCCGGGCAATGGGGCTGACGGGGGCCCGGGCCCGTGGCACAGAGATATCCGGGAGCAGGCGTCCCGGAGGGGACGGGTTGCGGGTTGCTTCTGCGGGTAGCACCCGGAGAGCCGGTGTCTGGGCCCTGTCATGCGGGGAGGGAGCGAGCCCTTCGTGGGGCCTGTCCAACAGGGGGCCTCTGGAGCTGAGCTGGGTGCTTCTATCCGGGGCCCCTGGGGGCTGAGCTGGGCTCTTCTATCTGGGGACCCCTGGGGCTGAGCTTTGCTCTTCCATCTGGGGCCCCTGGGGATGAGCTGGGCTCTTCTATCCAGGGGCCCCTGGGGCTGAGATGGGCTCTTCTATCCCAGGGCTCCTGGGGGGCTGAGCTGGGCTCTTCACTATGGGCCCCTGGGGCTGAGCTTGGCTCTTCCATCTGGGGCCCCTGGGGCTGAGCTGGGCTCTTCTATCTGGGGGCCTCTGCGGCTGAGCTGGGCTCTTCTATCCGGGGGCCCTGGGGCTGAGCTGGGCTCTTCTATCCGGGGGCCCTGGGGCTGAGCTGGGCTCTTCTATCCAGGGGCCCCTGGGGCTGAGATGGGCTCTTCTTTCCCAGGGCTCCTGGGGGGCTGAGCTGGGCTCTTCACTATGGGCCCCTGGGGCTGAGCTTGGCTCTTCCATCTGGGGCCCCTGGGGCTGAGCTGGACTCTTCTATCTGGGGGCCTCTGCGGCTGAGCTGGGCTCTTCTATCCGGGGGCTCCTGGGGATGAGCTGGGCACTTCTATCAGGGGGTCCCTGGGGCTGAGCTGGCTCTTCTATCTGGGGCCCCTGGGGCTGAGCTGGGCTCTTTTATCCGGGGCCACAGGAATGAGCTGGGCTCTTCTATCCGGGGGCCCCTGGGGCTGAGATGGGCTCTTCTATCGGGGGGCCCCTGTGGCTGAGCTGGGCTCTTCTATCCCGGGGCCCCTGGGGCTGAGCTGGGCGCTTCTATCTGGGGGCCCCTGGTGCTGAGCTGGGCTCTTCTGTCCGGGGGCCCCTGAGGCTGAGCTGGGCTCTTTTATCCGGGGGCCACTGGGGCTGAGCTGGCTCTTCTATCCAGGGCCCCTGGGGCTGAGCTGGGCTCTTCTATCTGGGGGCCACGGGGCTGAACTGGGCTCTTCTATCCGGGGCCCCTGTGGCTGAGCTGGGCAATTCTATCTTGGGCTTCTGGGGCTGAGCTGGGCTCTTTTATCTGGGGCCCCTGGGGCACAGCTGGGCTCTTCTATATGGGGGCTGAGTGGGGCTCTTCTATCCGGGCCCCTAGGGCTGAGCGGGGCTCTTCTATCCGGGGAGTCCTGGGGCTAAGCTAGGCTCTTCTATCCAGGTCCCTAGGGGGTTAAGCTGGGCTCTTCTATATGGGGGCCATGGGGCTGAACTGGGCTCTTCCATCTGGGCCCCTGTGGCTGAGCTGGGCTCTTCCATCTGGGGCCTCTGGGGCTGAGCTGGGCTCTTTTATCCGGGGCCCCTGGGGCACAGCTGGGCTCTTCTATCCGGGGGCTGAGCGGGGCTCTTCTATCTGGGCCCCTGGGGCTGAGCTGGGCTCTTCTATACGGGGCCCCTGGGGCTGAGCTGGGCTCTTCTATCCGGGGGCCCCTGGGGCTGAGCTGGGCTCTTTTATCTGGGGGCCCTAGGGGGCTGAGCTAGGCTCTTCTATCCAGGGGCCTCCAGGGGGCCTGGCTGAGCTGGGCTCTTCTATCCGGGGCCCCCTTGGGCTGAGCTGGGCTCTTCTATCTGGGGGCCCTAGGGGGCTGAGCTAGGCTCTTCTATCCAGGGGCCTCCAAGGGGCCGGGCTGAGCTGGGCTCTTCTATCTGGGGCCCCCTGGGGCTGAGCTGGGCTCTTCCATCCGGGAGCCTCTGGGGCTGAGCTGGGTTCTTCAATCCAGGGCCCCTGGGGCTGAGCTGGGCTCTTCTATCTGGGGCCCCTGGTGCTGAGCTGGGCTCATCTATCCGGGGGACCCTGGGGCTGAGCTGGGTGCTTCTATCTGGGGCCCCTGGGGGCTGAGCTGGGCTCTCCTATGTAGGGGCCCCTGGGCTGAGCTGGGGCCTACTATCTGGGGGCCCCTGGGGCTGAGCTGGGCTCTTCTATTCCGGGGCCCCTTGGGGGCTGAGCTGGGCTCTTTACTATGGGCCCCTGGGGCTGAGCTAGGCTCTTCTATCCGGGGACCCCTGGGGCTGAGCTGGGCTCTTCTATCCAGGGGCCCCTGGGGCTGAGCTGGGCTCTTCTATCCTGGGCCACTGGGGCTGAGCTGGGCTCTTCTATTAGGGGGCCTCTGAGGCTGAGTGGGCTCTTCTATCCGCGGACCCTGGGGCTGAGATGGGCTCTTCCATCCGGGGCCCTGGGGCTGAGCTGGGCTCCTCTATCCAGGGGCCCCTGGGGCTGAGCTGGGCTCTTCTATCTGGGGCCCATGGGGCTGAGCTGGGCTCTTCTTTCCGGGGCACTTGGGCTGAGCTGGGATCTTCTTTTCCGAGGGCCCCTGGGGCTGAGCTGGGATCTTCTATCTGGGGCCCCTTGGACTGAGATGGGCATTTCTATCCGGGGCCCTGGGGCTGAACTGGACTCTTCTATCCGGGGGCCCCTGGGGCTGAGCTGGGCTCCTATATCTGGGGGCCCCTGGGGCTGAACTGGGCTCTTCTATGCAGGGCCCCTGGGGCTGAACTGGGCTTTTCTATCTGGGGCCCCTGGGGCTGAGCTGGGCTCTTCCATCCGTGGCCCTGGGGCTGAGATGGGCGCTTCTATTTGGAGCCCCTGGGAGTGAGCTGGGCTCTTCCATCCGTGGCCCTGGGGCTGAGCTTTGGTCTTCCATCTGGGTCCCCTGGGGCTGAGCTGGGCTCTTCTATCTGGGGGCCTTTGCGGCTGAGCTGGGTTCTTCTATCTGGGGGCCTTTGCGGCTGAGCTGGGTTCTTCTATCCAGAGGCCCCTGGGGCTGAGCTGGGCTCATCTATCCGGGGGACCCTGGGGCTGAGCTGGGTGCTTCTATCTGGGGCCCCTGGTGGCTGAGCTGGGCTCTTCTATCTAGGGGCCCCTGGGCTGAGCTGGGGCCTACTATCTGGGCACCCCTGGGGCTGAGCTGGGCTCTTCTATTCCGGGGCCCCTGGGGGGCTGAGCTGGGCTCTTCTATCCGGGGACCCCTGGGGCTGAGCTGGGCTCTTCTATCCAGGGGCCCCTGGGGTTGAGCTGGGCTCTTCTATCCTGGGCCACTGGGGCTGAGCTGGGCTCTTCTATCCAGGGGCCCTGGGGCTGAGCTAGGCGCTTCTATCCGCGGCCCCTGGGGCTGAGATGGGCTCTTCCATCCGGGGCCCAGGGGCTGAGCTGGGTTCTTCTATCCAGGGGCCCCTGGGGCTGAGCTGTGCTCTTCTTTCCGGGGCACTTGGGCTGAGCTGGGATCTTCTATCTGGGGCCCCTTGGACTGAGATGGGCATTTCTATCCGGGGCCCTGGGGCTGAACTGGACTCTTCTATCCGGGGGCCCCTGGGGCTGAGCTGGGCTCCTATATCTGGGGGCCCCTGGGGCTGAACTGGGCTCTTCTATGCAGGGCCCCTGGGGCTGAACTGAGCTTTTCTATCCGGGGCCCCTGGGGCTGAGCTGGTCTCTTCTATCCGGGGGCCTCTGGGACTGAGCTGGTCTCTTCTATCCGGGGCCCTGGGGCTGAGCTGGGCACTTATATCCGGGGCCCCTGGGACTGAGCTGGGCTCTTCCATCCGTGGCCCTGGGGCTGAGCTGGGCGCTTCTATTTGGAGCCCCTGGGACTGAGCTGGGCTCTTCCATCCGTGGCCCTGGGGCTGAGCTTTGCTCTTCCATCTGGGGCCCCTGGGGCCGAGCTGGGCTCTTCTATCTGGGGGCCTTTCCGGCTGAGCTGGGCTCTTCTAACCAGAGGCCCCTGGGGCTGAGCTGGGCTCTTCTATCTGGGTGCCCCTAGGGATGAGCTGGGCTCTTCTATCAGGGCCCCTGGGGCTGAGCTGGGCTCTTTTATCCGGGGCCACAGGACTGAGCTGGGCTCTTCTATCCGGGGGCCCCTGGGGCTGAGATGGGCTCTTCTATCGGGAGCCCCTGTGGCTGAGCTGGGCTCTTCTATTTGGGGGTCCTGGGGCTGAGCTGGGCTCTTCAATCCGGGTCCCCTCGGGCTGAGCTGGGCTCTTCCATCTGGGGCCCCTGGGGCTGAGCTGGGCTCTTCTATCCAGAGGCCCTTGGGGCTGAGCTTGGCTCTTCTATCAGGGGTCCCTGGGGCTGAGCTGGCTCTTCTATCTGGGGCCCCTGGGGCTGAGCTGGGCTCTTTTATCCGGGCCACAGGACTGAGCTGGGCACTTCTATCCGGGGCACCTGGGACTGAGCTGGGCTCTTCCATCCGTGGCCCTGGGGCTGAGCTGGGCGCTTCTATTCCGGGGCCCCTGGGGGGCTGAGCTGGGCTCTTTAATATGGGCCCCTGGGGCTTAGCTAGGCTCTTCTATCCGGGGACCCCTGGGGCTGAGCTGGGCTCTTCTATCCAGGGGCCCCTGGGGTTGAGCTGAGCTCTTCTATCCTGGGCCACTGGGGCTGAGCTGGGCTCTTCTATCCGGGGGCCTCTGAGGCTGAGTTGGGGTCTTCTATCCGGCGGCCCCTGGGGCTGAGCTGGGCTCTTCTATCCGGGGGCCCTGGAGGGCTGAGCTGGGCTCTTTTAACCAGGGGCCCCTGGGGCTGAGCTGTGCTCTTCTTTCCGGGGCACTTGGGCTGAGCTGGGATCTTCTATCCGAGGGCCCCTGGGGCTGAGCTGAGCTCTTCTATCTGGGGCCCCTTGGACTGAGATGGGCATTTCTATCCGGGGCCCTGGGGCTGAACTGGACTCTTCTATCCGGGGGCCCCTCGGGCTGAGCTGGGCTCCTATATCTGGGGGCCCCTGGGGCTAAACTGGGCTCTTCTATGCAGGGCCCCTGGGGCTGAACTGAGCTTTTCTATCTGGGGCCCCTGGGGATGAGCTGGGCTCTTCTATCCGGGGGCCTCTGGGACTGAGCTGGGCTCTTCTATCTGGGCCCTGGGGCTGAGCTGGGCACTTCTATCCGGGGCCTCTGGGACTGAGCTGGGCTCTTCCATCCGGGGCTCCTGGTGCTGAGCTGGGCTCTTCTATCTGGGGCCCCTGGGGCTGAGCTGGGCTCTTTTATCCGGGGCACAGGACTGAGCTGGGCTCTTCTATCCGGGGGCCCCTGGGGCTGAGATGGGCTCTTCTATCTGGGGGCCTCTGCGGCTGAGCTGGGCCCTTCTATCCAGAGGCCCCTGGGGCTGAGCTGGACTCTTCTATCCGGGGGCTCCTGGTGCTGAGCTGGGCTCTTCTATCCGCGGCCCCTGGGGCTGCGCTGGGCTCTTAAATCCGGGGCCACAGGACTGAGCTGGGCTCTTCTATCCGGGGGCCCTAGGGGCTGAGCTGGGCTCTTCTATCTGGGTGCCCCTGGGGCTGAGCTGGGCTCTTCTATCTGGGGCCCCTGGGGCTGAGCTGGGCTCTTTTATCCGGGGCCACAGGACTGAGCTGGGCTCTTCTATCCGGGGGCCCCTGGGGCTGAGATGGGCTCTTCTATCGGGGGGCCCCTGTGGCTGAGCTGGTCTCTTCTATCCCGGGGCCTCTGGGGCTGAGCTGGGCTCTTCTGTCCGGGGGCCCCTGGGGCTGATCTGGGCTCTTTTATCTGGGGGCCCCTGGGGCTGAGCTGGGCTCTTCTATCTGGGGGCCATGGGGCTGAACTGGGCTCTTCCATCCGTGGCCCTGGGGCTGAGCTGGGCACTTCTATTTGGAGCCCCTGGGACTGAGCTGGGCTCTTCCATCCGTGGCCCTGGGGCTGAGCTTTGCTCTTCCATCTGGGGCCCCTGGGGCCGAGCTGGGCTCTTCTATCTGGGGGCCTTTCCGGCTGAGCTGGGCTCTTCTAACCAGAGGCCCCTGGGGCTGAGCTGGGCTCTTCTATCTGGGTGCCCCTAGGGATGAGCTGGGCTCTTCTATCAGGGCCCCTGGGGCTGAGCTGGGCTCTTTTATCCCGGGCCACAGGACTGAGCTGGGCTCTTCTATCCGGGGGCCCCTGGGGCTGAGATGGGCTCTTCTATCGGGGGCCCCTGTGGCTGAGCTGGGCTCTTCTATTTGGGGGTCCTGGGGCTGAGCTGGGCTCTTCTATCCGGGTCCCCTCGGGCTGAGCTGGGCTCTTCCATCTGGGGCCCCTGGGGCTGAGCTGGGCTCTTCTATCCAGAGGCCCTTGGGGCTGAGCTTGGCTCTTCTATCAGGGGTCCCTGGGGCTGAGCTGGCTCTTCTATCTGGGGCCCCTGGGGCTGAGCTGGGCTCTTTTATCCGGGCCACAGGACTGAGCTGGGCACTTCTATCCGGGGCACCTGGGACTGAGCTGGGCTCTTCCATCCGTGGCCCTGGGGCTGAGCTGGGCGCTTCTATTCCGGGGCCCCTGGGGGGCTGAGCTGGGCTCTTTAATATGGGCCCCTGGGGCTTAGCTAGGCTCTTCTATCCGGGGACCCCTGGGGCTGAGCTGGGCTCTTCTATCCAGGGGCCCCTGGGGTTGAGCTGAGCTCTTCTATCCTGGGCCACTGGGGCTGAGCTGGGCTCTTCTATCCGGGGGCCTCTGAGGCTGAGTTGGGGTCTTCTATCCGGCGGCCCCTGGGGCTGAGCTGGGCTCTTCTATCCGGGGGCCCTGGAGGGCTGAGCTGGGCTCTTCTATCCGGGGCCCAGGGGCTGAGCTGGGCTCTTTTAACCAGGGGCCCCTGGGGCTGAGCTGTGCTCTTCTTTCCGGGGCACTTGGGCTGAGCTGGGATCTTCTATCCGAGGGCCCCTGGGGCTGAGCTGAGCTCTTCTATCTGGGGCCCCTTGGACTGAGATGGGCATTTCTATCCGGGGCCCTGGGGCTGAACTGGACTCTTCTATCCGGGGGCCCCTCGGGCTGAGCTGGGCTCCTATATCTGGGGGCCCTTGGGGCTAAATTGGGCTCTTCTATGCAGGGCCCCTGGGGCTGAACTGAGCTTTTCTATCTGGGGCCCCTGGGGATGAGCTGGGCTCTTCTATCCGGGGGCCTCTGGGACTGAGCTGGGCTCTTCTATCTGGGCCCTGGGGCTGAGCTGGGCACTTCTATCCGGGGCCTCTGGGACTGAGCTGGGCTCTTCCATCCGGGGCTCCTGGTGCTGAGCTGGGCTCTTCTATCTGGGGCCCCTGGGGCTGAGCTGGGCTCTTTTATCCGGGGCACAGGACTGAGCTGGGCTCTTCTATCCGGGGGCCCCTGGGGCTGAGATGGGCTCTTCTATCTGGGGGCCTCTGCGGCTGAGCTGGGCCCTTCTATCCAGAGGCCCCTGGGGCTGAGCTGGACTCTTCTATCCGGGGGCTCCTGGTGCTGAGCTGGGCTCTTCTATCCGCGGCCCCTGGGGCTGAGCTGGGCTCTTTTATCCGGGGCCACAGGACTGAGCTGGGCTCTTCTATCCGGGGGCCCTAGGGGCTGAGCTGGGCTCTTCTATCTGGGTGCCCCTGGGGCTGAGCTGGGCTCTTCTATCTGGGGCCCCTGGGGCTGAGCTGGGCTCTTTTATCCGGGGCCACAGGACTGAGCTGGGCTCTTCTATCCGGGGGCCCCTGGGGCTGAGATGGGCTCTTCTATCGGGGGGCCCCTGTGGCTGAGCTGGTCTCTTCTATCCCGGGGCCTCTGGGGCTGAGCTGGGCTCTTCTGTCCGGGGGCCCCTGGGGCTGATCTGGGCTCTTTTATCTGGGGGCCCCTGGGGCTGAGCTGGGCTCTTCTATCTGGGGGCCACGGGGCTGAACTGGGCTCGTCTATCCAGGGCCCCTGTGGCTGAGCTGGGCTCTTCTATCTTGGGCTTCTGGGGCTGAGCTGGGCTCTTTTATCCGTGGCCCCTGGGGAACAGCTGGGCTCTTCTATCCGGGGGCTGAGTGGGGCTCTTCTATCCGGGCCCCTAGGGCTGAGCTGGGCTCTTCTATCCGGGGCCCTTGTGGCTGAGCTGGGCACTTCTATCCGGGGCCCCTGGGGCTGAGCGGGGCTCTTCTATCCGGGGAGTCCTGGGGCTAAGCTAGGCTCTTCTATCCAGGGCCCCTGGGGCTGAGCTGGGCTCTTCTATCCAGGGCCCCTGGGGCTGAGCTGGGCTCTTCCATCTGGGGCCCCTGTGGCTGAGCTGGGCGCTTCCATCTGGGGCCTCTGGGGCTGAGCTGGGCTCTTCTATCCGGGGCCCCCTGGGGCTGAGCAGGGCTCTTCTATCTGGGGGCCCTAGGGGGATGAGCTAGGCTCGTCTATCCAGGGGCCTCCAGGGGGCCGGGCTGAACTGGGCTCTTCTATCCGGGGCCCCTGGGGCTGAGCTGGGCTCTTCTCTCCGGGAGCCTCTGGGGCTGAGCTGGGCTCTTCAATCCAGGGCCCCTGGGGCTGAGCTGGGCTCTTCTATCTGGGGCCCCTGGGGCTGAGCTGGGCTCATCTATCCGGGGGACCCTGGGGCTGAGCTGGGTGCTTCTATCCGGGGCCCCTGGGGGCTGAGCTGGGCTCTTCTATCTAGGGGCCCCTGGGCTGAGCTGGGGCCTACTATCTGGGGGCCCCTGGGGCTAAGCTGGGCCCTTCTATTCCGGGGCCCCTGGGGGCTGAGCTGGGCTCTTCACTATGGGCCCCTGGGGCTGAGCTAGGCTCTTCTATCCGGGGACCCCTGGTGCTCAGCTGGGCTCTTCTATCCAGGGGCCCCAGGGGCTGAGCTGGGCTCATCTATCCTGGGCCACTGGGGCTGAGCTGGGCTCTTCTATCCGGGGGCCTCTGAGGCACAGTGGGCTCTTCTATCTGGGGCCCCTGGGGCTGAGCTTGGCGCTTCTATCCGTGGCCCCTGGGGCTGAGATGGGCTCTTCCATCCTGGGCCCAGGGGCTGAGCTGGGCTCTTCCATCCAGGGGCCCCTGGGGCTGATCTGGGCTCTTCTTTCCGGGGCACTTGGGCTGAGCTAGGATCTTCTATCCGAGGGTCCCTGGGGCTGAGCTGGGCTCTTCTATCGGGGGCCCCTTGGACTGAGATGGGCATTTCTATCCGGGGCCCTGGGGCTGAACTGGAATCTTCTATCTGGGGGCCCCTGGGGCTAAGCTGGGCTCTTATATCTGTGGGCCCCTGGGGCTGAGCTGGGCTCTTCTATGCAGGGCCCCTGGGGCTGAACTGGGCTTTTCTATCCGGGGCCCCTGGGACTGAGCTGGGTTCTTCTATCCGGGGGCCTCTAGGGCTGAGCTGGTCTCTTCTATCCGGGGCCCTGGGGCTGAGCTGGGCACTTCTATCTGGGGCCCGTGGGACTGAGCTGGGCTCTTCCATCTGTGGCCCTAGGCTTGAGCTGGGCTCTTCTATTTGGGGCCCCTGGGACTGAGCTGGGCTCTTCCATCCGTGGCCCTGGGGCTGAGCTTTGCTCTTCTTTCCGGGGCCCCTGGGGCTGAGCTGGGTCCTTCTATCCGGGGGCTTCTGGGGCTGAGCTGGCCTCTTCTATCAGGGGCCCCTGGGGCTGAGCTGGGCTCATCTATCCGGGGGCCCCTGGGGCTGAGCTGTGTTCTTCTATCTGGGACCCCTGGGGGCTGAGCTGGGCTCTTCTATCCGGGGGCCCCTGGGCTGAGCTATGGCCTTCTATCTGGGGGCCCCTGGGGCTGAGCTGGGCTCTTCTATCCGGGGGCCCCAGGGACTGAGCTTGGCTCTTCTATCCGGGGGCCCCTGGGGCTGAGCTGGGCTCTTCTATCCAGGGCCCCTGGGGCAGAGCTTGGCTCTTCTATCTGGTGCTCCTGGGGCTGAGTTGGACTCTTCCATCCGGGGCCCTGGGGCTGAGTTGGACTCTTCCATCCGGGGCCCCATGGGGCTGAGCTGGGCTCTTCTATCCGGGGTCCCATGGGGCTGAGCTGGGCTCTTCTATCTGGGGGCCCTGGGTCTGAGCTGGGCTCTTCGTTCCGGGGCCCTGGGGCTGAGCTTACATTTTCTATCCGGGCCCCCTGGGGCTGAGCTGGGCTCCTCTATCCGGGGCCCCTGGTGCTAAGCTGGGTACTTCTATCCGGGGCCCCTGGGGCTGAGCTGGGCTCTTCCATCCGGGGACCTGGGGCTGAGCTGGGCTCTTCTATCCGGGGGCCCATGGGGCTGAGCTGGGCTCTTTTGTCTGGGGGCCCCTGGGGTGAGCTGGGCTCTTCTATCCAGGGCCCCTGGGGCTGAACTGGGCTTTTCTATCGGAGGCCCCTGGGGCTGAGCTGGGCTCTTATATCCGGGGGCCTCTGGGGCTGAGCTGGGCTCTTCCATCCGTGGTCCTGGGGCTGAGCTGGGCTCTTCTATCCGGGGCCCCTGGGGCTGAGCTGGGCTCCTCTATACGGGGTCCTCTGGGGCCGAGCTGGGCTCTATCTGGGGGCCTCGGGGCTGTGCTGGGCTCTTCTATCCGGCGGCCCCTGGGGCTGAGCTGGGCTCTTCTATCCCGGGCCCCTGGGGCTGAGCTGGGCTCTTCTATCCGGGGGTCCCTTGGGGCCTGAGCTGGGCTCTTCTATCATCGGGCTAAGCTGGGCTCTTATGTCTGGGGCCCTGGGGCTGAGCTGGGCTCTTCTGTCTAGGGCCTCGGGCTGTACTGGGCTCTTCTATCCGGGGGGCCCGAGGCTGAGCTGGGCTCTTCTATCCTGGGGCCCCTGGGGCTGAGCTGGGCTCTTCTATCCGGGGGCCCTGGGGCTGAGCTGGGCTCTTCTATCTGGGGGTCCTGGGGCTGAGCAGGGCTCTTCTATCCATGGCCCCTGGGCCTGAGCTGGGCTCTTCTATCCAGGGGCCCCTGGGCTGAGCTGGGGCCTTCTATCTGGGGGCCCCTGGGGCTGAGCTGGGCTCTTCTATCTGGGGGTCCTGAGGCTGAGCAGGGCTCTTCTATCCATGGCCCCTGGGGCTGAGCTGGGCTCTTCTATCCAGGGGCCCCTGGGCTGAGCTGGGGCCTTCTATCCGGGGGCCCAAGGAGCTGAGCTTGGCTCTTATATCCGGGGGCCCCTGGGGCAGAGCTGGGCTCTTCTATCCGGTTCCATGATGAAATATCGATTACTAAAACATCGACCCAGAAAATATCGCCACAAATACATCGTCTACAAAAATATCGTCACCATATACTTAAACAAGGATTTACACAAATATCGATATTTTTTTATCGACTACTCTAATATCGTTAACAATTATATCGACTACATAAATATCGACTACTACATTATCGACAATTTTTAAAATAAAATTACCTTCTACACTAATATCGACAACACTAATATCGACTACCTTTCTACTTATATTAATATAAAAAAAATATCGTCATTTTCTTTATATTCTTATATACACATTACCTTTCTGTTATTCACTTTTTCATAGTTATTTTTTTTACCCTGTACCCCTGTACCCCAAAAACCCAAAACTGACCCTGAACCCTAAAAATACCCCTTTACCCAAAAGCTAAAAACTGACCCTGAACCCTTAAAATACCCCTTTACCCAAAAACTGAAAACTGACCCTCAACCCTAAAAATTCACCTTTACCCAAAAACTGAAAACTGACCATGAACCCTAAAAATACCCCTTTACCCAAAAACTGACCCTGAACCCTAAAAATACCCCTTTACCCAAAAACCCAAAACTGATTCTGAACCCTAAAAATACCCCTTTACCCAAAAACCCAAAACTGACCCTGAACCCTAAAAATATCCCTTATATATTTTTTTTTAAATTTGTTTATTGGGTTTTAGGTTGCATTTACATGAATAGTACGACAGTGTTCATTCAAGGTTAAACGAGCATTACAAAAATTGAAGTCATATAGATACAATTAGAGCTGCGGATCCTGTTAGGCATTTCACAGTTCAGGGTCATTGTCAATCTGTTGTCCTTATCTGTGTGCCTCGGTGGCACGTATCACGTGGCTTCCCACCATAACGTCTGCATCCTCCATAAGCGGGACCATCCTGCACATGCTAGACTATCGACTGCACCCGTAGGGGGGTGAGCTCATGTCGTGTCAGGTACTGTGGGGGTGATGCTATGGGCATCAGGAATGTGGGTGTGATACGTGATAACATGTGACATCGTGGTGTCTCTATGCGTGAAGTCAATCAGCTAGTAATATGTACTAGTGGCATTCTGTCTAGTTCAAGCTTGCCTTCTTTCCCAGAAACTATGGGGGTGAACTGATGAACTTGGGGGTGGGGTGGGAGTGAGGGAAGGACGGGAGGGGGGGGTTTCTAGGTCACTGCGTCCAAGCACAGTATGAATATTTTCAAGTCGTTAGGTATAGGTCTATAGCGAGCGTCGGTGGTTTGCGTCTGGGTTTCGGAGGGCCAGCGCTCGTGGTCACTGACAACTGGTGTGTAGACTCCACGATATGTTTATGGAGGCATGGGGGCCGGCGTCGTCGGTCGTGTCCGGGATTGTGTGGCAGTAGGGGACTCCTGAGGGCGTGTCGTCTGTGTGAAGGTGTATAGTAGTTGGGCCCACTCCTGGGATATGGGATGTTTGCGATGTCCCCGTACCTCCTCCTCCCGTAGTATCTCCTCCTCCGCCTTACCCCATTTAAGTACCGCACCTACCCATGCTGCCTCCGGCGGTCCCGCAGGGGCTCTCCAGTGCATGGCGATACCCCGTTTTGCCAAGAGGATTGCTAGTGATAGGACTCTGTATTGTGTTTTCTCAGTTTTCCGTTTGCGCAAAATTCCGAGTGCGCATGCCTCCCATGTGTTCATGGTGACAATGGTCGTGGTCTCTTCTAAGGTTCGGTGGATCGTGTCCCAGTACTGGCGGAGAGTGGGGCAATCCCAAAACATGTGCCTGAAGTCTGCACCCGGGGTTCGACATCGGGGACATTCAAAGTGAGTGTCCGGGAAGAATCGTTGGAGGCGGCCCGGTGTAAGATAGGCCCTGTGGAGGACGTTGAATTGTATGTTGCGGAACCTTGCGTTCCTGGAGACTTTTTTGGGATATTCCAGGGCTGACCTCCATTCCCCGTCATGGACCACTCTACCGAATTCTGTCTCCCACTTCTAGCGTAGAGACTGGAGGGATGGGAGGATTAACGAGCGCACCGCCCTGTAGAGCCATGTTACTAAGTGTCTCCCCACCCCCATGTGTAGGATCGTATGAATCACTGGATGTGTCGCTGGTTCGCCGGCCCCTAGGTTCCAGTGCGTACCGCTGCTATCCAGTAATTGCCTATGTAGCAAAAACTGTCCAGGGGGTATGCCGTAACGGTCCATCAGCTGCTCAAACGTCAGCAACTGCCCGTCGTCGAACAGAGACCCGATCTCCGTGACCTCCAGTTGTGTCCAAACTCGAAGCGTGCCCGGGGAGTAATATGATTCTCTGCGAGGGAAACCCACCAGTGGCAGCAAAGGCGAATACGGTGGTTGTGTTTTGGACATGCGGTGTATCCGCATCATGCACGTTCGGGCAACGGACACCTGCAGGGGACGAGTCCGCAGGGGTTTAGTGCCCGGTAACAAGAGTCTGACGATCGCGGCCTGCGAGAGAGGACCAGTAGTTGTGTTGGTCTCTCCTGTGTGGCGTCCCGCCGTCCAGTAGGACAGCCACTGGAGCTGGGCCGCTAGAAAGTATGCCTCAAAGGCCGGCGCTCCCAGTCCCCCTTCCGTGGTAGGCAGGTAGAGTGTGGTGAGCGCCACTCGTTTTCGGTCCCCTCCCCATATAAGGTCTATCAGAAGAGTGTTCAGTTCTCCGAAGAATGATCGAGGTGGGATCACTGGGAGGTTCGCGAAGCTATATAGCAGGCGGGGGAGCATGATCATTTTTGCCAGTGCCACTCGGCCTATGGGCGCCAGTGGGAGTGTCTTCCAGAAGTTGACAGCTGATCGAAGACCAGCTAGTGTCCTACGATGATTCCCTGTGTATAGGTCCTCCGGGGTGTGGTACAGCCGTATTCCCAGGTATCGGGGGGCGCCGGCGTTCCAGGTGAGTGATTGAGTACCCATTCGGATTTCGAAGGGGGCCATATGGGGGCTCAACGGGTATATGGATGATTTCCCCCAGTTGACCCTTAGGCCTGACACTGTCGCAAACTCCTCTAACGTTCTCCAGATGCACGTCAGGTCGCTCGTGGCATCCCTAACATAGATCAGGAGGTCGTCTGCGTATAGAGATACGCAGTGCCACATATGCGCTAGGGGGATACACCAGTCTACACCCTCTCGTCTCAGGCGTATCGCCAAAGGTTCAACCACCAGAGCAAACAAGAGGGGCGACAACGGGCATCCTTGTCTAGTTCCTCTGCTTACGGTGAATTCCGGGGAGATATAGGTGCCGATCCGGACCCTGGACCTAAGTTGTGTGTACAGGAGCTTAGTGTAAGCGATGAGGCGGGAGCCAAAGTTGTTCTTGGTGATGACTGCAAACAAATATGGCCATAGGAGGGTGTCGAATGCCTTCTCGAGGTCTAGTATGAGGCAAGCTGCATTTGGGAACTGGGTTCGGGTCATGTCTTGGACGTGGAAGAGTCTACGGAGATTTTGAGATGTGTTGCGGTTTGGTACGAATCCGTTTTGGTCGGGGTGGACCAGTTGGGGTACGACTTGGGCATATCTTGTCGCTAACAGTTTCCCCAGGATTTTACAGTCTGAGTTAAGTAATGTGATCGGCCTGTAGGACGATGGAAGTTGGGGGTCCCTGTGTGGTTTTAGGAACGACACTATTATAGATTCTCTGAGGGAGCGTGGGAGGATTCCCGTCTTGAGTGCGTCTTCAAACATAGTCGTTAGGCGCGGGGCGAGGTGAGTTACAAACGACTGGTAATACTCGAGGGGGAAGCCGTCCATGCCTGGGGCCTTGTTCCTAGCAAGCGTCCCTATCGCTGCCTTAATCTCGGTCTGCGTTAATTTTCTGTCTAGGTCCTTTCGGAGCACTGGTGAGACCTGGGGGATTGGTAAAGGGAGTAGGAAGTTGGACACCACGAGGGCGTCGTCTTGGCTGGAAGTTTGATATATGTGCGAGTAATATGTGTAGAAAACCTGCATGATCGCTACCTGGGAAGTCTGGAGGTGACCGGCTTGGTCTGTAATTTCCGTGATAGGTTTCGAGTCGGGGTCTTGCCGAGCTAACCATGCTAAGAGCGTGCCACCCCTGTTGCCCTCCCGGTGTACCCTACTGGCATATTTCCTGAAATTGTATTTTCGCAGGTCCCGCAATGTCTCGGCGTATTTTGTCTTAGCCTCTGCTATTTGTAGCTGGGTCACCTCGCCGCGGTCATCTGCTTGCAACATGGCCGCTAGTTCCTGTTCTGTGGTGTGCAATGCGCCCTCTAGCACCTTTCGCACTCCTAACACTTGCTGAATTCAGTGTCCCCTCGCCACTACTTTGTGCGCATCCCACTCAACGAGACTAGAGGACGCCGAGCCCGCATTGAGTCTGAAGTGTTCCTGCAGGTGTTCCCCGTGATCATGTGTGAATGCCGGGTCTGTGAGGCACTCCCGAGGGAGCTTCCAGGTCGGTACTGGGGGGTGGGGCGGTTTCCATCGGAGGGTCAGGACATGGGCGTCATGATCTGATAGCACTCTGCCTAGATAGTCGGTGTGTCTGGCTTTGGCATGTATAGCAGGTGAGCATAGAAATAGGTCAAGTCTCACTCGAAGATCGTGTGGAATGGAGTGAAACGAGTACAGTTTCGTTGTGGGGTTCAGTGCTCTCCACGTGTCCGTCAGTGTCCAGTGTTGAACCCACTCATTGAAGAGTTCCGTCTGTCTGTAGATTGGTGACCGTGGTGGCGGGGGGCGGGACCGGTCGAGGGTCGTGTCTAAGACACTGTTATAATCCCCCCCTAGTAGCCAAGGGGTGTGAATGTGATGTGCCAGTGTGTTCGTGAGGCGAGACCAAAAGGCGTTCTGTTCCACATTTGGGGCATAGATACTGCCTATCAGGATAGACTGTCCATCCAGTTGTCCTTCCAGTAATGCATAGCGTCCCTCCTTATCCACCACCCTGGATTGTTCTCGGAAGGGGACTCCCGGCCTGACCCATATAAGTGTGCCCCTGGCAAATGCGGAGTACCCTGTGGCACAGATCATACCCCTCCATTTCCTCTGCAGCTTGCTGACTTCTGCCGTCGTCTCCTGAGTCTCTTGGAGGAGAGCTATATGCGCCTGCTGTCTCTTTAGATAGGCATAGACTGCATATCGTTTGCTTGCTGTGTGTAACCCCCTGACGTTCAGTGTGATAAAGGTAAAGTCCGAGTTAGTGGGTTTCGTCATGTGAGGATGTCTATCGTGTTAGTCGGTGCATTCCTCACCTCTCGGTTATACCCAGGGTCATTCTCGCTCGCGTGACCTCCCTCCATATGTAGTAGCGCCGTGACCAGAGTACCATCTCCCGTGTAGGTATCAGGGTTAAAAGGGAAAGGGCGTAACATGGAAACAACATATGGGAAACAGTCCCAACTGAAGGGGCCCATTGCAAGGCATGATGAGCCCAAACTGTACATCTCGTACTGTCTCTAGTTCGTTTGGTGTGAGGGGGTGCTGAAGCGGTGGAACCCTGATCTCGGGTCAAGGCCACCCGCCGCATTGTGTCTCTGCGTGTGTGAATGTTACCACCCATACCTTAGGCGTGTCTTCCCGGTGTCCCCCGCCGGCAGGCTGCGCCATCAGCTCCATCTTACCGCTGAATGCATCCGTCGCTATCAGATGAGTGTATCCGCCGTCTGCGGAGTCACCAGCAGCGGGGAGGCGGAACCATCTCTGGAGGTGCGGACGTCGCTCTGGCCCTCATCTTCGGATGTGAAGATGTGGGGGCCTCGATCCATCTCCTGCTCAGCGTCTAGTTGCCTGACCTCCGTCGCTGCTTGAATGGCTTTCCGCCGGTCTGCTATGATTTGTTCCAAGTCCGGGACACGCTTGGCGCTGGGCGACGGTGGTCGGTTCATCTGTGTGAGAGTGACCTTCCTGGCTCGGAGTCGTCGTCGTTTGTTGGACGCAGAGCTCGACGGCGTATCCTCGCGGTCTGATCGGGGTTGACTGCGGTGATCCAACCAGTGCCTTGCCTCCTCGGGGTCCGTGAAGAAGTGTGTTGTATCTTCATAGATGATTTTGAGGCGGGCCGGGAACAGGAGGGCATACTGAATCTTATGGCGTCGCAGGGCTTGCTTTACTGCCAAGAATGTAGCGCGTTGGCGTTGCACTGCCTGAGAATAGTCCGGGAACACCATCACATTCTTGTCTTCCACCCTGAGGACTTTCGCTTGCCTGGCCGCCCGTAGAATCGTGTCCCTGTCCTGATAGTGCAGCAGCTTCAGAAGGAATGGTCTGGGCGGGAAGCCAGCTCGAGGTCGTCCAGTCGGGACTCTGTGTGCCCTTTCTACTGAGAAGAACGGCGTTAGATCTTGGGTCCGGGTGAACGTTGTTATCAAGGTCTCTATAAATCTGATAGGGTCTTCCTTCTCCACTCCCTCCGGTAGATTGATCAGACGTATTATGCTCCGGCGAGAGCGTCCTTCTAAGTCGTCCGTCTTGCGTTCAAGAAAAGTGACCTTCTCTTGTAGGTCCTTGATGGCTTTTTGATTGAGCTGGACCTGAGGCTTCAGTTCTTGGAGCGTGTGGCTTTCTTGCTTCACCTTATCCGCCAGCTTCCTATGGTCGTCGCGTAGCAGGGTGATGTCCAAGGCCAGTTCCCCAAATTTAGTTTCCATGGAGACTCGTGAGTGCTCGATGGCCGCCAGGACTTTGTCTAGTTTCGTGGACATGTCCGATTCCTGTGAAGGACCTCCGGTCTTTGATCCGCGTGAGGGGCCCGGAGAAGGTGATCTTCTCTGAACTGGCGCTGGCGTCACGGGCACCGTCCGCTGTGTTCGCCCCATGGGTGTCGTGGGTGACCCGCCGGTCTGATCCGGCCTGCTAGATGTGGTTCAGGCCCCTGTCTGTAGCAACATTGTGCAAACCGGGTCTCCGGGGTCTCCACCGTCTAGTGTTGATCTTCCAGGCGTCTGGCTGCAGGGGGTCTGTGGTACGGCCTCAGTAGGGGAGGTGGAAGGCTCTCCGCGCAGACTCTCCCCGCGGACTCTCCCCGTCCGCACCGCCGTGGTCACCCGCTGAGTGCAGCCACAGTGAGTCAGTGTTTCCTAGAGGGCCTCGGGTCTGTCACTGGGGGCCCCGAGTCGGGCATCGGAGCTCACCTCAGGAACGCACGTGTCATTGCTCCCTGATACTCTCCGTCGCGTGGTTCCAAGGCGGCATTCAGTGGCGCTGGCTCCTGGGCATCGGAGTTAGGACTCAGGAGTCTTCGTACTTCTCCCTCATGAAAATCGCCCCGGCGGCGCCATCTTGGATTGGGGACTTCTCGGGGTCATCCGCGGGCAGTTTCCCCGGTGTCCAGCGTCGATCGGTCGGATCCGCGCCGGTCCCCACTAGTGTTTGCCGCGGTGGGTCACCAGGTGTAGTACCCGTCTAGGTTCCCCGCATCAGAGGAAGCGCACTCGGTGTTCAGAGCGCCGCACGTCCGCCGTTAGTCCGGGGCTCACAGCTCTTTCCTGGATTCCGCTGCGCTCTGCGTTTGGTAGCGCGCTCCGGATGCCACTGCTTACCGGTGAGGTGTGTTGAGCGCTCCTGAGCCCGGCATTGGTGGGGACCGCTCCAGTCACTCGGGACCTCTCGCATCAGTCCCTGGGCGCCGCCATTTCAGGGGAGGATCTGCCGAGGTCGTCAGGGGCCGGCGCGGGTACACCCCGGACACGCCGCGCCTCTCCGAGGCTCCCCAGGTGGTCCCGGGAGTCACCCACAGCAGCTGGAGGTGTTAGAATTGCGCGGTGGTGGTTTTCATCATCGGTGCGACGGGCAGCCGACCGGACCTCTAAGGGAGCCCGTCCGCCATCTCAGCTAGGTTAGCCACGCCCCCAAAAATATCCCTTATATAACACATTCAATTATTTTGTCGATATTATATTCAACGATATTTCTCTAAACGATATTCTATACAACGATATTTTATTTTGACGATATTTTTGTCATTATACAAAATCGATATTTACAACAACGATATTTACTTCAACGATATTTTTTAAAGTCGATATTCTTACCTCGATATTTATGCTAGTCGATATTATCCCGTTGATATTCCTGCTTTATACCCTTCTATCCAGGGCCCCTGGGGCAGAGCTTGGCTCTTCTATCTGGGGCTCCTGGGGCTGAGTTGGGCTCTTCCATCCGGGGCCCTGGGGCTGAGCTGGGCTCTTCTATCTGGGGGCCCTGGGACTGAACTGGGCTCTTCTTTCCGGGGCCCTGGGGCTGAGCTAGGATTTTCTATCCAGGCCCCCTGGGGCTGAGTTGGGCTCTTCTATCCGGGCCCCTGGGGCTGAGCTGGGCGCTTCTATCCGGGGCCCCTGGGGCTGAGCTGGGCGCTTCTATCCGGGGCCCCTGGGGCTGAGCTGGGCTCTTCCATCCGGGGACCTGGGGCTGAGCTGGGCTCTTCTATCCTGGGGCCCATGGGGCTGAGCTGGGCTCTTATGTCTGGGGGCCCCTGGGGCTGAGCTGGGCTCTTCTATCCAGGGCCCCTGGGGCTGAACTGGAATTTTCTATCAGGGGCCCCTGAGGCTGAGCTGGGTTCTTCTATCCGGGGGCCTCTGGGGCAGAGCTGGGCTCTTCTATCCGAGGCCCTGGGGCTGAGCTGGGCGCTTCTATCCAGGGCCCCTGGGACTGAGCTGGGCTCTTCCATCCGTGGCCCTGGGGCTGAGCTGGGCTCTTCTATCCGGGGCCCCTGGGGCTGAGCTGGGCTCCTCTATACGGGGTCTTCTGGGGCCGAGCTGGGCTCTTCTATCTGGGGGCCCTGGGGCTGAGCTGGGCTCTTCTATCCAAGGGCCTTGGGCTGTGCTGGGCTGTTCTATCCGGGGGACCCGAGGCTGAGCTGGGCTCTTCTATCCTGGGGCCCCTGGAGCTGGGCTCTTCTATCCGGGGGCCCTGAGGCTGAGGTGGGCTCTTCTATCTGGGGGTCCTGGGTCTGAGCAGGGCTCTTCTATCCAGGGCCCCTGGGGCTGAGCTGGGCTCTTCTATCCGGGGGCCCTGGGCCTGAGCTGGGCTCTTCTATCCGGGGGCCCTGGGGGTTGTGCTGGGCTCTCATATCCGGGGGCCCTGAGGCTGAGCTGGGTGCTTCTATCCGGGGCCCCTTTGGCTGAGCTGGGCTCTTCTATCCGGCGGCCCCTGGGGCTGAGCTGGGCTCTTGTATCCCGGGCCCCTGGGGCTGAGCTGGGCTCTTCTATCCGGGGGCCCTGGGGCTGAGCTGGGCTCTTCTATCCGAGGCCCTGGGGATGAGCTGGGCGCTTCTATCCATGGCCCCTGGGGCTGAGCTGGGCTCTTCTATCCGGGGCCCCTGGGGCTGAGCTGGGCTCCTCTATCCGGGGACCTCTGGGGCCGAGCTGGGCTCTTCTATCTGGGGGCCCTGGGGCTGAGCTGGGCTCTTCTATCCAGGGGCCTCGGGGCTGTGCTGGGCTCTTCTATCTGGGGGCCCAAAGCCGAGCTGGGCTCTTCTATCCTGGGGCCCCTGCGGCTGAGCTGGGCTCTTCTATCCGGGGGCCCTGGGGCTGAGCTGGGCTCTTCTATCTGGGGGTCCTAGGGCTGAGCAGGGCTCTTCTATCCATGGCCCCTGGGGCTGAGCTGGGCTCTTCTATCCAGGGGCCCTGGGCCTGAGCTGGGCTCTTCTATCCGGGGGCCCTAGGGGTTGGCTGGGCTCTCATATCCGGGGGCCCTGAGGCTGAGCTGGGTGCTTCTATCCGGGGCCCCTTGGGCTGAGCTGGGCTCTTCTATCTGGCGGCCCCTGGGGCTGAGCTGGGCTCTTCTACTCCGGGCATCTGGGGCTGAGCTGGGCTCTTCTATCCGGGGGCCCCTTGGGGGCTGAGCAGGGCTCTTCTATCCTCGGGCTGAGCTGGGCTCTTCTATCCGGAGCGCCTTGGGCTGAGCTGGGCGCTTCTATCCAGGGCCCCTGGGACTGAGCTGGGCTCTTCCATCCATGGCCCTGAGGCTGAGCTGGGCTCTTCTATCCGGGGCCCCTGGGGCTGAGCTGGGCTCCTCTATCCGGGGACCTCTGGGGCCGAGCTGGGCTCTTCTATCTGGGGGCCCCTGGGGGTGAGCTGGGCTCTTCTATCCAGGGGCCTCGGGGCTGTGCTGGGCTCTTCTATCTGGGGGCCCGAGGCTGAGCTGGGCTCTTCCATCCAGGGCCCCTGGGGCTGAGCTGGGCTCTTCTATCCAGGGGCCTCGGAGCTGTGCTGGGCTCTTCTATCTGGGGGCCCGAGGCTGAGCTGGGCTCTTCTATCCTGGGGCCCCTGGGGCTGAGCTGGGCTCTTCTATCCGGGGGCCCTGGGGCTGAGCTGGGCTCGTCTATCTGGGGGTCCTGGGCCTGAGCTGGGCTCTTCTATCCAGGGGCCCTGGGGGTTGGCTGGGCTCTCATATCCGGGGCCCTGAGGCTGAGCTGGGTGCTTCTATCCGGGGGCCCTGGGGGTTGGCTGGGCTCTTATATCCGGGGGCCCTGAGGCTGAGCTGGGTGCTTCTATCCGGGGCCCCTTGGGCTGAGCTGGGCTCTTCTATCTGGCGGCCCCTGGGGCTGAGCTGGGCTCTTCTACTCCGGGCATCTGGGGCTGAGCTGGGCTCTTCTATCCGGGGGCCCCTTGGGGGCTGAGCTGGGCTCTTCTATCCTCGGGCTGAGCTGGGCTCTTCTATCCAGGGCCCCTGGGGCTGAGCTGGTCTATTCTCTCTGGGGGCCCCTGGGGAGGGCTGGACTCTGCTATCTGGTGCTGAGCTGGGCTCTTCTATCCAGGACCCCAGGGCTCTTCTATCCGGGGGCCCCTGGGGCTGAGCTATACTCTTCTATCCGGGGGCCCCTGGGGTCTGAGCTGGGCTCTTCTATCCGGGGGATTCTGGGGCTGAGCTGGGCTCTTCTAATCGAGGCCCTGGGGCTGAGCTGGGCGCTTCTATCCAGGGCCCCTGGGACTGAGCTGGGCTCTTCCATCCGTGGCCCTGGGGCTGCGCTGGGATCTTCTATCCGGGGCCCCTGGGGCTGAGCTGGGCTCCTCTATCCTGGGGCCTTGGGCAGTGCTGGTCTCTTCTATCCGGGGGCCCCGAGGCTGAGCTGGGCTATTCTCTCCGGGGGCACCTGGGGAGGGCTGGACTCTTCTATCCGGTGCTGAGCTGGGCTCTTCTATCCAGGACCCTTGGGCTCTTCTAACCGGGGGCCCCTGGGGCTGAGCTATACTCTTTTTTCCGGGGGCCCTTGGGGCTGAGCTGGGCTCATGTATCTGGGGGCCCCTGGGGCTGAGCTATTCTCTTTTATCCGGGGGCCCCTGGGGCTGAGCTGTGCTCTTCTATTCGGGGGCCCCTGGGGCTGACCTGGGCTCTTCTCTCGGGGGCCCCCGGGGCTGAGCTGGGCTCTTCTATCCGGGGGCCCTAGGGCTGAGCTGGGCCCTTCTATCTGTGGGCCTCTGGGGCTGAGCTAGGCTCTTCTATCCGGAGTCCCCCTGGGGCTGAGCTGGACTCTTCTATCCAGGGGTGCCTGGGGCTGAGCTGGGCTCTTCTATCTGGGGGCCCTGGGGCTGAGCTGGGCCTTTCGATCTGGGGGGCCCTGGTGCTGATCTGGGCTCTTCTATCAGGGGCCCCTGGGGCTGAGCAGGGCTCCTCTATCCAGGGGCCCCTGGGGATGAGCTGGGCTCTTCTATCCGGGGCCCTTGGGATGAGCTGGGTTCTTCTATCCGGGGGCCCCTGGGGCTGAGCTGGGCTCTTCTCTCTGGGGGCACCTGGGGCTGAGCTGGGCTCTTCTATCCAGGGGCCCCTGGGACTGAGCTGGGCTCGTCTATCAGGGGGCCCTGGGGGGATTTCCTTCGGGCCCTGGGGGTGTTTGTGGGCATCATGTATGTCAAAGAGGGAATCTGTGCGCTGTATCTTAATGCACTGTGAGGAATATGTGCACTGCGGTGCATTCTTGCTGCACTGTGAGGGAACTGTGCACTGTGGTGCATCTTGCTGCTCTGTGAAGGATCTGTGCACTGTGGTGCATCTCGCTGCACTGTGAGGGATCTGTGCACTGTGGTACATCTTGCTGCACTGTGTGGGATCTGTGCACTGTGGTGCATCTTGCTGAACTGTGAGGGATCTGTGCACTGTGGTGCATCTTGCTGCACTGTGAGGGATCTGTGCACTGTGGTGCATCTTGCTGCACTGTGAGGGATCTGTGAACTGTGGTGCATCTTGCTGCACTGTGAGGGATATGTGGACTGTGGTGCATCTTGTTGAACTGTGAGGGATCTGTGCACTGTGGTGCATCTTGCTGCACTGTGAGGGATCTGTGAACTGTGGTGCATCTTGCTGAACTGTGAGGGATCTGTGCACTGTGGTGCATCTTGCTGCACTGTGAGGGATCTGTGCACTGTGGTGCATCTTGCTGCACTGTGAGGGATCTGTGCACTGTGGTGCATCTTGCTGCACTGTGAGGGATCTGTGCACTGTGGTGCATCTTGCTGCACTGTGAAGGATCTGTGCGCTGTGGTGCATCACGCTGCTCTTTGAGGGATCTGTGCACTGTGGTGCATCTTGCTGCTCTTTGAGGGATCTGTGCACTGTGGTGCATCTTGCTGCTCTTTGAGGGATCTGTGCGCTGTGGTGCATCTTGCTGCACTGTGAGGGATCTGTGCACTGTGGTGCATCTTGCTGCTCTGTGAGGGATCTGTGCACTGTGGTGCATCTTGCTGCACTGTGAGGGATCTGTGCACTGTGGTGCATCTTGCTGCACTGTGAGGGATCTGTGCACTGCAGTGCATCTTGCTGCTCTGTGAGGGATCTGTGCACTGTGGTGCATCTTGCTTCACTGTGAGGGATCTGTGCACTGTGGTGCATCTTGCTGCACTGTGAGGGATCTGTGCACTGTGGTGCATCTTGCTGCACTGCGAGGGATCTGTGCACTGTGGTGCATCTTACTGCACTGTGGGGAATCTGTGGACTGTTCACTCATTGTCATGACACCATCCACTGAGGGAGAAATCTGTGACAGTCAAATCTGATTGTTCTGTCTTATGAAGTTATTGAGACTGTAATCTACTTGTTTGTTTATTTTATAAGTGAACCTTTGAAGGGAGTGAGCGGGTAAACAAAGCAGACAAATGTAAAACTTAATTTGGTGCAGAGTCGGAAAGTTGTTTGAATACACACAGTCCTACCAAATATAAAAAATTACCCTCAGAAACAGGAAAAATAGAAAACATTGTCCAGTTTAATTCTAGCAGTTTCTTACATATAATGAATGAAATTCAGGCTATTTCCAATTCACTCCTAAAGACTGGAGGCGGCGGTTCCGTCAGCGGCCACCAGAGAGCGCTCCTCGCCTGCTGATGAAACCCACTGAGCTGCACATTGGATGAAAGGGATAAGGGTTTCCTCTTCCGGGTCAGCGGCGGTAAAGACAGCACCAGAAGCTGCGGTGACATCACTTCCGGCCTCTCCTGGTGTTTCCAGCCTGCAGCAGAGGAGGAAGGAACCATTGTCTGTCTGTGCAGCTACCTTCATCTGCAGACCCCCCTTTAACCCCAGATCTGCACCTCCCACCCCCAGACCCCAGGGGGAGGAGAGAGCCTGGACATGTCTGCACAGGTCTCTGCTCAGGTAGGAGATTGTTAGCACCTTCTGCTCTGTTTGTAGAAATAGACTGAATAATCCTGGAGGGAATCTCTGCAGGAGCCGGGCTGAGCTGGGCCCTTATATCCGGGGGCCCTTGGGGCTGAGCTGGGCTGTTCTATCCTGGAGCCCTGGGGCTGAGCTGGGCTCTATTATCCGGGGCCCCTGGGGCTGAGGTAGGCTCTTCTATCCGGGGCCCCTGGGACTGAGCTGGGCTCTTCTATCCGGGGGGCCCTGGGGCTGAGCTGGGCTCCTCTATCCAGGGCCCCTGGGGCTGAGCTGGGCCCTTCTAGGGGAGCCCCTGTGGCTGAGCTCGGCTCTTCCATCCGGGGGCCTCTGGAGCTGAGCTGGGCTCTTCTATCTGGGGCCCTTGGGATGAGCTGGGTTCTTCTATCCGGGGCCCCGGGGGCTGAGCTGGGCTCTTCTATCCGGGGGGGCCCCTGGGGCTGAGCTGGGCTCTTCTATCCGGGGGCCCTGGGACTGAGCTGGGCTCTTCTATCCGGGGGCCCTGGGGCTGAGCTGGGCTCTTCTATCCGGGGCCCCTGGGGCTTAGCTGGGCTCTTCTATCCGGGGGGGCCCCTGGGGCTGAGCTGGGCTCTTCTATCCGGGGGCCCCTGGGGCTGAGCTGGGCTCTTCTATCCGGGGGCCCTGGGGCTGAGCTGGGCTCTTCTATCCGGGGGCCCTGGGGCTGAGCTGGGCTCTTCTATCCGGGGGCCCCTGGGGGGCTGAGCTGGGCTCTTCTATCCGGGGGCCCTGGGGCTGAGCTGGGCTCTTCTATCCAGGGGCCCCTGGGGCTGAGCTGGGCTCTTCTATCCGGGTGCCCTGGGGCTGAGCTGGGCTCTTCTATCCGGGGGCCCTGGGGCTGAGCTGGGCTCTTCTATCTGGGGGCCTCTGGGGCTGAGCTGGGCTCTTCTATCTGGGGGTCCTGGGGCTGAGTTGGGCTCTTCTATCCAGGGCCCCTGGTGCTGTCCTGGGCTCTTTTATCCGGGGGCCCTGGGGCTGAGCTGGGCTCTTTTATCCAGGGGCCCTGAGGCTGAGCTGGGTGCTTCAATCCGGGGCCCCTTGGGCTGAGCTGGGCACTTCTATCCCAGGCCTCTGGGGCTTAGCTGGGCTCTTCTATCCTGGGGATGAGCTGGGCTCTTCTATCCAGGGCCCCTTGGGTTGAGCTGGGCTCTTCTATCCCTGGGGCTGAGCTGGACTCTTCTATCCTTAGGCTCCAGGGGGGGGGCTGAGCTGGGCTCTTCTATCTGGGGGCCCCTGAGGGGCTGAGCTGGGTTCTTCTATCCAGGGCCCCTGGGGCTGAGCTGGTCTATTCTCTCCGGGGGCCCCTGGGGAGGGATGGACTCTGCTATTTAGTGCTAAGTTGGGCTCTTCTATCCGGGGGCCCTTGGGCCTGAGCTGGGCTCTTCTATCTGGGAGCCCCTGGGGTTGAGTTGGGCTCTTCTATCTGGGGGCCCCTGGGGATGAGCTGGGCTCTTTCATCGGGGGCCTCCGGGGCTGAGCTGGGCTCTTATATCCGGGGGCCCTGGGGGCTGAGCTGGGCTCTTCTATCTGGGGGCCTCTGGGGGGGGTCTGGGCTCTTCTATCCGGGGCCCCTGGGGCTAAGCTATACTCTTCAATCCGGGGCCCTGGGGCTGAGCTGAGCTCTTCTATCTTGGGGCCCCTGGGGCTGAGCTGGGCTCTTCTATCCGGGGGCCCCTGGGGCTGAGATGTGCTCTTCTATCCGGGGCCCCTGGGACTGAGCTGGTCTATTCTATCCGGGGGCCCCTGGGGCTGAGCTGGGCTCTTCTATCTCGGGGCCCTGGTGCTGAGCTGGGCTCTTCTCTCCGGGGGCCTCTGGTGCTGAGCTGGGCTCTTCTCTCCGGGGGCCTCTGGGGCTGAGCTGGGCTCTTCTATCTGGGGGCCCTGGGGCTGAGCTGTGCTCTTCTATCCAGGGCCCCTGGGCTCTTCTATCCGGGCCCCTGGGGCTGAGCTGGGCTCTTCTATCCAGGGGCCCTAGGGGCTGAGCTGGGCTCTTCTATCCGCGGGCCTCTGGGGGGCTGAGCTCTTCTATGTGGGGCCCCTGGTGCTATGGTATACTCTTCTATCCGGGGGCACTTGGGGCCGAGCTGGGCTCTTCTATCCAGGGGCCCTAGGGGCTGAGCTGGGCTCTTCTATCCGCGGGCCTCTGGGGGGGCTGAGCTCTTCTATCTGGGGCCCCTGGGGCTGTGCTATACTCTTCTATCCGGGGGCACTTGGGGCCGAGCTGGGCTCTTCTATCCGGGGGCCCCTGGAGCTGAGCTGGGCTCTTCTATCTGGGGGACCTGGTGCTGAGCTGGGCTCTTCTATCTGGGGGCCTCTGGGGCTGAGCTGCGCTCTTCTATCCAGGGGCCCCTGGGGCTGAGCTTGTCTATTCTATCCAGGGGCCCCTGGAGAGAGCTGCGCTCTTCTATCAGGGGCCCCTGGGGCTGAGCTTGTCTATTCTATCTGAGGGCCCTGGAGCTGAGCTGATCCCTTCTATCTGGGGGCCTCAAGGGCTGAGTAGGGCTTTTCTATCTGGGGACCCTGGGGCTGAGCGGGGCTCTTTTATTTGGGGGCCATTGGGGCTGAGCTGGGCTCCTCTATCCGCGGGCCCCTGGGGCTGAGCTGGGCTCTTCTATCCAGGGCCCCTGGGGCTGAGCTGGTCTCTTCTTTCTGGGGCCCCTGGGGCTGAGCTGGGCTTTTCTATCGGGGGCCCTGGGGCTGAGCTGGGCTCTTCTATCCGGGGGCCCTTGGGGCTGAACTGGGCTCTTCTATCCTGTGGCCCCTGGGGCTGAGCTGGGTTTTTCAATCTGGGGCACCTTGGGCTGAGCTGGGCTTTTCAATCCGGGGGCCCTGGGCTGAGCTGGGCTCTTCTATCTGGGGGCCCTGAGGCTGAGCTGGGCTCTTCTATCAGGGTGTCCTGTGGCTGAGCTGGGGTCTTCTATCAGGGGGCCCCTAGGGCAGAGCTGGGCTCTTCTATCTGAGGGCCCCTGGGGATGAGCTGGGCTCTTCTATCCGGGGGCCCCTGGGGCTGAGATGGGCTCTTCTGTCCGGAGCCCCTGTGGCAGAACTGGGCTCTTCTATCGGGGGCCCCTGGGGTTTAGCTGGGCTCTTCTATCCGGGGCCCCTGGGGTTGAGCTGGGCTCTTCTATCCAGGGGCCCATGGGGCTGAGCTGGGCTCTTTTATCCGGGGGTCTCTGGGGCTGAGCTGGGCTCTTCTATCTGGGGCCCCTGGGACTGAGCTGGGCTCTTCTATCCGGGGCCCCTGGGGCTGAGCTGGGCTCTTCTATCTGGGCCCCTGGGGCTGAGCTGGGCTCTTCTATCCGGGGCCCCTGGGGCTGAGCTGGGCTCTTCTATCCGGGGGCCCTGAGGCTGAGCTGGGCTCTTCTATCTGGGGCCCCTGGGACTGAGCTGGGCTCATCTATCTGGGGCCGCAGGGGCTGAGCTGGGCTCTTCTATCCGGGGGCCTCTGGGCCTGAGCTGGGCTCTTCTATCCTGGGGCCCTGGGGCTGAGCTGAGCTCTTCTATCCGGGGGCCCCTGGGGCTGAGTTGGGCTCTTCTATCGGGGTTCCTGGGGCCGAACTGGGCTCTTCTATCCAGGGCCCCTGGGGCTGAGCTGGGCCCTTCTATCTGGGTCCCCTGGGGCTGAGCTGGGCTCTTCTATCCGGGGGCCTCGGGGGCTGAGCTGGGCTCTTCTATCCGGGGGCCCTGGGGGGGCTTTCATTCCTGCCCTGGGGGTGTTTGTGGGCATCATTTTTTGTTGAAGAGGGGATCTGTGCACTGCATCATACTGCACTGTGAGGAATCTGTGCACACTGCATCTGACGGCACTATGAGTAATCTCTGCACAACCTCCCTCCGCACAATGGAAATCACTGCATGCTGCACTGCATTTTACTGCATGAGGAATATGTGCTACTGCACTGCATCTTTACAACACTGTGAGAAATCTCTGCACGCTGCACTGTATATACTGCACTATGAGCAGTCTGTACATGCTGCACTGCATCTTACTGCACTATGAATAATCTATGCACACTGCATTGTTTCTTACTGTACTGTGAGGATTATATGCGCACTGCACCTTACTACAGTGAGAAATATGTGCACACTGCATCTTACTACTTTAAGAAATCTGTGCACACGTCACTGCATCTTACAGCACTATGAGGAAATTGTGCACACTGTACTGCATCTTACAGCACTACGAGAAGTGTGTGCCACAGCACTGTGAGACATCTGTGCACACTGCACTGCATTGTACTGCAATGAGTAATCTATGCACACTGCACTTCAATTTAGTGTTCTATGAGAAATCTGTGCACACTGTGCTGCGTCTTATTCCACTCTGAGAAGTCTGTTCACACTGCACTATAACGTAGTACACTCTGAGAAACCTGTGAACGCTTCACCGCCTCTTACTGCACTATGAGGAATCTGTGCACGCCACAGTGCACCTTACAGCACTATGAGGAATTTGGAGTACTGCAATGCTATTTACTGCACTGTGAGAAATCTGTGCACACTGCACTGCATCTGATTGCATTATGAGGAGTCTGTGCAGTGCACTGCATCTTATTGCACTATGACAAGTCAATGTCAGTGCACTGTACTGTATCTAACTGCACTGTGTGAAATCTGTGCACACTGCACTGCATCTGACTGCATTATGAGGAGTCTGTGCAGTGCACTGCATCTTATTGCACTATGACCAGTCTATGTCAGTGCACTGCACTGTATCTAACTCCACTGTGTGAAATCTGTGCACACTGCACTGCACCTTGCTACACTACAAGGAATCGGTGTCACTGCACTTTGTCTTACCCCACTACGAGAAATCACTGAATGGGGTGGACTGAGCTGGGTTCTTCTATCTGGGGACCTCTGGGAGGGTGAAGGGGCTTTCCTTCCGGCCCTGGGGACTTTGTGGTCATTATGTGTGTTTAAGGGTGAATTTATGCAAACTGCACTGCATCATACTGCACTATGAGAAACCTGTCACACTGCACTGCATCTTACTGCACTATGAGAAACCTGTCACACTTAACTGCATCTTACTGCACTATGAGAAATCTGTGCACACTGCATGCATCTTACTGCACTATAAGAAACCTGTCACACTGCACTGCATCTTACTGCACTATGAGAAACCTGTCACACTGCACTACTTTTTACTGCACTATGAGAAATCTGTGCACACTGCCCTGCATCGTACTGCACTGTGTGGAATCAGTGCATGCTGCACGGCTATTTGCACTATGAGCGATCTGTGCACACTGCCCTGCATCGTACTGCACTGTGTGGAATCAGTGCATGCTGCACGGCTATTTGCACTATGAGCGATCTGTGCATGCGGCCATGCATTGTACTGCACTATGAGTAGTCTGTGCCCCCTGCACTGTGAGAAATCGGTGCACATTGCTCTGCTTTTTACTGCACTTTGAAGAAGAGGATGTCTGTGAAAACGGCACTGCTTTTTGCTACTTTGTGAGAACTTTGTGCTCAGCTTACTAATAATCTCTGTCAACCGAGAAAATCTGTATATTGCATTGCTGTTCCTTGCTCTGTGAGGGCTGTTGACAGGAAAGTTAATGTGCACACTGCACTGCTTTTTATTACACTGTGAGGGGGATCAAAAATAAAAGAGGAAATCTGTGCAGACTCCTCTGCCTCTGACTACTCTGTGCAGGGTGTTTAGAGCCCATCTGTGGTCTGCAAATAGAATTACCTTTTACTACAGTTTCAAAATGTCCTCTGCAACTGTGTCTGAGAATACGTCAATATTGTCTTTGGGTAGTTGGGGTATGGATCTAGATGGCATTCTAAAATTCGTCGCCTCAGTACCCCCTGTGTCGATATCAAGGATGTTGTTAATATAGTCAATATTAGTGGGTTCTAGAGAGTCATTGAAATTACTAGATATGATTGTGGTCTCTTCCATTCCTTCTAAACTGTGTAGTGTTTGTAATATCTCAAGGTCTCGTATTGTAAGGGCAGTCTGAGGGGAATTGGTAGTTGTTGTCACATCAATTGTTTCCCTGTTTGGACATAATAAATGTATTTTGTACAATTTCACCTTCCTAACAAACTTAAATAAATAAATCCTTAATTGTGCATAATTTACTTGTGATGTAGGACAAAAGGATAGTCCACGTTTAAGAGTTTCAATGTCCTCATGTGGGGCTTGTGTTTCCCCATGCAATTTCCCAAAGGGGTTTTAGACATGACTACAGGCTGGATCGCTGAACAGAATTACACTAAATTTGGCAGCAAGCTAGAGCTTGGACCAGAAAGATCTCATTTTGTAATTTGGTCCAAATCCATTGATTCGTTTTTAAGTAATTAAAAAGAAAAAGATTTAGCAGCATGACCGTCTCGCGGCAGCACCTTGCAGCGCTCTCCTCCATCGTCAGCGGACAGCCCCGCTTCAGCCATGCTTCAGCCCCTGGGCCCCCTCTACATGCTGAGCTGCATGGGAGCCCCCAGGTAATTGTTGCACTTTGCATCCGGGTCTGCATGTGCTTATGGCAGAGCACGGATAGGGCACTGGGGCTGGCACTCTCAATGACCGTGTGCTTAGGGGGGGAAGTACTTGTTTATGGTGCATGTGAACAGAGGTGAAAGGTGCTTGCTGCTGTTAGGGCTTGCAGTGTCTTCTCTGCTCTTTTAGATCCGCTGTCCGAGTTCAAAGTAAATCCCTGCGTGGTCAGGGTCAGCAAAATGCCAGAAGCGCAGTGTGTGCTTTCTAGCAACCGAACTGACAACGTGGGCCACGTAGCGGTGCATGCACCGCCCACAAACACAGAGGTTAGCATCCCACACCTAATCTTTGTGCTGACACACACAGGAACGAAAAAAGTACTGAGCAGTGCATGTTTCCTAGGCATATAGGATCTGGGTAGTCACACATCGTTGGCTGTGACATTTTGCTATAACTAGCAGTAGCTACTTAATCATGCATGCATTACTAAACAGTGCATTCTCTCAATATTTGTTTTATTATTTGTTATAAAAGTCAAGCTCATTTCATATACTGAGCAATACATACAGCCTGATTCATGTAGGTAAATTGCACTCGCAAAGGGCCAGATTCTGAGAATCTGGCCCTTTGCGAGTGCGATTTTTGCATTTGGTATTCATGATACCAAATGCAAAAATCGCTATTTAAGAAGTCGCAAATATGCGAGGAATAGCATTTAAGGAATCTCTAATAGAGATTCCTCAAATGCTATTCATGAAACATCAAGAAATAGCGATTTTGAACTTTTGGGGCCGCTATTTACCGACAGGTCAGACCTGTTGGTAAATAGCAAAAACTCAGAAAAATGCTTTTAAAAGCATTTTTCAAAGTTGCATGTAGCACACACACATGTCCTTTGGACATGTGTGTGCGCAACACCTGTCCAAAAGTGCATTTTAGGGGTGCTACAGGGCGTCCTTTGGACACCCCTGGCACCCTTAAAATCGCTATCTTAGTTGCGAGTAGCAAATTGCTACTCGCAAATCCCCATTCATTCCTATGGGCCTCTTGGCCCATAGGAATGAATGGGGAGTATTTGCGAGTAGCAAATTGCTACTCGCAAATAAAGAACATGTAGGAATCGCTATTTAAGTAGCAATTCCTACATGAATGCCGTTTTGCGTGTCCTCAATAGCGAATCGCTATGATTCGCTATTAGGGACACGCAAAACGGCATGTACATGAATCAGGCTGATAGTTCCTTGAGTGCAATTTTGCGCCGTGGCGAGCCACGCATCCCTATACACCACTATTGTGACCACTCTGCTGAGCATTGCATGCTTCCAGTCACTTCTATGCACTGTAATGGGGCATTCACTGCTGAGCCAAACATACTTCGTATACTGGGTAGTTGTGCACACTGCTGAACCACGCGTGCTTAATCTTCATTTCAATTGTGCCCACACTGATGAGCCGTGAATAATTTCTATATGGCACAATTACGCACGCTCTCTGCTGCGCCTTTCTTAACTAGGCATTCTTATGATACTGTGCAGTTGTGCACACTGCTGAGCTGTGCCCTCAATGCATCCTATAGCCAAATGTGCAACACTCTCTCTTGCCTTGCATGCTTCGTTTAAAGTGCAGTTGAGCATAGTGTTCGGCTGTAAATGCTTACTGTGAAAATAATGTTTGCATACTGCTGAGCCATGCTTTCTTTTTGCACAGTACAATGGTACACTTTAGTACCATACATGCTTTATATAGACTGCTGTGCTGCATGAGTAGAAACAGTTACGCCTTACATGCTTCCTGTATGGTGCAATGGTGCAGTTCTGCACACTATTAACTCCTACTTGGTTTGCTGTACAGTGCAGTTGTGCACTACAATACAGTACAATTGTGCACACTGTTGCGCCATCCTGCTTTCAACTGCTGTGCATGTAGTTTCACACACACACACATTGTATGGTACTGACACAGCGCAGTTGTGCACAAGACTGTAGAGCTATGCTTGCTGTGTTTGTATCCTCTACAGAACAACTGTGTGTGCACACAGACGAGCCATGCACGAATTTTACACAGCATAAGTGTGTGCATGCATGCACAGAAATCGCCTCTCATATTCGTGATGCTAGAATCCTGCTGCCTGCATGCAATGCAACAGTGTGAAAGTGGACACTGCTGAGCCATACATCCTTCAGATATATTTCTTCTCTGATTCCTGAGTCATGCATGCCTCTTTAGGGTTTTTGCAGACAGACTGCTGAGCCATGCATTGTTCAGATATATTTGTGCTTTGATTGCTGTGTAATGCCTGCCTCTTAAGGGTTTTTGCAGACAGACTGCTGAGCAATGCATTCTTCAAATATATTTGTGCTCTGATTGCTGAGTCATGCATGCCTCTTAAGGGTTTTTGCAAACAAACTGCTGAGCCATGCATTATTCAGATATATTTGTGCTCTGATTGCAGGGTCATGCATGCCTCTTAAGGGTTTTTGCAGACAGACTGCTGAGCCATGCATTCTTCAGATATATATGTGCTCTGATTGCAGAGTCATGCATGCCTCTTCAGGGTTTTTGCAGACAGACTGCTGAGCCACGCATTGTTCAGATATTTTTGTGCTCTGATTGCTGAGTGATGCATGCCTCTTAAGGGTTTTTGCAGTCAGACTGCTGAGCAATGCATTCTTCAGATATATTTGTGCTCTGATTGCTGAGTCATGCATGCCTCTTTAGGGTTGTTGCAGACAGACTGCTGAGCCATGCATTCTTCAGATATATTTGTGCTCTGATTGCTGCGTCATGCATGCCTCTTCAGGGTTTTTGCAGACAGACTGCTGAGCCATGCATTCTTCAGTCCCTGCAAGATATTGTCTAGCGCAAGCATTATTCAGTGCTTTCACACAATGGGTGCAATCCGGGCCAAGGGTGGAGGCGGCGCGTGTACTGATTTGACAAAGATATTCATCCACTCACAACGGTGCTACATTCGCCTCTTAGCTTGGATGGTGCTTGCATTGCTTTTGTTGCAGTTTATCCAAGAGTGCTGCTCACAACGGGGCATGAGACTGAGCATGGTTTGTTGTGTGCTCCTGGAAGCCTTCAGTGGTTTCCGGGAGGAGAGAACAACCTAGCTCTTTGATTCTTCCTTCGAGACCTAGTGTACGCAATAATAATTATACATTAACAATAATAACAACTACTGAAATTATTTTAATAACTGCAACAACAACACAAAGAGAGCTCAGTTTACATATCCTCCCATTCTGAACACACAATGCTTTTTAAGTTCTTTATTGCAGCTAATAAGACTGGCATTTTTGTCACTGCCCCAATTTCTGGTCCCATTATCTTTTCTTCTTGCCCTTCTATTGAACGTGGAATTTCTGCCCGACAAGTGGAATGAATTTGGCAGAAACACACGTGGATCTGTACAAATACATCAGAAAGATAAATCTGGCAAAACTTTTTGTGGACAAACCTAACATGGCCAACTGGAGAAGAACTATACCCCAACCCACGATGGGAATACCATTACAGGAAGCTGAACATTTTGTCAACCTAATGGAATTGAGTCAAGACCCGCAACAAAGCGGGAGGGAAGTGCAAGCATATTGTGTACAATTAGGAACTGGTATCTCCAAAATGAAACCACATTCTAAATTCTACCCGCAACTCCCACCGGGAAACAAAATAGACTTTTTCCATGAATGCGTAGTAAAAGATCTTTACCCATTGAAAATCCCTTAAAAAAAAGACAATCTTACAAGGGAAGAACCACAAGCCTTGCACAAACTACAGAAAGATGACACCATCGAAATTAAAATGGCAGATAAGGGTGGAAATGTAATCGTCCTGGATAAGAAAGCATACATGCGAGAAGCACATTCTCAACTTCGGAACAGGGAATATTATGAAAGATTGAAAATGAACCCTATGCCTTAGCTGAAAGAGGAACTAGACCATAAGCTGGACAATTGGATTAAACAAAATCTAATTGACAGTGATGAATACAAATATCTTCAGACATCTCACCCGAAAATGTCCAATATATACTTCCTACCCAAAATACATAAACACCCCACTAAACCACCAGGGAGGCTGATAATTTCGGCTAAAGGAGCCCTGTTGGAACCAATGGCAAACTATCTTGATATTTTTTTGCTACCTTATGTAAAAGGATTAACGTCGTACATCAAAGACACAGGAGACCTGGTGAGAAGATTACTAGACACTCCGTGGCAATCTTCCTATTAGCTAATCACAATGGATGTCATAGCTTTGTACTCGAATATTCAAAATAAAATTGGTTTGGAAGCATGCAAATCTTTCCTCATGGATAGAAACATCCAGTACGCAGAGCACAATGATATGCTTTTACAAATGATCTCGATGTGTTTGGAGCAAAATGTATTTATGTTCGAGAAAGAGATCTACCGGCAATGCAAAGGCACAGCGATGGGCTTTTCTTTTGGTCCATCATACGCCTGTTTGATAATGGGTCATTGGGAAAAAACATGGGCGTGGAAATGTGAAAATTATGTGGCAGTATCAAAAACCATAGCATGGCTAAGATACATAGACGACCTGCTGCTAATATGGGATGGAACAAACGAAGAATTTGAAGCATATTTTGAAATACTGAACAATTCAAATTATGGTCTAAAATTTACATACACAATCAGCGAGTCTAGAGTGATTTTCCTGGATACAGAAATCTTTATTGAGAACAATGTAATACAGACGACATTACATCGTAAAAGTACTGCGACAATTGCAGTGTTACATGCTCAAAGTTTTCACCAATCCAGTTTAACTCAAAATATCCCATACGGAGAATTCCTGAGAATAAAAAGAATCTGTTCAAAAGAAGAAGATTGGATTAGCAATCGAAAACTTGCAAGCAAAAGATTTGAAAAGCGCAAATACAATTCTGACTGCTTTGAATCGCTCCTCTAGCATAAAAACAACTGATTTGTTGAAGGAAAAACCTAAATCAACAACAGAGGATCAAAAGATCCGATTTATTACAACTCACTCAATGGCAAACCAATCCATAACGAAAATCCTAAGAAAAAATTGGCACATTCTGCGTATGGATCCAAAAATAGCAGAAATTGTGGGAGATCATCCTAATATCACCTACCGTAGGGCCAAAAACCTCAAGGATAAATTAATCTACAGTCATTTCCAAGAACAAAAAAAAACAGAAGCTTGGTACAAACCAAAGGGATTCTATAATTGTTCTGGCTGTAAGGTTTGTTGTATTGCCAAAAGCACCAAAGAACTGGAGATGGCCAATAAAAAGACATGGAAAATTGATCAACTAGTCAACTGCAAGACACAATTTGTCATTTATGTGTTGGAGTGCCCGTGTTTGTTGAAATACATAAGTAGCACCAAAAAAGAACTAAAAGTGCGTATTTTGGAACATGTACGAGCCACAATAAATAACGACTGAAGTAATGCAATGGCCAAGCACATGGAAAAAGAACACAATGGCAACTGGAAAGAACTTAAGTTTTATGGTATTGAGAGTGTTGGATCAAATCAAAGAGGAGGTGACCGTGAGAACATAATGAGACAAAGGAATCAAAGCACATAATGAGCTTTCGAACTTTGAACCCTCATGGGCATAACCAGGATGAAGAACTGCATTGCCATCTTTAAATATCCAAACAAAAACTGAAGAAATAATGAGTACGAATTATACCTCTCCCAAGACATTTAACATTTTCTAATTTTATTATCATTTGTAACCTTTTGGTCACACAATTTGATTCACTAATTTTTGATTTTGAGTTTTCTTCACATTACAATGCATGGGACAGAGAAGTGATTACTATATATGTGCATTATCCATGGAAGGAGGTAATACAAGGAGATAACTGTCCAACAGATTTATAGGACATTGTCTAACAGCCCACCAGAGGGCTTAATCGGTATACCTCTATGTGTAAGGATTTCTGAATTGATCATGTATGCAATGTGTATCATATCTGAGAACGAAATGGGTCGGATGATATGACCAGTATTCTAGCGATTTATAATGTTACTCACTGGAGGGCAGGAACCTATCTTGTATATATTTTTTTGTACTTGTAATTTTTGTGTATTTTTTGGTGTATTTCACATGTATACACTCAGGAATTGGTACAAGATTGAAACACGATTGAAATGGGTTTTTTCTTGTGTATAAACCTACATGTAAAACAAGTCCTGTGCATTTAGCAGGAAGTGATGTGTTAGTAATGAGGATGCACTTTATTTAAACTTTGCAAAAAACATGCTGAATTGGTTTTCCTGTGAGCAAGGTCTCCGTAGAGACCGAAACGCGTAAGGTGTTGCTGGCTTGCTGCTAATCTGAGAAGTAAACCGTACCAATCTGCAATCTATGTGTATGGTTGTAATTTGAAAATACCCTAGAGTGCATGAAGAAAAACTTCCCCTTGGGGGAAAACGGAACTAATATATATATATATATATATATATATATATATATTTCGAAACAACAATGGGGTCCTTTCGGAATCCTTCCTCCCCAGTCAGGTGGCGTCTCCAATTTCGGCGGACCACACCGGCCGAAAACGTAATACTCCACCAGTTTGCTTACAAGCATGAGACGCACTCGGAAAGTTGCAGCATAAGGGTTTATTTGTCCAACAACACGCTACGCGTTTCGACAATAACTCTTGTCTTGTTCACACGTGATTAAACCCCTGTAGGTAACATAGAGATATACACTTTGTGTCACGTTCATAAACATAAAGGAAGGATTTGTGCAAAGCGATCCTGTTGTAATTCCACAGTACTGCCTCCCGCCATTTTGGAGTGGTACACTCGAAAATAAAAGGTAACTGTAAAAGTACTGATTCTAACCCACACAGGAGCAGCAATGTCGTGAAAAATAATAAAAAGTCAGCGTATTACATTCATACTTGACTTCAAAGGTACACATTGCAAATACAAAGCAACAATTGCAAATACATTCGTAATTACGTTCGGTCTAGTGCCATGAACATATACTATTTGCTCGTAGCGACGGGTTATATAAATGGCTAGAAAATTATATATATATTTTTTATATATTTATGGCAAGGAAATATCCATCCATGTACGGACTGGAACACATGTATTCTCCAACAACTAGTGACCCACTAGTACACACTACACAGAGATGTGTTGTTTGAGGACTAGTGCCCCACAACGATCAACCAACCTAAGTTCATGAACACAATTTCAACTTATTTCAAGGATTTACAGTACTTGGCGCATATCTAGTTATCCTACAGGGAACGGTGCAGAAAATTAATAAAAGTGACAGTTTTACTTTCATACAGGTGCAAGTGTCTTTCCTCCAGATTTCGGGTGGGTCAAAGACCGTGACTATAGGTGTGACAGGAGTGAAAATCTTCCATTCTTCCTACAAAAAACACATAATACAAACAGTTAAAAACTTCATTAAAAATCAAGTTAAATGTTATTCAATGAGTATTTTAACTTATTCGAAACACACAGATAATTCACTTCAAAGTTATATGTAATCAAGGGGTACACAATAGCCTTAAGAAACTCAGCATATGTCTAATCCTCGTGTAGATGAGTTGCTAGCTCCTCATCCCAATTATGTCCTCCGGGGAACTTGGTTTCGAGTTCCATGATCCAGCGAGATTCTTTCTTCCTCAACGCTAGCTCACGGTTCCCTCCTCTTCTCCCAATATTGATCTGCTCAACAACAAAGTATCTAAGTAAGGAGTTATCAGACTGGTGGTGTTCCCGGAAATGTCTGGCTATGGGATAATGGTTGTCTGCATGTGTGATGGCCCTGAGGTGTTCTTGTATCCTCTTTTTAGCCATGCATGTGGTGCTGCCCACATATCTCTTCTTGCACGGGCATTCCAGTACGTAGATGACATATGGGGTAGTACAGGTCAGAAATTGTTTGATTGTTTTCGGTTCCTTTTTCCCTGGTATGTCAATATATTTTACCATGGTACTGGTGACACAGGCTTTGCAGTGCCCACAGGGGTAAAACCCTTTCAGACCTTGTGCATGTTGTTTCTTCTCAGTTATGTCACCCTTGATCAACATGTCCCTGAGGTTTCTACCTCTTCTATAGGTGATTTGGGGTCTGTCTTGCAGAAAGGGAGCCATTATATGGTCAGCTTTGAGAATGTTCCAATTCTTTGTGAGAATATTACGTATTTTGATTGAGCTTTGATTAAATGTAGTTATAACACGTGGACAATTCTCATGGTCTTGTTTGGTCATGGGAGCTTCAGGATTGAGTGTGTCATGACGATTTACATTTGACACGTTTTGAACAGCTCTATTGAGGACCCCCTCCGGGTAACCTCTTTCCCTGAACCTTTTCAACATGATATCTTGTTCCATAGCAAAGATGGCCTCATCACTACAATTTCTCTTAGCCCTCAGTAACTCCCCAAATGGTATGCTCCATTTGAGAGGGTCCGGGTGAGCACTGAGGGCATGAAGTAGTGTGTTGCCTGCAGTATCTTTCCTGTGTAATTTAGAAGTAAGATTACCATTGATTACTTCTATTGTAGTATCAAGGAATTCTACCTGTTTCTCATCAATGTTATAAGTCAGGTGTATGTTGTAGATGTTTCTGTTCAGTTTCTCAATAAATGAGATAGCCTCCTCTCGAGTACCGAGCCATATGACAAACAGGTCATCGATGTATCTGACCCAGGTGGAGACTTTCTCGAAGTCTTTCACAAGATCAATGTCCTGTCTCAATTCCTCCTCCCATCTACCTAGGAACAAATTCGCGAAACTAGGCACGAAGGCTCAACCCATGGCCGCGCCACGGACCTGTTTGTACATGGCGCCATCGAACATGAAAATATTGTTCCTCAAACAAATCTTCATCATTTCGATGAGCATGTGAGTATGATCAAGGTAGCAAGTATCCCTTTGTCTCAGGAAATGAAGACTAGCTTCCATACCCTGGACGTGGTCAATGATAGTGTATAGGACATTGACATCCATAGAGATGAGCAGAGAGCCCTCTGCCCATTGTATGGTGTCAATTTTGTTCAGGAAATCGGTAGTATCCCGAATATAAGCTGGTAACTTACACACGTAGTCCCTTAGAAAGTGATCAATATACTGGGAGAGGTTCTCATTTACGCTACCTATAGATGAAATGATGGGTCTACCTGGGGGGACTCTAGCATCCTTGTGTACCTTAGGTAAAAGATAGAAAATAGGTAATTTGGGATAGTCCTTCTTCAAAAAACAAAATTCCTGCCATGTGAGTAGACCATTATTTCGCCATTCCATCAAGGAGTTCCATGTCTCCATTATACTTTCATTATATTGCAGCATTGAACATCTATTATAAAAATTACTGGTATTTAATTGTCTGAGCGCTTCATTGACATACATGTCCCTACCCCAAAGTACAATATTTCCCCCTTTATCAGCAGGTCTAAGTATGATGCTAGTATCTTCCGCCAAAGACAGGATGAAATCCCTTTGATTTTTGGTGAGATTAAAGTCACCTTTCCCCCATCGTTCCGGAGTGTGTTTCATTTTAATGAGTTCTTTAGTTACCACTTCGTGAAATGTGTCTATGGCATCGTGTGGCATGGTCCGTGGCGCGGCCATGGGTTCAGCCTTCGCGCCTAGTTTCGCGAATTTGTTCCTAGGTAGATGGGAGGAGGAATTGAGACAGGACATTGATCTTGTGAAAGACTTCGAGAAAGTCTCCACCTGGGTCAGATACATCGATGACCTGTTTGTCATATGGCTCCGTACTCGAGAGGAGGCTATCTCATTTATTGAGAAACTGAACAGAAACATCTACAACATACACCTGACTTATAACATTGATGAGAAACAGGTAGAATTCCTTGATACTACAATAGAAGTAATCAATGGTAATCTTACTTCTAAATTACACAGGAAAGATACTGCAGGCAACACACTACTTCATGCCCTCAGTGCTCACCCGGACCCTCTCAAATGGAGCATACCATTTGGGGAGTTACTGAGGGCTAAGAGAAATTGTAGTGATGAGGCCATCTTTGCTATGGAACAAGATATCATGTTGAAAAGGTTCAGGGAAAGAGGTTACCCGGAGGGGGTCCTCAATAGAGCTGTTCAAAAGGTGTCAAATGTAAATCGTCATGACACACTCAATCCTGAAGCTCCCATGACCAAACAAGACCATGAGAATTGTCCACATGTTATAACTACATTTAATCAAAGCTCAGACAAAATACGTAAAATTCTCACAAAGAATTGGAACATTCTCAAAGCTGACCATATAATGGCTCCCTTTCTGCAAGACAGACCCCAAATCACCTATAGAAGAGGTAGAAACCTCAGGGACATGTTGATCAAGGGTGACATAACTGAGAAGAAACAACATACACAAGGTCTGAAAGGGTTTTACCCCTGTGGGCACTGCAAAGCCTGTGTCACCAGTACCATGGTAAAATATATTGACATACCAGGGAAAAAGGAACCGAAAACAATCAAACAATTTCTGACCTGTACTACCCCATATGTCATCTACGTACTGGAATGCCCGTGCAAGAAGAGATATGTGGTCAGCACCACATGCATGGCTAAAAAGAGGATACTAGAACACCTCAGGGCCATCACACATGCAGACAACCATTATCCCATAGCCAGACATTTCCGGGAACACCACCAGTCTGATAACTCCCTACTTAGATACTTTGTTGTTGAGCAGATCAATATTGGGAGAAGAGGAGGGAACCGTGAGCTAGCGTTGAGGAAGAAGAATCACGCTGGATCATGGAACTCGAAACCAAGTTCCCCGGAGAACATAATTGGGATGAGGAGCTAGCAACTCATCTACACGAGGATTAGACATATGCTGAGTTTCTTAAGGCTATTGTGTACCCCTTGATTACATATAACTTTGAAGTGAATTATCTGTGTGTTTCGAATAAGTTAAAATACTCATTGAATAACATTTAACTTGATTTTTAATGAAGTTTTTAACTGTTTGTATTATGTGTTTTTTGTAGGAAGAATGGAAGATTTTCACTCCTGTCACACCTATAGTCACGGTCTTTGACCCACCCGAAATCTGGATGAAAGACACTTGCACCTGTATGAAAGTAAAACTGTCACTTTTATTAATTTTCTGCACAGTTCCATGTAGGATAACTAGATATGCGCCAAGTACTGTAAATCCTTGAAATAAGTTGAAATTGTGTTCATGAACTTAGGTTGGTTGATCGTTGTGGGGCACTAGTCCTCAAACAACACATCTGTGTGTAGTGTGTACTAGTGGGTCACTAGTTGTTGGAGAATACATGTGTTCCAGTCCGTACATGGATGGATCAATATTTCCTTGCCATAAATATATAAAAAAAATATATATAATTTTCTAGCCATTTATATAACCCGTCGCTACGAGCAAATAGTATATGGTCATGGCACTAGACCGAACGTAATTACGAATGTATTTGCAATGGTTGCTTTGTATTTGCAATGTGTACCTTTGAAGTCAAGTATGAATGTAATACGCTGACTTTTTATTATTTTTCACGACATTGCTGCTCCTGTGTGGGTTAGAATCAGTACTTTTACAGTTACCTTTTATTTTTGAGTGTACCACTCCAAAATGGCGGGAGGCAGTACTGTGGAATTACAACAGGATCGCTTTGCACAAATCCTTCCTTTATGTTTATGAACGTGACACAAAGTGTATATCTCTATGTTACCTACAGGGGTTTAATCACGTGTGAACAAGACAAGAGTTATTGTCGAAACGCGTAGCGTGTTGTTGGACAAATAAACCCTTATGCTGCAACTTTCTGAGTGCGTCTCATGCTTGTAAGCAAACTGGTGGAATATATATATATATATATATATATATATATATATATATATATGCAAAAACTCCTCCAATGATGAAAGGAAAGAGGCCACACGGGGAAATAACTTTGGAGGTCCTTTAATAAAACAGCTGTCAGGCACGATGCATTTCGGCTTTCTCTGCCATCCTCAGGTGCCGCTGTTGTACCAGGATGCTGCCCCACCCATGTTGAAATCAGTCCTGCATCCCTCCTATTGGTTGGGGCACTCAGGGCTCTTGGTCATGTGGTCGCCCTTCCCGAAGTACCGTTGTAAACACTACATCTCCCAGAGTTCTTTGTATCTGGGTGGAAGATGCGCGGAGCTGGGTAAGTTGAAAACAGTCCCTGTAAACTGGTGCTATGCAGGACAAACACGGGTGGCTGAATGGAAATGTCCTGGTTGCCGTGAAAGTTTAAAGCGCCTCCTCGGGTCCCCTAACATTCCAGCCTCGAATAATAGGTGTCACTGGGCTGCAGGTTTCAATTACAGTGAACAAAACCCCTCGTGAAGTCACAAGCTGCACCTGGCAGCAGCCCTTGCTTTTCCTACCCGTCGAGGCGGGCCGGAGCAGTTCCAATACCTCGGAGAAAAAGAAGCGCTGCAAACGCAGATGCCAGCAACGCTCCGGCCAACTTGTGGAATGGGGCCTCTTGACACGCTTCTGGCTAGCGTGAACAAATGCAAAAACTCCTCCAATGATGAAAGGAAAGAGGCCACACGGGGAAATAACTTTGGAGGTCCTTTAATAAAACAGCTGTCAGGCACGATGCAAAATATATATATATTACCTACTGGCGGTCGCCAGTAGGTATATATAGTTAGGATTTTTTTCCTATGGGATTTTTGAAAATTCTATGTTGAATAACTTTGGCGTTTGAGGACGGAATTGGCTGGAATTTTCTGGAAAATTGAACATTTTGTTTCTGAGCAGCCCCTGAAAATTTGGGGGGGTTTCGTCAAGCGGGGGCCGAGAAAAAAGGGGGGTCCCAAAACGTGTTTTTAACATTGAGTTTTCCATAGGGCGGTTGGACTCACTTTTAGCTCGAACGGCTGAATGGATTTCCACGAAACTTGGCAATATTGTAGGGACTGGTAGCCCGATGTGCCTTTGCTATGTCTCAAGATATATACTCCAGTGGTTTTTACGAAAATTAACTTTGAAAAATATATATTGGGCTACATTGGGCTATATATATGTTGGAGCCCAAATGTAGCCCAATGTAGCCCAATGAAGCCCAATGAAGCCCAATGTAGCCCAAAGATGGCCGCCAGAGACAAAAAAAAAAAATGTAGCCCAAATATCAGCCAGATGTAGCCCAACTATAGCCCAGTGACAGAATGTCCCAGAGTGTTTTAAGGAACAACTAGAACGCTAACAGTCTTACTTATGACAAAAGTATGGCACACCTGAAGTCATCTTGATTGGAATAAAGTGGTAACACTTAATACATTTAATTTGAAAAGGAACAAAGTAAGGGGTTTCATTTTGCCATAGAAATGTTATATATATATATATATATATATATATATATATATATATATATATATTACCTACTGGCGGTCGCCAGTAGGTATATATAGTTAGGATTTTTTTCCTATGGGATTTTTGAAAATTCTATGTTGAATAACTTTGGCGTTTGAGGACGGAATTGGCTGAAATTTTCTGGAAAATGGAACATTTTGTTTCTGAGCAGCCCCTGAAAATTTGGGGGAGGTTTCGTCAAGCGGGGCCGAGAAAAAAGGGGGGTCCCAAAACGTGTTTTTAACATTGAGTTTTCCATAGGGCGGTTGGACTCACTTTTAGCTCGAACGGCTGAATGGATTTCCACGAAACTTGGCAAAATTGTAGGGACTGGTAGCCCGATGTGCCTTTGCTATGTCTCAAGATATATGCTCCAGTGGTTTTTACAAAAATTAACTTTGAAAAATATATATTGGGCTACATTGGGCTATATATATGTTGGAGCCCAAATGTAGCCCAATGTAGCCCAATGAAGCCCAATGAAGCCCAATGTAGCCCAAAGATGGCCGCCAGAGACAAAAAAAAACCAAATGTAGCCCAAATATCAGCCAGATGTAGCCCAACTATAGCCCAGTGACATAATGTCCCAGAGTGTTTTAAAGAACAACTAGAACGCTAACAGTCTTACTAATGAAAAAAGTATGGCACACCTGAAGTCATCTTGATTGGAATAAAGTGGTAACACTTAATACATTTAATTTGAAAAGGAACAAAATAAGGGGTTTCATTTTGCCATAGAAATGTTATATATATATATATATATATATATATATATATATATTCACTGAAAAAACCGTAGGTTATAGACCATATATAGTTAGGAATTAGCATTTACAAAACCTTGAAAATTCACTGAAAAAACCATAGGTTATAAACCATATATAGTTAGGAATTAGCATTTAAAAAAACTTACTTTACTCACACAAAACCATTGAAATTCCATATATAGTTAGTTGTACTAACTATATATCGCGCACCCGCAATCCACTGCTGATCATGTCACATATTACATCATTCATGACATGGTCAGTGACATCACTGATGACATCACTGATGACATCTCAAATGACATCACTGATGACATCACTGATGACATCTCAAATTAATGTCATTAATTTGCCAATTAAGCAACTGGAACTAAAGGAGCACGCAGGGGAGGGGCAGTGTACGTGATTTGCTGGTCTTTATCAAATGGCCTCTGATGAAAGAGAAAGACTCTCTGAAACGCGTAAGGCCGGGGACAAGATACGGGATGTGAAGCTGCCTGTTTATTTATAAAATAAAGGTTTGTTGACCTACCTGCAGCAGTGAGCGGCCTCAAGCCTCTGGGCACTTTGGAGTAATGTTGATGCGGCGAGTCCAGACCGCAGAGGGATCGCACAACCCAAAAGCATCGGACGGGTCCAACTGAGGGAAAGGTTCCTTCGTGTTTGGCGCTGCAGGAAACTTTTACTAAAACAGGCAGAGTCTCATCCGAGGCTCAATGGAGGGCTGTGAAATGTGTCCCGGATTGATTTGAAGGACCGGAGCCCACTGGAGGGTTTAAAAAGTACAGATTGACTGCAACTCCCAGCGTGCAATAAAAATGACTGTAATTATCTTGGCACACCGGAGGCCAATTAAGCAACTGGAACTAAAGGAGCACGCAGGGGAGGGGCAGTGTACGTGATTTGCTGGTCTTTATCAAATGGCCTCTGATGAAAGAGAAAGACTCTCTGAAACGCGTAAGGCCGGGGACAAGATACGGGATGTGAAGCTGCCTGTTTATTTATAAAATAAAGGTTTGTCGACCTACCTGCAGCAGTGAGCGGCCTCAAGCCTCTGGGCACTTTGGAGTAATGTTGATGCGGCGAGTCCAGACCGCAGAGGGATCGCACAACCCAAAAGCATCGGACGGGTCCAACTGAGGGAAAGGTTCCTTCGTGTTTGGCGCTGCAGGAAACTTTTACTAAAACAGGCAGAGTCTCATCCGAGGCTCAATGGAGGGCTGTGAAATGTGTCCCGGATTGATTTGAAGGACCGGAGCCCACTGGAGGGTTTAAAAAGTACAGATTGACTGCAACTCCCAGCGTGCAATAAAAATGACTGTAGTTATCGTGGCACACCGGAGGCCAATTAAGCAACTGGAACTAAAGGAGCACGCAGGGGAGGGGCAGTGTACGTGATTTGCTGGTCTTTATCAAATGGCCTCTGATGAAAGAGAAAGACTCTCTGAAACGCGTAAGGCCGGGGACAAGATACGGGATGTGAAGCTGCCTGTTTATTTATAAAATAAAGGTTTGTTGACCTACCTGCAGCAGTGAGCGGCCTCAAGCCTCTGGGCACTTTGGAGTAATGTTGATGCGGCGAGTCCAGACCGCAGAGGGATCGCACAACCCAAAAGCATCGGACGGGTCCAACTGAGGGAAAGGTTCCTTTGTGTTTGGCGCTGCAGGAAACTTTTACTAAAACAGGCAGAGTCTCATCCGAGGCTCAATGGAGGGCTGTGAAATGTGTCCCGGATTGATTTGAAGGACCGGAGCCCACTGGAGGGTTTAAAAAGTACAGATTGACTGCAACTCCCAGCGTGCAATAAAAATGACTGTAATTATCGTGGCACACCGGAGGCCAATTAAGCAACTGGAACTAAAGGAGCACGCAGGGGAGGGGCAGTGTACGTGATTTGCTGGTCTTTATCAAATGGCCTCTGATGAAAGAGAAAGACTCTCTGAAACGCGTAAGGCCGGGGACAAGATACGGGATGTGAAGCTGCCTGTTTATTTATAAAATAAAGGTTTGTTGACCTACCTGCAGCAGTGAGCGGCCTCAAGCCTCTGGGCACTTTGGAGTAATGTTGATGCGGCGAGTCCAGACCGCAGAGGGATCGCACAACCCAAAAGCATCGGACGGGTCCAACTGAGGGAAAGGTTCCTTCGTGTTTGGCGCTGCAGGAAACTTTTACTAAAACAGGCAGAGTCTCATCCGAGGCTCAATGGAGGGCTGTGAAATGTGTCCCGGATTGATTTGAAGGACCGGAGCCCACTGGAGGGTTTAAAAAGTACAGATTGACTGCAACTCCCAGCGTGCAATAAAAATGACTGTAATTATCGTGGCACACCGGAGGCCAATTAAGCAACTGGAACTAAAGGAGCACGCAGGGGAGGGGCAGTGTACGTGATTTGCTGGTCTTTATCAAATGGCCTCTGATGAAAGAGAAAGACTCTCTGAAACGCGTAAGGCCGGGGACAAGATACGGGATGTGAAGCTGCCTGTTTATTTATAAAATAAAGGTTTGTTGACCTACCTGCAGCAGTGAGCGGCCTCAAGCCTCTGGGCACTTTGGAGTAATGTTGATGCGGCGAGTCCAGACCGCAGAGGGATCGCACAACCCAAAAGCATCGGACGGGTCCAACTGAGGGAAAGGTTCCTTCGTGTTTGGCGCTGCAGGAAACTTTTACTAAAACAGGCAGAGTCTCATCCGAGGCTCAATGGAGGGCTGTGAAATGTGTCCCGGATTGATTTGAAGGACCGGAGCCCACTGGAGGGTTTAAAAAGTACAGATTGACTGCAACTCCCAGCGTGCAATAAAAATGACTGTAATTATCGTGGCACACCGGAGGCCAATTAAGCAACTGGAACTAAAGGAGCACGCAGGGGAGGAGCAGTGTACGTGATTTGCTGGTCTTTATCAAATGGCCTCTGATGAAAGAGAAAGACTCTCTGAAACGCGTAAGGCCGGGGACAAGATACGGGATGTGAAGCTGCCTGTTTATTTATAAAATAAAGGTTTGTTGACCTACCTGCAGCAGTGAGCGGCCTCAAGCCTCTGGGCACTTTGGAGTAATGTTGATGCGGCGAGTCCAGACCGCAGAGGGATCGCACAACCCAAAAGCATCGGACGGGTCCAACTGAGGGAAAGGTTCCTTCGTGTTTGGCGCTGCAGGAAACTTTTACTAAAACAGGCAGAGTCTCATCCGAGGCTCAATGGAGGGCTGTGAAATGTGTCCCGGATTGATTTGAAGGACCGGAGCCCACTGGAGGGTTTAAAAAGTACAGATTGACTGCAACTCCCAGCGTGCAATAAAAATGACTGTAATTATCGTGGCACACCGGAGGCCAATTAAGCAACTGGAACTAAAGGAGCACGCAGGGGAGGGGCAGTGTACGTGATTTGCTGGTCTTTATCAAATGGCCTCTGATGAAAGAGAAAGACTCTCTGAAACGCGTAAGGCCGGGGACAAGATACGGGATGTGAAGCTGCCTGTTTATTTATAAAATAAAGGTTTGTTGACCTACCTGCAGCAGTGAGCGGCCTCAAGCCTCTGGGCACTCTGGAGTAATGTTGATGCGGCGAGTCCAGACCGCAGAGGGATCGCACAACCCAAAAGCATCGGACGGGTCCAACTGAGGGAAAGGTTCCTTCGTGTTTGGCGCTGCAGGAAACTTTTACTAAAACAGGCAGAGTCTCATCCGAGGCTCAATGGAGGGCTGTGAAATGTGTCCCGGATTGATTTGAAGGACCGGAGCCCACTGGAGGGTTTAAAAAGTACAGATTGACTGCAACTCCCAGCGTGCAATAAAAATGACTGTAATTATCGTGGCACACCGGAGGCCAATTAAGCAACTGGAACTAAAGGAGCACGCAGGGGAGGGGCAGTGTACGTGATTTGCTGGTCTTTATCAAATGGCCTCTGATGAAAGAGAAAGACTCTCTGAAACGCGTAAGGCCGGGGACAAGATACGGGATGTGAAGCTGCCTGTTTATTTATAAAATAAAGGTTTGTTGACCTACCTGCAGCAGTGAGCGGCCTCAAGCCTCTGGGCACTTTGGAGTAATGTTGATGCGGCGAGTCCAGACCGCAGAGGGATCGCACAACCCAAAAGCATCGGACGGGTCCAACTGAGGGAAAGGTTCCTTCGTGTTTGGCGCTGCAGGAAACTTTTACTAAAACAGGCAGAGTCTCATCCGAGGCTCAATGGAGGGCTGTGAAATGTGTCCCGGATTGATTTGAAGGACCGGAGCCCACTGGAGGGTTTAAAAAGTACAGATTGACTGCAACTCCCAGCGTGCAATAAAAATGACCGTAATTATCGTGGCACACCGGAGGCCAATTAAGCAACTGGAACTAAAGGAGCACGCAGGGGAGGGGCAGTGTACGTGATTTGCTGGTCTTTATCAAATGGCCTCTGATGAAAGAGAAAGACTCTCTGAAACGCGTAAGGCCGGGGACAAGATACGGGATGTGAAGCTGCCTGTTTATTTATAAAATAAAGGTTTGTTGACCTACCTGCAGCAGTGAGCGGCCTCAAGCCTCTGGGCACTTTGGAGTAATGTTGATGCGGCGAGTCCAGACCGCAGAGGGATCGCACAACCCAAAAGCATCGGACGGGTCCAACTGAGGGAAAGGTTCCTTCGTGTTTGGCGCTGCAGGAAACTTTTACTAAAACAGGCAGAGTCTCATCCGAGGCTCAATGGAGGGCTGTGAAATGTGTCCCGGATTGATTTGAAGGACCGGAGCCCACTGGAGGGTTTAAAAAGTACAGATTGACTGCAACTCCCAGCGTGCAATAAAAATGACCGTAATTATCGTGGCACACCGGAGGCCAATTAAGCAACTGGAACTAAAGGAGCACGCAGGGGAGGGGCAGTGTACGTGATTTGCTGGTCTTTATCAAATGGCCTCTGATGAAAGAGAAAGACTCTCTGAAACGCGTAAGGCCGGGGACAAGATACGGGATGTGAAGCTGCCTGTTTATTTATAAAATAAAGGTTTGTTGACCTACCTGCAGCAGTGAGCGGCCTCAAGCCTCTGGGCACTTTGGAGTAATATATATATATATATATATATATATATATATATATATATATATATATGAAAACGAAGCTCCTCCTCAGCTTGCTCTGCGCTCGCAGACACCGCCTCCACGCCAGCAAAAGAATGAGGACCGGACCAACAGAGTCAGCAAGATGGTAATTTTTATTTTAGAACAGAACCAGCGACGCGTTTCGAGCAAAAAGCCCTTGGTCACGCTGCCATATATGTGTGTTTTTTTTTTATCCCAAAAAATAATTTGCAGCACTCAGGAATCAAGAATTGACTGATTTATTTAGCAAACTCCCACAATCAGTCTGTCACACCGACGCGTTTCGGGCATGCGCCCTATGTGTATGTATATATAAATATATATATTCACTGAAAAAACCATAGGTTTTACACACGTTATAGTTAGGAAGTAGCATTTACAAAACCTATGAAATTCACTGAAAAAACCATAGGTTTGACACCAGTTATAGTTAGCTGGAAATTTTACTGATATAAAACCAATGAAATTCCACGTTATAGTTAGTTGTACTCACTATAACTTGCGCGTGTAATGCACTGCTGATGACGTCACATATTACATCACTCATGACATCACTGATGACACCATCCAGTGAATGTGTGTCTTTCTGAAAAATAAATATGTGTAATATATGTATATATTATTGAATATCTTAGTGAATACATATATTACTGAGTAATGCTTAAATATTTAAATATATGTATTAGTGTTTCACTTTGTGTATAAGTGGCTGCATGGGTTGATGAGTAGGTACATGTGTATGTATATAGGTTATTAGATGTTTTTCTTAGTATCAGTATGAGTGTTTGCATGGTTTGGTGGGGGTATTACTTAGTACATAGATGCAAGAATGACTGAGTCTCTGTATGTGTTTTGAAGACAGCATATGTGCAGGACTGTATGGGTGGATTAGTGTGTATATGTCTGTGTTAGTGAGTGAATGACTGTCTTATTAGTGTCTTTATCAGTAACTACATATGTTTGAATGTAGTATATGTGAATATTGATGTATATAAGTGACTATATGTGAGAGTGAGGGATTGTAAGAGTTCCTGTTTAAATTAGTATGTGTTTCTATAAGTGATTTTTTAAGAGAGTAAGTATGTGTAAGTTTCCTTAGAAGTAAAGTGGTAGTGTGTGTATAGCTGTTTATGCAAATAAATGGATGTTCAATAGTTTATTTGCATGTGTGAGTATGTGTGTGAATAACTTTTGGATGACTGTCGGTGTGTAACAGGATGTGTAGGTGTATCACTACATATGATTAGTGAATATATGTATGAGTGACTATATAGAACTGTTGGTGAATTAGTGCATGTGTACATAGATGGTGGAATTATTGAATTGATTGTTGTAACTGGTATGGGTATCTCCATTTTTTTGAAAATTTTAGTTTCTATTTTTGAATATGCGTTTCAAGGGTTAGATTACAGTGAAAGGAGGTCTGTAACTGTGTCACAAGGATGGTGTCATCAGTGATGTCATGAGTGATGTAATATGTGACGTCATCCGCAGTGCATTACACGCGCAAGTTATAGTGAGTCCAACTAACTATAACGTGGAATTTCATTGGTTTTATATCAGTAAAATTTCCAGCTAACTATAACTGGTGTCAAACCTATGGTTTTTTCAGTGAATTTCATAGGTTTTGTAAATGCTACTTCCTAACTATAACGTGTGTAAAACCTATGGTTTTTTCAGTGAATTTCATTGGTTTTTAAAATGCTAATTCAGAAATATCTCTTGTATACAACCTATACCTTTGTCAATAAAGTTCTGCCAATATTTTTTTCGGAAACAAGCCGTTTTCTTCACTGTTCAAGTTGCATAGAGACTCCTTGTAAAGCGATACAGAATTAGAAAGTCTGTACCTTGCCTTTTTTTGAACGCATTAAAATTTGTCTGTAAATAAAAATAGCCTTTCTAAACTTTCGTGCACGACCCGGTGTGCGCACTCTCGGCAACAGTTCTCAATAAAATGGATAGCGCATTTCCAGGCTTTCGTGCGCGACCGACTGCGCGCACCCGCCTATATATTTTGTGAAAACTTTGCAATCTGAACTTATTGAATTTCTTCATAGACCCATCAAAGAACTTATAATACGTCAAAGAGACTAAACCTAGGCTTCTTTTTTAATATTATGAAAATTTTCATTAAATGGAGCCGAATGTCTTTTTAAACTTTCGTGTGTGACCAAATGTACACACCTTGGTATTTTAAAAAAATATATAAAAGGTTTTATACTTTAACAATTGTATGCTTGAATCGAGCTCAGAAGATATATTAAATCCGGATATGTTTGGATTTACTCCTTTTCACGTTTTGAAACTTCGCTGAATTAGACCGCTACTTCCAAATGGCGTAAGTGACCAGATACTGTCACCGCGTACACGTCCTGAGACGCGCATGTGAAGTCATGTGACTTGAAAACAACACTTCCAATTGGTTCTTAGTAGTTTCTATTCTGCAATTTACACGGAGCACTCCACCCACTTCCCTCACTATCTTTTGTACTCTCAAAAGAGAACAACGTTCAACATCCTTCGGAAGACTTTGCTGAAATGGCTGCCGCCCCGCATTCATCTTCCGAATCTGAAGGAAATGAGCGACTACCTTTAAAATGAAAAAAGGAATCTTTTATTTGGCAATTTTTCACTTATCCTGAAGAACAAAAGAAAGTGAATGCGCCAAAAGTTACCTGCACGATATGCAATTCGGTTCTCTCAAGAGGAAATCCAAGAAAAAAATATTCCTTTTCCATACATACCATGGTGCGGCATGTCAAACAAGTGCACCCTGTGGAATTTGCACAGGCATCGACAAGAGCCCTGGCCACGCTATTACCATCAGAGGTGGCCAGCACATCTTCTGGTGGATGACCTGTATCTCCATCGAGTGCTGTGATGGACTTGAGACCATATCTTGCAAAGGTGCACATGAAATGCAACGAGTGTGGAGAAATTCTTCTGTACGGAGAGCAGAGCCTCATTCTTACTAAACTAAAAATTGAGAGTCATAAATGCCCCGAGAAAAGATACATTTCTTCATTTCATTTTGATCCTGTGTCACACATGAAAATGTTGTTGCAAGTTTAAAAAATCAAAAACAACATAACATCAAAGAACTTATACTACGTCAAAGACACTAAACCTAGGCTTCTTTTTTATTATTATGAAAATTTACATTAAATGGAGCCGAATGTCTTTTTAAACTTTCGTGCGTGACCGAATGTACACACCTTGGTATTTAAAAAAAAATATATAAAAGGTTTTATACTTTAACAATTGTATGCTTGAATCGATCTCAGAAGATATATTAAATCCGGATGTGTTTGGATTTACTCCTTTTCACGTTTTGAAACTTCGCTGAATTAGACCGCTACTTCCAAATGACGTACGTGACCAGATACTGTCACCGCGTACACGTCCTGAGACGCGCATGTGAAGTCATGTGACTTGAAAACAACACTTCCAATTGGTTCTTAGTAGTTTCTATTCTGCAATTTACACGGAGCACTCCACCCACTTCCCTCACTATGTTTTCTACTCTCAAAAGAGAACAACGTTCAACATCTTTTGAAAGACTTTCTTTTCACGCTGATAATGTGAAATACTGAGATTGTTACAGAATTTTCTATCAGATATGTGTTCCCATTTCTGTTGAAGCACTAACACCGTGGACAATTCCACCGATAGCAGTGATATTTTTAACGCCGAGCACCGGCGATTTTTATCACTTAGAAGCCTTCCTATTATGAAGGTTTATCTCCTAAGTCTCTGATTCTCAAACTGTGCAACGCGGCTCCCCTGTGTGCCGTAATAAGGTGCTAGGGGCGCCGCGCACACTCTAGTGTGACTAACCATCCATAAATTCCACGGACATCTCTACCCTGTTATCTGCAATTGTGAACATCAAAAGGAGCTGCGCTACGCCCCTGTAAGAGGCCTCACTCCCACTGCTGCAACGGCTTGGCAGTCCTCCAGATGCACAGGAACAGCCCCTCCGATCCATTGAAGTTCTGTGTCGGTCTCAATACCACTTACGAAATGAAAATAAGTACTGAAGAATATTCAAGCATGTAGTACTCCTCCTGCTACAGCATACAGAATGCATTCTATTACCTATAAAAAAATGAAACACCCACGCTACAATCATATAGAATACTTCCTCTAAAGAAGCCTGTGAATAACTTTAAAACATCAGGATAACCTTTTTTTACTCTCTCATCATTGTTAAAGATAAGTATTTACAATACTATATTAAACAATGCCATGGTTGTTGCTTTTTAATTTTAAAAATCTTGCAATCTTTCATAAACCCAATACTCATGGCTTCTTTTTCGTGACAAAAATATTGCAATATTACATACCTACATAGAATAACAGAAAAAACATAAAACTACAAAGGCCAAACACTCTACTAAACGCGGATTTGTAACCTATGGGGCAGATTTATGTTAACTACTTCATACCCAGATATGCACCAGTTAATGTGCACCACAGTATGCTAGTGCTCCGTTACCCATGGTGTGCCACATTTGAAATGTGGCGCACCATGGTACAAAAACACCATACATGCGTAACACATCTGTGCTGAAAAAGTAATACATTGCTAGAGTTGCATCGCAACTGTGATGCAGCTCCAGCAAGGCTCACCAATGCACTATATTCACAATGCTGCGTCAATACCTACGCCTGCTTCAAGCACATGCACAGTTTTGAAACAGCATGGGCCTGAAAGTCACTGAGTGAAATATCATACATTACAGTCAGCCACTTTCAAGACGCATTCCTTCAGAGGAACACTTACCGTTTATTAGAGGTAGATCGTCCGACTCCACCGGAGAACACCCCTAATAAAAAAGACATATATGTAAAATGCGGACTAGCCGCTGTATCGTGCTAGCAAACTAACTTAAAAATCGTTAGAAAAAAATAAAAGGAATCGAGCAAAATCAGTAGGCCACTGATAGGATCTCTTTTTGACCTCGCTAAAATAGAAACATTAGGAACAACCCCTCATGAGAAATATGAAACTAGTGAGAGAAACCGAGCTCGACGCCATGATGGCTGCAAGACAGCTCGGCTCCGCCGCCCACCCCGCCCAAAATAACGACAAACCCTATGCAAATATTATAAATAAATACAACACACCAGCAAAGTAACAGGGTAAAACGTTTTATTAAATAACTATTTACATGGCAGCCTGCTGCAACATGAAAACAACACTTCCAATTGGTTCTTACTAGTTTCTATTCTGGAATTTACACGCAGCACTCCACCCACTTCCCTCACTATCTTTTGTACTCTCAAGAGAGAACAACGTCCTACATTTTTCGGAAGACTTTGGTGAAATGGCTACCGTATCTCATTCATCTTCCGAATCTGAACAAAATGATCGACTACCTTAAGAAGAAAAAAAGAATCTTTCATCTGGCAATTTTTCACTTATCCTGAAGATCAAAAGAAAGTAAATGCACCAAAAGTAACCTGCACGATATGTGACTCGTTTCTCTCAAGAGGAAATCCAACAAAAAAATATTCCTTTTCCATACATACCATGGTGCGGCATGTCAAACAAGTGCACCCTGTGCAATTTGCAGAGGCATCGACAAAAGCCCTGGCCACGCTATTACCATTAGAGGTGGCCAGCACATTTTCTGATCGACGACCTGTATCTCCATCGAGTGCAGAGATGGACTTGAGATATTTAACTATATATGGTCTATAACCTATGGTTTTTTCAGTGAATTTTCAAGGTTTTGTAAATGCTAATTCCTAACTATATATGGTCTATAACCTATGGTTTTTTCAGTGAATTTGCTCCGCCGCCCACCCCGCCCAAAATAACGACAAACCCTATGCAAATATTATAAATATATACAACACACCAACAAAGTAACAGGGTAAAACGTTTCATTAAATAACTATTTACATGGCAGCCTGCTGCAACATCGATCCAAATGCATGACACTGTTCCTGTCAAGGTAGCATAGCTGGCGGCCTAGGGGTGGAGGACCGTTGTGCAAATACCCCGGGGAGGACTCTGGATATGCTTGGTCCCTGAGATTCTTCGATGTCACTGCCTTCCACAAATGGCATAAGTCCTGGATGTTGGGTGCCATACTTGAGGGTTTGACCTAAAGACACGTCCTGCGGTGCCCTGGTCCAACCATCACATATACCTGCACCAGGAGACGGCGTGGGGTGCACTGGAAGGGAGAGGCGGCGCGAACGAGCCTCCCCCACCTCCCCAGGTGGAGGTTTCTCAGCTACACCCCTAAAGACACGTCCTGCGGTGCCCTGGTCCAACCATCACATATACCTGCGCCAGGAGATGGCGTGGGGTGCACTGGAAGGGAGAGGCAGCGCGAACGAGCCTCCCCCACCTCCCCAGGTGGAGGTTTCTCAGCTACACCCCAGCGCTTCACTGATCTCCTTGTCCTCAGTCAAGCATCAATAGTAAGATTTTCATAGGTGAGTGTAGGTTCATAGTTTGCCATCCACAGACTAAAAGCCTGGAGTGGGAGTGAAAAAACCATAACTAGGTAAGAAGGAACGCAGAGGCTGTAGGAAGGACTCTGGATATGCTTGGTCCCTGAGATGCTTCGATGTCACTGCCTTCCACAAATGGCATAAGTCCTGGATGTTGGGTGCCATAGATGAGGGTTTGACCTAAACACACGTCCTGCGGTGCCCTGGTCTAACCATCACATATACCTGCGCCAGGAGACGGCGTGGGGTGCACTGGAAGGGAGAGGCGGCGCGAACGAGCCTCCCCCACCTCCCTAGGTGGAGGTTTCTCAGCTGCACCCCAGCGCTTCACTCGACAAGCTGAGTTGCGCCCGCTCCTGCGGCACATTGCCTCGCTCGGCCAGCTGAATTACACCTGCTCTTGCTATTACAGCGTCTCACCCGCCATACGGCTGAATTGCACCCACTTTTGCGGTACAGCGACAGGCGGCTGCCACGGAGCTCAGGAAATGGCGGTCGGCTCCACAGACTTGGGCCTGGCCTGCAAGGATGGCTCTGGACAACCCTGGAACTCGGACGCTTGACTGCTACGGCATGGGCCCCATTCCCAAAAGCGTCCCATCAGCCTTGAAGATTCTACAAGAGTCACCGGGGCCCCTGACTCCCGCAGAGTTCCGGTGGGGAGCTTCTGCCATGATTGCTCGCAGAATGGCCACGACGTAGCCACGGGGTGCTCTCATGCTGACGCCAGCTTCAGTCTGAAACTTCCAGAAACACTGTAGACTACCAATTCAATCAGTTCCGGTGGAGCCCCAACGACGTATCGCTTTGTTGCATAATGCGTCATATGACACGCCGCGTTAGCGCACCCGGAAGTGCTCCGGTGCGCGAGGCGCGAAGCGCAGCTTCCCGGAAGCAATCCGGGGTGCGGCGCGGAGCGCGTAACGTAAGCATAACAGGTCATGTGACTTGTTAATAAAACTTTTCATTGGTTTAGAACAATTTTTTGTCCCAAATGATGAAAACCCCTCCTTGTTTCCTCTTGGCTCCTGCCCCCTCCCCAAGTCTTGCTCGGCCAGCTGAGTTTCGCCCACTCTTGCGGCCTACGACATGGATACGCCGGGGCTCAGTATGAGCAAATATACACTTGGGGATTCACAAGCAACAACAAGCCTTTGTATTTGGGGCTCTAAATCAACAACAGTGACAGAGAACAGAACCGAACTAAGCACTCAGGGGCTACGTTTAAATGTAACATCATCTCCCCAGAGGTACATCACCTTACACACACATGCACTCTAATCTCCTTGGCCTCAGTCAAGCATCAATAGTATGATTTTCATAGGTGAGTCTAGGTTCATGGATTTCCATCCACAGACTAAAAGCCTGGAGTGGGAGTGAAAAAACCATAACTAAGTAAGAAGGAAGGCAGAAACAGAATCTTCCTCTGCAACATCCGGCTCTGCATCGCTACTTACTTATAAATGCAGAAAAAACTCAATTAACACAAGGGCTCTTTTCAGAGCCACCTTATATCAAAGCACTCAAACTTCTGATTTATCTCCATTTTCACACTCTTGTAAATAGGTGTGCGCGCTCGAGTGCGCGCACCCCGCAACTTAAAAAAAATATATATATATATTTTCTCCTTTAAGGACCTTACTGCACACCCTGAGAAAACCTACGCAGCAAAACAATCTCTACCTTCTCCCCTGTCCATGTTCCAACGCTTTGAAATGAACAATATATTTACTCGCAGTGACAAAATGGCGGTCAACACTTCCTGATTTCCTTCGAATCGAACGTTAACAGACGTCACGCAGCAAAAAAATAATTCCGCTCGCGCGCAGCCGCTTGAGTGCGCGCACCCGTGCGCGCGTATAGATATATAATTGACTTTAACTTTAATTTTCTCAGCAACTACTGAACGGATGTACACCATTCCAAAAAAAGCGTAATCTGCGAGCCGGACTCTACAGTTTTGCCAAATTTCTTATAAATCCATTCAGCCGTTCGACCTGTAGCCGTGTCTAAACGTCCTATGGAAAATAACATGGAGAAAACACGTTTTGGGACCCCCCTTTTATCTCAGCCCCCACTTCACCAATCCCCCCCAAACTTTCAGGGAAGGAGCGCAGCGGACCGAGCCATCTTCTTTGAGAAATTCGCAAAGATTCATCCACCAGGGCCAAAGTTAATCCAAATAGAATGTTGAGGATTTCCTATGGAAACTAGGTCCTAACTATAACTACCTACTGGCGACCGCCAGTAGGTAATATATATATATATATATATATATGTATGTATGTATGTATGTATGTATGTATGTATGTATATATGTATGTATATATATATATATTCACTGAAAAAACCATAGGTTATAGACCATATATAGTTAGGAATTAGCATTTAAAAAACCTTATTTTACTCACACAAAACCATTGAAATTCCATATATAGTTAGTTGCACTAACTATATATCGCGCACCCGCAATCCACTGCTGATCATGTCACATATTACATCATTCATGACATGGTCAGTGACATCACTGATGACATCACTGATGACATCTCAAATGACATCACTGATGACATCACTGATGACAACATCCAGTGACTATGTTTCTGTAAAGTTAAAATATGTCTTACATATTGAAGAATGAGTGGATGTATAAGTGTCTGGATGAAGGATTTAGTAGGTGCATGCCTGACTGTATGAGTGAGTGATTAAATGTGTCTCACTGAGTGCATGGGTTAGTGACTAAACTGTCTTAATTTGTGTATCATTATGTCTGTTGTTCTGTAAACTGCTGCATGTGTTGATCAGTAGCTATATGAGTAACTATATGGGTTATTGATTGGTTGCCCAAGTATTTGTATGGGAGACTGAGTGTGTGTGTGGGTGGCTGGGAGGTGTATGACTCTGTGCATAGATGTGTGAGCAGTTGATTCACTAGATGTATGGGTTCAAAAGTGCATGTGGAAACAGCTGTATGGGCGGTTGACTGTGTGCATGAGTGTATTGGTGAGTGAATGGATATCTCAGTGCTGCATGTCAAAGTAAGTACATATGTAAAACACAGTACATGTGAGAGTTGACATATATAAATAACTGTGCATAAGAGCCAGTGAATGTGTGAGTGGCTGTATGGATCACTGTGAACTTGTATCAGAGATTGTATAATAGAGTAAATATGTGTTAGTATATGTTTGAATAAGTAAGGTGTGTATAACTGTATAGTTGAGGAAATGGAGGTGTGATTGATTCTTTGCATGACTGACTAGGTGTGTGAGTAACTCCATGGATGAGTGACAGTCTGTGAGTGTCTGTTTACACTGAGTGTATCTAAGGTTATATTAGAATCCGAAGAGGTTCATCGTATTATCACATGAATGATGTCATCAGTGATGTGATCAGTAATGTCAAATGAGATGTCATCAGTGATGTCATCAGTGATGTCATTTGAGATGTCATCAGTGATGTCATCAGTGATGTCACTGACCATGTCATGAATGATGTAATATGTGACATGATCAGCAGTGGATTGCGGGTGCGCGATATATAGTTAGTGCAACTAACTATATATGGAATTTCAATGGTTTTGTGTGAGTAAAATAAGGTTTTTTAAATGCTAATTCCTAACTATATATGGTCTATAACCTATGGTTTTTTCAGTGAATTTTCAAGGTTTTGTAAATGCTAATTCCTAACTATATACGGTCTATAACCTATGGTTTTTTCAGTGAATTTCATTGGTTTTTTAACAGCTAATATCTGTAGCTGTAAATAAGCATGGGCGGATCTAGCGGATCTCGCGTACGCGAACTTGCGGATTTACGGATTCGCAATCCGCGAAGATCCGCGAACTCTAGCGGATTTGCGGATTTTCACGTTTTTTGTGTTGGCGCGTGTTCGCGCCGATTTTGGGACAAGTTCGCAATTGCGAACTTACTTTTCGGCTCGCAACGGCCGCGACTATGTTGTTTCTACGTCTGGTTTATCATCACAGGTTCACAGCACCCTCTGTTTCACCACTGCCACCCTCTGGGACACCCATGCCACCCTCTGGTACATCCTCACTGCCACCTATTAGGTTTATTTATCACTGTAGATTATGGTGGTTGAAAAAAGCAAGCACACCTGCCCTTCTTCAACTGCCATCAATTAATTTGTGTTTCATTAATGTGTCAGTAATTTTGAAAGTTCCAGTCTGGCTGGCACCTGCTTCCTTCCTTATCTGTAATTTGCTTTTTGTTGCAGTGAAATTTTTTTTTCACAGGACCTTTATGGTCTACTTGTAGCTATTCTATGAGCCTGCTGTTTGGGTCATAGCAGGGTCATAGAATAGTTGCAAACTCTGGAGGGGCCCATCAGGAAGCACTACCTTGAATGTTACTAATGTTAAGTTTGAACTTTTGCACCTGCTCATTGCTTTCAGTTTAGCTAAAATCGTTTTTTTCTGCAATTTCGCGCGTTTTTTGGGGCGCGAATCCGTGCGAGATCGATTTCGGAAGCCGCGAATACGTGCGAATACAAAATTGTTTTTTTTGCGACGTGTATGTTCGCGTGATCTTGCGCGTGTTCGCGAGGCGCTTCTAGCTATACGTTTGCCAAGTTACCCTATCGGTCGTACACGGGCGCGGCCATCTTGTTGGCGTGACGTAATTCCGTTTCCGCCCGCTATGTGTAATCTCGCAAAGTGTGCTGCTCGCTAGTACAATTTCGCGCGTACTCGCAAGGAAAATCTCGCGCGAACTTACCCACGCGGTCGTGAACGGGCGCGGCCATCTTGTTTCTCATTCATTGCTATGGTTCTGGGCATGCTTTCTCTATCCTTTCTCAATCTCTGCCATCCTTTGCTTGTTTGAAGTTTTTTTGATCTAATTTTACTTATTATCTATCCCTCTATTTTTCTAGCTCTATATTTTTGTGTTTTCTGCAGCTTTTAGTTACTTTTAAACTACTTTTTTAAACTCTTTTCTTTTCTTCTTCACTATTCTATTTCTTCTTTATCATTTAAGTTTATTTCTGCCCAGACCATGGTAAAGGGAGCCGGGAAGCACCCTGAGAAGGGGAAGGGTCCCGCACCCCGTGCCCGGTTCCCGTGCGGGCGTTTAAGGGGGAGCAAGTGGTCCCGAGGGAGATCTTCAGCGCGGAGGAAGTGGCGGCACTGATCTTCCACGTCCAGCGCCGCCTCCCCAAGACGATCCTGGGAGGCGGCAAGATCGCGACCGGCTATGGCATCCGGGAGCGTCGCAAGCGGTGGGAGAAGGTGTGCCGGGCCATGTACAAGATCTCTGGGGTCCGGCGCACATATAACCAGGCCACCCACCGCTGGACCGATGTCATGGACCGGGAGCGGGACTTGCTGGACGCGCTCGGCGTAGAGGTCCCCGGGCTTGGTGAGTAGTAGTAGTAGTACATTTACTACTCTGTTTTATCCTGCTCTGTTATTTGCAAATCGTTGTTCTTTACCAAGAGCTATAATGCTGCCGATTACATTGAGGTAAATTATATTTCAAAATCTTCTATGCATTTCAGGTGCACTGCTCTCCTTCTCAGTAGCCTTGCTTGCTACTATGCTTCTTTGTTTTGTATGTTGTGTTCAGAAGCATTTCATTGGCCTGAGAAATTATGTATGAGTGTAGTGTAAAGATAAGAACTGCGTAATGCTAGACAGTAAGGGTCATATTTTCAATTACCGGCGCATCCCTGCAAAGTAGCAGGGATGCGGCAGTAATTGTGTGCCATGCCACCACCACCCATTGGCCCAAAACGTCACAGAAGCCTTACGCATCTGTGCCGTAAAGGCAGCGCATTGCTGGAGTTGCGTGCCAACGATGGCGCAGCTCCAGCAATGCTCTGGGGTACCCTATCTCCCCAATGCTGCATCAAGCCGTACGTCGGCTTCAAGCGCGCAGGGTTTGAGTCATGCATCATTGTCCTAAAAGTGACTGATTGACATCTTGTAGATTTCTCTCAGCCACTTTTAGGATTCGTTCCTGCGCAGGTACGCCCTCCCTTGCGCCGGAACGCCCCCTGATGGCGCAGGGCTTTACAACGTGATGCATCGCCCATATGCCCATATGTGGTTTTTTTTAATATATACGCCGCACCAACACCATGGCGAGTCTTTTGTTCTGCCGCTGCGTCACAAAAGGCACGCAACAATGGAGGAAAATGAGCCGCAACTTCCGCAAGGGACTTCTAAATCAGCCCCAACAGACTGAAGTCCAGTCCTTCCTTTAGACACATGGCTATAAGAAGAAATAGTGGCGGTGGTGGGTGGATTGATAGTTTGAGTATTCACTGATCTGCAAGCAGGATGGACTTTGTCTGTCACGTGTTGCGCACTGCTGCCTGCAGTGCCAGGCCTAGGCAAACCTCTTTAGTAGTCTGTTTATTGAGTTACATAGGAACTTTCTAAGTCAACGTTCCGCAAATCAGGCAATACGAATAACGTAGTATACCACATGAGATAGATCCCATGGAATAGTTGTCTATCTATTTGCTATTTTTCCAAAATATGTTGTTATTGTTCTTTTGAAATGTTTGATTTGGTTGAAAAATCTCATCCATGTTTTCTGGTTTTTCTTTCTTTCATGTTGTACATCAGCTCCCCCCAAGGGCAAGAGGACACAGGAGGAGGGTGCTGAGGATGCAGGCCAGGATCGGGCAGGCGAGGGCTCCTTTGCTGGCCCCAGTAAGTTTACATTTTAATAAACAGTACCTATTTTTTCCTAGCGTTCCTCATTCGATTTTTTCTAAATCGTCTTTGATCTTCTTATAGACTGGATATAAATTCTTATCCTGCCTCGAATATGACTCCCTGTGGTATTACTAGACTATTCTTATTAGTCTGTCTGTGTAGCTAACTAAGATTGGACATTTGGCAATTCCATTGGACTCCCATTATATTCAGCAATACCTCTATGCACTGTCTCCTTACTGACTAGATAGTGTGGCAGAGTCATTCAGCTCCCGAAGTCACCGATTATAGATCCCCAATGATCTCTAGATTATCGTACGCAGGACAAGAGAGTAGTACGGAGTCACAGCACAGTCAAGAAGTGTCAGAGGCACTCATGCTTGCAAAAATTCCAAAACCTTTAGCTCATCCACTCTAGTCTAGAGGAACAAAAACCATAGAGTCTATTTAAGTTTAAAAGCTTTATTAAAAGTAAACACATTTATTAAAATCTACTTTGTCATAAAACTATTTAACTGTAAACGGAAAAGTGGTTAGTGCTGACGATTAATTGGACACATTTCTTGTGGTCGAGCCGAACTCTCACCTGGTTTGAACTTGATCCTGGTCGTGTTCTTAGGACTCAGGAGTCAAGCTTCTGTCTGTTAGGAGAAAAAGTGGTGCGTGTTAAAAATCAAAAGCAAGCATTCATCAGTTGTGCATAAAAGTGCAGCAAGACAACAGCCTTCCCTGGAAAATGGGACATTTTTACTATGGAGTAGACAGTCACAAATTATTACATTGTATTCTGTTTTTTTAACATTTCTCCTAGACCAAATATTATATAGTAGTGAGTGGTGTATTCTAACATTCTTAAATGTACTTTGTAGGTGTAACATCTGGTGACGGGGCCAGCGCGGAGGTGGCTGTGTTGGACCAGGACTCGGAGGCCTCTGGGGAGGAGGCGGTACAAGAGCCGGCGGACGTTCCTGTGGGGGATCAAACGGTGGTGGCGGAAACAGGTAAGCTATATATTCCTTACTTATTGAGATTGAAGACTGCATAGTGTGCTTTCTGCACGGGTGTATTACAATTACAAATCAACCAGGTAGTAGCCTCCTCGAAATGTACTTCGACTTAGCTGTGAAGTTTTTGGTGAGAAGAATCCCAATAAGTTCTTAGACGAACGTGATGGATGGGATGAACGAAAAGCGAAAGAAGGGTGTAAGTAAGTGGGACGCGAACTTGTATGATGGCTGGCAAAGAAGAACGATATGTGTTTGCTTGGCCCCCGAGGTGGCTGGGAAGGAAAGAATATGGTATGGTGCATGGCTGGGTCAATGATGAAGCAAGGATGGGTGGAAGGACAGCAGCCTGGGTGGGTGAAACAGAAACTGTATGTGTGCGTATACTTTGACTGAATGGATGCCTGGAGCATGGTATTCTCTGACTCTTAGATAGCACATGTGTATCTAGAGAGAGTAGATGGTCGCCAGGTGAAGTAAGTGTTACCTTGAAGAGCATGTACCACCGCACCCGCACGTCCGTTCCAGTGCAGGGAAGGCAAGGAAAAGAAATTGTAAATGTGTCCAATACTACCATGAATAGTAGCAGTACTTTGTATTGCGTTTGCATTCACAGCATATATCTGGTTATTACGGTGGACACTCCGTACCTCTCTTAATAACTTTAGTTTACTTGTAGTACGTCATTCATGTGTGGGTGTATCACTGTTCACTCAATATTAAGCAAAGCACCTAAAGTCATCTCATCTGTCATTAAATACGTCCCATGTGAAGTGATAGATAATCAAATTAGTTAGCTTCTTCATTTTCCTTTTCTAGTACTCATTTGCACTGTAGGGTGAAAGGTAAATTAATTAAGCAGTAGCCCTTGTAACAGAGTATTCTCAGTGCCACCCGTAATAGAAAAGTAATAGCTTCACCACCTGCATGTACTGGACCGGTACAGTAACGCAAGTCTGTCTCACTCATCATGGTGTGCAACTTTTTTTCTCGGGTGCAAGTTCACTGTGCTGTCCATGTCATTCTGCCGGCTTGCATAAGATAACGTACCCATTTCCCTAAACAAGAGAGAAGAAGAAGAATAAGACTGGTGTACTGTCATAGTCGACTGTAATGGAAGTCCATAGTGGTCGTAGAATTAGTTCATTAAACTACCACTACTGTTAGAGCAAGGATGCAGAAGTGGGAGGTTACATAGATACTGTCCTCAATAGTTATGTACTGTGCTTTCAATTTGCTACTTGTACTCTGTGACCCAACTTTCGGCTCAATCACTTTGTGTTATTAATAAGGAGCATTGGTTACAGACTATGTCTTTCTTTCTTCATATAGTTGCTCCTTCCAAATCAACAACAAGGAGGGAGCAGGCTAGATTGGCCCGGCAACGGAGGCTGGAGGCCACAGTCGCCGAATATCGGCGGCTGGTGGCCCTGGAGGAGGAGGAGGACACGCAGTCGAGCGGGGCAACAACGACATCCTCGACTGTGACCACTGCATCCTCCTCCGTGACTAAGCCAGCGGGACCGAGCCGGGCTAAGAAAGACGACCGCCACCGCCAAGCAACCGAAATACCAGCTGCCCCCCACAGGAGCTGCAAGGAACGCCAACGCCGCCTACGAGTCCGCATGTCCAACCTGGAGCAGGAGGTCCTGAGGTATAAGAACTTGGTTAAGGGCCTCCGCTCCGAGCTTGCCACCCTCCGCAAGGAGTATGATGCCCATGCCGCATCATGCACCAGCACCAGCACCCTCCAGTAGTGGAGTGTCCCTTGCCCTTTTTTTATAGACTTTTGGGGGGTGGGATTTGGGAGTTGGGATCGTTTTGGGACGTTTCAGAGACAATCGTTGGGGTTAGGGTGGGTGAGGGAGATTATTTTGTTAGGGCTAAATAAATATATTTTTCAACTTTATCTGACCATACCTGTTTTTTACTGCTTTTCAGTCTGGTGGGTGGGGGGCGGGGGTGTAACAGTAACTTTGTTTTCCTGAACAGTCGTAGGACTTTAGTAGTACAACCGTCAATCTCTTGTCTACTCCGAAATAATACTCCATTATACTACCTCCCACCAAACGCTTATCTTACCTGTAATTTGTGTTAGAAATTAGGGCTAGGCCCAGGGCTGGCTCCAGGTGAAATGGGGATTAACGTTGTCAATCCTGGGCGGGTGACATTTCCTCATTGCGGTGGTACTAGTGGTGTGACACAGTGGCAGTTGCATGCCTATGGAAAAAAAGAAAACGAAACCTTGTTTGTCCTCCTTACTGTAGCATTACAACGGTTACGGTACGATCGAGAAAATAGCAGGTGACAGTACACTAGAACAGTGCCATAATGTAGCCTAACAAATGGTAAAGTATTTGCTTGCAAGTATAACTAGTACTTGCGTTGAATTTATTTGACATTGGCTACTACTACTAGAAGATATAGTACTGAAGCTGAGTAAGTCTAGAAGATATCCTCGTATTCCTTCACCAGCCTGTTGCTGCTATGACCTTATCCTCCCCAGCAAGTGTGTGGAATTATTGATGTCATTTTAGTCAGACATCAAGGAAAACAACACAGCCCGGGGGAAGAGGGTTAGGGTTTGTAAAATGGATGGGAATGGGGGTTTCTTTTTGGGTAGGTTTTGTTGAGAGAAGAAAAAAAAAGCAGAGCATGGACAAACAATAATTAAAGATACAGACAATCTTTGGTTACAAACTAAAGGTAAGCACATGCAGTCACACTCATAGAATAAAAGACAACAATGGATACTGTATCTGTATTGCGTATGTTGTTGGAGTTGTCCTGTTGAATTTGGTAAGTAATAAGCATGCAGCAAACAATTCCTCTTATTGGCGGCACTCCTCCATTCCAGCTGACGCTTCGTCCATCAATGTGGTGACCACTGACAGAAGACACCCTGTCCACTGCCTGCCTGGCGGATGTTGACTGAAACCCGGCCTGTAATTATTGAACGGAAAACAGGAACTGCTATTACAATACCACTGATAAATAAATAAAAGGTATGTACGCTGTGTGGTGCAAAAAGTCACACTTTGATTTCCCTAATAGACAGTACAATATTTTTGAAATTGCGTGCTCTGTCTGAGTCACCTTTTTAAGGATCAATAAGTATGGCCAAAATATTATAGCGGATCTTTCCCCTCAAGGTAGGTGTACTACTGTGTTTTAGAACAAAATTTGACCTTGAAAAAAAGGCTGTTCCTTATGGATTTTGTCCAAAACACTTCTATCCGGTATTAGACCTTCCCAGGAATGCCCCAGGCAAGACCCGCCGGCGACAACCCACCCGCAAAAAAACAACCCGACAACACCCCCAAACAGCGAAAAAGCTAAATCTCATACTTACAATATCTCTCGGCCTTCGGTCCAAATGCGGCGCTGTTCAGCTAGGTCATCATCATCAATCATCATAACTCCTGTTTTCCACCACGGATTTCCTGAAAAGCAAATGCAATCAAGATTAGACTGTCGCAGCAGTGCTTCGACAGAGACCCCGGCCGCAACCCACCCACGAACAGCAGGAAGCCCCCCAAAACGCTACATTGAGCAAGATGTCAGAAGAAATAGCAAAAAAAAGGCTGTTCCTTATGGATTTTGTCCAAAACACTTCTATCCGGTATTAGACCTTCCCAGGAATGCCCCAGGCAAGACCCGCCAACCCACCCGCAAAAAAACAACCGACAACACCCCCAAACAGCGAAAAAGCTAAATCTCATACTTACAATATCTCTCGGCCTTCGGTCCAAATGCGGCGCTGTTCAGCTAGGTCATCATCATCAATCATCATAACTCCTGTTTTCCACCACGGATTTCCTGAAAAGCAAATGCAATCAAGATTAGACTGTCGCAGCAGTGCTTCGACAGAGACCCCGGCCGCAACCCACCCACGAACAGCAGGAAGCCCCCCAAAACGCTACATTGAGCAAGATGTCAGAAGAAATAGCAAAAAAAAGGCTGTTCCTTATGGATTTTGTCCAAAACACTTCTATCCGGTATTAGACCTTCCCAGGAATGCCCCAGGCAAGACCCGCCAACCCACCCGCAAAAAAACAACCGACAACACCCCCAAACAGCGAAAAAGCTAAATCTCATACTTACAATATCTCTCGGCCTTCGGTCCAAATGCGGCGCTGTTCAGCTAGGTCATCATCATCAATCATCATAACTCCTGTTTTCCACCACGGATTTCCTGAAAAGCAAATGCAATCAAGATTAGACTGTCGCAGCAGTGCTTCGACAGAGACCCCGGCCGCAACCCACCCACGAACAGCAGGAAGCCCCCCAAAACGCTACATTGAGCAAGATGTCAGAAGAAATAGCAAAAAAAAGGCTGTTCCTTATGGATTTTGTCCAAAACACTTCTATCCGGTATTAGACCTTCCCAGGAATGCCCCAGGCAAGACCCGCCAACCCACCCGCAAAAAAACAACCGACAACACCCCCAAACAGCGAAAAAGCTAAATCTCATACTTACAATATCTCTCGGCCTTCGGTCCAAATGCGGCGCTGTTCAGCTAGGTCATCATCATCAATCATCATAACTCCTGTTTTCCACCACGGATTTCCTGAAAAGCAAATGCAATCAAGATTAGACTGTCGCAGCAGTGCTTCGACAGACACCAAAAATTACCCACAAACCCCCGGAACCCCGCCAAAGAGCACCTCAAAGGCAAGCAAGTCAGCAAAAACGGCAAGAAATTTCCACCTCATATTTGGTCCAAAACACTTTTGTCCATTATTAGAGCTTCACAGCAATGGGCCCAAATCCGTCAACTCACCCGCAAAGAAGTACAACACCCCCACAAGTGCTGAGTCTTTCTTCATTGGGCGTAATCCAGCACTCTGCTTGGAGGGAAATCGCAGTCTGGAGGAGGAGGATAGAGGAGCATGTTCTTCGGAACTTGTGAACCTGAGGAATGTAGACTGCGGCACCTTCAAAGCAATAAGCAAACAAGTGAAGACAGTTCTGATGATGGTCTTGTTTTTGGGATTAGGTGATTAAAGTTTGAATTAAATTAACTGTGCAAAACAAAGAAAGAGAGACACAAAGCACACAGGAATAAAAGTGAATAAGGACGAAAAAGAAAGTTCTTGATTGATTGTCTCATTTTCAGGGCTCGGTGTCAGGGAATAAGAACAAGATTTCGTCATCATACTCTGCGAATTCAGGCTGGATGAGGTCAGTGCCACCGAACAGAGAAAAAATCCCCTCATCTACGTTGCCGTCCTCCTCGTCTTCATGCGGCGTGCTTTCTCGTACTTTGTAATCAGGTGGTATGAGGTGCTGATTCATCTTGATCATTGTCAGCCGCTCCACATTTTTGGGCGAGAGGCGGCTCCGTTTGGGAGTTACAATGCCACCAGCAGCACTGAAAACCCGTTCAGAAGACACACTTGCGAGTGGGCAAGACAAATAGTTTATAGCCAGGTTGTAGAGCTGTGGCCACAATTGTTTTTTGCCATGCCAATACTGCAATGGCTCCTCATTAAGAAAGACCACTGTTGAGTCATTCATATAGTCCTGCACCATCGACTCAAGGTCATCAACGGTTCCTCCACTTTGCTTACTTTTTGCTGTGGCTGTGACATTTTTTCGAGAACCATACCCAAGCAAACTTAGCCAATCCTCTACAACAGCCACTGTTTTTGTTGTGTGTGGTGCAGATGATCCAGTTGCCGGTGTCTTTAACGGCTGAGAGGTCACTTGTCCCCCAGCCACAGGTGCAGAAGTGGATTCTTGTGACTGGGGATGGCCTGCTGATGCTGATGCTGATGTACTGGCTTCTCCTTCAATAACCTGCCGTTCTTTTTCAAACCTCTTGGCTGACCAGGCTAACCAATGTTTGTACTTTTGAACATCTGCATCATCAAAAGGAAAGAATGCTTCGCCTGCCAGCGCCTTTTTGTAGCGTGGATCCAGAATAGTAGCACAAATGTAATGCTGATCTGACTTGATCTTTTGAAGACGTTCATCACCACGTAGGCGCTCTAATAATTTCTCTGACAAAATGAAATGGTTTTTTTTTTCTTCATCTTCTTTTTCAAACTCAGAAGACACCGCCATCAGTTGGTGCTCCAGCATGCACAACAATGGGATAGCTTTTCCCAAATTACAGTCCTCCTGGCTGACTGCACGCGTGAAGAACTCAAAAGGACGAAGCATGTCTGTCAGGCTTTTAACTATGTCCCATTGCGCCGCACTCATCCGCAGGTCCTCCTTCTGAGATGTACCCTCTGTGAAGAAATAGTGATCGAGTACCGTATACTGCTCATACAGACGCTCAAGCATGTAGAAGGTTGAGTTCCAACGTGTTGCCACCTCCTGGATGAGTGCTTTCACTGGCATTCTACGTTGAAGTAGCAGTCTCCGCAGATGCTTCCGGGCCTTAAAAGAATGGCTGAAATGGTTGCACATTTTGCGGCAGGTGGCCATTACCGCGAACGCTGCACTGTCTCTATCACTCAAGAATTTTTGAACTACCAGGTTGATACAGTGCGCCAAACATGGCACTCTGAAATAGCCACCCTCCGACATGGCCTTAACTACATTGGAGCCATTATCCGTGGAAACATAACCAATCTTGCGTTTTAGGGGGGATAGCATTGTCAAGACCTTTTTGTTAAACTCTTGCAAAAGGTTTTCTGCTGTGTGACTTTTCTCCAAGCCAAACATGGCTAGTGTTGCATGTTTCCGAGCAGCTTTGAAAACTTTGTCCGGGTCAACACCTGCGTTTAGCTTTGCTTTAACACCTGAAAAAGAGACCCAGTGTGCAGTGATGCACATGTAATCATGGCCTGGGCCACTGGTCCACATGTCTGTTGTCAGATGTATTGTGTGAACAGCACTCTTCTGCAAAGCTGCCCCAATCGCCTGCAGCACATCTTCATGTAGTGCTGGAACCGCAACTCTGGCAAAATAGAACCGGCTCGGAACTTTCCATTTAGGGCAGAGCGTTGCCACTAATTCAAGAAAACCTACCGCTTCTACAAAAGAAAAAGGTAGAAGGTCCACAGCTAGCATTTTAGCCAGCTTAGTGTTATACAGACGCGTCAGTGGGTGGTTGCGTTCATATGGCACGTCTGAAGTAAGCATTGTTCTAATGTTGCCCTGGACCAAGCATTTACGGGCTGATAATGACTTTGTTGACCCAATTTTGCTCGCTGGTGAACTTTTGTGCGTTGGTGTCTCACTCGCTCCAACACTCTTAGTGTGCCTCACATTGGGTGTGCTGCTGACAGGGGTACTGGGTGTAAGGGAAGTGTTTGACACGTCTTCTTCCTGCTCGTCATCATCAGATGAAACATCAACGTTTCCTTGATTTTGGCCTTTCTTGATCGCATCTAGGTGCGCAAACCATTTGACAGCGTGCTTTCTCTCAAGATGACCACTCTGGCCGCCGGTACCATAGTTGCTACCTGACTTACCACGACTAACTGCAAGCTTACAAAGGGTACAAATGGCAAACTTTGGATTTTTGGGACAAACAGTAAAGAAGTCCCAAACTGGGGACTTGAAGTGTCTGTGGGACCTGGAGGAGGCGGCGATACTGGTGGTGGTGGTCATGAAGCTAATGCCAGATGAAGTGGAGGATCTGGATTGCCCAACTTTTGTACGTTTTGCACTTTCACCGCCACTAATTAAGGTCGAGGTTGACGGAGGTCTCTTCTTGCCAGAAAGAAATATGGAAGCGGGACGAGTTGGTGTACTACTTAACTCCAATGATTGTGGTGTTTCCACTGCCTCCTCATCGACAACATCATCATCATCATCACGCGCAGCAGCTCTTCGGGCTAGGGTCAAAATGTCTGTTTGCTGCATGCCCGCTGGGGCTGCAGTGACCTTTATGATGACTGGGTCGTCGTTGGCAGAGTCTTCATCAGCAGCAGTATCCGCCACTTCTTGTTGAGCCTCATCACACTCCATAACTCTGAGACTTTGGACGAGCTTCCTTTTACGCTTAACTACCTTTGTTGGATCATGGTGTGCCTCACTCTCAGACGGCGGTGGTGCTGGTTCCCAAGTTTGATCCGTATCATCAGAAGGAGGTGTGCTTGAAGAGGATGTAGACACCACCCTTGATCTCTTCCTTGCTAGGGGTGTGGAAGACAATGAAGGATCATCAGGAGGAGTGGCTTCCTCAAATGATACTTCGCCTTGATTGTCGATTTCCTGATGTGCCCCTACTTCGAGAGGAACAACTATTGTGGGCACTTGTGACCCTCCATGCACCTCTGCTTGCGCATCTCCTTGCGCTGCCTCTCCTTCCACATGTACTTGGGCTTGTACTTGCACATGTGATTGTTGTTGCGGCTGTGGTTGTTCAACACTCGTCAGATGAGCTACAACAACCTGTGTAGATTGAGGGACATTGCTGCTGCTTTCTTGCGATGAGCCAACATCACTGGTCGATGGTGATTGAAGAACTATACTGGCTGCCTCTGCAGCACTCAAGGGCTTGGACTTAAGTTGGCGTGGTGGTGGTGGTGGCACTGAGCCCAATGGAGCGGGGTTGCTGCTGCCAGCTTGGTCCCCAGCAGATCCCGCTGCTGCTGCTGCAGGCATACTTTTTTTTTTACTCCCAAAAAAAGGGGCGGGCGGCACACCAGTCTCCTTGGTAACTTGCTTCTTCTGCTCCTTACTGGCACCTTTCTTGCTAGAGGAGCTACGGGTTACTTTTTTTGGGGCCATCCTCTTCAGAGCAGGTCAGCAGGCAGCAGTTGCACGAGTTGCAGAGGGTTCTGTGTCCAGACGTGACGTCGCGTGACGTTATGCTGCACACACCGCTGCAGGACTTCTTCCTGGCACTGGTGGTTCTCTTGAGTCTTCTTGTGCACCTAAAAGCAATGGAAGACAGAGGAACATCAGTTCAGTTATACACCCCAAAAAATCAACAAAACACAGAAAAATGAGCACAATCCCATGCCATCCTTGATGTTTACATTGAAGACACCCCACAGAAAGACTACGGACATGCAAGTATGCAACACTCACTACCCCTGGGCATAATGGATGAAAAGTAGGCAAAATAAGTGCAGGCCTCAGACACTGCCTCTCCTCAAAATGGCCCCTTACACCCCAAGCACATGTTGCCTGTACCAGCCAGCACTCAAGATGGCCACCACCACCACCCACATGGCCAGTCCACATCAACAGTACACCCCCAAAAAACAGAAAAACAGCCAGAAATCACCACAATCCAACGCCATCCATGATGTTTACATTAAAGAGAGTGAGACCACACCACGGGCACACTCAGTCCATGCACCACCACCACCCCTGGGCAAAAGGCCACACCAGCAGCCCCCCAAAAACGACAAAAAACAATAAAATAAGCCCAATCCCAGCCCATCCATGGCCTCAATTATGTTTAAATTCAAGAAGACACCCCACAGAAAGACTAGGTCCATGCAACACTCACCACCCCTGGGCAAAGGGCCACACCAGCAGGCCCAAAAAAACGACAAAAAACAATAAAATCTGCACAATCCCAGCCCATCCATGGCCTCAATAGAGTTTAAATTCAAGAAGACACCCCTCAGAAACACTAGGCCCATGCAACACTCACTACCCCTGGGCATAAGGGATGAAAAGTAGGCAAAATAAGTGCAGGCCTCAGACACTGCCTCTCCTCAAAATGGCCCCCTTACACCCCAAGCACATGTTGCCTGTACCAGCCAGCACTCAAGATGGCCACCACCACCACCCACATGGCCAGTCCACATCAACAGTACACCCCCAAAAAACAGAAAAACAGCCAGAAATCACCACAATCCAATGCCATCCATGATGTTTACATCAAAGAGAGTGAGACCACACCACAGGCACACTCAGTCCATGCACCACCACCACCCCTGGGCAAGCAAAAGGCCACACCAGCAGCCCCCCAAAAACGACAAAAAACAATAAAATAAGCACAATCCCAGCCCATCCATGGCCTCAATTATGTTTAAATTCAAGAAGACACCCCACAGAAAGACTAGGCCCATGCAACACTCACCACCCCTGGGCAAAGGGCCACACCAGCAGGCCCAAAAAAACGACAAAAAACAATAAAATCTGCACAATCCCAGCCCATCCATGGCCTCAATAGAGTTTACATTCAAGAAGACACCCCTCAGAAACACTAGGCCCATGCAACACTCACTACCCCTGGGCATAAGGGATGAAAAGTAGGCAAAATAAGTGCAGGCCTCAGACACTGCCTCTCCTCAAAATGGCCCCTGCCCTTACACCCCAAGCACATGTTGCCTGTACCAGCCAGCACTCAAGATGGCCACCACCACCACCCACATGGCCAGTCCACATCAACAGTACACCCCCAAAAAACAGAAAAACAGCCAGAAATCACCACAATCCAATGCCATCCATGATGTTTACATCAAAGAGAGTGAGACCACACCACAGGCACACTCAGTCCATGCACCACCACCACCCCTGGGCAAGCAAAAGGCCACACCAGCAGCCCCCCAAAAACGACAAAAAACAATAAAATAAGCACAATCCCAGCCCATCCATGGCCTCAATTATGTTTAAATTCAAGAAGACACCCCACAGAAAGACTAGGCCCATGCAACACTCACCACCCCTGGGCAAAGGGCCACACCAGCAGGCCCAAAAAAACGACAAAAAACAATAAAATCTGCACAATCCCAGCCCATCCATGGCCTCAATAGAGTTTACATTCAAGAAGACACCCCTCAGAAACACTAGGCCCATGCAACACTCACTACCCCTGGGCATAAGGGATGAAAAGTAGGCAAAATAAGTGCAGGCCTCAGACACTGCCTCTCCTCAAAATGGCCCCTGCCCTTACACCCCAAGCACATGTTGCCTGTACCAGCCAGCACTCAAGATGGCCACCACCACCACCCACATGGCCAGTCCACATCAACAGTACACCCCCAAAAAACAGAAAAACAGCCAGAAATCACCACAATCCAATGCCATCCATGATGTTTACATCAAAGAGAGTGAGACCACACCACAGGCACACTCAGTCCATGCACCACCACCACCCCTGGGCAAGCAAAAGGCCACACCAGCAGCCCCCCAAAAACGACAAAAAACAATAAAATAAGCACAATCCCAGCCCATCCATGGCCTCAATTATGTTTAAATTCAAGAAGACACCCCACAGAAAGACTAGGCCCATGCAACACTCACCACCCCTGGGCAAAGGGCCACACCAGCAGGCCCAAAAAAACGACAAAAAACAATAAAATCAGCACAATCCCAGCCCATCCATGGCCTCAATAGAGTTTACATTCAAGAAGACACCCCTCAGAAACACTAGGCCCATGCAACACTCACTACCCCTGGGTAAGCATAAGGGATGAAAAGTAGGCAAAATAAGTGCAGGCCTCAGACACTGCCTCTCCTCAGAATGGCCCCCGCCCTTACACCCCAAGCACATGTTGCCTGTACCAGCCAGCACTCAAGATGGCCACAACCACCACCCACATGGCCAGTCCACATCAACAGTACACCCCCAAAAAACAGAAAAACAGCCAGAAATCACCACAATCCAATGCCATCCATGATGTTTACATCAAAGAGAGTGAGACCACACCACAGGCACACTCAGTCCATGCACCACCACCACCCCTGGGCAAGCAAAAGGCCACACCAGCAGCCCCCCAAAAACGACAAAAAACAATAAAATAAGCACAATCCCAGCCCATCCATGGCCTCAATTATGTTTAAATTCAAGAAGACACCCCACAGAAAGACTAGGCCCATGCAACACTCACCACCCCTGGGCAAAGGGCCACACCAGCAGGCCCAAAAAAACGACAAAAAACAATAAAATCTGCACAATCCCAGCCCATCCATGGCCTCAATAGAGTTTACATTCAAGAAGACACCCCTCAGAAACACTAGGCCCATGCAACACTCACTACCCCTGGGTAAGCATAAGGGATGAAAAGTAGGCAAAATAAGTGCAGGCCTCAGACACTGCCTCTCCTCAAAATGGCCCCCGCCCTTACACCCCAAGCACATGTTGCCTGTACCAGCCAGCACTCAAGATGGCCACCACCACCACCCACATGGCCAGTCCACATCAACAGTACACCCCCAAAAAACAGAAAAACAGCCAGAAATCACCACAATCCAATGCCATCCATGATGTTTACATCAAAGAGAGTGAGACCACACCACAGGCACACTCAGTCCATGCACCACCACCACCCCTGGGCAAGCAAAAGGCCACACCAGCAGCCCCCCAAAAACGACAAAAAACAATAAAATAAGCACAATCCCAGCCCATCCATGGCCTCAATTATGTTTAAATTCAAGAAGACACCCCACAGAAAGACTAGGCCCATGCAACACTCACCACCCCTGGGCAATGGGCCACACCAGCAGGCCCAAAAAAACGACAAAAAACAATAAAATCAGCACAATCCCAGCCCATCCATGGCCTCAATAGAGTTTACATTCAAGAAGACACCCCTCAGAAACACTAGGCCCATGCAACACTCACTACCCCTGGGTAAGCATAAGGGATGAAAAGTAGGCAAAATAAGTGCAGGCCTCAGACACTGCCTCTCCTCAGAATGGCCCCCGCCCTTACACCCCAAGCACATGTTGCCTGTACCAGCCAGCACTCAAGATGGCCACAACCACCACCCACATGGCCAGTCCACATCAACAGTACACCCCCAAAAAACAGAAAAACAGCCAGAAATCACCACAATCCAATGCCATCCATGATGTTTACATCAAAGAGAGTGAGACCACACCACAGGCACACTCAGTCCATGCACCACCACCACCCCTGGGCAAGCAAAAGGCCACACCAGCAGCCCCCCAAAAACGACAAAAAACAATAAAATAAGCACAATCCCAGCCCATCCATGGCCTCAATTATGTTTAAATTCAAGAAGACACCCCACAGAAAGACTAGGCCCATGCAACACTCACCACCCCTGGGCAAAGGGCCACACCAGCAGGCCCAAAAAAACGACAAAAAACAATAAAATCTGCACAATCCCAGCCCATCCATGGCCTCAATAGAGTTTACATTCAAGAAGACACCCCTCAGAAACACTAGGCCCATGCAACACTCACTACCCCTGGGTAAGCATAAGGGATGAAAAGTAGGCAAAATAAGTGCAGGCCTCAGACACTGCCTCTCCTCAAAATGGCCCCCGCCCTTACACCCCAAGCACATGTTGCCTGTACCAGCCAGCACTCAAGATGGCCACCACCACCACCCACATGGCCAGTCCACATCAACAGTACACCCCCAAAAAACAGAAAAACAGCCAGAAATCACCACAATCCAATGCCATCCATGATGTTTACATCAAAGAGAGTGAGACCACACCACAGGCACACTCAGTCCATGCACCACCACCACCCCTGGGCAAGCAAAAGGCCACACCAGCAGCCCCCCAAAAACGACAAAAAACAATAAAATAAGCACAATCCCAGCCCATCCATGGCCTCAATTATGTTTAAATTCAAGAAGACACCCCACAGAAAGACTAGGCCCAAGCAACACTCACCACCCCTGGGCAAAGGGCCACACCAGCAGGCCCAAAAAACGACAAAAAACAATAAAATCTGCACAATCCCAGCCCATCCATGGCCTCAATAGAGTTTACATTCAAGAAGACACCCCTCAGAAACACTAGGCCCATGCAACACTCACTACCCCTGGGTAAGCATAAGGGATGAAAAGTAGGCAAAATAAGTGCAGGCCTCAGACACTGCCTCTCCTCAAAATGGCCCCCGCCCTTACACCCCAAGCACATGTTGCCTGTACCAGCCAGCACTCAAGATGGCCACCACCACCACCCACATGGCCAGTCCACATCAACAGTACTCCCCCAAAAAACAGAAAAACAGCCAGAAATCACCACAATCCAATGCCATCCATGATGTTTACATCAAAGAGAGTGAGACCACACCACAGGCACACTCAGTCCATGCACCACCACCACCCCTGGGCAAGCAAAAGGCCACACCAGCAGCCCCCCAAAAACGACAAAAAACAATAAAATAAGCACAATCCCAGCCCATCCATGGCCTCAATTATGTTTAAATTCAAGAAGACACCCCACAGAAAGACTAGGCCCATGCAACACTCACCACCACCCCTGGGCAAAGGGCCCCACCAGCAGGCCCAAAAAAACGACAAAAATCAGCACAATCCCAGCCCATCCATGGCCTCAATGGTGTTTAAATTCAACAAAACAGTTGTATCATGCACCCATAACCAACCCTGGTCCTACTGGATACTGTGGCTACCCACAATATAATTTATTTAATTTTCTGAAAAAGTTCCAAAATTATACTTGCAGCAACTGTAATGCCCCAAACAAACTTACTTGTGAAAGTTGATTTCTAATCCAAAAGTGATCCAAAGACAGTCAAAAAGGCCTCAAATCCAAATATCCAGCAGCACCCACAAAAAGTAATCCTTCCAGCTCCAGATCCAAATGAAAGTGACCAGGAGATGGACAAAGCACTGGGAGGAGCCTGCTGGACAGGAACAGGAAGTTGGAGACTGTGGGGCACTTCCTTCCTCCCCCCCCCCCCAAAATGGACTCCTTGCAAAAAGAAAGGCCATGCAAATGTCAACCTGAGGAGTGATTCTGATAAAAATCATAATTTTCTGAAGGTTTATCCTGTTTGCTGGTGATTTTCTTGTGCGAAATTGCAAAATCTCTACTTCGCAAGTGCGAGATTGTTCCTTTCCGCCGCAACTACGTGTTCGCAATTGCGAACTCTCGCGAGATGTGCTGTGCAAGGTGGCAAGCCGCGATTACGTATTCGCGGGAGCCAAACTCCCGCGGGAACACGCAGCAAGATCCAAAATGGCGCAGCACTCTCAAAATATGATCGAGACAAACAACTCGGCAAACGCTAAATGACGGAAAGTGAACGCCGTGCACCACGCCGCGCGCCACAAGCAAGCAAAAAATCCGCCGCGCGCGGATTCACGGATTTTCGACAAATTCGCGAGCGTTCGCGGATTGCGAATTTGCCGAAAATCCGAAAAATCCGCGAGCGGAGCGGATTTTACGCCCATGCTTAGCTGTAAAATGTATTCTTCTTTAAATCCAAAAATATATTTTATATGTTTATGAATAATTTTTTTTTTTAAATATTTTTTTTCTTCGTTCCCGCTTCGCGAATCGGGAAGCTTCCCGTTAGCTGACCTTGATGCCGCGAAATAGACCGCGAGCCGGTAAACGTTTCTTTACCGCAACTGCCGCGTTAGAAAACAACATCGTGACGCCTCCCGTCCGCATGACGTTTCACGTTGTCGCGTGATACGTCATATGACGTGCTACGTTAGCGAACTGGTACGCGAAGCGAGTCGCAAAGCGCAGGTTTCTGGAAGCAAACCGGGAGGCCCTGCAAAGCGCTTAACGTAAACACAGCAGGTCATGTGACTTGGTAATAACACTTCTCATTGGTTCATTTCACTTTTGGTTTCCTAATGATGTAAGACTAGGTCATATAATCTAAAATGAACACTTTTCATTGGTTAAGAACTCTTGTTTTTCCCAAATGATGAAAATCCCTCCTTCTTTCCTCACTCTGACTTTCATCATTGTAAGAGAAAGACCCTTTGTGATCACTGAGCAATGGCTTCTTTAGTAGCTTCAGCTGGTGCTTCCCCACCACCTCCACCACCTCCAAGCAAGAGTGGACCGCCTGGTCAAGTTATAATTCAGCAAGAAGAAGAAGAACAAGAACAGGAGGAAGAGCACGAAGAGAGGCAGTTTTTGCCTGAGCAGCCCAGGACGTCTCACCGGAAAGAAAACTTCATTTGGCAATTCTTTAAAATTCCCAAAGGTCAGAAAAAGGTAAATGCAAGATACGTAACTTGCCTTATATGTCAAGATAGACTGTCCAGAGGGACCGACAAAAAATACAGTTTCGTAAACTACACAATGCATCGCCATATGACTAGGTGGCATCCTAACAACTACAGTGCTGCACAGTTTCGGAACGACCTAGATAATCTCCCTATTATGGCCAGAAGATCTGTTGTACCGGAAGTAACGGGACCAGAGGGCAGGGAGATGGTGCCAAATATACAAATGAGATTTGGTGAAGTAAAACACACCTGCGTATATTGCGATGGATTCATTTGCTACGGAGAAAAAAGCATCACTCTGATCAACAGAGCTATTGACAATCATGCTCATGTTTGTCCGAAACGCCCCAAACAATAAATTCTTTTTTTTTTTGTTGCTCCTGTTGAGCCCTTTACAATGAATCGTTTTCGTTGCCCCCTCCGAAAAAAACCCCCAAAAAATATGAAACTGTTCAGAAAAATTCAAAAAAAGTGAAAAAATGTTCAGAAAAATAAAAAAAAAAGTTCTTTTCAGAACTACCTCCCCGTTATTAAAAAATTGGTACAATATTTGGAACTGTGCCAACCTCTATTTCTCGTAGTTCGCTTCCCAGTTCGCTCGCCGGTACGCGAACCGGAAGTGAACCAAAAACAGTAAGTATAAGGGAAGGAAACAGACACTTATGTTAAAAGAAAGACAGCTATAGGGGAGTAAACTAGAGATACTATTACCCGTAATCCACTGCTGATGATGTCACATATTACATCATTCATGACATGCTCAGTGACATCATCAGCAGAGGATTGCGGGTTTTTTGGCAACGTGCCTTATCCACGGTTTAATAACGCTGCCTTTTGCTTTATATAAGTTTTCAAATTGTATGAAATATATACCAATAGGTCGTTATGAACCTTTAGGTAGTGCTTTTCTTCATGAGGTCTGCTCGCTTCCATACACATACAGATGTTTCAAAGATGATCAAGAAGTTTATCTGAATGGAGAGGAATGCACTGAGACGCCAGATCATTCACTAATGTGTAGGCACATACAGTTAGACGGTTCATGCAACAAACACCGACCAAATATGGCTTGCGTGTTGCAAGGCACGCCAGTTCCTGCTATCATCCCCACGTTCAAGTTGTTGGAAAATGGTAGTTATTTGATGCTCAATAATGAAGATTGTTCTGGGTTAATTAAAAGTATTCCTTTTATCGTAACAGTAAGTGAACGGGTTATTTGCTGCAGAAATGTTCTATTTCCTCCCACACATGAACATAGGGAGTTTTCAATCTCGCCACAAATACCAACCTTGGGAGCAGATTTCAACGGCATGGCAAGAATAAGAGCTCTTTTGTCTCAGAGAGAGATGGCCTTGAGTTCGGCCCGTGAAACTTTCGTGCTTCACATAGCGAACACCCGTACAGAGGTGCAGACCCTTTTCAATTCAGATTTGCCTTTCCATTTCAGCAAGATGGTTCGCACTATCTCTAACGCGTCCTCCACAAAGGCCCTGGCGCACTTTTTTAAAGTTGTTACCAGTGGTCTCGTGACTTCATTTGAGAAAATCTTTGGAGTCATCCCTCCTTTCTTTCATTCTATTTTTTTCCACTCTGCTTCGTGGATTGCCATTTTTACTTGCATTACCAGCGGACGCTCTTGTGCTTTTTTACATTTTTAAATATGGATGTCCCTCCTATGCAACCTACCGCCCTGCAGCTGCTGACACTGTTCCGCAATCGCATGCTAGAATATCATGGCACAATGCCGTTGGCGATATTAAGCACGGCATATGGATTATCTTTTCGATTCTCCTACTTCACCTGTGTCCAGCCTGTATTTCACTGCCTGACCTGTGATTTCGATTGGGCCATTGATTTGTGTCTCTGCGGACCGGTTTCTCCTGACGTCGACTTTAATCAGCTGATGACTCCTATCATTACTCACGAGTTGGTTTGTCCTGGCGAAAGGATTATGGCTGTGGCATTGATGCATGGACTACTTGGTCCCTGGAATTTACTGGCGGCAACACAGTCTTTCTTGGAACAGAGCTTTCTTGAAAACCCACCGAGCTGTCCTCTGATGGTGATAGAGGATCCGGTGCTGGGAGAGCACGTATGTTCTTTTCCGCTTTTAAATTGGATGGCTGAACTCTTTTCGGATGAAGACGGTGACTTCCTATTGGAGGCTGTTGCAGCTTATTTTGCATACACAGTTATGTCATAGACCTTTTTCATTTTTGATATGCTGAGTACAAGCATTTCATTGACAATTCATTGACTTATTTGTCAAGTTTTTATTATTTAGCTTGCCTATTGGCTTAAGACTCGATAAAGTACTTGGTTGTTTTATTTTTCTTTAGCATTAAATTTTCCTAGTTTTTAATGTTTTACCTTGCGGACCGTCCACATATAAAGTTGCAATCTGCTCTCATGAGATGGCACTTCTATTATCTTATTCAGTTCGTTTCCGGATCATGGGGAGGTGTCATCTAGGTCCTGGATATCTTTACACCGTGTTAAGCTAGCATGGGCTCATTACCGGTTTAAACGCCATTTTTCCTTTTTTGCAACTTCTGCACACGACACTTAGTTGTTGCTTTAGCTTTCAACCTAATAGTTCATCGTGATTTACATGAGAATAATATGTTATTGCTCTACTATCTGCTTTACTTGTTAAACTATATCTGTACAGCGACTGCTGAAGTTTCAAGAACAACACAATACAGAATTATTATGAGGTCTGATCTCCACGACTTCATACTCATAACATAAGTGCAGCTTCTGCCAATTCTGGGCATGAGGCGGGTTTTATATTGCTTTGCCGAACACACATACACAACACTTGATGCGGTTCACATGATGAGAGAGCTGGTGTATGCTGATGTGATTCCTTCAAATCTAAGACACTAAAGTATGGGCACGCCCTAAACCAACACAAAGAGACCTTCTTAGCAAATAATATAATATGTGTATTAGGGAGGGTGAGATATAAGCAGCCGCGGGCCGTGGAGGGAGTTACGGTGAGGCAGGGAGGCGGGGAGGGGGAGAAGCAGGGTGGAGCCCTCTCCACCCTGCCCCTCCCCCTCCCCGCCTCCCTGCCCCACCGTAACTCCCTCCACGGCCCGCGGCTGCTTATAAGTGTTGATAACTCTTATTCATTTACAGCATGTTAACATACTGTCACCATTCGCTTTTTATGTACTAGTAACTATGCTGGTAATTTTGCTACTGATAATATGTGTACTTTTATTATCTAAGATACTACGCCTGAGAAGACGGCATTAGTAAATAAACATTTCAAATACACATGTGTTCTTCTTAACTCCATGTTCTGGTTTCTAAGAAATATATAACGACCGACTGTTCATCAGTTCCACGTATCCTGAGGTACTATAAGTTCATATTCTGGATTGTCTAAACATTGAGAGTTTGTTATATCCAATGTCACACTGTACCTAGCTTGCTAAGGGGTTTTTGATTACTAACGTGAGTTTTGGGGCACCCTAATTCGCCGAGGTTCCAATCCTCTGTGCACAGTTCTCTGTGAGAACAGAAACACTGCGACAGGGGCACCCCCGACCCTTGCTGGAGCTTCGTCACACTTGCGATACAACTCCAGCAATGCGCCACCTTTACGGCACAGATACATCACGCATCTGTGCTGTTTTTGCCCCATGATGCGCCGCATTGTAAATCCAGCACACCATAGGTGTCGGAACAGCGGCACAGAATGACTAACACATCCCTGGTGATGCGCCAGTCATCATAAATCTATCCCTATGCTTCTTATCTTGTTCGAGATGAACCGCCATATGTATCATCAAAGTTTTTTGCATTTCCTAAATAGCGAACTTTAAGGAATAAATAGCGATTCTTTACCATTCCTAGTTTGCGATGAGCTATTTGCTAATTACCAATTACCCATTCATTTCCTTCATTTCCATAGGGCGGTTGGACTCACTTTTAGCTCGAACGGCTGAATGGATTTCCACGAAACTTGGCAAAATTGTAGGGACTGGTAGCCCGATGTGCCTTTGCTATGTCTCAAGATATATGCTCCAGTGGTTTTTACGAAAATTAACTTTGAAAAATATATATTGGGCTACATTGGCCTATATATATGTTGGAGCCCAAATGTAGCCCAATGTAGCCCAATGAAGCCCAATGAAGCCCAATGTAGCCCAAAGATGGCCGCCAGAGACAAAAAAAACAAATGTAGCCCAAATATCAGCCAGATGTAGCCCAACTATAGCCCAGTGACAGAATGACCAATCACCTTCGCAAACCTCCGTTACGCGAAGCGGAGCGCTGTTACAGATATATATCTTTTTTTGAACGTTAATTTCTCAAAATCCACTGGAGCACATATATTGAGACCTAGCAAAGGCACATCGGGCTACCAGTCCCTACAATTTTGCCAAGTTTCGTGCAAATCCATTCAGCCGTTCGATTATTATTATTATTATTATTTTTTGCCCCGCGGGGCCCTTTAAAACCTCCACATCAAACCTAGGGGGTCAGCGAGGATCTACTATGCCCCCTTATGGTTATTTCCCCCTTTGTTTTGGCCTCCTCTTGTCTCTCGATCCTACCGAGAGACAAGATGGCGGCCGCTACGGACTGTTTGGAATGTTGACAGACGCCGGAGAACCAATCAGCTTCGCTTCACAAAGCTCCGTTGCGCGAAAAGTACGCGTCCTGGGACGCTGACCGGTCCGCTGTTACAGATATATATCTTTTTTTAAACGTTAATTTCTCAAAATCCACTGGAGCACATATATTGAGACCTACAAAAGGCACATCGGGCTACCAGTCCCTACAATTTTGCCAAGTTTCGTGCAAATCCATTCAGCCGTTCGGGCTAAAAGTGAGGCCAACCGCCCTATGGAAAACTCAATGTTAAAAACACGTTTTGGGACCCCCCTTTTTTCTCGGCCCCCCCTTGACGAACCCCCCCAAATTTTCAAGGGCTGCTCAGAAACAAAATGTGCCATTTTCCTGAAAATTTCAGCCAATTCCGTCCACAAACGCCAAAGTTATTAGACATAGAATTTTCAAAAATCCCATAGAGAAAAAATCCTAACTATATATACCTACTGGCGACCGCCAGTAGGTAATATATATATATATATATATATATTTTTTTTTTTTCTTTTCCAAAATTATCCAATTTAGACGCGCACTCAGAGGTAAAGTGGTACACAGTGTCGCTTTATTGCTGTTACGCGTTTCGGAAGCCTTGACTCCCTTGCTCAAGGCTTCCGAAACGCGTAACAGCAATAAAGCGACACTGTGTACCACTTTACCTCTGAGTGCGCGTCTAAATTGGATAATTTTGGAAAAGCGATTGACTGGCGGGGCTCTGCCAGCCGTAAACGCGCCACCAGACTGTGGGAGGTTCCGCCGTGAAAGAGCCGTGGAAAGTAAGCATATATATATATATATATATAATATGGTATGCAGACAAAATATCAAAATTAAAATATCGATATACAGTAATATCGATGTTTTAATTTCGATAGTATAGAATATCAATGTCCAAAATATCGGCAGACAGAATATTGTTTTTTTAAGGTATGTATCTTACTAATATCGAATTTTACTCATATCGAAATTTTGTTTAGTGTTATGTATTTTATTATTTTGTTTATATGTTTGTTAAACATGTTTTGTAATGTATGTTTGAAAATTGGTAAATTTGTATACATTTTGCGTTTTAGTATCAGAGCGGTTTGTGGGTTTATAGGGGAATAGGGTGGGAAGTAATTTAATAATAATTAATTAATTAATATATGTTTGTAAATATTTTTAATTAATAATTAATTGGTAAGTAATTAATATTAATTAGTTAATTAATTAATATAATTTTGTACATATTTTTAATTAATATTTAATTGGTAATTAATTAATATGAATTAGGTAATTACATTAATCAGAGTAATTTTTTTATATATATTTTTTGTTATTGTTAATTAATTAATTGGGAAAAAATAATATTAATTAGTAAATTAAATTAATTACAGCTAATGTGCTAATATATTTACTTTATTGTTATTGTTAATTAATAATTAATTGGTAATTAAATATTATTAATTATGTAATTACATTATTTACAGTTAATGTGCTAATATATTTAATGTGTTGTTATTGTTAATTAATAATTAATTGATAATTAAATAATATTAATTATGTAATTAAATTATTTAGAGTTAATGTGCTAATATATTTAATTTTTTGTTATTGTTAAATAATAATTAATTGGTAATTAATAATTATTAAATGATTAAATGATATGATTTATTTATGTGTAGTGGGTTGTGTGTTTATAGGGGGATAGGGTGTGATATAATTAAATGTAATTAATTAAAGAGATTGTATTTTTTTTGGTATTTATTGTTAATTAGTTAGTAATTAATATGTGTTATTTATTTCATTTATAATTACATCAATTTAGTAATATTAATTGTTATTAATTGATTAATTGAAATTTATATTATTTGTCTTTTTTTATATGTGTAGTGTGTTGTGTGTTAAAGGGGGAGTAGTGTGGGAATAGTAATTTTTACCCCTACGCTATCCAACCGGGAAACAACCTTTACAACGCAACTTTTACAACGCACTACCATTACAACAAAATTTTTACAACGCAAAAACCATTACAACGCATGTGTTTAGAACGCATGTTTTTACAACGCAGGTACGTTTACAACGCATACCATTACAACGTAAGTATAGGTAAGTATATAATTATATTTTAAATTTGATATGTTTTGGTTTTTTTAAGGGGTATTTTTAGGGTTCAGGGTCAGTTTTCAGTTTTTGGGTAAAAGGGTATTTTTAGTGTTCAGGGTCAGTTTTCAGTTTTTGGGTAAAGGGGTAATTTTAGGGTTCAGGGTCAGTTTTCAGTTTTTGGGTAAAGGGGTATTTTTAGGGTTCAGGATCAGTTTTCAGTTTTTAGGTAAAGGGGTATTTTTAGGGTTCAGGGTCAGTTTTCATTTTTTGGGTAAAGGGGTATTTTTAGGGTTCAGGGTCAGTTTTCAGTTTTTGGGTAAAGGGGTATTTTCAGGGTTGAGGCTCAGTTTTCAGTTTTTGGGTAAAGGGGTATTTTTAGAGTTCAGGGTCAGTTTTGGGTTTTTGGTATTTTTAGGGTTCAGGGTCAGTTTTCAGTTTTTGGATAAAGGGGTATTTTTAGGGTTCAGGGTCAGTTTTGGGTTTTTGGGGTACAGGGGTATTTTTAGGGTTCAGGGTAAGTTTTGGGTTTTTGGGGTACAGGGGTACAGGGTAAAAATAAAATAAAATTAAATTTTAATTAAATCAATTAAATGAAATTAAAACAATTTAAATTACATTAAATTATATTAAATTAAATTATATTATTTTCAATTATTTTAAATTAAAAAAAATAATATATACTTACTAATACTTACGTTGTAATGGTATGCGTTGCAAAGGTACCTGCGTTGTAAAAACATGCGTTGTAAATACATGCGTTGTAATAGTTTTTGCGTTGTAAAAATTTCGTTGTAATGGTATGCGTTGTAAAAGTATGAGTTGTAACGTCATACATCCATCCAACGCTTTCCCTACTGTTGCACCCTCTGGAGTGGGAATAGTAATTTAAACCCCTACGCTATCCAACGCTTTCCCTACTGTTGCACCCTCTGGAGTGGGAATAGTAATTTTTACCCCTACGCTATCCAACAATTGTCCTACTGTTGCAATATGTGGAGTACGTATATATATTAATTTATATGTAGAGTTTTTTATTTATTTTAAATGTATATGTATTAGTTTTAATTTTTTAATTATGTTTTAATGTTTTTATTTAATATTTGTAAAATTATATGTATTTTAAAATTATTTTTACATTATTAATAATACATTTAAAAAAACAATATTTTTAATTTCGATATTTTTGTACTACGATATTAATTTTTCAATATTTTTGTACTTATCCTTATGAAGATATGACTCCGATATTTTTGATTTCGATATTTTTGTGTCGATATTTTTGTGTCGATATTTTTGTATGTAGATATTCTGACTGTCGATATTATGTCAGACATTCATATAATATATATATATATATATATATATATATATATATATATATATATATATATATATATATATATATATATATATTCCTTCGATACCTCTCACCACCTTTCTATTCCCAGCGGAAGTCACGGCACGACAGCAGATAGGTTATCTAAATTATTTTATTTTTAAAACACCATGTGCATAAACGTGCAAGAATAGGACGGCCTACTCGTTTCGGCTACAATTAGCCTTTAACTGGACCATAGAGTCCCAGGCGTCTAGTACATTTATAAAAAGTGCTCAGTGGTAGTACCCTTATTTGTGTTCATTAAACACTAGACTGTTAACCTCATTTACAAACTATGGCTCAATACAATCGCCATTTTGTTTTTCTTCCATTCCTGTGAAGTACTCTTAAAGTGCTGCGTGCGAGATGATGATATCATTTCCTCATTCATGGCAGTAAGTTATTCTGTCACAACAATTATTTACAATCTATAAATAATGCATTCTACAAGGCCTTATAGAGTTGTCTCTAATAATAATAAGTCATAAATTATGTATATATACACATATATATATATGTCTCTCTCTCTAAATATATATATATATATGGTGATCAGGAAAGACCAGGAAGATCCGGAAGGACCAAAAATTAAACTATGGTGTCGTTTCATAGACGACTTGTTCGTCATATGGGACGGAGATGAGGAATCACTAACAAAATTCTCAGAAACTTTGAATAACAACCGATTCACTCTGAAATTCACATCAACAATAAGTTCCCAATCATTGATATTCCTGGATGTAGAAGTATTTATCAAGAACAACAAACTCTGCTCCAAAATCCACAGGAAGCCAACAGCATGCAATAGCATCCTACATGCTAATAGTGGACACCCGACTAGGTTGAAATGGAGCATTCCCTACGGACAAATGCTAAGGGCAAAAAGGAATTGCTCTGAAGTAGAGGATCTGGAAAAAGAGATAAACAACATGAGCCTCAGATTCCTCGAAAGGGGATACCCAAAGGAAGTCATCATCACTGCCAAAAATCGGATGCATTTAAAGAAGAGAGAAGAATTGCTAACACCTAAGGATAAGAGACTGCGAAGAGATCAAGAACATGACACAGATTCGAGTAGTGCACCAACTAGAATCATTGTGGAATACGACGATCAGAGCACACAAATGAAGAAAGCCTATAAAAAATATTGGCCGATTCTTCGCTTGGACAAAACTTTGAATGAAAGCCTGTCAGCCAACCCGAGCATAACATACCGAAAGACTTCCTCTTTAAGAGACATATTAACACAAAGTCATTTGGAAGTCCGCAAGGAGAAGAAACAGATATGGCTGACAACACCGGGCTTCTGGAAATGTCATAAGTGCAAAGCCTGTGAACATGGGGAGAACATCAAGCACTATGAACTTCAGAATGGAAGAAAAGAAACTATCTATGACCACATCACATGTGAATCCAAATGTGTTGTCTATCGACTTAAATGTCCTTGTGACAAGTACTACATTGGGAGCACTATAAACAAACTAAAGTTAAGGATACTACAACACCTAAGGGCGATCAAGAACAAGGACCCATGCTACCCAATGGCCTCCCATTTCACCGAGTACCATCAAAGTGACACCTCTCTTTTGAAATATTCGGGAATCAAACTATGCAAAACACCAGAACGAGGTGGAGACCAAATGCAACTTTTAAGACGTCTAGAATCCCGAATGATATTGAGTATGGGAACGGAGGCACCGTTTGGTCATAATCTGGATGCTGAACTGCATGTACATTTGTGACTTTCTGAAGAACCAATGACAATGTTGCCATTTGATTATATAGTTTTCCAAGGGAATGAAGTCTTTACCTAAATTGATGCTGGAAATTGTACATGTTGCGATTAATATAGACATTGAACCGGTTAATGCTGATGGTCCTACACATACAAAGTTTTCATTAAGAGGGAGAAATTGTGGTTTACTACAAAATTGGGATTATATGGAATAATGAAAAGGAGATGTGATAATTTTGGTACTTCACCATAGGAATTCTTTAAATCTTTTTAAATTATAATTTTTTTATAAGTTGGATGGGATGAAATAATGCACTTAGAAACCTGATTTTGTTAAATACAGAAACCTCACCCAATCCTTCACTTGATCCCAATATCATCATCCCGCATTATAATTACCATACAATCCCTGTCCCACTTTTAAGTTCAAATAATCTTTACTCCCTTAATTGAAATTAAAATTGGTATGGATGAACACCATACACCATTAGAAGGATCATGTTGTAAATAATTGTTAATACTTTATTTAAATTACCGGTTCAACTCTTTCCTTTTCTCAATGGGTATTTCACATTAAATTTTTTGCAAAAAATAGATGTACGAAAGGTGATATCTTGTAAATACTTTATCTCAATAATGTTTTGATCTGAAAATGCAGTAGAGTACTTTACGTTGATTGTACATAAAATTTGTGTATATACCTTTAACATGTACAAGCCATGTATATACTGCTGGGTGGGTTGGTCAAGATGACCATGGAAATGGTAGAGGGTACTTACACTGAAATACACTATTTAAACAAGGTCTAGACCTAGGGACTCTATGGTCCAGTGGAAGGACCGTCCTTTTTTGATGCACGTTATGTTTGCACTGGTGTGTAAATAATAATAAAACGCTTAAAACTACTGTTGCTGTGCCGTGTCCTTTGATCTACAAGAAGTGGAGAGAAGAAGCTGTGGCAATATATATATATATATATATATTCACTGAAAAAACCATAGGTTATAGACCATATATAGTTAGGAATTAGCATTTAAAAAACCTTATTTTACTCACACAAAACCATTGAAATTCCATATATAGTTAGTTGCACTAACTATATATCGCGCACCTGCAATCCACTGCTGATCATGTCACATATTACATCATTCATGACATGGTCAGTGACATCACTGATGACATCACTGATGACATCTCAAATGACATCACTGATGACATCACTGATGACAACATCCAGTGACTGTATGTTTCTGTAAAGTTAAAATATGTCTTACATATTGAAGAATGAGTGGATGTATAAGTGTCTGGATGAAGGATTTAGTAGGTGCGTGACTGACTGTATGAGTGAGTGATTAAATGTGTCTCACTGAATGCATGGGTTAGTGACTAAACTGTCTTAATTTGTGCATCATTATGTCTGTTGTTCTGTAAACTGCTGCATGTGTTGATCATTAGCTATACGAGAGGCTATATGTGTTATTAATTGGTTGCCCAAGTATTTCTATGGGAGATTGAGTTTGTGTGGGGGTGGCTGGAAGGTGTGTGACTCTATGCATAGATGTGTGAACAGTTTATTCACTAGGTGTATGAGTTCAAGAGTGCATGTGGAAACAGCTACATGGGCAGTTGACTGTGTGCATGAGTGTATTGATGAGTGAATGGATATCTCAATGCTACATGTCATAGTAAGTACATATGTAAAACACAGTACATGTGAGAGTTGGCATATATAAATAACTGTGCATGAGAGCCACCGAATGAGTGAGTGGTTGTATCGATCATTGTGAACTTGTATCAGGGATTGTATAAGAGAGTAAATATGTGTTAGTATATGTTTCAATAAGTAAGGTGTGTTTAACTGTATAGTTGAAGAAATGGAGATGAGATTGTTTCTTTGCATGACTGACTGGGTGTGTGAGTAACTCCATGGATGAGTGGCAGTGTGTGAGTGTCTGTATACACTGAGTGTATCTAAGGTTATATTAGAGTCTGAAGAGGTTTATCGTATTAGCACAAGAATGATGTCAAATGAGATGTCATCAGTGATGTCATCAGTGATGTCATTTGAGATGTCATCAGTGATGTCATCAGTGATGTCACTGACCATGTCATGAATGATGTAATATGTGACATGATCAGCAGTGGATTGCAGGTGCGCGATATATAGTTAGTGCAACTAACTATATATGGAATTTCAATGGTTTTGTGTGAGTAAAATAAGGTTTTTTAAATAGTAATTCCTAACTATATATGGTCTATAACCTATGGTTTTTTCAGTGAATTTTCAAGGTTTTGTAAATGCTAATTCCTAACTATATATGGTCTATAACCTATGGTTTTTTCAGTGAATTTCAATGGTTTTTTAATAGCAAATATCATAAGCTGTCGAATGTCAAGTACGTGGTAAGTGAAAACATTTTCGTGTTTATGCACACTGATCTGCTTTGAATGGTGCCCCCCCCCCCTCATTTCTATTAGGAGTACTCTCTCTTTGCAGATAGTGAAAGGTAGTTAACGCAGGTCTTTGCCCCCATTGTAATCCATCGTGCCTGCTTCTCTCTCCATTTGATTGATTGTTATCCAAGTATTTACTGTTTTAGAATTAGTTCTCTTTGGTTCATTCTCTATTTACAAACAAACACAGAGTCGCAATACTCTGTTTAGTCTTTGCAGATAACGAAAAATCGTGTAAAAAAAAAAGAAAAGGAATCGAGCAAAATCAGTAGGCCACTAATGGGATCTCTTTTTGACCTCGCTAAAATAGAAACATTAGGAACAACCCCTCATGACAAATACAAAACTAGTGAGATGAACTGAACTCCACACAATGATGGCTGCAAAACAGCTCGGCTCCGCCACCCACCCCGCCCAAAATAACGATAAAGAACGGCTACCATGATTGGTTGCGGAATGACCACGACGGAGCTACGAAATGGTGCTGCTCTCATGCTAACCCCAGCTTCAGTCTGAAACATCCAGAAACACTGTAGACTACCAATTCGATCAGTTCCGGTAGCGCCCCAATGTAACCCGGTAGAGAAGAACTAGCTCTCCCCTCTTTGACTGATGGTTCTTGTTGCCTGTCCCTTCTGTTGTCATTTAACAGAACTATTTAGCCTGCTGAAAGGGGTTGTGTTCCGACCGCTGGTTGGTGGAGACATTTTGACTATATTCTGTACCTGCGTTGTCGCGTAATGCGTCATATGACGCGCCGCGTTAGTGCATCCGGAAGTCATCCGGGGCGCGCAGCGCGTAACGTAAGCATAACAAGTCATGTGACTTGTTAATAAAACTTTTCATTGGTTCATTTTACTTTTCTTATTGTAATGATGAAAGGCTTGGTCATATGACCTAAAAATTAAGCTTTTCATTACTTCCGAACATTATTTTTTCTTAAATATATGTTATAATGTTCCAGGCTAATGTACTTTCCCGGAAATTTTACAACTGTCCTGCAAGTAAAATATATTCTTTTTTCGAGAAAAAGAGCGTTTCTTCGTCCCATGACGGAGCCGTTGAGCAAAAGAGGGTCGACCTGCTGTCTTAGTCGCCGATACGCCTGAATATGAGATTCTTATCGATCACTTTATGTTGCAGGAATAGAAAACACAACAGCCCTTGACCATTTATCTTTACTGCGTTCCTTCGTATTATACCTTTTACCCTTCATGTAATTGGTCTGCTTTATTTCACTTGCCTTTTAATGATTCTAAAACAGTCACTATTATTAAAAACTTTACCAATGTATATACTACTACCATGTTTTCTTTTAAAAACCTTTATTGTGAAAATTTCATTATACAAATACGAGCCTATAACCACGTGGGCCTGCCACAGAGCAAACTGTAATCGTATATGATGAATAGACATTTACACTGTAGAGGAACGTAACGGGCGGGCCATTAGGTTGCAAGAACTAAGGTGTCTAACAGTTACGGAATCGGTGGACGTACATTTTATAATTAAAATACGACAGGGCCAGTTACAATAAAATTATCTAGATATACATTTGCGGGCAAGTACCATGGGTGACGTTAATTCGAACTTTCAACAGTACAGTAATCAATAACACATCAGAACTTAATATCAATAGGGATGTCGAAATATTCAATCAATTCTCGTCCCCGCCCGCCATGTGCTTCAAAACTGCATACGTATCTCGTGATTTCAAGGTTCTGCAACCAGTACACAACAAGGAGTTACGAGTCCCATTTATTCCGGCGCCATTTTGGGCGAGGACGGGCAGGTCCAGGATATAGTGAAAATGTCTCTACCAACCATCGACTATGATGATGTTCATATGCTGTATTTATTAGAGTAACACTCATCTGTCCACATGAAATTAATTTGCCACAATCTAAACATGTCATTTTAATCTTTCCAAAGTTCTTCTAAATATTTGGGACCGTTTCCCTTGCCTCTGAAGCTCTCAGTGCCACTTCTTTGATGAATGTACTAGCAGGTCAGGGGTTCTCCTCCAAATCTCTCTTTTATGCAGCACTATAATTAATTGGTGCCACCTCTCCATATGACGATGCATGGTATAGTTACCACAACTATATTTTTTTTCGGTTCCTCTGGAGAGTTCATCGTGGCAGATGAAGCGTGTAACGTACCGGGCATTTACCTTTTTTTGCATGTACAGGAAAGGAAAAAAAAATCGAGCGTCCGAGTTCTAAGGTGTCCCAGGGCCATTTTGGTGGACCAGGCCCAAATCCAAAGAACAGCCATCTCACAGGCTAATGGGGCGACCCACGCCGAGTTTCAGCATTGTAGGATGACCACACAAGTACAGCAACTTGCTAGACACCTCGGTGCCATCCGGATCTCGGCGCCCCACTGCAGATGAAGTGCCTCTCAACTATGAAACCACCACGGTGACATCCGGATCTTGGCGCGTTGTGCTGCCTTCGGCCTATTCGCACATCGGTCCGCTACTGACGCCATCTCACAGGCTAATGGGGCGACCCACGCCGAGTTTCAGCATTGTAGGATGACCACACCAGTACAGCAACTTGCTAGACATCACCTCGGTGCCATCCGGATCTCGGCGCCTCACTGCAGATGAAGTGCCTCTCAACTATGAAACCACCACGGTGACATCCGGATCTTGGCGCGTTGTGCTGCCTTCGGCCTATTCGCACATCGGTCCGCTACTGACGCCATCTCACAGGCTAATGGGGCGACCCACGCCGAGTTTCAGCATTGTAGGATGACCACACCAACTTGCTAGACATCACCTCAGTGCCATCCGAATCTTGGCATCTCAACGCCTAGTGGTATCTTCCATACAAAAAATATTGTTACGCTGCCTTTGGCCCCATTCGCACATCAGTCCGCAACTTAGACATCACCTCGGTGCCATCCGGATCTTGGCATCTCAGCGCCTTGTGGTGTCAGTCAGAAAATATTGTTGCGCTGCCTTTGGCCCCATTCGCACATCGGTCCGCTACTGACGCCATCTCACAGGCCAACGGGGCGCCCCACGCCGACTTTCAACATTGTAGGATGGCCACAGAAGTGCGACAACTTACTAGACACCACCTCGGTGCCATCCGGATCTTGGCGCGTTGTGCTGCCTTCGGCCTATTCGCACATCGGTCCGCTACTGACGCAAACTCACAGGCCAACGGGGCGCCCCACGCCGACTTTCAGCATTGTAGGATGGCCACACCAGTGCTGCAACTTGCTGGACACCACCTCGGTGCCATCCGGATCTTGGCGCGTTGTATTGCCTTCGGCCTATTCGCACATCGGTCCGCTACTGACGCCGCCTCACGTGCCAACGTATTTTCTCCGCATTTTATACCCTATGCCGCATAACAGGTCATGTGACTTGTTTATAAAACTTTTCATTGGTTCATTTTACTTTTGGTTTCCGAATGATGGAAGGCTTGATCATATGACCTAAAAACAACACTTTTCATTGGATGAAAACTTTTTTTTTCCCCCAAACGATGAAAGCCCCACCTTGTTTCTGGATGTTTCAGACTAAACTGGCGTCAGCATGAGAGCACCACCATCTCGTAGCTCCGTCGTGGTCATTCCGCGAGCAATCATGGCAGCCGCTCCCCACCAGAAGCCTGCAGGAGTCGGGGCCCCCAAAACTTTTGATGAATTCTCAAGGCGGAGGGGACGCTTTCGAGAATGGGGTCCAAGACCTAGCAGACAAGCGTCCGATTTCCAAGGTGTCCCAGGGCCATTTCAGTGGACCACGCCCAAAAAGGAAAGAGCCTGCCGCCATTTTGAGAGTCCTGTGGCAGCCGCCTATCGCTGCACCGCAAGAGTGGGCGCAACTCAGCTGAATGGCGGATTTTGACACAGTGGACCAAAAGCGGACGGAATGGCAACTGAAACGGTAAAGGGGCGCCCCACTAAAACAGATGAGACTCCACCTGGAGAGGCCCGTTCACGCCGCCTCCCCCGGGGCGCTCCACGCCGTTATTCGGAGCAGCATTGTAGGATACCAAAACCAGTGCGGCAACTTACTGGACATCACCTTGGTGCCATCGTTCTGCTGCCTTGGAACTATTCGCACAACAGTTTGCTACTGATGACCCACCCCCCGCGACGCCCCACGCCGTTATTTGCTGGGTGGCAACTTACTAGACATCACTTTCGTGTCATCTAGATTTCGGCGCGTTCTGCTGCCTTGGAACTATTCGCACAACAGTTTGCTACTGATGACCCACCCCCCGCGACGCCCCACGCCGGAAATCTGGACGTTGTGCTGCGTTGGGACTATTCGCACAGCCGACCGCTACTTCGTTGTTTTTCCCTAAAAATGTTTATATGTTATTACTATTTTTGTTTTCTTGTATATATTTATAAATTATTAAAGTTTTATAATCTTACTACTTTGTCGGAGTGCTATATATTTTTAATGTGACACATAATTGTAAAAACTTTGATGTACAAAGAGTCATCCCTGGAATCTTCCGCTTCACGCTCGGTCCCCTCCCCAATCACAATACAGGATGGTTTTCAGATAATAGCAACGCTTCTGCTGTGACGGATCTCATCGAGTGTGGGCCTTGATCTACTATAACTCCTTTGAAGAGGGGTGATTCTTTACAGCTGTGGCCATAAACTACATCTGCAGGGCTAGCTGATAGCCTAGGACCGGCCTGGACAATCGGACACAGAGGAAAAGGAGTGTCAGAGGGTGCGGTAGTGAATAGGGCGAAAGGGAGGTGTCGGGCGGGCACAGGGTGTGATTCTCAGGGTAGAGCAGCGCAGATGGGGGGAGGTTTATTACCCATGCATAAGACAGAGAGCGGGGGTGACCACTGCCTGGGTGAGATGCTTGCGAGGGTGGGGAGCCATGCTAAGGATCGACAGCGTGCACAGAGTGGGTCTGGTCAAGGCATCTAAAATGGCTGCCGTGCACGACAAAAGTGTGGCATTTGAAAAAAGACAAGATGGCGCACACAATGTTTTTCAACAATTCCTGATTTCCTTCGAATCGAACGTTAACAGACGTTGGGGCATATTACCAAAGTTAAGCGATATTTATCCCTAACGATGCATTGCAAAGATTTTTTTACCGTCAGAAATTATCGCAGATAAACCTTGCTATTATCAAGGTTTATCGCAAATACGATAAAAAACGAGCGCAATGCATTAATATCGCTGAAAACTCCGCGATATTCATGCATTACCGAGCTAATGCTCTTAGCCATGTTATCCACCTCCCATTGGATAACATGGCTAAGAACTGCTCAGGGCAGCTGTTACTTTTTGGAGATATTCGCGCTTATCTCGAATATTTCCAAAAGTTGATAATAGGAGATAGCGATGTGAGCGACTGTTTCCAGTCGCTAACATCTTGGCATGCCCACTTTGCATGTCATTAGTGATAAATATCACTCACATGCAAAGTGGGACCCAAGATGGTCGCTATCTCCTACTAGCCGTCGCTAACTGGTGTTAGCAACAGCTAGGTAATACAGATATAATTTTATCTCCGCGAAGCGGAGCGCTGTTACAGATATATATCTTGTTTTTGAACGTTAATTTCTCAAAATGCACTGAAGCACATATATTGAGACATAGCAAAGGCACATCGGGCTACCAGTCCCTAATATTTTACCAAGTTTCGTGCAAATCCATTCAGCCGTTCGATTATTATTATTATTTTTTTTTTTGCCCCGCGGGGCCCTTTTAAAACCTCCACATCAAACCTAGGGGGTCAGCGAGGATCTACTATGCCCCCTTATGGTCAATTGCCCCTTCGCTTTGGCCTCCTCTTGTCTCTCGATCCTACCGAGAGACAAGATGGCGGCCGCTACGTACTGTTTGGAATGTTTACAGACACCGGAGAGCCAATCAGCTTCGCTTCGCAAAGCTCCGTAACGCGAAAAGTACGCGAAGCGGTGCGCTGTTACAGATATATATCTTTTTTTGAACGTTAATTTCTCAAAATCCACTGAAGCACATATATTGAGACCTAGCAAAGGCACATCGGGCTACCAGTCCCTACAATTTTGCCAAGTTTCGTGCAAATCCATTCAGCCGTTCGATTATTATTATTATTTTTTTTTTTTGCCCCGCGGGGCCCTTTTAAAACCTCCACATCAAACCTAGGGGGTCAGCGAGGATCTACTATGCCCCCTTATAGTTATTTCCCCCTTTGTTTTGACCTCCTCTTGTCTCTCGATCCTACCGAGAGACAAGATGGCGGCCGCTACGGACTGTTTGGAATGTTGACAGACGCCGGAGAACCAATCAGCTTCGCTTCACAAAGCTCCGTTGCGCGAAAAGTCCGCGAACCAGAGCGCTGCCCGGTCCGCTGTTACAGATATATATCTTTTTTTAAACGTTAATTTCTCAAAATCCACTGGAGCACATATATTGAGACCTACAAAAGGCACATCGGGCTACCAGTCCCTACAATTTTGCCAAGTTTCGTGCAAATCCATTCAGCCGTTCGGGCTAAAAGTGAGGCCAACCGCCCTATGGAAAACTCAATGTTAAAAACACGTTTTGGGACCCCCCTTTTTTCTCGGCCCCCACTGGACGAACCCCCCCCAAATTTTCAAGGGCTGCTCAGAAACAAAATGTGCCATTTTCCTGAAAATTTCAGCCAATTCCGTCCACAAACGCCAAAGTTATTAGACATAGAATTTTCAAAAAACCCATAGAGAAAAAATCCTAACTATATATACCTACTGGCGACCGCCAGTAGGTAATATATAAATATATATATCTAAATATATATATATATATATATATATATATATATATATATATATATATATATTCACTGAAAAAACCATAGGTTATAGACCATATATAGTTAGGAATTAGCATTTACAAAACCTTGAAAATTCACTGAAAAAACCATAGGTTATAGACCATATATCGTTAGGAATTAGCATTTACAAAACCTTATTTTACTCACACAAAACCATTGAAATTCCATATATAGTTAGTTGCACTAACTACATATCGCGCACCCGCAATCCACTGCTGATGATGTCACATATTACATCATTCATGACATGGTCAGTGACATCACTGATGACATCACTGATGACATCTCAAATGACATCACTGATGACATCACTGATAACAACATCCAGTGATTTTTTGTTTCTGTAAAGTTTAAATATGTCTTACATATTGAAGAATGAGTGGATGTATAAGTGTCTGGACGAAGGATTTAGTAGGTGCATGACTGACTATGAGTGAGTGATTAAATGTGTCTCACTGAGTGCATGGGTTAGTGACTAAACTGTCTTAATTTGTGCATCATTATGTCTGTTGTTCTCTAAACTGCTGCATGTGTTGATCAGTAGCTATATGAGTAACTATATGGGTTATTGATTGATTGTCCAAGTATTTGTATGGGAGACTGAGTGTGTGTGTGGCTGGCTGGGAGGTGTGTGACTCTGTGCAGATCAATGTGTACTTGTATCAATGATTGTATAAGAGAGTAAGTATGTGTTAGTATATGTTTGAAAATGTAAGGTGCTCTATGTTTAACTGTATAGATTAGAAAATGGAAGTGTGATTGATTCTTTACAGGACTGACTAGGTGTGTGAGTAACTCCATGGATGAGTGGCAGAGTGTGAGTGTCTGTATAGGTGTATGAGTGCGTATGATAGTGTTGTAAAGATGAGTGATTGTATGTATGAATGATTGTATGGGTGAATGAGTGAATGTGTGTGTAGACGTAGGAATCAGTGAGTGCGTATGTAGTAACTAGTATTGGTGTGTCAATGGTTTCAAAAATTATACTCTGTATTTAACACTGGGTGTAACAGAGGTTATATTAAAGTGTGAGGAGATGCATTGTATTGTCACATTAATGATATCATCATTGATGTGACCATTGATGTCAAATGAGATATCATCAGTGATGTCATCAGTGATGTCATTTGAGATGTCATCAGTGATGTCATCAGTGATGTCACTGACCATGTCATGAATGATGTAATATGTGACATCATCAGCAGTGGATTGCGGGTGCGCGATATATAGTTAGTGCAACTAACTATATATGGAATTTCAATGGTTTTGTGTGAGTAAAATAAGGTTTTGTAAATGCTAATTCCTAATGATATATGGTCTATAACCTATGGTTTTTTCAGTGAATTTGCAAGGTTTTGTAAATGCTAATTCCTAACTATATATGGTCTATAACCTATGGTTTTTTCAGTGAATTTCAATGGTTTTTTAATAGCAAATATCATAAGCTGTCGAATGTCAAGTACGTGGTAAGTAAAAACATTTTCGTGTTTATGCACACTGATCTGCTTTGAATGCTGCCCCCCACCCCTCATTTCTATTAGGAGTACTCTCTCTTTGCAGATAGTGAAGGGTAGTTAACGCAGGCCTTTGCCCCCGTTGTAATCCGTCGTGCCTGCTTCTCTCTCCATTTGATTGATTGTTCTCTTTGGTTCATTCTCTATTTACAAACAAGCACAGAGTCGCAATACTCTGTTTAGTCTTTGAAGATAGCGAAAAATCGTGTAAAAAAACAAAAGGAATCGAGCAAAATCAGTAGGCCACTAATGGGATCTCTTTTTGACCTCGCTAAAATAGAAACATTAAGAACAACCTGTTGAAAATAGCAATGTGTATGTACATAAGCGGCGTCCATTTGTGTTCACAGTACCCCTTGTTGATTGTTTGAATCGAGCATTGAATTGTTCGAAGTTGGTTCTCTTAAGGATCTTCTCTGCCTGCAAACGAGGAAGAATAGGAATATTCGCTCTCCCTTTGCAGATAGTGAAGGGTAGGTAACGCAAACCTTTAACACGTCGTGCCTATTTCGTTCCTCATTGATTGATTGTTTGCCCAAACATTGACTGTTTGGGAATTGGTTCTTTTTGGAGGTATTCCTTGTTTGCAAATATACGTAGGAAAATCTTTGCAAGTAGTGAAAGGGTAGGTAATGCGGACCTTTCTCCCCCGTTGTAATCTGTCATGCCTATCTAATCCCCACTGATTGATGCACCTGTTTCACCCGGACCATTTACTAGAGATACGTCATCTGGCCCGACCAGAGAGCACCCCTAGTGAAAAGGACATATGCAATAATAACAAAGTGATCACTGTATCCTGTTAACAGCAACTTTAGCATGAAACAACCTGGAAAGAAAAGAATAGGAAAACGAAAATCAGTAGGCCACTGATGAACTTTTTATTAAATAACAAACAAAGAAACGATAACAATACGTAATGATAAAACCTATTATTGTCCTAGAAACAAGAAACGTTAGAAGTAAGCCTGTAATAAGAAACCTGAAAACATCGCCCCTCACTGCCCCAAAACCTGTCTGTCCCACCGCCTGCCACGGCCAAATAATGGCAAACTGGGAAAGATAGAAGTCAGCAGACATCCGCCCCATTCTAGAAACTTCCAAAGGGCAACAGGTTTTCGGCTACGCCCAGCCAGAAGCAACACATATAAGACGGGTCCTGCTGCCACGCCTCGGCCAGGAGATCATCACGTAGGGTGTAGCCGGAGGAGAGGCCGAGGCCAGCGGGACCCGGCCAGGGGGATTGACAACGCTGGAGAGTTGCAGGGGGGGAATGTCCGTGTCCTCGACCCTCCCCTCTCTCTCCCAGTCCGGCCGCGGTGGCCCTTGACAGTTGCAGGTAGTCCCGCAACATTCTCTACCGGTCCGGCCACCAACGGCCGGGGCCGATGGGATCCGGCTGCAGCCGATAAACCAAGGAACCCGTTCATGGGGCCAGAGCAAGGGGCGTCCGGCCGACATCCACCGGAAGCCCGGCCCGAAGACGGACGGGACATTTCTTCTTTCTTCAATAATGGCTGCGACAACACTGGGGGGGATGTCTTGCACATGCCTCCGACCCCCCCCCCCTCGTCCTCATCGCCTGGTCCGGCCATAACAAATCTCAAGCGAGACGCCGTGGGGTGCACTGGGAGGGAGAGACGGTGCGAACAGGCCTCTCCCGCCTCCCCAGGTGGAGGCTTCCCAGCTGCACCCTCAGCGCTCCAGGCGCCCGGAAAAGGATCCGGCTGCAGCCGATGAGCCAAGGAACCCGTTCATGGGGCCAGAGCAAAGGGCGTCCGGCCGCCATCCACCGGAGGTCCGGCCCAAAGACGGACGGGACATTTCTTCTTTCTTTTATAATGGCTGCGACAACACTGGGGGGGGATGTCTTGCACATGCCTCCGACCCCCCCCCTCATCCTCATCGCCTGGTCCGGCCATAACAAATGTCAAGCGACACGCCGTGGGGTGCACTGGGAGGGAGAGACGGTGCGAACAGGCCTCTCCCGCCTCCCCAGGTGGAGGCTTCCCAGCTGCACCCTCAGCGCTACAGGCGCCCGGAAAAGGGTTCTTCCACTGTGGCGATGCTGCAACGTCTCGCCCGGCAGGGTGGAGCCCGTCCGCTCATTTGACCCCGCGATCGCCAGTAGCTGCCGAACTCTCAAAATGGCGGTCATCCTGGCAAGAGCGGGCCCAGCATAAAGAAATGGCCCGGTCACTGGTTGACTCCACCACCGTAGTCCTCCACGACCTTGAAGATTCTAGAGTAGCCGCGGGAGTCTCCGACCCCCGCAGACACCCCCGATGGGGAATGACTGCCATGATCGCCCGTGGAGTGACGAAACTGTATCCGCGGGACGTCGGCGCTCCCATGCTGGCGCCAGCCTCACTTTGAATGACTAGAATCCTGCAGACTCAGTTCCGGTGAAAGCACACTGTGACCCGGTAGGAAAAATTGTTGCACCCCCTCCCCTTTTTGACTGATAGTTCAAACCACCGATCCTTTCCTTTGCCCTTTTACCAGAACTTTGGACTGCCTCCCCCTCTTTTACATTTTCTAGAGAAAACAAAACATTAACCACTACATTAGCATAGCAGTTGACACCAGAACTGTTTTCAAATTGAAAACCAACAACATCTTCAACAGAATCCTTTTTGTTTCTGCTGTGACCCTGCTACAGCACAGGCATTGTCCCCAGCAGTAATTCTGCAATGCCGGTAAGTATAGCTGTGGTGCCTACTGGACTCACTCACCCCCGCGGCTCCCCACGCCGTTATTTGCTGGGCGGCAACTTACTAGACATCACCTTCGTGACATCCAGATTTCAGCGCTTTCTGCTGCCTTGGAACTATTTGCACAACAGACCGCTACTGACAAGAATATTTCATTATTGGTGCTGTCAATTTCAATAAATGTAGTGGATAATTCAAAAGAAATTGCCACGGTCTCTTCGTTGTTTAAATGTTTTTACTGTTTTTGTTTTGTTGTATATATTTATAAGTTATTAAAGTTTTATATTCCTACTACTTTGTTGGAGTGCTATATATTTTTAATGTGACACATAATTGTAAAAACTTTGATGTACAAAGAGTCATCCCTGGAATCTTCCGCTTCAGGCTCGGTCCCCTCCCCAATCACAATACAGGATGGTTTTCAGATAGTAGGAACACGTGTGGTGTGACGGATCTCATCGGGTGTGGGCCTTGATCTACTATAACTCCTTTGAAGAGGGGTGATTCTTTACAGCTGGGGCCATAAACTACATCTGCAGGGCTAGCTGATAGCCTGGACAATCGGACACAGAGGAAGAGGAGTGTCAGAGGGTGCGGTAGTGAATAGGGCGAAAGGGAGGTGTCGGGCGGGCACAGAGTGTGATTCTCAGGGAAGAGCAGCGCAGATGGGGGGAGGTTTATTGCCCATGCATAAAACAGAGAGCGGGGGTAACCAGTGCCTGGGGAAGATGCTTGCGAGGGTGGGGAGCCATGCTACGAATCGACAGCGTGCAGAGAGTGGGTCTGGTCAAGGCATCTAAAATGGCTGCCGTGCACGACAAAAGTGTGGCATTTCAAAAAAGGCAAGATGGCGCAAACAATGTTTTTCAACACTTCCTCATTTCCTTCGAATCGAACGTTAACAGACGTTGGTGCATATTACCAAAGTTAAGCGATATTTATCGCTAACGATGCTTACCAACGAATTTTTTACCGCTAAGCATCGTCAGAAATTATCGAAGATAAACCTTGCTATTATCAAGGTTTATCGCAAATGCGATAAAAAACGGCCGCAATGCATGAATATCGCTAAAAAGTCAGCGATATTCATGCATTACCGAGCTAATGCTCTTAGCCATGTTATCCACCTCCCATTGGATAACATGGCTAAGAACTGCTCAGGGCAGGTGTTACTTTTTGGAGATATTCGCGCTTAGCGCGAATATCTCCAAAAGTTGGTAATAGGAGATAGATATCTTGCATGTTGTAATGCAAGTTATTGTGGTATATGGAACTCATACCATAATCTCTTTGGAAAGCAGAAACTGATCCTTTTGGGACCGCCTGAGAAGGCCTAGGGGTTGAGGGGTACTCTACTTTGCCCCCTTTTCACGTTCCGAACTATTTTATTTTACTCTCTTCTGTAATTACACAAAATAGCAGCGATAAGATGCATCAGAGACACACAGTGAGAGAAAGGAGGCCGGAGATGAAGAAGAGATGTCAAATACACATTGGAGATAATATAGTGGGAGAAGGGAAGTAAATATGAGTAAACTTACCATGTAACATAAAAATGTTGCACTCTATACTATAAGTCTCATTTTATACTACAATCACTTCGCTACAACCTCATAAATAAAAAATAAAAATGAATAATGTCTCAAACAATTTTTGATTTCTAAATATAAATTTATTCTTTTGAATTTTCTAAATTTGAAAGAACTAGTAACATGTCCTCATCAGGAATTTCCTCTTCAATCATCTCATCTGGAATCTCCTCATTAAAAGTCTGCAATGATGATTCTTGTAACTCTATGGTCTCCAAACATTCGATAAATTCGCCATCAACAGATTGATCAAAAAAATCATTCAAGTCATCTCCTCCTTGTGACAATATTTCATTATTGGTGCTGTCAATTTCAATCAATGTAGTGGATAATTCAAAAGAAATTGCCACGGTCTCTTCATTGTGAGCCATTTTATTTTGAAATTGCTTGCTGTAAATTGCAGAAAAAAATAATCACTTTCATTTATCGTTTTTAGTAATACATAATATAAAACTAACTTTATCAAGTATTTAGTATAACAGAAGGACTGCAAATAAATAACAGAAAACATTTTTCAAATTATCTTCAAGTGTACAACATAGTTCCCCTTACAAATTAACAACTCACCTTTTTAAAAGTAGGAGAAGTGTTAGTACTGTGTAAATCAAACACCAGAAATTGACCACCAAAAATTCCTCACAAATGTACCTCAGACAGTAGTATCACAAAATGGCTGTGGTTTCCTCTCATTTGAGATATATACATAACCAATTAACTTTCATCACACACAAATACAAAACCAAAGTAACATTTTAATTGGTTCTAAATTTCAACACTTTCAAATGTGTTTTCCCCATGCAATTTTCCATAGAACATTTACATACGTCTACAGCCTGAATGGCTGAACGGAATTACACCAAACTTGGCAAAATGGTACATCAAACCTAAGAGGTCAGGGAGGATCTACTATGCCCCCTTATGGTCATTTGCCCCTTCGCTTTGGCCTCCTCTTGTCTCTCGATCCTACCGAGAGACAAGATGGCGACCGCTACGGACTCTTTGGAATGTTTACAGACGCCGGAGAACCAATCAGCTTCGCAAAGCTCCGTAAGGTGAAAAGTACGCGAAGCGGAGCGCTGTTACAAATATATATCTTTTTTTGAACGTTAATTTCTCAAAATCCACTGGAGCACATATATTGAGACCTAGCAAAGGCACATCGGGCTACCAGTCCCTAATATTTTGCCAAGTTTCGTGCAAATCCATTCAGCCGTTCGATTATTATTATTATTTTTTTTTTTTGCCCCGCGGGGCCCTTTTAAAACCTCCACATCAAACCTAGGGGGTCAGCGAGGATCTACTATGCCCCCTTATGGTCATTTGCCCCTTCGCTTTGGCCTCCTCTTGTCTCTCGATCCTACCGAGAGACAAGATGGCGGCCGCTACGGACTGTTTGGAATGTTCACAGACGCCGGAGAACCAATCAGCTTCGCTTCACAAAGCTCCGTAACGCGAAAAGTACGCGAACTGGAGCGCTGCCCGGTCCGCTGTTACAGATATATATCTTTTTTTGAACGTTAATTTCTCAAAATCCACTGAAGCACATATATTGAGACCTAGCAAAGGCACATCGGGCTAACAGTCCCTACAATTTTCCCAAGTTTCGTGCAAATCCATTCAGCCGTTCGGGCTAAAAGTGAGGCCAACCGCCCTATGGAAAACTCAATGTTAAAAACACGTTTTGGGACCCCCCCTTTTTTCTCGGCCCCCCCTTGACGAAACCCCCCCAAATTTTCAGGGGCTGCTCAGAAACAAAATGTTCCATTTTCCTGAAAATTTCAGCCAATTCCGTCCACAAACGGCAAAGTATTAGACATAGAATTTTCAAAAATCCCATAGAGAAAAAATCCTAACTATATATACCTACTGGCGACCGCCAGTAGGTAATATATATATATATATATATATATATATATATATATATTATATATATATATATATATATATATATATATATATATATATATATATATATATATATATATATATATATATGAACCACCGCTCCAAAGGATACCGCGGGTTGCAGCACCCTCACGGAGAAAAACGGACAACAACCTTGGGTAGCGTAACAGTGTCTCTTTATTTTCTTTTCATTATAAAGTGCAGCAGAAGTGCCATAGACCGGACGCGTTTCGGCGACCCTGTCGCCTTGTTCACCGGAATTAACGAGTATTTGCCATTGCACACCAAACAAGTTTAAAAAATGGCAATTCACCAATCATAGCACATAATTCTGTACCACGTGACCACATTATCCGATTTAGTAAACATAATAGACAGACTGTTTCCAAACATGGTGTTTTAGATCTATATGCTTGAAACTAATGGCCATTGATTCGAACAGTTCAAATACAGTTTTATATACGCCAAAATTTCAGTTCTCATAGAGAAACCACCTGATTCTGACCATAGTATATCTCAACAATATTATGTCAATATACATTATATCCATACAAATACTTTATAAAATTGTCATAGACATCACGGGTTCTCAGAACTATATACATATATATTAACAAACAGTCCATCTGAATAATCTAAAAAGTTGCCTATGTATCTTCACTGGTTAAAAAATCAGAAAAAGTGCTAAAGTGTGCATAAAGTGCAAAGTGTAAAGTGCATAACTTCTATGTGCAAAATACAATAGATTCCCCAGCCGGGGAATCTAATACAGGAAAGAACTAGCAGCAGTTGGGGACAAGATAACCATCAGAACTTATACATAATTGGTTACATAATCCAACACGCTAAAGTGGCTAATGCTTATTCGCTACCTAGCATCAAAATTAATCCATATAGCCAAAATACATGAAATTTATAAAAAGTACCGAGAATATATGAATACATAGTATGACATATCATAGTTGCTAATAGATGCCCGGTAAGATCCGATAAAAGCATAACCCTAATTAGAGTCACGTTAAAATCAAAACCTCCCCAAGCACTAAAACCAACAGATAATCTCAATGCCCCTGATACTTTCAAGATGTACTTATATAAAATCCTTTTCATGTATATACACTTATATTTCATTCAATGCAAAGCATATTAAAACAGATAAATTAATAAAGAGAATGATAAGCTTCAGAGATAATGGTACAAATCTTCGCAAATGTTAAGGCCCTTTGGGCTCTTGGTGTCTAACTCTAAGATGTATTTAGTCTCCAACCTCCTAAGGGACTTATCCCTGTCTCCGCCCCTTTTGTTTACTGGCACGCTGTCAATTACAAAGTAAGACAAGACATTCAAATTTCCCCCATGTACTGTCTTTACATGTCTTGCCACTGGATACGAATGATCAGAATTGACAGTCGCTCTTAGGTGTTGGAGAATCCGAGCCTGAACTGGTAACTTCGTACTACCTACATACTGGAGTCCGCATGTACAAGATAGAACATAAACTGCGAACTCAGTCTTGCAGTTAAAATTACCTTTGATTTTGATTTCCTTATCATCAAAGGCACCCCGGTATGTTTTGGTATTTACACCAAATTTGCAGGCTCTGCAACTGATGCATTTAAAAAAACCATACTTGGAGGACACCCAATAGTCTTTGGTCAATATCTCTGGACTATTATGAACTAAATCGCACCTCATTGAATAAGCTTTGCGATAAGTGATGTCTGGCTTAACAGGTAAGGTACTCCTTAACACACCATCAGTTAGAGCTATGGGCCACTGGGAATTCAAGATTCTTCTGATTGCTTGTGACTGTTTGCTATATGTAGTGATGAATCTACATGAGGCTACTGATGTGGAACTATCCACTGACGGAGATGTATCCAAAGTCCTGACTGTCTCTTCACTAACAACCGGGATCTTTGGTTGTAGCAAGCTTGTTCTGTCTATGGAATTTACTTTTGACATTGCTACATCCAGATTATGCTTACTATAGCCTCTGGCTAACAGTCTATTTTTAGCAATTTCACGTGACTCTGCCCAAGCTTGATCAGTACTACATGCGCGCTTAATTCTTAAAAATTCGCCATAAGGCAAGCTGTCAATTGTATGACGCGGGTGAAAACTAGTCGCATGTAGGAGCGTGTTGCCAGCAGTTGGCTTTTGATATAGATTGGTAGTGATTACCCCTTCTTGTATTGTGATTTTAATATCGAGAAAGTTTGCCGTGTGTGCATTGATGTCACTAGTAAAGGCCAAATTAAGCTCGTTGTCATTGATAAGCTCGACAAAATTCAAGGCCTGTTCTCTATTCCCTCTCCACACGATAAAAATATCATCGATATACCGCCACATATGGGCTACATGAGTTTCGTATAGGGCCCTGTGTTGGCTCCTGAGGACATGCTCCTCCCACCAGCCCACATGAAGACATGCGTCGCTGGGGGAGAAGCATGCCCCCATTGCCACTCCACGTTTTTGTCTGTAGATTTTGTTGTCAAATAAAAACACATTGTTATTCAGACATCAACCAATCATATCAATCAACATTTTGTTGTGCTGGTACATGCCAATATTTCTTTGGTTTAGATAATACTGCACTGCATGTATACCGTCCTTATGATCTATACACGTATAAAGTGCAGTAATATCCAGAGTCATAAGAATCATATCCTGTGTCCATTCGATGGCATTGATCTTTTGTAAGAAGTCTCTTGAGTCCTGTAAATAGGTGGGCAAACTCATAACAAACTCCTGTAAATAATAATCAACATATTTGGAAGTATTCTCAAAACAACTGTTTATGGCCGAGATGATAGGTCTGCCATGAAGAGGGTCCAGGCCTTTGTGGACTTTTGGGATGAGGTAGAATAAGGGCAACACCGGATGTTCATTATGTAGAAATTTAAATTCCTCTTTTGTGATTAGCCCTTCTCTTTGCCATTGTGACAGCAAGATTTTATATTCATTGCTGATTCTACGCACTGATATTCCATCGCTGCGCTCATAGCATATATTGTCTTCCAATTGTCTAAAAGCCTCAGCTCGATATTTTGCTTTGTCCCACAGGACAATGTTGCCCCCCTTATCAGCATGGTTGATAACAACATTTTTCTTTTCCTTTAATTTTTTCATTAATTGGAAATACTCCCTTGATGTTCCACTGGCTTTTGTTTTCAATTTACAGGAGTTTCTATATAGAGTTTCAGTTCGTCGTTTACCCTCTCGTGAAAAATATCCAAGGCGTCACGGGGCATGATGGGAACAAATGATGACGGTTCTCTGAAAGGGCTTTTCCCCGGCAATGCGATGTTAATATCTTCTTCCTGCGCCAAACTTTGAGAACATATGGTATTGTCCTGATCATTTCTTAGCGCTAGGAGAGTTGCCAGGGCCGGCATTGTTCCTGCTGTTAGACTAGTGCTGGCACTTGGGACTGATTGCATAGCGGTTATAGGCGTGCGCCCGTGATTTTTAATCAGGAAAAACTTTTGTCGTTTTAGTTTTCTAATGAACTTGTATATGTCCACCCGTGTCTGACATAATCAAAGTTGCTTTCTGGACAGAAACTGAGACCTAAGGATAGAAGCTGGGTCTCAGCAGCGTTAAGTTCAATGTCTGTTAGATTGATGACAGTTGGAGTACTGGTGGGCACTTCTAATTGCGCCACGTTTTCTTTTTCTGGCGCCCCCTTCCTCCGCCGTTTTGCGCATTTGCGCCTTTGTTTCCGCCGTCTGTTTTTGGTTTGCCTGTTGATTGTCCAGCTCTCGGTCGAAGGGTCTGGAGACGTTGTTCCCTGATAAAATCCAGCTCTTCTGCAAAGCTGACCAGCCCCAACAGAGTAACAGAGGAAGTTGACCCTCCAGAACTGCCATCTGAATCACAATCTGTGCCCTGGCTTGTGATGCCTGTCACCAAGTTGGAATTGGCACCTCCTTCAGCACTTGTAGCTGTTGATGTATTTGCCTGAGCTCCTGTTGTCTGTCCCATAGAACGTATAAGGGCTTTTTGTTTTTTAATGCTGTCATACTTGCGAGAGAAGGTAAAGACTTGACCTCTCTCATAGTCGTTTTTGTCTCTTGCAAACTTCCAGATCTTACGAGTTTTTATAGTTTCTTCCTGTTTATTTATGCGGTCGCGCATTTCCTTCATTAGTTTATCCACCGTGTCCTTATTATCACTTGTAGTGAGTTTTTCCATATCTTCTGTTAATTTTTGGATTGCTTGCAAATCTATATCCCGGTCTATTTTGGCAAACTTGATGAGTAGGCAGACATTACGCATAGATGCATCCAGATTATTCTCTGCCCATTGTTTTAACAGTTCCGGATTTGGATTTTCAAAATTTGCCGCCAGCAATATTCGTAGTCCTCTTGGTACTCGCCCTGCTTCACGGTCAACACTTCCTGATTTCCTTCGAATCGAACGTTAACAGACGTCACGCAGCAAAAAAATAATTCCGCTCGCGCGCACCCGTGCGCGCGTATAGATATATATTTGACTTTAACTTTAATTTTCTCAGCAACTACTGAACGGATGTACACCATTCCAAAAAAAGCGTAATCTGCGAGCCGGACTCTACAGTTTTGCCAAATTTCTTATAAATCCATTCAGCCGTTCGACCTGTAGCCGTGTCTAAACGTCCTATGGAAAATAACATGGAGAAAACACGTTTTGGGACCCCCCTTTTATCTCAGCCCCCACTTCACCAATCCCCCCCAAACTTTCAGGGAAGGAGCGCAGCGGACTGAGCCATCTTCTTTGAGAAATTCGCAAAGATTCATCCACCAGGGCCAAAGTTAATCCAAATAGAATGTTGAGGATTTCCTATGGAAACTAGGTCCTAACTATAACTACCTACTGGCGACCGCCAGTAGGTAATATATATATATTTGCATTTCGAAACGGAAGTGATTCCTGAATAAAGGCCACTGGAGGCAAACGAAATGGATGCTGTAACATCGAACTGTGGAGTTGCGTGAAACAAGTCAGAGAGCGAGGCTTACCCTTTGAGAAAGTTCCAGGAGGAACGAAACATGTCAGGACTCAGCCTTTAAGTCGCTTGTTGTTCCATTAATAAAGCAGCCCTTGAAGGAGTTTTACAAGGTGTGACCAACTTTCTTCTCTTGGAGAAAAACTGTTCTAATACATATCGGCGTGGTTCTGCCGAAGGTCAAGCACCGCCACAAGAGCGCCGTGAGTCTCCCGCCCTGAACCAACCTGCTGAACGGGAAACCGCATAGGGAGATTGGCGCCACCGAGGACTGGATCTCGGCATTGGCAGGATGTCAGTTTCAAATGCAAACTGACCCACGAAAACTCGCTGCCACAACGGAGGAGCACTTTTAATAACAAGCGCCCACACTACGCAAAGCGGCAAAGCGCTCTACCCACTGGAGGGTCTTTAAATTAAACAGCCCTTTCAAATTGCATTTCCGGATGGGTGTCCGAAATCAGCAACAGCAAATAAATAACACCGAGTTGGACACGCAATTAAAGAAAGAAGACCTTGAAACAGCACCGGACTGCAATTTAAAAGGTCTAGAGCTGATGCGCAACCACATGTACAAAAGCATTTCGAAACGGAAGTGATTCCTGAATAAAGGCCACTGGAGGCAAACGAAATGGATGCTGTAACATCGAACTGTGGAGTTGCGTGAAACAAGTCAGAGAGCGAGGCTTACCCTTTGAGAAAGTTCCAGGAGGAACGAAACATGTCAGGACTCAGCCTTTAAGTCGCTTGTTGTTCCATTAATAAAGCAGCCCTTGAAGGAGTTTTACAAGGTGTGACCAACTTTCTTCTCTTGGAGAAAAACTGTTCTAATATATATATATATATATATATATATATATATATATATATATATATATATATATATATATATGTATGTATATATATATATATTACCTACTGGCGGTCGCCAGTAGGTATATATAGTTAGGATTTTTTCTCTATGGGATTTTTGAAAATTCTATGTCTAATAACTTTGGCGTTTGTGGACGGAATTGGCTGAAATTTTCAGGAAAATTGAACATTTTGTTTCTGAGCAGCCACTGAAAATTTGGGGGGGGTTCGTCAAGGGGGGGCCGAGAAAAAAGGGGGGTCCCAAAACGTGTTTTTAACATTGAGTTTTCCATAGGGCGGTTGGCCTCACTTTTAGCCCGAACGGCTGAATGGATTTGCACGAAACTTGGCAAAATTGTAGGGACTGGTAGCCCGATGTGCCTTTGCTAGGTCTCAATATATGTGCTCCAGTGGATTTTGAGAAATTAACGTTAAAAAAAGATATATATCTGTAACAGCGGACCGGGCAGCGCTCCAGTTCGCGTACTTTTCGCGTTACGGAGCTTTGTGAAGCGCAGCTGATTGGTTCTCCGGCGTCTGTAAACATTCCAAACAGTCCGTAGCGGCCGCCATCTTGTCTCTCGGTAGGATCGAGAGACAAGAGGAGGCCAAAGCGAAGGGGCAAATGACCATAAGGGGGCATAGTAGATCCTACCTGACCCCCTAGGTTTGATGTGGAGGTTTTAAAAGGGCCCCGCGGTGCAAAAAAAAATAAAAATAATAATAATCGAACGGCTGAATGGATTTGCACGAAACTTGGCAAAATTGTAGGGACTGGTAGCCCGATGTGCCTTTGCTAGGTCTCAATATATGTGCTCCAGTGGATTTTGAGAAATTAACGTTCAAAAAAAGATATATATCTGTAACAGCGCTCCGCTTCGCGTACTTTTCGCGTTACGGAGCTTTGCGAAGCTGATTGGTTCTCCGGCGTCTGTAAACATTGCAAACAGTCCGTAGCGGCCGCCATCTTGTCTCTCGATAGGATCGAGAGACAAGAGGAGGCCAAAGCGAAGGGGCAAATGACCATAAGGGGGCATAGTAGATCCTCCTTGACCTCTTAGGTTTGATGTGGAGGTTTTAAAAGGGCCCCGCGGGGCAAAAAAAAATAAAATAATAATAATCGAACGGCTGAATGGATTTGCACGAAACTTGGCAAAATTGTAGGGACTGGTAGCCCGATGTGCCTTTGCTAGGTCTCAATATATGTGCTCCAGTGGATTTTGAGAAATTAACGTTCAAAAAAAGATATATATCTGTAACAGCGCTCCGCTTCGCGGAGATAAAATTATCTCTGTATTACCTAGCTGTTGGTAACACCAGTTAGCGACCGCTCGTAGGAGATAGCGACCATCTTGGGCTCCACTTTGCATGTCAGTGATATTTATCACTAATGACATGCAAAGTGGGCATGCCAAGATGTTAGCGACTGGAAACAGTCGCTAACATCGCTATCTCCTATTACCAACTTTTGGAGATATTCGCGCTTAGCGCGAACATCTCCAAAAAGTAACACCTGCCCTGAGCAGTTCTTAGCCATGTTATCCAATGGGAGGTGGATAACATGGCTAAGAGCATTAGCTCGGTAATGCATGAATATCGTTGACTTTTCAGCGATATTAATGCATTGCGGTCGTTTTTTATCGCATTTGCGATAAACCTTGATAATAGCAAGGTTTATCTGCGATAATTTCTGACGATGCTTAGCGGTAAAAAATTCGTTGCTAAGCATCGTTAGGGATAAATATCGCTTAACTTTGGTAATATGCCCCAACGTCTGTTAACGTTCGATTCGAAGGAAATCAGGAAGTGTTGAAAAACATTGTCTGCGCCATCTTGCCTTTTTTCAAATGCCACACTTTTGTCGTGCACGGCAGCCATTTTAGATGCCTTGACCAGACCCACTCTCTGCACGCTGTCGATCCTTAGCATGGCTCCCCACCCTCGCAAGCATCTCCCCCAGGCACTGGTCACCCCCGCTCTCTGTCTTATGCATGGGTAATAAACCTCCGCCCATCTGCGCTGCTCTTCCCTGAGAATCACACCCTGTACCCGCCCGACACCTCCCTTTCGCTCTATTCACTACCGCACCCTCTGACACTCCTTTTCCTCTGTGTCCGATTGTCCAGGCCGGTCCTAGGCTATCAGCTAGCCCTGCAGATGTAGTTTATGGCCCCAGCTGTAAAGAATCACCCCTCTTCAAAGGAGTTATAGTTGATCAAGGCCCACACCCGATGAGATCCGTCACAGCACACGCGTTCCTACTATCTGAAAACCATCCTGTATTGTGATTGGGGAGGGGACCGAGCCTGAAGCGGAAGATTCCAGGGATGACTCTTTGTACATCAAAGTTTTTACAATTATGTGTCATATTAAAAATATATAGCACTCCAACAAAGTAGTAGGATTATAAAACTTTAATAACTTATAAATATATACAACAAAACAAAAACAGTAAAAACATTTAAACATTTTTAGGGAAAAAGAAGGAAGTAGCGGTCGGTTGTGCGAATAGTCCCAACGCAGCACAACGTCCAGATTTCTGGATGGCACCCAGGTGATGTTGCCTGGGTGCCGCACTGATTTCGGTATCCGGCGTGGGGCGTCGCGGGGGGTGGGTCATCAGGAGCGGTCTGTTGTGCGAATAGTTCCAAGGCAGCAGAACGATGGCACCAAGGAGATGTCCAGTAAGTTGCCGCCCTCCGAATAACGGCGTGGGGCGCCCCGGGGGGGGGGGGAGGCGGCGTGAACGGGCCTCTCCAGGTGGAGTCTCGTCTGCTGTAGTGGGGCGCCCCTTTACCGTTTCAGTTGCCATTCCGTCCGCTTTTGGTCCACTGTGTCAAAAGCCGCAATTCAGCTGAGTTGCGCCCACTCTTGCGGTGCAGCGATAGGCGGCTGTCACAGGACTCTCAAAATGGCGGCAGGCTCTTTCCTTTTTGGGCCTGGTCCACTAAAATGGCCCTGGGACACCTTGGAAATCGGACGCTTGTCTGCTAGGTCTTGGACCCCATTCTCGAAAGCGTCCCCTCCGCCTTGAGGATTCAACAAAAGTTTTGGGGGCCCTCGACTCCTGCAGGCTTCTGGTGGGGAGCGGCTGCCATGATTGCTCGCGGAATGACCACGACGGAGCCACGAGATGGTGGTGCTTTCATGCTGACGCCAGCTTCAGTCTGAAACATCCAGAAACAAGGTGGGGCTTTCATCGTTTGGGAAAAAAAAAAAGTTTTCATCCAATGAAAAGTGTTATTTTTAGGTCATATGATCAAGCCTTCCATCATTAGGAAACCAAAAGTAAAATGAACCAATGAAAAGTTTTATAAACAAGTCACATGACCTGTTATGCGGCATAGGGTATAAAATGCGGAGAAAATACGTTGGCACGTGAGGCGGCGTCAGTAGCGGACCGATGTGCGAATATGCCGAAGGCAGCACAACGCGCCAAGATCCGGATGGCACCGAGGTGGTGTCCAGCAAGTTGCCGCACTGGTGTGGCCATCCTACAATGCTGAAAGTCGGCGTGGGGCGCCCCGTTGGCCTGTGAGTTCACGTCAGTAGCGGACCGATGTGCGAATAGGCCGAAGGCAGCACAACGCGCCAAGATCCGGATGGCACCGAGGTGGTGTCTAGCAAGTTGCCGCACTGGTGTGGCCATCCTACAATGCTGAAAGTCAGCGTGGGGCGCCCCGTTGGCCTGTGAGATGGCGTCAGTAGCGGACCGATGTGCGAATGGGGCCAAAGGCAGCGCAACAATATTTTCTGAATAGAAGATACCACAAGGCGCTGAGATGCCAAGATCCGGATGGCACCGAGGTGTTGTCTAGCAAGTTGCCGTACTGGTGTGGCCATCCTACAATGCTGAAAGTAGGCGTGGGGCGCCCCGTTGGCCTGTGAGGTGGCGTCAGTAGCGGACCGATGTGCGAATGGGGCCAAAGGCAGCGCAACAATATTTTCTGAATAGAAGACACCACTAGGCGCTGAGATGCCAAGATCCGGATGGCACCGAGGTGGTGTCTAGCAAGTTGCCGTACTCGTGTGGCCATCCTACAATGCTGAAAGTCGGCGTGGGGCGCCCCATTAGCCTGTGAGATGGCGTCAGTAGCGGACCGATGTGCGAATGGGGCCAAAGGCAGCGCAACAATATTTTCTGAATAGAAGACACCACAAGGCGCTGAGATGCCAAGATCCGGATGGCACCGAGGTGGTGTCTAGCAAGTTGCCGTACTGGTGTGGCCATCCTACAATGCTGAAAGTAGGCGTGGGGCGCCCCGTTGACCTGTGAGGTGGCGTCAGTAGCGGACCGATGTGCGAATGGGGCCAAAGGCAGCGCAACAATATTTTCTGAATAGAAGACACCACAAGGCGCTGAGATTCGGTTACCACCGAGGTGGTGTCTAGCAAGTTGCCGCACTGGTGTGGCCATCCTACAATACTGCTCCGAATAACGGCGTGGGGTGCCCGAAGGGGGGGGGGGAGGCGGCGTGAACGGGCCTTCCTAGGTGGAGGCTCGTCTGCTGTAGTGGGGCGCCCCTTTACCGTTTCAGTTGCCATTTAGCTGAGTTTCGGCCGCTCTTGATGCTACAGCGACAGGCGGCTGCAACAGGACACTCAAAATAGCGGCCTGTTCTTTGGATTTGGGCCTGGTCCACTAAAATGGCCCTGGGACACCTTAGAACTCGGACGCTCGAATTTTTTTTCCTTTCCTCTACATGCAAAAAAAGGTAAATGCCCGGTACGTTACACGCTTCATCTGCCACGATGTACTCTCCAGAGGAACCGAAAAAATATATAGTTATGGTAACTATACCATGCATCGTCATATGGAGAGGTGGCACCGATTAATTATAGTGGTGCATAAAAGAGAAATTTGGAGTGAACCCCCGACCTGCCAGTACATTCATCAAAGAAGTGGCACTGACAGCATCAGAGGCAAGGGAAACGGTCCCAAATATTTAGAAGAACTTTGGAAAGATTAAAATGACATGTTTAGATTGTGGCAAATTAATTTCATGTGGACAGATGAGTGTTACTCTAATAAATACAGCATATGAACATCATCATAGTCGATGGTTGGTAGAGACATTTTGACTATATCCTGGACCTGCCCGTCCTCGCCCAAAATGGCGCCAGAATAAATGGGACTCGTAACTCCTTGTTGTGTACTGGTTGCACAACCTTGATATCACGAGATACGTATGCAGTTTTGAAGCACATGGCGGGCGGGGACGAGAATAAATTGAATATTTCGACATCTCTATTGATATTAAGTTCTGATGTGTTATTGATTACTGTACTATTGAAAGTTCGAATTAACGTCACTCATGGTACTTGCCCGCAAATGTATATCTAGATAATTTTATTGTAACTGGCCCTGTCGTATTTTAATTATAAAATGTACGTCAATCAATCAATCAATCAATCAGGTCATTTGTAGAGCGCACTACTCACCCGTAGGGTCTCAAGGCGCTGGGAGGGGGGGGGGTGCCGCTACTGCTCGAACAGCCAGGTCTTGAGCTTCTTCCTGAAGGAGAGGTGGTCTTGGGTCAGGCGCAGATTGGTCGGAAGTGAGTTCCAGGTCTTGGCGGCCAGGTAGGAGAAGGATCTTCCTCCTGTTGTCGCTCTTCGGATGCGGGGGACGGCGGCGAGGGCGTGGTTGGTTGATCTGAGGAGGCGCTTGGGAGTGTAGAAGTTGATCCGGTTGTTGAGGTAGCTCGGGCCTTGGTCGTGTAGGGCTTTGTGCGCGTGGGTGAGGAGCCGGAAGGTGATTCTCTTGTTGACCGGGAGCCAGTGCAGGTCTCTCAGGTGTCCGGAGATGTGGCTGCGTCGGGGGATGTCGAGGATGAGTCTCGCCGAGGCGTTCTGGATCCGCTGGAGTCTCTTCTGGAGTTTGGCAGTGGTTCCGGCGTAGAGGGCGTTGCCGTAGTCCAGTCGGCTGGTGACGAGGGCTTGGGTGACCGTCTTCCTCGTCTCGGTGGGGATCCACCGGAAGATCTTACGTAGCATGCGCAGGATGTTGAAGCATGACGAGGAGACGGCGTTGACTTGTCTGGTCATGGAGAGGGAGGAGTCCAGGATGAAGCCCAGGTTGCGTGCGTGGTCTGTTGGTTTGGGTGCGGTGCCCAGGGCGGGGGGCCACCAGGAGTCGTCCCAGGCGGAGGGCGTGGAGCCCAGGATGAGGACCTCCGTCTTGTCTGAGTTCAGTTTCAGGCGGCTGGTCGTCATCCATTCGGCTACGTCTCTCATCCCTTCGTGCAGGTTGGCTCTGGCGGTGGCGGGGTCGTTGGTCAGGGAGAGGATCAGCTGGGTGTCGTCGGCGTAGGAGATGATGTTCAGGTTGTGTTGGCGTGCGATGGCCGCGAGGGGGCTCATGTAGATGTTGAAGAGGGTTGGGCTCAGCGAGGATCCTTGGGGTACGCCGCAGATGACTTTGGTGGCCTCTGACTTGTACGGTGGTAGGCGGACTCTTTGTGTTCTTCCGTCGAGGAAGGAGGTGATCCAGTCCAGTGCCTTCTCCTGGATTCCGATGTTGCTGAGGCGCTGTACTAGGGTGCGGTGGCAGACAGTGTCGAAAGCCGCGGAGAGGTCCAGGAGGATGAGGGCCGCTGTTTCTCCGTTGTCCATCAGAGTTCGAAGGTCGTCGGTGGCGGCGATGAGGGCGGTCTCGGTGCTGTGGTTCGCTCGGAAGCCGGACTGTGATGGGTCGAGGGATCCATTCGTCTCGAGGAAGGCGGCCAGCTGTTTGTTGACGGTCTTCTCGATGACTTTGGCCGGGAACGGGAGGAGCGAGATGGGACGGTAGTTCTTGAGGTCGGTGGGGTCTGCTGTGGGTTTCTTGAGGAGAGCGCTGAGTTCGGCGTGCTTCCAGCTCTCAGGGAAGGTGGCGGAGTCGAAGGAGGTGTTGATGATGTCCCGCAGGTGGGGTGCGAGGACAGCGTCGGCTTTGTTGAAGACGTGGTGAGGGCAGGGGTCAGTCGGAGATCCGGAATGGATGGAGTTCATGGTGCGGATGGTGTCTTCGGTGCTGATCGGGGTCCAGGTGCGGAGGGTGGTGGTGGGTGGCGTCGTTGCGGTTGTGGCTTGCGTTGGTTGGTTGTTGAAGCTGTTGTGTATGTCCGTGATCTTGTTGTGGAAGTAGGACGCGAGGGAGTTGCAGAGGTCTTGCGACGGGGTGATGTCGTTGTTTCCGGCGCTGGGGTTGGAGAGCTCTTTCACGATGTTGAAGAGTTCCTTGCAGTTGTGTGCGTTGTTGTCCAGCCGGTCCTTGTATTCATTTTTCTTGGTGGCGCGGATCAGTTGGTGGTGTTTCCGGGTGGCGAGCTTGAGGGTGGTCATGTTGTCCGTCGTTGGTTCCCTTCTCCAGGCTTTCTCGAGGGCTCGACAGTTCTTCTTGGAGCACTTGAGTTCGTCGGTGAACCATGGTGTTTTTCTGCTGCAGGATCTGCTGGGCGGGGTCCTCAGAGGGGCGAGTTCGTCCGCGCAGTTGCTGATCCACTTCGTGAGGTTGTCGGCGGCCTGGCTGGGGTTCGCTGAGTTGGCGGGAGGGTGCTGGCTCAGGGAGGCGGTGAGCTGGTCGGCTGTGATCTTGTTCCAGCTTCTTCGAGCAACCTGTTGCTGGAGGTGGTGGATCGTCGTTCTTCTGAAGGTGAAGTGGACGCAGCTGTGGTCCGTCCAGTGGAGTCCTGTTGCGTGGCTGAAGGTGACGTCTTTGCTGGATGAGAAGACGGCGTCGAGTGTGTGTCCGGCGAGGTGGGTGGGGGTGGTCACCAGTTGCTTGAGTCCGAGGTTGTCGAGGTTGTCGAGCAGGGTGATGGTGTTGCGGTCGTTGTTGTTCTCCAGGTGGAAGTTGAGGTCCCCCAGGAGGATGTAGTCGGCGGAGGGGAGAGCGTGCGGGCTGACGAAGTCGGCGATGTCCTCGCTGAATCGTGTGCGTGGTCCCGGGGGTCGGTAGATCAGGGTGCCTCTGAGGGTGGTCTTCGGGTTGGTGTGGATCTGGAAGTGCAGGTGTTCAGCGGTGGTGAGGGTGTCATCGGTGTTGGTACTGATGCGGATGGTGTCTCTGTGGATGATGGCGATGCCTCCTCCGGTCTGGTTGTCGCGGTCCCTCCGGGTGATCTTGTAGCCCTCTGGGATGGCGATGGCGATGTCAGGGGCTGAGGAGGCGTTCATCCAGGTCTCGGTGATGAAGGCAACGTCGGGGGCGGTGGTGTCGAGCAGGTTCCAGAGTTCTACGGCGTGTCTGTGGACGGAGCGGGTGTTGAGCAGGATACACTTGAGGTGGGTGCTGCTGGAGTTCGGCTTGGCGGGTGCAGGGAAGGTCCGGATGCAGGTGAACTTGCAGGCGAGGCAGCTGAAGGGTCCGTGGGTGTGCTTCGGGGCGGCTCGGTGACATCCTGGGATGTGGCCGGTGTTGAGTGCGATGAGGTCGGCGGCGCTGTAGTTTCGTCGGGTCGGCTTCCGTCGGTGGGGGCCAGGGGTCCTGGCGCTGGTCGCGATCCGGTCGCGGACGGGCGTTCGCACGGTCGCCATATAAGGCGAAGTGCGCGGGTGGGCGGAGCAGCTGGGAGGCGGGAGCGGGGAGGGAACAGAAGGGAAAAGGGGCGGGGTCGGTGGTAGTGGCGGGAAGCGGGGGCGGCGAGGGAGGCGGGAAACCGAGCGCTAACACGGGTAGAGGATAGAGAATCTGGACAAGCAGACAGGAATGTAAAAACAGGCTAAAACGGGGAAAAACGCTTAAATACAGGCACAAGTGATTGACAAAACAGCTGAACACGGAGAAAAAAGCCTAAGAGAAGAATACAGGCACAAGTGATTGACAAAATAGCTAAACACGGAGAAAAAAGCCTAAGAGAAGAATACAGGCACAAGTGATTGACAAAATAGCTAAACACGGAGAAAAAAGCCTAAGAGAAGAATACAGGCACAAGTGATTGGCAAAAACAGGCTGAACACGGGGGAGGGATTTGAAAAATAAAAACAAGCACAAGCGCGTGGCAAAGGAAGGCAAACTGACGCGGGGGTGTCCCACAAGTACGTCCACCGATTCCGCAACTGTTAGACACCTTAGTTCTTGCAACCTAATGGCCCCCCCGTTACGTTTCTCTACAGTGTAAATGTCTACTCATCATATACGATTACAGTTTGCTCCGTGGCCGGCCCACGTGGTTATAGGCTCGTATTTGTATAATGAAATTTTCACAATAAAGGTTTTTAAAAGAAAACATGGTAGTAGTATATACATTGGTAAAGTTTTTAATAATAGTCACTGTTTTAGAATCAGTAAAAGGCAAGTGAAATAAAGCAGACCAATTACATGAAGGGTAAAAGGTATAATACGCAGGAACGCAGTAAAGATAAATGGTCAAGGGCTGTTGTGTTTTCTACTCCTGCAACATAAAGTGATCGATAAGAATCTCATATTCAGGCGTATCGGCGACTAAGACAGCAGGTCGACCCTCTTTTGCTCAACGGCTCCGTCATGGGGCGAAGAAACGCCCTTTTTCTCGAAAAAAGAATATATTTCACTTGCAGGACAGTTGTAAATTTTCCGGGAAAGTACATTAGCCTGGAACATTATAACATATATTTAAGAAAAAATAATGTTCGGAAGTAATAAAAAGCGTAATTTTTAGGTCATATGACCAAGCCTTTCATCATTAGAATAAGAAAAGTAAAATGAACCAATGAAAAGTTTTATTAACAAGTCACATGACCTGTTATGCTTACGTTACGCGCTGCGCGTCGCGCCCCGGATCACTTCCGGATGCGCTAACGCGGCGCGTCATATGACGCATTACGCTACAACGCAGGTCCAGAATATAGTCAAAATGTCTCCACCAACCAGCGGTCGGAACACAACCCCTTTCAGCAGGCTAAATAGTTCTGTTAAATGACAACAGAAGGGACAGGCAACAAGAACCATCAGTCAAAGAGGGGAGGGCTAGTTCTTCTCTACCGGGTTACGTTGGGGCGCTACCGGAACTGATCGAATTGGTAGTCTACAGTGTTTCTGGATGTTTCAGACTGAAGCTGGCGTTAGCATGAGAGCACCACCATTTCGTAGCTCCGTCGTGGCCATTCCACGAGCAATAATGCTAGCCGCTCCCCACCAGAAGCCTGCGGGAGTCGGGGGCCCCCAAGACTTTTGTAGAATCTTCAAGGCTGAGGGGACGCTTTCGAGAATGGAGCCCAATCTCTAGCAGACAAGCGTCCGAGTTCCAAGGTGTCGCAGGGCAATTTTAGTGGACCACGCCCAAATGTGAAGAGCCGGCCGCCATTTTGAAAGTCCTGTGGCAGCCGCCTATCGCTGCACCGCAAGAGCGGGAGCAACTCAAGTACATGGTGAGCGAGACGCTGTAGTCGAAAGAGCGGGCGGTAAAAAGCTGAATAGCGGAAGAGGCACAGTGTAGCAAAAGCGGGCGGAATGGCAACTGAAACGGTAAAGGGGCGCCCCACTACAGCGTGTCTTTAGGTGAAATGGATTGTGGGACAAGGTCAAGAATGGAAGAGTTACCAAAAGGCAAAAAGTTCCGCTTGATCCCGGGAGCCGGCCACCTATGTCGGGGGCGATCTCAGGCCACACCAGGAGAACACGACTTGGGGAGGGGGCCGGAGCCAAGCGCCCCCTCCGAGTCCGCGCCATCACACCGTCCCTCGGGGGCCTCCGTCAAGCGGTTCAGGGTGGCACCGCATCACATTGTTTTCAAATGCAGTCACGTCCTCAAACAGCCCCCACTTTACTTTGAGAATAGTGAAGCTGAAGCAAGTGCAAATAGGCGTCAGACAGTGTTACAAGCACTCCTCAAAACTTTGAACCATCGGAGTGCATGAGTTTCATGCTCGATCGATTGAGCTAGCCGGATCGGGCAACAAAAAGTATAAAATAGTTATGTAAGTAGTTGTTTAATAAAATGTTTTACCCTGTTACTTTGCTGGTGTGTTGTATATATTTGTAATATTTGCATAGAGTTTATCGTTATTTTGGGCGGGGTGGGTGGCGGAGCCGAGCTGTATTGCAGCCATCATGGTGTGGAGTTCAGTTCATCTCACTAGTTTCGTATTTGTCATGAGGGGTTGTTCCTAATGTTTCTATTTTAGCGAGGTCAAAAAGAGATCCCATTAGTGGCCTACTGATTTTGCTCGATTCCTTTTGTTTTTTTACACGATTTTTCGTTATCTGCAAAGACTAAACAGAGTATTGCGACTCTGTGTTTGTTTGTAAATAGAGAATGAACCAAAGAGAACCAATTCTAAAACAGTAAATGCTTGGATAACAATCAATCAAATGGAGAGAGAAGCAGGCACGACGTATTACAACGGGGGCAAAGGCCTGCGTTAACTACCTTTCACTATCTGCAAAGAGAGAGTACTCCTAATAGAAATGAGAGGGGGGGGCAGCATTCAAAGCAGATCAGTGTGCATAAACACGAAAATGTTTTTTCTTACCACGTACTTGACATTCGACAGCTTATGATATTTGCTATTAAAAAACCATTGAAATTCACTGAAAAAACCATAGGTTATAGACCATATATAGTTAGGAATTAGCATTTACAAAACCTTGAAAATTCACTGAAAAAACCATAGGTTATAGACCATATATAGTTAGGAATTAGCATTTACAAAACCTTGAAAATTCACTGAAAAAACCATAGGTTATAGACCACATATAGTTAGGAATTAGCATTTAAAAAACCTTATTTTACTCACACAAAACCATTGAAATTCCATATATAGTTAGTTGTACTAACTATATATCGCGCACCCGCAATCCACTGCTGATCATGTCACATATTACATCATTCATGACATGGTCAGTGACATCACTGATGACATCTCAAATTACATCACTGATGACATCACTGATGACATCTCAAATGACATCACTGATGACATCACTGATGACATCTCAAATGACATTACTGAGCACATCACTGATGACATCATTCATGTGATAATACGATGAACCTCTTTAGACTCTAATATAACCTTAGATACACTCAGTGTAAACACAGACTCACAGATTGTCACTCATCCATGAAGTTACACACACACCTAGTCGGTCATGCAAACAATCAATCACACCTCCATTTCCTCAACTATACAGTTATACACACCTTACTTATTCAAACATATACTAACACATATTTACCCTCTTTTGCAATCCCTAATACAAGTTCACAATCATCCATACAGCCACTCACACATTCACTGGCTCTTATGCACAGTTATTTATATATGCCAACTCTCACATGTACTATGTTTTACATGTGTACTTACTTTGACATGTAGCACTGAGATATCCATTCACTCACCAATACACTCATGCACAAAGTCAACCGCCCATACAGCTGTTTCCACATGCACTTTTGCACCCATACATCTAGTGAATCAACTGCTCACACATCTATGCACAGAGTCATACACCTCCCAGCCACCCACACACACACACTCAGTCTCCCATACAAATACTTGGGCAACCAATCAATAACCCATATACTTACTCATATAGCTACTGATCAACACATGCAGCAGTTTACAGAACAACAGACATAATTATGCACAAATTAAGACAGTTTAGTCACTAACCCATGCACTCAGTGAGACACATTTAATCACTCACTCATAGTCAGTCATGCACCTACTAAATCCTTCGTCCAGACACTTATACATCCACTCATTCTTCAATATGTAAGACATATTTAAACTTTACAGAAACAAAAAATCACTGGATGTTGTTATCAGTGATGTCATCAGTGATGTCATTTGAGATGTCATCAGTGATGTCATCAGTGATGTCACTGACCATGTCATGAATGATGTAATATGTGACATGATCAGCAGTGGATTGCGGGTGCGCGATATATAGTTAGTACAACTAACTATATATGGAATTTCAATGGTTTTGTGTGAGTAAAATAAGGTTTTTTAAATGCTAATTCCTAACTATATGTGGTCTATAACCTATGGTTTTTTTAGTGAATTTTCAAGGTTTTGTAAATGCTAATTCCTAACTATATATGGTCTATAACCTATGTTTTTTTCAGTGAATATATATATATATATATATATATATATATATATATATATATATATATATATATATATATATATATATATATATATATATATATATATATATATATATATATATATATTACCTACTGGCGGTCGCCAGTAGGTATATATAGTTAGGATTTTTTCTCTATGGGATTTTTGAAAATTCTATGTCTAATAACTTTGGCGTTTGTGGACGGAATTGGCTGAAATGTTCAGGAAAATGGAACATTTTGTTTCTGAGCAGCCCCTGAAAATTTGGGGGGGGTTCGTCAAGGGGGGGCCGAGAAAAAAGGGGGGTCCCAAAACGTGTTTTTAACATTGAGTTTTCCATAGGGCGGTTGGCTTCACTTTTAGCCCGAACGGCTGAATGGATTTGCACGAAACTTGGCAAAATTGTAGGGACTGGTAGCCCGATGTGCCTTTGCTAGGTCTCAATATATGTGCTCCAGTGGATTTTGAGAAATTAACGTTCAAAAAAAGATATATATCTGTAACAGCGGACCGGGCAGCGCTCCAGTTCGCGTACTTTTCGCGTTACGGAGCTTTGTGAAGCGAAGCTGATTGGTTCTCCGGCGTCTGTAAACATTCCAAACAGTCCGTAGCGGCCGCCATCTTGTCTCTCGGTAGGATCGAGAGACAAGAGGAGGCCAAAGCGAAGGGGCAAATGACCATAAGGGGGCATAGTAGATCCTCCCTGACCCCATAGGTTTGATGTGGAGGTTTTAAAAGGGCCCCGCGGGGCAAAAAAAAATTTAAATAATAATAATCGAACGGCTGAATGGATTTGCACGAAACTTGGCAAAATATTAGGGACTGGTAGCCCGATGTGCCTTTGCTAGGTCTCAATATATGTGCTCCAGTGGATTTTGAGAAATTAACGTTCAAAAAAAGATATATATCTGTAACAGCGCTCCGCTTCGCGTACTTTTCGCGTTACGGAGCTTTGCGAAGCTGATTGGTTCTCCGGCGTCTGTAAACATTCCAAACAGTCCGTAGCGGCCGCCATCCTGTCTCTCGGTAGGATCGAGAGACAAGAGGAGGCCAAAGCGAAGGGGCAAATGACCATAAGGGGGCATAGTAGATACTCCTTGACCTCTTAGGTTTGATGTGGAGGTTTTAAAAGGGCCCCGCGGGGCAAAAAAAAAAATAATAATAATAATCGAACGGCTGAATGGATTTGCACGAAACTTGGCAAAATTGTAGGGACTGGTAGCCCGATGTGCCTTTGCTAGGTCTCAATATATGTGTTTCAGTTGATTTTGAGAAATTAACGTTCAAAAAAAGATATATATCTGTAACAGCGCTCCGCTTCGCGGAGATAAAATTATCTCTGTATTACCTAGCTATTGCTAACACCAGTTAGCGACCGCTAGTAGGAGATAGCGACCATCTTGGGCTCCACTTTGTATGTCAGTGATATTTATCACTAATGACATGCAAAGTGGGCATGCCAAGATGTTAGCGACTGGAAACAGTCGCTAACATCGCTATCTCCTATTACCAACTTTTGGAGATAGTCGCGCTAAGCGCGAATATCTCCAAAAAGTAACACCTGCCCTGAGCAGTTCTTAGCCATGTTATCCAATGGGAGGTGGATAACATGGCTAAGAGCATTAGCTCGGTAATGCATGAATATCGCTGACTTTTCAGCGATATTAATGCATTGCGGTCGTTTTTTATTGCATTTGCGATAAACCTTGATAATAGCAAGGTTTATCTGCGATAATTTCTGACGATGCTTAGCGGTAAAAAATTTGTTGCTAAGCATCGTTAGGGATAAATATCGCTTAACTTTGGTAATATGCCCCAACGCCTGTTAACGTTCGATTCGAAGGAAATCAGGAAGTGTTGAAAAACATTGTCTGCGCCATCTTGCCTTTTTTCAAATGCCACACTTTTGTCGTGCACGGCAGTCATTTTAGATGCCTTGACCAGACCCACTCTCTGCACGCTGTCGATCCTTAGCATGGCTCCCCACCCTCGCAAGCATCTCCCCCAGGCACTGGTCACCCCCGCTCTTTGTCTTATGCATGGGTAATAAACCTCCCCCCATCTGCGCTGCTCTTCCCTGAGAATCACACCCTGTGCCCGCCCGACATCTCCCTTTCGCCCTATTCACTACCGCACCCTCTGACACTCCTCTTCCTCTGTGTCCGATTGTCCAGGCCGGTCCTAGGCTATCAGCTAGCCCTGCAGATGTAGTTTATGGCCCCAGCTGTAAAGAATCACCCCTCTTCAAAGGAGTTATAGTAGATCAAGGCCCACACTCGATGAGATCCGTCACAGCACACGCGTTCCTACTATCTGAAAACCATCCTGTATTGTGATTGGGGAGGGGACCGAGCCTGAAGCGGAAGATTCCAGGGATGACTCTTTGTACATCAAAGTTTTTACAATTATGTGTCACATTAAAAATATATAGCACTCCAACAAAGTAGTAGGATTATAAAACTTTAATAACTTATAAATATATACAACTAAACAAAAACAGTAAAAACATTTAAACATTTTTAGGGAAAAAGAACGAAGTAGCGGTCGGTTGTGCGAATAGTCCCAACGCAGCACAACGTCCAGATTTCTGGACGGCACCCAGGTGATGTTGCCTGGGTGCCGCACTGATTTCGGTATCCGGCGTGGGGCGTCGCGGGGGGTGGGTCATCAGTAGCGGTCTGTTGTGCGAATAGTTCCAAGGCAGCAGAACGATGGCACCAAGGTGATGTCCAGTAAGTTGCCGCCCTCCGAATAACGGCGTGGGGCGCCCCGGGGGGGCGGGGGGGAGGCGGCGTGAACGGGCCTCTCCAGGTGGAGTCTCGTCTGCTGTAGTGGGGCGCCCCTTTACCGTTTCAGTTGCCATTCCGTCCGCTTTTGGTCCACTGTGTCAAAAGCCGCAATTCAGCTGAGTTGCGCTCACTCTTGCGGTGCAGCGATAGGCGGCTGTCACAGGACTCTCAAAATGGCGGCAGGCTCTTTCCTTTTTGGGCCTGGTCCACTGAAATGGCCCTGGGACACCTTGGAAATCGGATGCTTGTCTGCTAGGTCTTGGACCCCATTCTCGAAAGCGTCCCCTCCGCCTTGAGGATTCAACAAAAGTTTTGGGGGCCCCCGACTCCTGCAGGCTTCTGGTGGGGAGCGGCTGCCATGATTGCTCGCGGAATGACCACGACGGAGCCACGAGATGGTGGTGCTTTCATGCTGACGCCAGCTTCAGTCTGAAACATCCAGAAACAAGGTGGGGCTTTCATCGTTTGGGAAAAAAAAAAAGTTTTCATCCAATGAAAAGTGTTATTTTTAGGTCATATGATCAAGCCTTCCATCATTAGGAAACCAAAAGTAAAATGAACCAATGAAAAGTTTTATAAACAAGTCACATGACCTGTTATGCGGCATAGGGTATAAAATGCGGAGAAAATACGTTGGCACGTGAGGCTGCGTCAGTAGCGGACCGATGTGCGAATAGGCCGAAGGCAGCACAACGCGCCAAGATCCGGATGGCACCGAGGTGGTGTCTAGCAAGTTGCCGCACTGGTGTGGCCATCCTACAATGGTAAAAGTCGGCGTGGGGCGCCCCGTTGGCCTGTGAGATGGTGTCAGTAGCGGACCGATGTGCGAATGGGGCCAAAGGCAGCGCAACAATATTTTCTGAATACAAGACACCACTAGGCGCTGAGATGCCAAGATCCGGATGGCACCGAGGTGGTGTCTAGCAAGTTGCTGTACTGGTGTGGCCATCCTACAATGCTGAAAGTCGGCGTGGGGCGCCCCATTAGCCTGTGAGATGGCGTCAGTAGCGGACCGATGTGCGAATGGGGCCAAAGGCAGCGCAACAATATTTTCTGATTTGTAGACACCACAAGGCGCTGAGATGCCAAGATCCGGATGGCACCGAGGTGGTGTCTAGTAAGTTGCCGCACTGGTGTGGCCATCCTACAATGCTGAAAGTCGGCGTGGGGCGCCCCGTTGGCCTGTGAGATGGCTTCAGCAGCGGACCGATGTGCGAATGGGGCCAAAGGCAGCGCAACAATATTTTCTGAATAGAAGACACCACAAGGCGCTGAGATGCCAAGATCCGGATGGCACCGAGGTGGTGTCTAGGTTGCTGCACTGGTGTGGCCATCCTACAATGGTAAAAGTCGGCGTGGGGCGCCCCGTTGGCCTGTGAGATGGCGTCAGTAGCGGACCGATGTGCGAATGGGGCCAAAGGCAGCGCAACAATATTTTCTGAATAGAAGATACCACTAGGCGCTCAGATGCCAAGATCCAGATGGCACCGAGGTGGTGTCTAGCAAGTTGCCGCACTGGTGTGGCCATCCTACAATGCTGAAAGTCGGCGTGGGGCGCCCCATTAGCCTGTGAGATGGCGTCAGTAGCGGACCGATGTGCGAATGGGGCCAAAGGCAGCGCAACAATATTTTCTGACTAGAAGACACCACAAGGCGCTGAGATGCCAAGATCCGGATGGCACCGAGGTGGTGTCTAGCAAGTTGCCGCACTGGTGTGGCCATCCTACAATGCTGAAAGTCGGCGTGGGGCGCCCCGTTGGCCTGTGAGATGGCGTCAGTAGCGGACCGATGTGCGAATGGGGCCGAAGGCAGCGCAACAATATTTTCTGAATAGAAGACACCACTAGGCGCTGAGATGCCAAGATCCGGATGGCACCGAGGTGGTGTCTAGCAAGTTGCCGCACTGGTGTGGCCATCCTACAATGCTGAAAGTCGGCGTGGGGCGCCCCATTAGCCTGTGAGATGGCGTCAGTAGCGGACCGATGTGCGAATGGGGCCAAAGGCAGCGCAACAATATTTTCTGAATAGAAGACACCACAAGGCGCTGAGATTCGGTTACCACCGAGGTGATGTCTAGCAAGTTGCTGCACTGGTGTGGCCATCCTACAATACTGCTCCGAATAACGGCGTGGGGTGCCCGAAGGGGGGGGGGAGGCGGCGTGATCGGGCCTTCCTAGGTGGAGGCTCGTCTGCTGTAGTGGGGCGCCCCTTTACCGTTTCAGTTGCCATTTAGCTGAGTTTCGGCCGCTCTTGATGCTACAGCGACAGGCGGCTGCAACAGGACTCTCAAAATGGCGGCCTGTTCTTTGGATTTGGGCCTGGTCCACTAAAATGGCCCTGGGACACCTTAGAACTCGGACGCTCGAATTTTTTTTCCTTTCCTCTACATGCAAAAAAAGGTAAATGTCCGGTACGTTACACGCTTCATCTGCCACGATGTACTCTCCAGAGGAACCGAAAAAATATATAGTTATGGTAACTATACCATGCATCGTCATATGGAGAGGTGGCACCAATTAATTATAGTGCTGCATAAAAGAGAGATTTGGAGGAGAACCCCCGACCTGCCAGTACATTCATCAAAGAAGTGGCACTGACAGCATCAGAGGCAAGGGAAACGGTCCCAAATATTTAGAAGAACTTTGGAAAGATTAAAATGACATGTTTAGATTGTGGCAAATTAATTTCATGTGGACAGATGAGTGTAACTCTAATAAATACAGCATATGAACATCATCATAGTCGATAGTTGGAAGAGACATTTTGACTATATCCTGGACCTGCCCGTCCTCGCCCAAAATGGCGCCGGAATAAATGGGACTCGTAACTCCTTGTTGTGTACTGGTTGCACAACCTTGATATCACGAGATACGTATGCAGTTTTGAAGCACATGGCGGGCGGGGACGAGAGTAGATTGAATATTTCGACATCTCTATTGATATTAAGTTCTGATGTGTTATTGATTACTGTACTATTGAAAGTTCGAATTAACGTCACCCATGGTACTTGCCCGCAAATGTATATCTAGATAATTTTATTGTAACTGGCCCTGTCGTATTTTAATTATAAAATGTACGTCCACCGATTCTGCAACTGTTAGACACCTTAGTTCTTGCAACCTAATGGCCCGCCCGTTACGTTCCTCTACAGTGTAAATGTCTACTCATCATATACGATTACAGTTTGCTCCGTGGCCGGCCCATGTGGTTATAGGCTCGTATTTGTATAATGAAATTTTCACAATAAAGGTTTTTAAAAGAAAACATGGTAGTAGTATATACATTGGTAAAGTTTTTAATAATAGTCACTGTTTTAGAATCAGTAAAAGGCAAGTGAAATAAAGCAGACCAATTACATGAAGGGTAAAAGGTATAATACGCAGGAACGCAGTAAAGATAAATGGTCAAGGGCTGTTGTGTTTTCTACTCCTGCAACATAAAGTGATCGATAAGAATCTCATATTCAGGCGTATCGGCGACTAAGACAGCAGGTCGACCCTCTTTTGCTCAACGGCTCCGTCATGGGACGAAGAAACGCCCTTTTTCTCGAAAAAAGAATATATTTTACTTGCAGGACAGTTGTAAATTTTCCGGGAAAGTACATTAGCCTGGAACATTATAACATATATTTAAGAAAAAATAATGTTCGGAAGTAATAAAAAGCGAAATTTTTAGGTCATATGACCAAGCCTTTCATCATTACAATAAGAAAAGTAAAATGAACCAATGAAAAGTTTTATTAACAAGTCACATGACCTGTTATGCTTACGTTACGCACTGCGCGTCTCGCCCTGGATGACTTCCGGATGCGCTAACGCGGCGCGTCATATGACGCATTACGCGACAACGCAGGTCCAGAATATAGTCAAAATGTCTCCACCAACCAGCGGTCGGAACACAACCCCTTTCAGCAGGCTAAATAGTTCTGTTAAATGACAACAGAAGGGACAGGCAACAAGAACCATCAGTCAAAGAGGGGAGGGCTAGTTCTTCTCTACCGGGTTACGTTGGGGCGCTACCGGAACTGATCGAATTGGTAGTCTACAGTGTTTCTGGATGTTTCAGACTGAAGCTGGGGTTAGCATGAGAGCACCACCATTTCGTAGCTCCGTCGTGGCCATTCCGCTAGCAATCATGGCAGCCGCTCTTTATCGTTATTTTGGGCGGGGTGGGTGGCGGAGCCGAGCTGTATTGCAGCCATCATGGTGTGGAGTTCATTTCATCTCACTAGTTTCGTATTTGTCATGAGGGGTTGTTCCTAATGTTTCTATTTTAGCGAGGTCAAAATCCCATCATCAGTGATGTCATCAGTGATGTCACTGACCATGTCATGAATGATGTAATATGTGACATCATCAGCAGTGGATTGCGGGTGCGCGATATATAGTTAGTGCAACTAACTATATATGGAATTTCAATGGTTTTGTGTGAGTAAAATAAGGTTTTTTAAATGCTAATTCCTAACGATATATGGTCTATAACCTATGGTTTTTTCAGTGAATTTTCAAGGTTTTGTAAATGCTAATTCCTAACTATATATGGTCTATAACCTATGGTTTTTTCAGTGAATATATATATATATATATATATATATATATATATAATATGGTATGCAGACAAAATATCGAAATTAAAATATCGATATACAATAATATCGATGTTTTAATTTCGATAGTATAGAATATCGATGTCCAAAATATCGGCAGACAGAATATCGTTTTTTTAAGGTATGTATCTTACTAATATCGAATTTTACTAATATCGACATTTTGTTTAGTGTTATGTATTTTATTATTTTGTTTATATGTTTGTTAAACATGTTTTGTAATGTATGTTTGAAAATTTGTAAATTTGTTTACATTTTGCGTTTTAGTATCAGAGCGGTTTGTGGGTTTATAGGGGAATAGGGTGGGAAGTAATTTAATAATAATTAATTAATTAATATATGTTTGTAAATATTTTTAATTAATAATTAATTGGTAAGTAATTAATATTAATTAGTTAATTAATTAATATAATGTTGTACATATTTTTAATTAATAATTAATTGGTAATTAATTAATATGAATTAGGTAATTACATTAATCAGAGTAATTTTTTTATATATATTTTTTGTTATTGTTAATTAATTAATTGGGAAAAAATAATATTAATTAGTAAATTAAATTAATTACAGCTAATGTGCTAATATATTTACTTTATTGTTATTGTTAATTAATAATTAATTGGTAATTAAATAATATTAATTATGTAATTAAATTATTTACAGTTAATGTGCTAATATATTTAATGTGTTTTTATTGTTAATTAATAATTAATTGGTAATTAAATAATATTAATTATGTAATTAAATTATTTAGAGTTAATGTGCTAATATATTTAATTTTTTGTTATTGTTAAATAATAATTAATTGGTAATTAATAATTATTAAATGATTAAATTATATGATTTATTTATGTGTAGTGGGTTGTGTGTTTATAGGGGGATAGGTTGTGATATAATTAAATGTAATTAATTAAAGAGATTGTATTTTTTTGGGTATTTATTGTTAATTAATTAGTAATTAATATGTGTTATTTATTTCATTTATAATTACATCAATTTAGTAATATTAATTGTTATTAATTGATTAATTGAAATTTATATTAATTGTCTTTTTTTATATGTGTAGTGTGTTGTGTGTTAAAGGGGGAGTAGTGTGGGAATAGTAATTTTTACCCCTACGCTATCCAACGGGGAAACAACCTTTACAACGCGACTTTTACAACGCACTACCATTACAACAAAATTTTTACAACGCAAAAACCATTACAACGCATGTGTTTAGAACGCATGTTTTTACAACGCAGGTACCTTTACAACGCATACCATTACAACGTAAGTATAGGTAAGTATATAATTATATTTAAAATTTGATATGTTTTGGTTTTTTTAAGGGGTATTTTTAGGGTTCAGGGTCAGTTTTCAGTTTTTGGGTAAAAGGGTATTTTTAGTGTTCAGGGTCAGTTTTCAGTTTTTGGGTAAAGGGGTAATTTTAGGGTTCAGGGTCAGTTTTCAGTTTTTGGGTAAAGGGGTATTTTTAGGGTTCAGGATCAGTTTTCAGTTTTTAGGTAAAGGGATATTTTTAGGGTTCAGGGTCAGTTTTCATTTTTTGGTTAAAGGGGTATTTTTAGGGTTCAGGGTCAGTTTTCAGTTTTTGGGTAAAGGGGTATTTTTAGGGTTGAGGCTCAGTTTTCAGTTTTTGGGTAAAGGGGTATTTTTAGGGTTCAGGCTCAGTTTTCAGTTTTTGGGTAAAGGGGTATTTTTAGAGTTCAGGGTCAGTTTTGGGTTTTTGGTATTTTTAGGGTTCAGGGTCAGTTTTCAGTTTTTGGATAAAGGGGTATTTTTAGGGTTCAGGGTCAGTTTTGGGTTTTTGGGGTACAGGGGTATTTTTAGGGTTCAGGGTAAGTTTTGGGTTTTTGGGGTACAGGGGTACAGGGTAAAAATAAAATTAAATTACATTTTAATTAAATCAATTAAATGAAATTAAAACAATTTAAATTACATTAAATTATATTAAATTAAATTATATTATTTTCAATTATTTTAAATTAAAAAAATTAATATATACTTACTAATACTTACGTTGTAATGGTATGCGTTGCAAAGGTACCTGCGTTGTAAAAACATGCGTTGTAAATACATGCGTTGTAATAGTTTTTGCGTTGTAAAAATTTCGTTGTAATGGTATGCATTGTAAAAGTATGAGTTGTAACGTCATACATCCATCCAACGCTTTCCCTACTGTTGCACCCTCTGGAGTGGGAATAGTAATTTAAATCCCTACGCTATCCAACGCTTTCCCTACTGTTGCACCCTCTGGAGTGGGAATAGTAATTTTTACCCCTACGCTATCCAACAATTGTCCTACTGTTGCAATATGTGGAGTACGTATATATATTAATTTATATGTAGAGTTTTTTATTTATTTTAAATGTATATGTATTAGTTTTAATGTTTTAATTATGTTTTAATGTTTTTATTTAATATTTGTAAAATTATATGTATTTTAAAATTATTTTTACATTATTAATTAATACATTTTAAAAAACGGTATTTTTAATTTTGATATTTTTGTACTACGATATTAATGTTTCAATATTTTTGTACTTATCTTTATGAAGATATGACTCCGATATTTTTGATTTCGATATTTTTGTGTCGATATTTTTGTATGTAGATATTCTGTCTGTCGATATTATGTCAGACATTCATATAATATATATATATATATATATATATATATATTCACTGAAAAAACCATAGGTTATAGACCATATATAGTTAGGAATTAGCATTTAAAAAACCTTATTTTACTCACACAAAACCATTGAAATTCCATATATAGTTAGTTGCACTAACTATATATCGCGCACCCGCAATCCACTGCTGATGATGTCACATATTACATCATTCATGACATGGTCAGTGACATCACTGATGACATCACTGATGACATCTCAAATGACATCACTGATGACATCACTGATAACAACATCCAGTGATTTTTTGTTTCTGTAAAGTTTAAATATGTCTTACATATTGAAGAATGAGTGGATGTATAAGTGTCTGGACGAAGGATTTAGTAGGTGCATGACTGACTGTATGAGTGAGTGATTAAATGTGTCTCACTGAGTGCACGGGTTAGTGACTAAACTGTTTCAATTTGTGCATCATTATGTTTGTTGTTCTGTAAACTGCTGCATGTGTTGATCAGTAGCTATATGAGTAAGTATATGGGTTATTGATTGGTTGCTCAAGTATTTGTATGGGAGACTGAGTGTGTGTGTGGGTGCCTGGGAGGTGTATGACTCTGTGCATAGATGTGTGAGCAGTTGATTCACTAGATGTATGGGTTCAAAAGTGCATGTGGAAACAGCTGTATGGGTGGTTGACTGTGTGCATGAGTGCATTGGTGAGTGAATGGATATCTCAGTGCTACATGTCAAAGTAAGTACATATGTAAAACGCAGTACATGTGAGAGTTGGCATATATAAATAACTGTGCATGAGAGCCACTGAATGTGTGAGTAGCTGTATGGATCATTGTGAACTTGTATCGGGGATTGTATAAGAGAGTAAATATGTGTTAGTATATGCTTGAATAAGTAAGGTGTGTATAACTGTATAGTTGAGGAAATGGAGGTGAGATTGTTTCTTTGCATGACTGACTAGGTGTGTGAGTAACTCCATGGATGAGTGACAGTGTGTGAGTTTCTGTATACACTGAGTGTATCTAAGGTTATATTAGAGTCTGAAGAGGTTTATCGTATTAGCACAAGAATGATGTCAAATGAGATGTCATCAGTGATGTCATCAGTGATGTCATTTGAGATGTCATCAGTGATGTCATCAGTGATGTCACTGACCATGTCATGAATGATGTAATATGTGACATCATCAGCAGTGGATTGCGGGTGCGCGATATATAGTTAGTGCAACTAACTATATATGGAATTTCAATGGTTTTGTGTGAGTAAAATAAGGTTTTTTAAATGCTAATTCCTAACTATATATGGTCTATAACCTATGGTTTTTTCAGTGAATTTTCAAGGTTTTGTAAATGCTAATTCCTAACTATATATGGTCTATAACCTATGGTTTTTTCAGTGAATTTCAATGGTTTTTTAATAGCAAATATCATAAGCTGTCGAATGTCAAGTACGTGGTAAGTAAAAACATTTTCGTGTTTATGCACACTGATCTGCTTTGAATACTGCCCCCCACCCCTCATTTCTATTAGGAGTACTCTCTCTTTGCAGATAGTGAAGGGTAGTTAACGCAGCCCTTTGCCCCCTTTGTAATACGTCGTGCCTGCTTCTCTCTCCATTTGATTGATTGTTCTCTTTGGTTCATTCTCTATTTACAAACAAGCACAGAGTCGCAATACTCTGTTTAGTCTTTGCAGATAGCGAAAAATCGTGTAAAAAAACAAAAGGAATCGAGCAAAATCAGTAGGCCACTAATGGGATCTCTTTTTGACCTCGCTAAAATAGAAACATTAGGAACAACCTGTTGAAAATAGCAATGCGTATGTACATAAGCGGCGTTCATTTGTGTTCACAGTACCCCTTGTTGATTGTTTCAATCGAGCATTGAATTGTTCGAAGTTAATTCTCTTAAGGATCTTCTCTACCTGCAAACGAGGAAGAATAGGAATATTCTCTCTCCCTTTGCAGATAGTGAAGGGTAGGTAACGCAAGCCTTTAACACGTCGTACCTATTTCATTCCTCATTGATTGATTGATTGTCCGAACATTGACTGTTTGGGAATTAGTTCTTTTTGGAGGTATTCCCTGTTTGCAAATAAACGTAGGAAAATCTTTGCAAGTAGTGAAAGGGTACGTAATGCGGACCTTTCTCCCCCGTTGTAATCTGTCATGCCTATCTACTCCCCACTGATTGATGCACCTTTTTCACCCGGACCATTTACTAGAGATACGTCATCTGGCCCGACCAGAGAGCACCCCTAGTGAAAAGGACATATGCAATAATAACGAAGTGATCACTGTATCCTGTTAACAGAAACTTTACCATGAAACAACCTGGAAAGAAAAAAATAGGAAAACGAAAATCAGTAGGCCACTGATGAACATGAACTTTTATTAAACAACAAACAAAGAAACGATAACATAACGTAATGATAAAACCTATTAATGTCCTAGAAACAAGAAAACGTTAAAGTATGCCAGTGGTGAGAGACCAGAAAAACAGTCCGAGAAACCAAATCACCCCTCGCTGTCCCAACTCATGCACTCTGAAAGTTCAAAGTTTTGAGGAGTGCTTGTAACATTGTCTGAAGCCTATTTGCAATTGCTTCATCTTCACTATTCTTAAAGTAAGTGGGGGCTGTTGTGATGCGGTGCCACCCTGAACCGCTTGACGGAGGCCCCCGAGGGACGGTGTCATGTCGCGGACTCGGAGGGGGCGCTTGGCTCCGGCCCCCTCCCCAAGTCGTGTTGCCCTGGTGTGGCCTGAGATCGCCCCCGACATAGGTGGCCGGCTCCCGGGGTCAAGCGGAACTTTTTTCCTTTTGGTGACTCTTCCATTCTTCACCTTGTCCCACAATCCGTTTCACCTAAAGACACGCTGTAGTGGGGCACCCCTTTTCCGTTTCATTTGCCATTCAGCCCGCTTTTGCTACACTGTGCCTCTTCCGCTATTCAGCTGTTTACCGCCCGCTCTTTCGACTACAGCGTCTCGCTCACCATGTACTTGAGTTGCTCCCGCTCTTGCGGTGCAGCGATAGGCGGCTGCCACAGGACTCTCAAAATGGCGGCCATCTCTTCAGATTTGGGCGTGGTCCACTAAAATGGGCCTGCGACACCTTGGAACTCGGACGCTTGTCTGCTAGAGCTTGGGCTCCATTCTCGAAAGCGTCCCCTCATCCTTGAAGATTCTACAAAAGTCTTGGGGGCCCCCGACTCCCGCAGGCTTCTGGTGGGGAGCGCCTAGCATGATTGCTCGTGGAATGGCCACGACGGAGCTACGAAATGGTGGTGCTCTCATGCTAACGCTAGCTTCAGTCTGAAACATCCAGAAACACTGTAGACTACCAATTCGATCAGTTCCGGTAGCGCTCCAACGTGACCCGGTAGAGAAGAACTTGCCCTCCCCTCTTTGACTGATGGTTCTTGTTGCCTGTCCCTTCTGTTGTCATTTAACAGAACTATTTAGCCTGCTGAAAGGGGTTGTGTGCCGTCCGCTGGTTGGTGGAGACATTTTGACTATATTCTGGACCTGCGTTGTCGCGTAATGCGTCATATGACGTGCCGCGTTAGAAAGTTTAATAAATTATTAAACACAATAAACAATCCTTAAAAAATAAAAAAAAATAAAAAATAATCAACAAAACCAACAATCAATTAACAACAGTATTTGAAAAGTCTATCATTCATTTTTCATTGCAGTACGCTGCCCAGAAAGCTTCCCGGTTCCCGGACCGGGCGCTACCCACGCAAAAAAACAAAAAAAAAATTTTTTTTTTTTTTGCCCCGCGGGGCCGTTTTAAAGCCTCCACATTAAACCTAGGGGGTCAGGGAGGATCTACTATGCCCCCTTATGGTTATTTGCCCCTTTGTTTTGGCCTCCTCTTGTCTCTCGATCCTACCGAGAGACAAGATGGCGGCCGCTACGGACTTTTTGGAATGTTGACAGACGCCAGAGAACCAATCAGCTTCGCTTCACAAAGCTCCGTTGCGCGAAAAGTACGCGTCCTGGAGCGCTGCCCAGAGCGCGCTTACAGATATATATCTTTTTTTAAACGTTAATTTCTCAAAATCCACTGGAGCACATATATTGAGACCTACAAAAGGCACATCGGGCTACCAGTCCCTACAATTTTGCCAAGTTTCGTGCAAATCCATTCAGCCGTTCGGGCTAAAAGTGAGGCCAACCGCCCTATGGAAATTAACATGGGAAAAACGCGTTTTGGGACCCCCCTTTTTTCTCGGCCCCCCCTTGACGAACCCCCCCAAAATTTTCAGGGGCTGCTCAGAAACAAAATGTGCCATTTTCCTGAAAATTTCAGCCAATTCCGTCCACAAACGCCAAAGTTATTAGACATAGAATTTTCAAAAATCCCATAGAGAAAAAATCCTAACTATATATACCTACTGGCGACCGCCAGTAGGTAATATATATATATATATATATATATATATATATATATATATTCCTTCGATACCTCTCACCACCTTTCTCTTCCCAGCGGAAGTCACGGCACGACAGCAGATAGGTTATCTAAATTATTTTATTTTTAAAACACCATGTGCATAAACGTGCAAGAATAGGACGGCCTACTCGTTTCGGCAACAATTAGCCTTTAACTGGACCATAGAGTCCCAGGCGTCTAGTACATTTATAAAAAGTGCTCAGTGGTAGTACCCTTATTTGTGTTCATTAAACACTAGACTGTTAACCTCATTTACAAACTATGGCTCAATACAATCGCCATTTTGTTTTTCTTCCATTCCTGTGAAGTACTCTTAAAGTGCTGCGTGCGAGATGATGATATCATTTCCTCATTCATGGCAGTAAGTTATTCTGTCACAACAATTATTTACAATCTATAAATAATGCATTCTACAAGGCCTTATAGAGTTGTCTCTAATAATAATAAGTCATAAATTATGTATATATACACATATATATATATATGTCTCTCTCTCTAAATATATATATATATATAAATATATAGATATAAATATATATATATATATAAATATATATCTAAATATATATATATATATATATATATATATATATATATATAGAGAGAGAGAGAGAGAGAGAGAGATATTTTCACTGGAAAAAAAACAAAGTTTACAGAGACGTTATAGGTTGGAAATAGCATCCAAAACCTTGGAAATACACCGAAAAAAACAAAGGTTACAGAGACGTTTACTTAGGTTCAGATTTTACACACTCAAAACCGTAGAAACTGAGCAGTTATAGTTACCTGGGCTAACTATAACTTACACTCCCCACAATGCACAGCTTATAAAGCGGGCAGAGAAACATATGAATAAATTGTTCCTGCCCTTGGAGCACAGGATTTTAAGCTGCTCTCTACGGGTAGGAACAATACTGACTCCCGCTGGCGTCAAGGGGTCTCTGGGGGCAATCAACATTGATCATGTGGTTGCCCTGGATGGGCTCAAGGGCACCCACCCTTTACTGGCAGGGCCATTTTTGTAAATCCTTCATTATGCATGGTCAAGGCATATGGATGGTAAAGGTGTTACGTGGTAAAGGCATACGTGGTAAAGGCATATGTGTGTAAGGCATTGCAGGGTAAAGGCATACGTGTTAAAGGCATTTGTTGGTATCTATGACATTATGATTAGTCTAATCCTGCACTATCTCTTGACTTGAAACTAAACCCTGGGCCTTGATAAACTGTTTAGTGGGAATGTCATGTCACATTGTCATCACGTGCCATTTTCCCAGTGCATTGTACCATTTCCCCAGTTTTCCCCCGATAAATGGTGCTATAAACCGTATAGCACTACTCGCCACCTCGTGTAGAGGGTGATCCATTTCTCTTCCTACCCTGCAAAGAGAGTTACTCCAGCATTTTGTTGAAGTGAAACTCTAACTGTTTCCAGTGTCAGAAATAGTCAGATTGAGGTCTGTGAATGCTCACTTGCTCACAAACTGACAAGGTGAATCATGCATGCGGTACAGCTACTAGTGTGTGATTCTACACATGCAAAACATGTACACCTGGCAGCGATCATCTGACTAGTTTTGTTTTCAAACATTGTTGAAAGAGCTGGGGACACAGACAAACCCACTGACACCAAGAGAGAAACAGTAATAACAGTTATTCACAGGCCCTGGCAAAACCCCTAGGCCTGCTCATCATGAGACCAATCTCCCTCCCAAACATTCTTGCTAAACTATTCACAGGTTTTCTGGCACACAACATAGTCCGTTCATAATGGCCTTATGACTGCAAGCCACAGCAGTGGTGAGTTAATATTGTGCTGTTAATAAAATTGATAATTCCCAACACTGAGAAGACACTGGATGTAGGAAGGTGGATATCTGACTATATGGTTACCCCAACTTTTTGCCTTGTGTTTTGCTGGTCTTTGACTTAGTTGGCCTGGGATCCTGCTATTCAGGGCCCCAGGCTATCTGCTCTCCCTATAAAATGGACTCCATGTACTTTAGGTGCATACCAGATTGGGTATTGGGTCACCTCTGTGAGCCCCTGTGTAGTGTACCATAGGTACCCAGGGCATAGGTGCATCCAAGGCTTACCATGGGCTGAAGCATGTATTATGCCACCCCTAGCTGACCATCCAAACTGACACCACAGGTTAATCACTCTGATTGAGTAAGGTGGTGTAATCACCCCTTACTTAGATATAGTATACCTATATCTACCTTTATATATAGACACATATGCACCTATAAGTCACTCCAATGTTAGGCCTCGACAATCCTCAAGGTAGAGTGCTTGGTTTTATGTGAGAGGGTGCCCTAGCATGAGCTGAGCCCCTCTGCAGCTTTCAGAACCATGTCCTTATATCTGTTCTATGATATAGTCATACCATATACTCTTAAGTGCATTATAATCCTCGCGGTTAAATGCTAACTTTGGTGTGGCTTTATCAAAACATGTGGTGTAAGGTGTCAAACACTTTGGAATACTACCCCCTCCCACCAATTCCGGCGGCAGGGGTAGCATTCCACCCTTCTAGAGGGAAAAGACATGTATGTTACTGCTTTACCCGGTTAGAGTTAAACAGAGCTTCAGCATCACAAAATGGATGCTGCTGCTACAGACACGAGTCTGACCTCCTGCTGCTGGATGAAACTCCAGCAAGGGAGGCCTGGACAATGGGTTTCCTGTCGAAGGAGGTGCTAGGACCTCCCAAGACAGCCTGTAGTGTATTGGGGCAGTGTGGGTTGAAGGCAACAATGCTTTTCCAGACACTGCCTGAGGCAAACAAGATGCTCCATGCATAGCCCGGTTCAAACCAGTTGCTGGGGCACTCCAGCCCCGCTCTGGCGCGATACTGGACAAAGGGTAAGGGGTGTAACCACCCCCTTCCCAGGTGCACCCATAGGAGGGACCTAGTAGGTCCTCCAGACCATAGTATAAAGCTCTTAGTATAAAGATAGGTGCTGTGTCCCCAGGACTTTAGATTATCCTGCAACGAAACTCTGAAAAGAAACTCTTGGACCATCGACATTCTATACCGACTAGAAGACTGAAGACATCTCCCTTGTGGTCAAGGAGTGACCGCCCTGTGTAAACAGGGACCCCTGTCTTTAGTAACAAGCAAGGTAAAGGCGGCAGTTGGCATTTGAGCTGATCCAGTGTGAACAGGAAAGCATTGTGGAAAAAGATGTCCGGAGTTACCTTTGTCATATATACTTCCTGAAGAGTTACCTTTGTAATACAGTTCATAAAGAGTTACCTTTGTTATACACTTCCTGAAGAGTTACCTTTGTTATACACTTCCTGAAGAGCTACCTTTGGTAGATACTTCCCGAAACTGAATTAACGGCAGCGCTTCCTGATTCCTCTCTTTTTCCACAATCTGTTCTGTTTAAATGAAATTTTATCCATGTGTATCTACCTAAAACTCTACCTGTAGCACATGAGTGCTCTGTAGCTGCCCTTTGCTTAGTAATTTACTCTGAACAATGGTAAATCACTGCCTTCTCAGAAGTAAATAAGATGTGACATGTTCAACAACAGTTTTAATGAAATATCCATGTATGGTAAAATGTTCCTTACTAAATTTGGAATATGGTAGAGAAGAGATGTTTTATCCAGCTGGTTAAATATTGTGTATTCACATTCTATTACATTTGCATTTAGTAATATTGCATTTCTTTACATCCAACAGAAAATAAGTCTTAAATGCACGGATTGATTATGAATAATGAAGATAACACATCAAACCTGCAAAAATTATCAAAAATAAGGAGCTCCAAAACCATCAGTGCAATCAGAGGCAGAGGACAGATCCTGGAAGGAGCAGTCAAAGGCAATTCAGTGAGTGTTTGAGTCTGAGCTCTGCACCTCGACACCCCAAGACGAAGAAATGACCTCTACAAAACCAAGACAACAAAACTGACAAACTACCTGCTGTATAAACAAGCGTCCAACACCAGCTTTGATCATGAGGCCGGTATGAGAGTTGGAGGAAGGTCTCGTGTCTATTTGGGATCCATAGCTTGGAACAAACTCCCTCTTCAGCTTTGAGCTGTTAGCAACATGATAATGTTTAAAAAAAGGTTGAAAACTTGGCTTTGTGTCCATGTTTGAAACAACCAGATTTACTTTCTTTTCTGACCTGTGCTTTGCCCCGGGACACTCTTTGGAGTAGCTGTACACATTACAAGTCGCTTCATCATCATGATGTGGCTAGAGCAGTGCTTCGCTGTCTAAACTGGCACCAGACCAGCATTCAGTGCTCTAGGTGTATTGTTAACTCTTTCTAGCCAAACCACAGACACCAGGGAAAAGCAAAACGAAGTGGAGCCTAACAACTGAAGGCTAAAGGAAAGCGGAGATCTGCTCTCTGAAGTACAGAGTATTGTCCCAATTTGCACCTACCGGAAGGAAGATTAAGCTTTACCCGCAAGCAGGCAAAGCCATTATCCAATCTAAAGATGCAATCACCCACAAGGAAGCCTTACTGATATTATGAATGTGGCAGGTATTTAGTGAGTCTTGTATTTTATTGTTAAATCGGAAATATTACACACATACAGGGAATGTGAAAATAACGCAAGTGGTTTATTAACTATGCTGACCCTTCAGGAAACACGGTCAGCAGAAAAATCGTTCAATTGCACTGAATATGTCAAGAACATTAGCCAATTAGAAACCATAAAAGAGCATCAGCGAATACAAACAGGGGAAAAACCATACCATTGCACTGAATGTGTGCAGAGCTTCAGTCGGTTAAAACAACTCCAAACACATCAGCGAACACACACAGGGGAAAAACCATACCATTGCACTGAATGTGTGAAGAGCTTCAGTCGGTTAAAACAACTCCAAACACATCAGCGAACACACACAGGGGAAAAACCATACCATTGCACTGAATGTGTGAAGAGCTTCAGTCAAATTGCAAACCTCCACACACATCAGAGAATACACACAGGGGAAAAACCATACCATTGCAATGAATGTGGGAAGAGCTTCAGTCAAATTGCAAACCTCCACACACATCAGAGAATACACACAGGGGAAAAACCATACCATTGCAGTGAATGTGTGAAGAGCTTCTGTCGGTTACAGGAACTCCAAAAACATCAGCGAACACACACAGGGGAAAAACCATACCATTGCAAGGAATGTGTGCAGAGCTTCAGTCGGTTAGCACACCTCCAAATACATCAGCGAATACACACAGGGGAAAAACCATACCATTGCAAGGAATGTGTAAAGAGCTTCAATCAAATTTCACAGCTCCACACACATAAGAGAATACACCACAGATTCCCGACCCCAACCACCTAGAATGCATCCTTCTCAACACCCGCTCGGTCCACAGGCACGCCATTGACCTTTGGAACCTACTAGACACCATCTCTCCAGACGTCGCCTTCCTAACGGAAACATGGATGAACGCCTCCTCCGCTCCTGACATCGCCATCGCTATCCCCGACGACTATAAGATTACACGCAAAGACCGCACCGACCAAACAGGAGGAGGAATCGCTATCGTCCACAAGAAATCAATCCGCATCTCAACCAGCTCTGACGCCAACCTCGCCAACTCCGAACACCTTCACTTCCAGATCCACATCGACCCCAAGACCACTCTCAGAGGCACCCTCCTCTACAGACCACCAGGACCCCGCGCAAAATTCAGTGAAGACATCACGGACTTCATCACCCCACACGCGCTCCCCTCCAAAGACTACATCCTCCTGGGAGACCTCAACTTCCACCTTGAGAAGATCAACGACCGCAACACCGCCACCCTCTTAGACAACCTCGCCAACCTCGGACTTAAACAACTGGTCACTTCCCCCACCCACATCGCAGGTCACACACTCGACCCCATCTTCACCTCTAGCAACCATGTCTCTTTCAACCACACTACGGAGCTCCTCTGGACTGACCACAGCTGCGTCCACTTCACCTACAACAAGCCGAAACCCATCATCCACCTCCAACCAACTCTACAAAGAAACTGGAACAAAATCACCACGGAACAGATCTCCTCATCGCTCCTTCAAACCTCCCCAGCCCTCTCTTCTGACGCCAACGAAGCCGCCTCCAACCTCACCCTTTGGCTATCCAACACCGCAGACACCTTAGCACCACTGAAAAAACGCCTACACAAAATCAAGAAGGCCTCATGGTTCAACGAGGACCTCAAGAAATCCAAGAAACTATGCCGCTCCCTTGAAAAGGCCTGGAAAAAAGACTCATCCACCAGCAACAAGGACGCCTTCAAAAACGCCATCCGTACTCACCACCAACTGATCCGAAAAGCCAAAAAAACAGCATTCAAGGATCGACTCGACAACAACGCCCACAACAGCAAGGAACTTTTCAACATCGTCAAGGAATTTTCCAACCCCTCGGCCAACTCCAACGACATCACCCCCTCTCAAACTCTCTGCGACTCCCTAGCCTCTTTTTTCCACAACAAGATTGCTGACATCCACAACAGCTTTGACAACCAACCCGGAAGCCAACCCACCCTACCATCAGCTGACTATCTTCCCCCCGTTAACACCCTCAACGCCTGGAACCCAATCACCACTGAGGACACCATCCGCCTGATGAATTCCATCCACTCTGGATCCCCCACAGACCCATGCCCTCACCACATCTTCAACAAAGCAGACTCCGTCATAGCTCCGCACCTCCGAGACGTCATCAACTGCTCCTTCAACTCCGCTACCTTCCCAGAAGACTGGAAACACGCTGAACTCACCGCTCTTCTGAAAAAACCAACAGCAGACCCCACCGAACTCAAAAACTACCGCCCCATCTCACTTCTTCCATTCCCGGCCAAAGTCATCGAGAAAGCTGTCAACAACCAGCTCGCCACCTTCCTCGAAGCCAACAAATCCCTCGACTCCTCACAATCTGGATTCCGAGCCAAACACAGCACTGAGACCGCCCTCATCGCAGCAACAGACGACATTCGAACTCTACTGGACAATGGAGACACAGTCGCCCTCATCCTCCTCGACCTCTCTGCAGCCTTCGACACAGTCTGCCACAGCACCCTTTTACAGCGCCTCAAAAACATCGGAATCCAAGGAAAGGCACTGGAATGGATCACCTCGTTCCTCTCCGGAAGAACCCAGAGAGTCCGCCTCCCACCATTCAAGTCCGAGGCCTCTGAAATCATCTGCGGCGTACCACAAGGATCCTCACTCAGCCCCACCCTCTTCAACGTATACATGAGCCCCCTCGCGACCATCGCCCGCCAACACAACCTCAACATCATCTCTTACGCGGATGACACTCAACTGATCCTTTCTCTCACCAAGGACCCCAGCACCGCCAAAACTAACCTGCACGAAGGAATGAAAGAAGTCGCCGAATGGATGAAACAAAGCCGTCTGAAACTGAACTCAGACAAAACAGAAGTCCTCATCTTAGGTAAATCCCCCTCTGCTTGGGACGACTCCTGGTGGCCGGAAGCCCTCGGAAAAGCACCCATCCCGACAGACCACGCACGGAACCTTGGCGTCATCCTGGACTCTTCACTTTCAATGAACAGACAAGTCAGCGCCGTATCCTCATCCTGCTTCAACATCCTTCGCATGCTCAGAAAAACATTTCGCTGGATCCCCACCGAAACAAGGAAAACAGTCACCCATGCTCTGGTCACGAGCCGACTGGACTACGGAAACACCCTCTACGCAGGTACCACCGCCAAACTACAGAAGAAACTACAACGAATCCAAAACGCCTCAGCCAGGCTCATATTAGACATCCCACGCAACGAACACATCTCTGGTCACCTTAAAGACCTCCACTGGCTACCCGTCAATAAGAGGATCACTTTCCGACTGCTTACCCACGCGCACAAATCACTCTACGACATCGGACCAGATTGCCTCAACTCTCGACTGTCCTTCTACACCCCCTCCCGCCAACTTCGATCTTCCAGCCAAGCATTCGCCACTGTCCCTCGCATCAACAAAACCACCATGGGAGGCAGATCCTTCTCATACCTGGCTGCCAAAACATGGAACTCACTCCCCGCTTACCTTCGCCTCACCCAGAATCACCTAGCGTTCAGAAAACAACTTAAAACGTGGATATTTGACAAATAACCCCCCTCCCCTCCCCAAGCGCCTTGAAACCCTCTGGGTATGTAGTGCGCTATATAAATTTTATGACTTGACTTGACTTGACTGACAGGGGAAAAACCATACCATTGCAGTGAATGTGTGAAGAGCTTCAGTCAAATTTCACAGCTCCACACACATCAGAGAATACACACAGGGGAAAAACCATACCATTGCAAGGAATGTGTGAAGAGCTTCAGTCAATTATCAAACCTCCACACACATCAGAGAATACACACAGGGGAAAAACCATACCATTGCAGTGAATGTGTGAAGAGTTTCAGTCAATTATCAAAACTCCAAACACATCAGCGAACACACACAGGGGAAAAACCATACCATTGCAAGGAATGTGTGAAGAGTTTCAGTATGTTAGCAGAACTCCAAACACATCAGCGAACACACACAGGGGAAAAACCATACCAGTGCAGTGAATGTGTAAAGAGTTTCAGTCACTTATCAAGCCTCCATAGACATCATAGAATACACACAGGGGAAAAACCATACTATTGCAGTGAATGTGTGAAGAGCTTCTGTCGGTTACAAGAACTCCAAATTCATCAGCGAACCCACACAGGGGAAAAACCATACCATTGCAAGGAATGTGTAAAGAGCTTCAATCACATTTCACAGCTCCACACACATCAGAGAATACACACAGGGGGAAAACCATACCATTGCAGTGAATGTGTGAAGAGTTTCAGTACGTTAGCAGAACTCCAAACACATCAGCGAACACACACAGGGGAAAAACCATACCATTGCAGTGAATGTATGAAGAGCTTCAGTCAAATGACATGTCTCCGCACACATCAGAGAATACACACAGGGGAAAAACCATACCAGTGCAGTGAATGTGTAAAGAGCTTCAGTCGCTTAACAGGCCTCCAGAGACATCAGCGAATACACACTGGGGAAAAACCATACAATTGCAGTGAATGTGGAAGTAGTTTTAGAGTACAATCAAACCTCCGCACACATCAGAGAATACACACAGGGGAAAAACCTTACCATTGCAGTGAATGTGTAAAGAGCTTCAGTCAAATGACACACCTCCAGAGACATAAGCGAATACACACTGGGGAAAAATCCTACCATTGCAATGAATGTGGCAGTAGTTTTACTTACTCTTCAGCATTAAGAAATCATCAGCGAGCTCACAAAGGGGAAACAAATCTTTTAAATGCCATGAATGCTTGAAAAGCTGTAGTCCATTATCAATCCTAAACAGGCATCAGCGAACACACGCAGAAGAAAAGCCTTCAATTGCAATGAATGTGTGAATAAATGTAGTCAATTGTCAAGCCTATATAGACATCAGCTTGCTCTTACTCTGTAAATACCGTACAACTGTAGTGAGTGTAGAAGTACCTTTAGGAAATCTTTCGCATTAAGGATTCATCAGTTAATGCACACAGAGAAAAAACCTTTCAGGTGCAGTGAATGTGTGAATATCTTCTGTCAGTTATTAAACCTACGGATATATCAACTAACATACACAGAGATAAAATGGGAATTGCAATGAATGTCAGAAGTGATTTTGTCAATTGCAAACACACCTGGGGTAAACCTTACAATTGCACTAAAAGTGTGACGAGCTTTTGTCAATTTCTGATCCTACATAGCCTCAGCGAACACACACCTTCATTTAACTCACTTAGAAATAATCCTAGAGATGCAGTAAATTCAGAAAGAACTTAAGAACATTAACAATAATATTGACTCATCTGAGGACATAGACAGGAGCAGAACAGTGCCGTTATTGTGAGATGAAGGAATTACAGGAACAAGTATATAATTATGTGGGTTATTCAAATACCAGATTAATGAAGACTCGACTAGAAGAAATGAAGAAAACCAAAGATTTGTAGAATATTAAAAGTGTCTGTTCCCAGTGATTGTTCACTTCGGTACACATAGAAAAAACAACGTGATTTAACAGGAAATCCACTGGGAGACTAGCTCAATGTGGAATAAAAGAAAAGAAACACTGGTGGTTTTTATTTGGCGATGAAGAGTTACAAAGAAAAACATCCAAGTGTTCCTGTTCATGCTACCTGTAAAAGTGTAGGGATGAATATGATTCTGCCTGCACACATTGCTATATTAGCATAAGTGAGTTAGTTGTGAAAACGAAATTTTGCTGCTTTTGCAAATGACACTACATCTCTGTTTTTATAAAGACAAACTGCTTGCTTTTCCTTCACATGAGAATGATCTGTTTTTCATATATCTAGACTCACACTGTGACCTCAAGTCTGCACAAAGTGTTCAAGGTTAAAATTAAAATGTATGCTGTTGATGCAGGTTGATCGGCCCATGCTCTAGACACAACACAAACACAGCTGCTCATTTCTGAAACTCAGGTGCTTTTAATATTGCACTGCATGTATGAGACTGGCACTTGGAAAAAACCTTTCAATCAACAAAGAACTGTGCTGAGCTGGGATGTGATTCACTTCACCTGACTTTGGAGGTATGGGGTTCCCGGTTTTAACCTAGAGATCTTCTATTATTATAATACCTAGCTCCTAGCAAGGGGAGGGTGGTACACAAGGCGCTATAGATCTGGTTCCACTATCATTATAATATGATTCTCCCTTTGTATTGTATGGAATTGTAACAATGTTGATTGTATTGATTTTATGCATCTTTTTACTTATGTTAGCAAAGATACTGCATCTTAGAGCACGTAGTTGAAATAAACATTTTAAACTATACATTGTCTATGATTGCTCACGTTGTGGACATTTATGAGAATAAAAACAAAAGAGTGTTCTTGATTCCCACTATTCCTGAGAGGTTCCAAAGTCGCTTGTTCATTGGTAGCTTCGCTGTAGTACGGAGAATGAATGAAACACTGTTGCTAGTCGGATAGGGGTTCTGGGCACTGAGGTGGATTTTTGGTACACCACAATACACTGAGGTCCTGGTTTCCTGCGCATAGTTCTGTGCATGAGCAGAATTACCGCAACTTGGCGCCCAAAGTCTTGATTAGTGCTCGTATCTCTCCACAATACCCTCAACACCTTTTCCGGTTAACAGGCGTGACGGATGAACCTACCTATACGAATGTGTTATAGGTTAATTAAAGCATGAGATTTATGAAAAGGTTCACATTTTCAATTACTAACCTTTGTTTTACTTCAATTTATATAAATTGTTTTTCTTCTGTATGTCCTCATGGGTGATATTGACGTAGCTCAGCGTAGTTGGACAGCGCTCTGGTGTCATCTGACGGAGTTTGGAGTACCAGACAATGGTATGTCTGTTATCTTTGTGGTGAGTGCTGATTCGGCATTCCCCTTTGAACTTTTCTACTCTTGGGTCACGTTTCCTGCAATAAATGCGGATGAGGATATGTTTCATACATACACTCACACTGCCATTCCTGTGAACTATACTCCATATAGGACACAAGAGATTCCAATTTCGGCATGGCAGCATCGTGTTTGGTTGTATGGCACCCTCCCCCACACCGTAACTCCGGTTCGGTTAGGTCCCTTGTCAATTCCTGTGGCCACTTGGCCAGGCTTATCTGGGTTCACACCATATCCACGTTATCTCAATGCCTCGATTGACGACTTGTGTCAAATTTATACCTCTTTTGTCGGGGTACATAGGGCTTTATTTCAATATGTTTCTTGCAATGGAACAAGTTGGACCGGCCGGGTTGTAGATTAGTCCAGTCATGGTTAATTCGGTTAATTCGGTAATGAGCAAGCACCCTCAAACTAAGTACGATATGCCTTATTGGCTTGCTGAGAAATTTGACCAACTGGAAGCAGTGTTTCCTAATACCGCTCCTGTGGAAAAACACAGGATTCTCACAATTAGTTTGCAGAAAGACTTATTGCCAGAGGTAACAGATTGTGAGATTTGGGGTAAAGTATTTGCAGCAGAATATGCGAAGTGTTTCTGCACGCCGTCTATGAATGTCTTGCCCTCTGTGATCAAGCATGTTCCGAATGAGCACAGTGCGGAGGCGGCTGTCGAGTTGAGAATGAGGCTCATTGGAGTGTTTGACGTAATTGCTGATCTCATCATTTGTAATGTAAAGAGAGATGCGGTTAACTTTCAGGTGTCAAATGCTTTGCGCCTTGTCCAAGACGTTGACAAACCCCGAGCGTTACCGTGAATTATTGCGGAGGCTTATAAGACCATTGGCCGCAATAGTTTGGGTGTTAAGCCTTTTGCTAAAACGGCAACTCAACCGCAGACTCAGATAGCAAAGCCTATTAAAGACGACCATCCAAATTTTCCAAAACAGAATTGGAAGAATACAAATCAGGTGAAGCAGCAATAGAAACAGGGGTCGCATTCGGCGTCGCCGATAGAAGCGTCTACTGAGCGCACTTATGATTTGTGCGACCATGCAAGAATTAGGTCTCCTGATAGATTTCAGGTTCCTGAGCAATCTTCTCATCGTTCTTGACAGGAAACATCGCACGCAAGCTGGTGAAGAAGAACACGGCAGGGGTCGGGGTGCCCCACAAGGACGTGAGCAGCCCCGCCCGTCTGATGGTAAAGGCAAGCAGGAAGACTTGCCACGTTAACGCCCTCATTTTCAGAAAAAGAAAGTTGCTGTGTTAACCGTAAGGTATGCCACGGATAGTGAGAACACAGCTTCGGATCCTGACATGGAAATTAACGCTGCTCGACAGCGCAGCGGAGGTTACAATAGTACGGCAAGCACTGCGTCCATATCCGAAGGCGACAGCGACTGACACTTTTATCACAATGGAAACTGTTGACAGTAGGATGGCTCCCCCTGACAGACTATATGATATAGTTCTTTTAATAGAAGGTGATATCCAACGTGTAATAAAAGGGATTTTTTGGGAACATCTGACCTCTACATATGACATTCTGTTAGCTGAGTCAGACTGGCCCCCGCTTTTCATTTTGGCCGCTCCTAGAGGGGAGGAGGTCACCCTCCCCAGCTTTCCGCACGCCGTGCCCAAGGAGCAGTCCGCAGAACTTTGCAGAAGAGTATGCTCTGGTGCTTGCACCTTCGTTGTACCATACTCAAGTCGGGTGGGATAAACTTTCTCCCAGACACGAGATTCCATTGCAGTTTATGCCAGAGCCACCACCCCGCTATCCCATGCGGCGATTGGCTAAAGCCCACGTTGCGGAAATCCTTGAACAATTAGAATATCAAGGTGTGATTGAGACATGTGTGTAAATGTAAATGTAAATTGATACTTGTATAGCGCACTACTCACCGCAAGGGTCTCAAGGCGCTTGTACGAATACCGCTGTGGAACCCATCCTGGTTTTCCCTGTGAGGTGTCCACTCCTGGGCACCCCTCAGGTGGAGGCCAGGCATCCTTAGCGTTGTGGGGGCCGTTGTGGAGATTAAGCAAGCTATTTCCCAGGGTTGCAGAGTGGGACTCCATGGTTGGAATAGGCACCGAGGCGAGAATGATCAGGTCCGTGGAATTTTGAGCCCAAGACCCGCCGAGGCGGGGAATTGAACCCTGGCCCAGGCTAGACCTCTGCATCAGGGTCTGCCGCTCTAACCATTGAGCGTGTGTGTCACCCATGAATAATCCTCATTTCACTGTTACCAAACCTGATGGGTCGTACTGCCTGGTTTTGGATTATCTTTGTGAAACAAAGGAGTTAGGTCCATATAGGGTATGGGGTAGACTGGATCGTAGTAAACTAGAAAACACAAGAATACGTCTACACTCAATTAATTTCCAAAAACTTATTTCAGGTCATAGGAGAAACACAAACGTATTGAGTTTGACCCAGTATTTTTATTTATACCTGTCTATTTCGGAAAAAAAATTCATTCTTCTTTTGAAAGTTTTGCAAAAAAGGAGAAAACTGTACATTCAATACATTTAAATTCCAACACAATGGAAGCAATGCTGTAAGGGTCATATTTTGGAATGTGTCAAAGACAAAGAAAACCAAGAAAGAATTCTGCATGAACACGAACAACGAACAACGCTGGGTGTTCAAGCTCCAAACAGATGTTCATGGGTTGAACGATGACATACCGTGGGGTGCATTTAACCCCTAAAATGACTGTCAAGACACTAATCCTAACCCCTTAAAGACCAACCTTTCTGGCATTCATCTATGGTCCATACCATACCGAACTTAATGTTTAATTACCTCCAAAATTTCTCGAACAGCCATACCTATTAAGAACTCGAGTTTACATTTTTTTTTTGTTTTCAAACATTTAAAAAAAATATATATATATTTTTATATTATCCTTCCAAAACCCAACAATATCTTAATTAATTAATTCTCACCGTCACTATTTGTGCTCAATTAGGCAATAGAGACCTTGCACCCTCGTATTATTAAAGTGAGAATCGACCAACCAAGCACCCAGCGCTACGGATAAAACACTTCCGCATTTTGCGCAATCACATCCTCCCAACATGGCCGACTCATCCACACGGTCTAGTCTTCTGTTAGGCGTACCCGGAAATGAATACTAACAAAAGAGATCCCGACGGAACGCATTCTAAGATGCGGTCCGAGAGGGAAGCAGCCAGGTAATCCCGTACGGTGATGCCAGATAGGAAGTAAGTGACGGATCCTCCAGAAAGGTCACGAGCGAAGATATCTTCCCGCTCTTGTATTTTTAATCATGTGCATTCTCTCCCTCATATAACGGTCCTTTTTTTAAATATGACCCTTACAGCATTGCTTCCACCGAAGCAACACCGCCCCTCCCAGAGACCATGAAGTGCTATTCAGCACCCTGATATGTAATTATCGGCATCCTTCAATCCTTTATTGTGTGTTAAATGTAGTGTGTCTCACGTTTGTGTCACAGCTAGTTTTCATGTCAGTGTCTATGTATATACAAGCACGTGTTTTATTTCACCATATGCTGGACCTGAAAGCCTGCACGCACCAGTATGGGGCAACTTGCACCATATAAAGCATGCATATACACGTATATGTATCAAAATGTGCAGCATGAAGGACTTACATAGTCCCCGATCTCCTAAAGAGAAGGGAAAGGTGTCTATTTAATGTGTTTATTCATTTTACAGGTTCTCCAGTGAACATAAACATACGTCAGTAAATTTATCACGTATGAATGTCTGTACCTTGCATGTTTATATATTGAACAGCGGTCATCACGATCTCATTTATTAATATTCACAACCTAAATGTAGGATTTTAGGAGTGGAAATTACAGGGCTGGTCCCTGTAAGGTCCTGAAGAAACGCTAGGGGTAGCGTGAAACATGTTGACCATATACTGAACCCGCCTCCATAGTTGGTCGGTCCACAGTATAACCCCATTTTTAATATATCAACCTAGGAGCAGAATAAAACATTGAGGCCCACTAGCACAGTATTTTTAAATTCACTTACTCACCCACTCCATCCCACAACACCTTTTTTTGCACCACACATAGTCCTTCACATTACAGTGCTCCTACGTAATTCGCAAGTCGCAGCACGCCCCTTTTCGTAGAGAACTGGGAGGGCCCCAATGATGAAGCATGTCACCTTGAGGAAACTCCGGTGAGTGAGGGGACTCAAAAAAAGATATTTTTTCTTTTTTCTGGCCACACCAAATATTATTTTGTATCCGGCCACAACACGAGACAGGTCTACGAACCCAAACTTTGGGCTCATTTTTTCATATGATTCTGTACACCCCCACCGGGTATCTTAGTCTTATTTGTATGAGCTAGCTCACAGTGCCGCTAGAGTCTCCTCTTATCAGGGAGAGAATAGTTTCTGGCAACCTCAGAGCATGACAACCCTGATCCCTCTGAATCATGGAAACAATATATTACTTTTCGCTCAGTCACTCGTGTTCACTTAGTCTGTCTCAGAGATACACAGAATAAACAGTCTGGGCGTTTCATTAAGAATTTATTGAACAGTTGTTTTTCTCGTGTAGAATATATGAGCTGTAACAACCGTTAGACAGTAGTAGAGATATATCATTTTTTTTTAAAACTTTATTTTTCAGTTTATACATCTTAAAAACAATAACACACAACTGGCATCTATTCAGTGTATGTACGCAGATCGACGACCTCATTAGCGGCACTTAGGGCGACAGGCGGCAACAGAGAGGGAACTGACATATGGGGAAGGGATACAAAAGCATATAATAATAGTGTCATGAGAAGAAACCAGGCACATCGCTGATACAGATGATGAATATCACTGAGATCCACCCCCCTGCTCCCCATCAGATCCAAACCCAAAGGGCGTGCCCCACCCACCACTCCCACTGTCAGTTGTGTCATATGAGGAGAGCTCCTCTTTTGCTAGCCCGACGCACATATAACGCGCCAGGCCATTAAGTCGTCCTGCAGCTTCTCATCCCTCTGAGTGAATTGCATGTGAGTTTCCTCAGCCAGGGACCACTCCCGCACATCTCTAAGCCAGGTGGAGACCTCCGAGGCCCTCTGCCCCATCCAAGTGATCGCTACCCTGCGCCAGAGCTGGACGTTTGAGTGTTATGGCCCCCAGTTCGGTTGGCGTCTCTAGTGGTAGTATCATTGTTGTCAGGAGTGACATCAGGTGGGGTCGTGGGTAGTTGGTATCTTGGTCCCTTCAGAGTTTCTTTTAATATTAGGAAAGTCTTTTCAAATTCCTCAAGGTCCCTATTGGCTGCTTGTATCAGCACTATTCCCGTTTTATATAAAGTGATGCATAGTTCTGCATTGCATCTTTTTGATGGTGAAGTCAGTATTTTTGTACCATGAGGGATATTTTTCATAACTTTTATGAGCAGCATTTCTGTGAGGGCATTGCGCCATTTAGCTGTTTTATGCGTGTAGAAAATCAGGTCATTCATTATGGTGCCTTTCACTCTATCAAAATAAGGGTCAGCGAACAGTATGTCCGGGTTTTTTCTCATGGTTTTATGTTTGAACTTTTTGGCAGCATTTTTGGATAAAGTAGAAGGATATTTTATACTCTGTGCTTTGGAGCCAGTCGTCGCTCGGTGTCTTTCATCCATTTTCCCTTCCCGTTGTAAGTCTTATGATGGTTTGTTCTGAGTTGATCCCTTATTAGTGTACAGTGGTAGTCAAAGGATTAGAAAATAGATCAAGTACCAATGTTTCGTGGTAAGTATAGTTTTCTCTGATTTACTCTAATTATACCTTCATAGTTGTGTTCCCATGCCACAAGAAATTAATTTAACTATCCCTTATTGTGAGAGGTTTGGTGTAGAGCTAGCCGTTACAAGATGTCCGCCGTTTCTGTTTCTGTTGTTCTTCTGTGGGGGAGTGGACTTTCTTTCTTTCCACTCCTGTAGTTAGTCCACTTTCTCTTTTACTCATTAGTTATGGGTCTAGGATGGCTCCTTTCCCTATCTTGGTATGTCGACAGTCCACTTTCGATGTCTATGCCCCTGGATTGATGTTCTTTGCTGGCAATTGGTGGCTGTCTATGTTGTTAGACCATTTCCCTTTCCCTTCTCTGATCGGGGTCTGGGATTGCTCCTCTCAATTTCAGTATGTTCAAACCCCTTCCAATGTTCATGCCAGGATGATTCTCTGCCGGTAATTGTAGGCAGTGCCGAGGGGATCGTATGAATATGAATGTCTTAAGCGGCCGCCATTTTAGGGTCAGGCGCGCCGCTTTCTCATTCTCCTCTCCTCGAGTTGTTTCTCCCTTGCGTATACTAAGGGAGGGGGGGGTGGAGGGGGGGCAGCGCGGTGGGGTAAGGGTGCTCGTACCTTGCCCGTCGTTCGCCGAGGCTGCTCAGCTCCTTCTCTCTGCAATGACCGGATCTTGTCATCAGTCACCGGAGATGCCGCCAATGAATCCTCTTAGTCCCCAGCCCCGCGCAGCCCAGGGTGACATCCGATGGCTCCCAATGCCGTCGCTGTGAGTCCGCCCTACTTCCAAGTGTCCATGCTGTGGGGCCTGTCGTCCGAGGTCCGTCATCCGTGGAGTCCGATGAGATGAGGCAGCCTTGTTGTTTACTGACCAGGTACGGTATCTTCTACGTTTTTGCTCTGTTCCTTCGGTTTTAGCTCTGCTCTGTTCCTTCGGTAATAGCTCCGGTCGATTCTGGGTTGCACTAAGGGTTATTCAGGGATTTATTCCATATTTGGAGATCCCTAAGCCCAGAGCTCCTCACTAGAGCTCCTGTCCAGCGGCCATCTTCGCTTAGGTTTAGGTTTTATGTGTACACACCAGTCATCCACAGCCAGGACCAGGCCCTAGGCCATCCAAATATCACAGGTCCTAACCAATCCACAGAGTGGGGGGCAGTAACCCCTGGCACACAATAGCCAATCTCCACTCTCTCTCTCAGGGTAGCTACAACTACCACTGATCCAACAACCTTGCGACCACACCCTCAGGCTGACAAGAGGTCACGGGCAAGAATGCCCCACCCTACCTCTACTTCTGGGTTCCCGCACCCTCACAGGGAAGCACTCACCAGAACACAACTCTCTTACCAGATCAGGACCTCACTCCATCACTGTTCTACCACCTGGAAACTTTCACTCCTGAGGTACAAAGCACACAGCACAGTCGCTCTTCAAGCAGGTGGGGGGACACAGCACACAGCAAAGCCCCCTTTCCTCTACCTTAGTGGAAACAACAAACTGCAGGTGGGCCCCAGAACACACAGCAAGGGCAGCCCTCTCAGTCTCTTCAGCTTATCCAATTTCGTAGAGATTCCTCTTGACCTAGAAGTTTCCTAATCTCCCAACCTAGTATCTAAACCCTCTAGTTGCACCGGGGTCAGAAGTACACCGTCCTTCTGCACCCCCTTCCAGTTCCATGATTACAGGCCCAGTATGTCTCAGGCTAGACAGAGCACACGCCAGCGTCGTAGCAGCGACACACTCTCCTCCCACCGGGGTCAGAAGTAAGGACACCGTCCCTCTGCACCCCCCTCCAGAGTTCTGCACCCTCCCACCTTGGAGCGGTACCCCTGGAAGCCAACAACCGGTCAGGACACTGACTACAGATGCCCTTCCCTCCTGGTCAGGCTGAACCTGAACCTGGCCTCCCCCCTCCTCGGGGAACAACCTCCAGAGGCCCCACAAATCGTCAAGCACTCTAGACAGTCAAATGCTCAGCGAACCAGGACTTCTGCACCCTCCACTTAGGAGCGGTACTGCCCAACACCAGGACCGCCGGAGTTCTGATTACAGACACTCCCCGTCCTCTAGACACAGGAAGATTCTCCTCAAATGACTTGTAAGTACAGCCTAGGCCCCTGACCTGGCGCTCCCTTAGGGAACCCTCCAGGCCCTGAGATAGCGTTTCGGGCCAACACGGGACACACCGTCCCACACTCACTCCGCCTCCACTGAGACAGGACGTGAGCCCCTACACCCCTACCATCCTAATGGGACCTAGCTGGGCTACACATGAACCTCTTCACCTACACAGGATCATTAGATACCCAAGCCACTACTTTTAGAATCACTTCCCTAATGCCTCTGCAAGACATCCAGCACACCGCCAGACATCCACCTTCTTGTCCAATGCCTCTGCAGGACCTCCTGCACACCACCAGAGGTACACCTCACGTGCAAGCTCCTTAAAAACTCACACCAACTCCTCCAGTTCAACACAGCACTCATCCACACACTCCCACTCCAGACTGGTGAGACAGTTCCTCACTGCCTCTGACTCTCAACCTGTCACCCTCTTACTGAGCACCAGGCACCATACTCTGGGAACTGGGAATGGGAATTCACGCACTGGACACATTTAAGCTGCCACCACTGGATCCTACCATACTGGGGAATCCAGACACACACACTACACTCAGGGAATAACCACCCTCCTGAGCAAGCAATTTCTCCTCCACCCTCCCTCTCTTCCATCCACCCACACAGGGACAGGAACAGGAATTGGACACTGGACCCAGCAAGGCATTCCTAATTTATGGGAACCTCCCCTCTCCACTGGCGTCCCGCCCTGTCATTTTCTCTCATCTGCCACTAAACATAAAGGGCAGGAACACCATCTGAAAATGACACTCTGGAGGAAAAACAAAATCAAAAACAATAATCCCAAACATTTATTTATTTATTTATTTATTGACATTTGTTAAGCGCGGCGAATACCCTGAGGCGTCTCGGCGCTGACTTAGGGGTGGATCAGTGTATAAGAAGACCTAACAGAAAATGGAACTATTGGTCAAATAACCAAGTCTTGAGATGTTTGCGAAATATGAACAGGGAGTGGCTGGTCTTAATGTGTAGAGGCAAGGTGTTCCAGAGCTTGGGAGCTGCAACCAAAAAGCGCCTGTCGCCCCAAGTGACTGTTCTAGTACGAGGCACTACTAGGTGATTGTGATGAGAGGAGCGAAGGGAACGGGTTGGGATATAGTAATGAAGATTATGTTTAAGGAAATGGGGGCCTTGGTTATTGAGTGCCTTGTAAAGAATACACAATGATTTAAATTTGATACGACTGCGTATCGGAAGCCAGTGAAGTTCCCTAATGGTGTTTGAAACCGATGCAAATTTGGGAACTCCCGCCAGCATCCGGGCGGCGGCATTTTGAATTGACTGCATCTTGTTAGTCACCCGGGATTGTGCATTTAGGAATAGGCCATTACAATAATCCAGTGCGGACAGGACTAGTGAGCTGACCAAAGTTCTCCCAGCAGTATCCAGTAGGTAGGGTAGAATTTTCCTAATCATTCTGAGTTTCATGTGAGCAGTTGCAGCCGTTTTGTTAGCGTGTGCCATAAAATTTAGACCAGCATCAAAAGTGATGCCCAGATTTCTAACTTTAAGAGCTGGGCTAGGAGGAGTTCCAAACGATGTTGGCCACCAAGCTGGTGACCAGCCCGGAGAAAGGTGACCGAAAATGACCACTTCAGTTTTATCTGAATTAAGTTTGAGACAATTCGTGGCCATCCAGTCACCTATGGCCACCATTCCTCTGGTGAATAACTTGGCCACTTCTTCCCCATCCCCTTTGATGGCCAACACCAATTGTGTGTCGTCGGCGTAAGAGGTCAGGCTCATCCCAAATACTTTGATGACACTAGCAAGGTCCGACACGTAGATGTTAAAGAGTGTCGGACTTAGGGACGAGCCTTGGGGGACCCCACACGGCAAGGACACCTTAGAAGATTGGTATGGTCCAAGGGATACCGCCTGAGTTCTGTTGGCCAGAAACGATACAAGTAGGTCCAGCGCTGTTTCCTGGACCCCTAGTCGTTCGACACGGTCGGCCAAGATCTTGTGGTCGACCGTGTCGAAGGCCGCAGAGAGATCCAGCAGGACCAGGACTGCTGTCCCCCCCTGATCTCGTATGACTCGGATGTCGTCTGCCGCTTTTAGGAGGGCAGTTTCCGTACCGTGGCATTTACGAAATCCAAACTGAGTGTTGTCAAGCAGCTGATGCCGCTCTACAAACTCCGACAATTGTTGGTTCATACCTTTTTCTATGACCTTGGCCAGGAAGGGGAGACTAGCTATCGGCCGATAGTTTTTTAGTTCATCTTTGTTAAGATTGAATTTTTTTAATAGGGGTTTAACCAACGTGTGTTTCAATGAGGCCGGGAAAATGCCCGATCTGAACACAACGTTACAGACCTGTGTAATGACTGGAATCAACGTGTCCATCACTGGTGTAAGCACTTTAAGCGGGCAAGGATCCAGTGATGACCCTGTTTTAATCCTTGAGGTGAGGCTCTTCGTCTGATCCATGGTAAGGTCGGCAAAGCGGGTGAGTATGTTGTCACGCGGTGTGAGGGGAAGGGGATGAGTTACGGTATTAGTGTTTAGGGAGAAAACATGATAGATATCATTGACTTTCTTGAAGAAAAATTCGGATAGGGCATCACAAAGATGTTGTGAAGGAGGGGGTGTGAGATCCTGCGTACCACCGGACAAACGCTTAGTTATATCAAATAGCTCCTTACATGAGTTTTTTGCCTTGTCTATTTGTTCGGCATAGTATGCTTTTTTTGCCTCAGCAATCATATGTTTATACCGCGTTAGTGACTCTTTGTATAATATTTTACTCTCGGGGTCATAGTGCTTTCGCCAGTGTCTTTCCCTTTGTTTGTTAGTTTGTTTCTGCTTTTTAAGTTCATCGGAGAACCAGGGTGCGCTGGGGGAAGCACGATTCTTGGAAATAGATTTCAGTGGCACTAGCTCCTGTGTGGCCTGACTGAGCCAGTTATGAAACTGATCTGTGGCAACACTGGGATCATCAGACAACAGAGGAGGTGTGCTTGCCAGGAGAGTATTGAATGTCTCCAGGTTTAGGTCTTTCCATGCCCTCACCTGTTTAGGGGCAAGGTTAACCACTCTCGTCTTGTGGGTATCGGGAATGGCTAACTTGCTTGATATGACATAATGATCGGTCCATGGCATAGGAAGGATAGCTAAGATGTGTAATGTCTCTAAATTGGTAAATATGCCGTCAAGGGTGTGACCGGCCTCGTGGGTGGGGGCAGATATTAATTGATGCAACCCTAACGTTTCCATGTCCGATAGGAGACAGGCTGTATCGGCGTCGTTGGCCTTTTCGAGGTGAAAATTGAGATCCCCTAGCACCATGCAATAATCGTCCAGTGCTATGGATTCCAATATTGACACCAGGCCGAATTAAGGAGAGCGGTTGTCCGGTCTAATGCGCTTAAGTCGGTTAATGAATCGGGTATATATTTATTGAACATGGGCTGTGGATGGCATTTGAAACTAAAAGATGGCCGCCACGTCCTGTCTTCTAATTCTCCTTGACCTTTCTGCAGCCTTTGACACTGTCAATCACAACACCCTCCTCAACACTCTTCAACAGAGAATGTTCTTGGAGGGCACTGTGCTTAAATGGTTTGCCTCCTTCCTCTCAGATAGATCCCAAATGATCAAAATAGCGAACAGCCTTTCATCTCATGTGGCGGTAGGTCAAGGTGTTCCTCAAGGCTCTATACTTGCACCCACTTGTTCAATATCTATTTAGAACCACTGGGAAATCTCCTACGTAAATCCGGGATCTACTATCATCGCTATGCAGACGACACTCAAATCTACCTCAAGGTTGCCTCCACTCACGATCTCGCCATCCTAAGCTCCACTCTCGACTCCATTCAAAACTGGATGTCAACTCATTAACTGATTCTGAATCCCTCCAAAACTGAATTCCTCTCCTCTCCTCCTCACTCTCTCCTCCCCCGGTTCAATCATGGATGGATTAGATGAACCTACTTAACAATGAACCCATCATTGTTGACAGCGCAAAATCCCTTGGTGTCATACTCGACAAAAAACTCAAACTAATCTCCCACATCAATTCCATTGCAAAGTCCGCTCGATACCAACTGCGCCTTCTTTGGGGAATTTGTCGCTTTTCCCAGAGCAGGACCTTAAAACCCTGGTGCAATCGCTGGTCCTCTCCAGACTGGACTACTGCAATTCTCTTCTTACTGGCCTCCCCAAATCCCACTTGTCCCCCCTTAAATCTGTTCTCCATTCAGCAGCTCGTTTCATTTATGGGGCCAAAAGAAGCGACCACATCACACCGTTGTTATCCACCCTTCGCTGGCTCCCCTTCGAGGCTAGAGCTATCTACAAGACCGCTTGTATCACCCATAAAGCCTTGCACTCCTCCTCTCCTCGCTACCTGGCGAATAAACTGAAACTCTCTGGAGGCTCTAGACCTTCACGCAATGCGGAGAATCTACTGCTTGAACCTCCCACTTTCAAGAAGGAAAGATCGATGGCCCAATCCTTTTCAGGCAACGCAGTGAGAATCTGGAACTCACTCCCGCCTCAGCTCCGGACCACTGCCTCCTCCCAGGCTTTCAAAAGGGACCTCAAAGTTCTCCTCCTCCAGAGACACCTCCAAAAGTAATTCACGTCTGTGAGAAGTTGGCCTGGTAGGGGATGTTTCCAATTCTGGAACCACCTACTACCTGACCAAACAACCCCTTATGGTGTCTGGTTGTAAGTCAACCTTATTAGACAAGCTATCCTAGGGGTAGCATGGACTAAGCAGCCTAAAGGCTTAACTTAAGAGGTCGTGTTAAGCGAGCTGTTTTACCACATACAATCCTGTAATATCAAATGAAAGGACACCACACAAGTATATATTATAAAAATATATGTGTTTATTACTAAAAACAATCCCCAGTATTCTTTATGAATAAAGGGGCACAAGCGTTAAATCAAAAGCACTGTTTAAACATACAAGTTGCACAATTATGGATGAGGGCGGGTGGCCACTCAAACCATATACTAAACAAGTGGTATAAGAGAGGCCACTCGAACAGTGGTTAGGCCTAGGGCCTAGGGAATCGCTGGGAGCAGTCAGGACTAGCAATGCTGAAGTCGGGAATGGCCCTCGGGATTCGGGAGATGTGCGGGAAGCGCACGCATGCACCAATGTTAACCAATGGTGCGTAAAAGTCATAGAATTAAAGTTTAAGGACACTTCCGCTGGACCTAGAGGAACAAAACTTAACACATAGACCCTAGAGATGCGCACCAGTGTGGGAACACCGGCGGAGCAAAGTTACCTCACCCACAGGAAGTGGGTGCACAGGGTCGAAGTGGCGTCGGGTTTTGACACGCAGGCTCTTGGTGCTTGGAGCTGAAAGGGCTGCAGGCAGGTTGAAGATGAAGTGTCCGGTGGAGTCCAAGGGTGGACTCAAGTTGTAGAGTACCTGAAAGCAGAGGGGACAGAGTCTGGGTCACTCAGCAGTGACCAGGGTGGAACCAGGACGGAACCAGGCAATGTCGGGCGCAATCAGGTGGTCGTCGAGGAGCTTCTCTCCTCTGTCACGTGGGCTCTGGGGCATCTGCGACGTCCAGGAGCAGGTCACGATCTGTCCCACGCAGGCTCTCACCGTCGGTGCAGTCGGCTTCAAGTTTGGAGCAAACAAGCCTTGGCAAGAGCAATCCACGCGGGATCGGAAGATTGCTTCTCACTCGGACCAGGAAGGTCAGAGTCGGGGCTCCTTTTCAGGGGAGCTGGTGTGGATCTGGAGCAACCAGATTCACGAGTCTTCTTAGGTAGTTTGTCGGCACAGGGACAACTAGCCAGCTGGCAAGTGACCGGGCCAACACGTTGAGCCAAATAGAGCCAAAGGGCCCCACGCAGCACTCGTCGAGTGTGGAGGGCTGAACTTCGGCTCAGGAGCAGCTCAGGGTGGGGGCTTCTCAAACCCCGGTGCACAGCTTCGAGGGTCACTCGTGGGCTGCACGGTCAGCGTCTCGTGGTCAATTCAAGATGGCGTGCCCCACGCTTCCGGTCGCCTCCACGGGTCTCAGCTCTGCAGGGACTGTGGATCGGGCTGTTGGAAGGCAGGCAAGCTTGATCTCGTCGATCTCAGTCGCTCGAGTTCCGGCGGGAACTGCAACTAAGTAGACGTCGAGGGCTGGATGGTGCCTGCTGCTGCAGGGTGGTCACTCCTTGACCACAAGGGAGATTCTTCGGGCTTCCACGTTGAGATGGAGGTCCAAGGGTCCAGAGTTTCGTTTCTAATGTTTCTTCCAGGAAATCTGATGTGCATTGGCACTGCTCCCACTCTTATTCCAATCTGGGGGGCGTGATTACCTGCTAGGTCCCTCCCTATGGGTGGGACCCAGGAAGGGGGTGGGTACACCCCTTTCCTTTGATCCAGGCCACCCTGGCACGAGGGCTGGAGTGCCCCAGAACCGGTTTGGCCGGATTATGCAAGGGGCAGCCTTGTGCGCCCCAGGCAGTGTCTGGTTTCTTTCAAACCTCCCTGCTACAATCCACTATCTCCTGTCTGGAGGGTGGTGACACCCTCCTGTGACAGGAAACCCTTTGTCCAGGCCCCATCTGCTGAGTTTCGGTCAACTGCAGGGGTCCAGACATTTGTCTGTGGCAGAGGCATCCATTTTGTGGATCTTAAGGTCTTTGGAGAAATTAACCCCATTTAGTAAAGGAACATGTCTTACCCCTCTAGAGGGGTGGAATGCCATCCCCGTCGCCAGAACTGGCGAGGGGATGGTATTCCAAATCGTATGACACCTTACACGACATGTTTTGATAAAGCCAAACCAAAGTTGCTATTTAACCGCGAGGATTATAAGGCACTTAAGAGTATATGGTATGGCATTATTCTGAAACAGTTTAGGGAGTTGTTCCCGACAGCTGCAGACAGGCTCAGCTCATGCTAGAGCTCCATCTCACATGAAACCACGCACTCTGCCTCCAGGATTGATGAGGCCTTCCATAGGAGTGGCTCACAGGTTAATATGTGTCCAGATATAGGTTTAGATATAGGTATACTATACCTAAGCAAGGGGTGATTACACCACCTTACCCCAGCTGAGTGATCAGCCAGTTGTGTCAATTTAAGAACCAGCCAGGGGTGGCAAAAGATATGCTGCAGCCCCTGGTAGGCCTTGGTGGCCCCTATGCCCTGGGCACCTATAGTGCATTATACAGGGGCTGACAAGGAGTCCATTTCCAATTGTGGTATGTACCTAGGGTACATGGAATCCATTTTACAGAGAGAGCAGATGGCCTGGGGCCCTGATTAGCAGGGAACCAGGTCAACTAAGTCAAAAAACCAGCTAAACACAGGCAAAAAATCTGGGGTAACCATAGTCAGGTAGCCACCTTCCTACATAACCCCCCCCCAAACGAAAGGAGATAAGGCTATCCTTGGCCAGGTAAGCCTATATTGCCTGAGTGGCCATATAAGGAAGTACCTGCACTAGCATGGGTACCCCCTGTCTCATGGTCCACTAAGCAGTCCCTCACCCTTTGGGTATTAGAGGGTCTCCACCATAGGGAATCACTACCTTGGGTGTGTTTATGCAAAGTTAAAGGCTGGTTTGGATATGGAGTATTGAAGTGAGGCTCTACTAAGTCAGGGCTTGGCTTCCTCCAATTATCTTCCACCATGTGTGCCTTTCTTTCTTTAACTGAGTTGCACTGTGCTCTCAGGGTCAACCTCTGGCTACCTAAAGCTGGAGGCTGGGTCCCTCTGTTTGGCTTGCGGGAGGGACAGTTCAGGTTTGGGCCCTTTGGGTCCCAGGTTTGGCTGTGCCCAACAGAACCCATCTGTGGGAGGTCCCTAACTGTTTTTAAGGGGGCTCCCTTAGGAGTTTTTAAAGTTTTCACCTTACTAGGGCTACTAGTTTTGGTGCACCTAATCTTTTGATGGGGGTGCTTTATTTGACAGGGGGCCCTCTGGGTCTCACTGTCCTTCTTGTCCTCTGCAGCCCTGGGCTGGCTAAGGCAAGGGAGAGAGGGGCAGGTTACCTGCTCCAGACTGGGTCCCACCTGAGAGGGGTCCACCGCCATCAGAGGCTCTGTCAGGCCAGGCCTAACAACCTCTGGGGCAGTTCCTTCATCAGGGGTAAGATCAGTTCCCTGAGGAGGCTGATCCTGTCCTAAAGTCTGGTGAGGGGGAGATTTCTCTTCCTCCTCCATGCTCTCAGTTTGTGTGGAGTTATCCATCATTTCAGGCTTCACAACACACATATCAGTTTGAGTTTGGGCTGTGGCCATCACAGCCCCACCAACCTTTTCAGGAGGAGACTCAGTTTGGGTTTCTGCTGTTATCATAACAGCTTTGCTATTCTGTTCAGGAAGAGCTTTTGCTAAAGATGGGGCAGAGAGTTTCTCAGCCCTACCAACCTTTTCAGGAAGGACATCTTGAATTGGGGCTGTAGCCATTACAGCCCCACTAACCTTTCCATTGGAATTCACCATTCTAGAATGGGTTTCCTGTTCAACCTCAGCCCAGGCTGAGATTTCCAAATCATTACCAAGTAGGCAGTCTACAGGCAAGTTTGGTGACACTGCCACTCTCTTTGGGCCAATGACACCTCCCCAGCTGAGACTTACTACTGCCATGGGATGATTTGTTTGGATTCCATCAATGTTTGTAACCTGGTATGTGGCACCAGGTAAAAGTTGCTTAGAGGGGACTATGCCATCAGCCACCATGGTGATGCTAGCCCCTGTGTCTCTAAAAGCTTCAACTTTCAAACCATTGATGATGGGTTCTTGTCTATACTTGCTCAAAGTATTTGGGCAAGCAGAGAAGTTGGCAAACCCCATGCTAGTCTCATAAACAAGATCATTGGGTGATGGGGACCTGGATAGGCCAGGGTCCACCTGAGCTCCAACAGTAAACCCACCCAGATTCCTGGGTGTGCTTCCACTTCCTGGGGGATTACTGCTGACAGTAACAGGAGGTGTTGAAGCTGGCTTTGGAGGTATATTTTCTTTATTGTTATTCTTGGGACAACAGTTGTCTGTTTTGTAATGCCCCACCTGTTTACAGGCATAACAATAAGGCTTTTTCTCAGTTGAAGAAGTGTCTTGGGACCCACCCCCATTCTTGGAGTTTTGGGGCCCTGGGGAAGTCTTTTCTTTATTTTTATCCCCACCCTTATCTTGAGGCTTGGTAGACTCCTTCTTCTGGTTACTGTCCTGATTCTTAGGCCTAATCCTGGTTCTGACCCACTTGTCTGCCTTCTTTCCCAATTCTTGGGGAGAGGTCAGATCAGAGTCCACCAGGTGCTGGTGTAAGAGCTGGTTCTGACAATTACTTAGGATCTGCTCCCTCATAATCAAATTATACAATCCTGTAAAGTCATGTACTTTGCTGCCATGTAGCCAACCCTCCAGAGCCTTAGTTGCACAATCAACAAAATCAGTCCAGTCCTGAGTCTGTGTCTTCTGGGTGTCTCTGAACTTCAACCTGTACTGTTCAGTGGTTAAGCCAAACCCATCTATCAGAACACTCTTCAGGACTTTGTAATTGTTTGCATCCTCATGTCTAACAGTGAGGAGCTTATCTCTCCCTTTCTCTGAAAAGGAGTACCATAAGATTGCTGCCCACTGTTCCTCAGGAACCTGCTGTACCATGCAGGCTCTCTCAAGAGCAGTTATCCACTTGTGGATGTCATCCCCTTCCTTGTAGGGGGGCACAATCTTTGTCAGGTTTCTACTATCATAGGACCTGGGTTTCTCTTTAGGAATATTGCTGCCACCAGTGACATCTAAGCCACTTCATTTCTGCTCTCTTGCCAAGGCAAGTCTAGCTTGAGCCAAGGCTACCTCCTCCCTCTCTATCTGGAGTTTGACAGCCCTCATTCTGGCCCTATGCTCTAGCTTTTGAGAAGCACTCATGCCTCTCTGTGATTCTCTGGAGGCACTAGAAACATGAGAGTCCCCTGAGGGAGATCTCACTCTTCTGTTGCCTGGGAGAATAACATGTTGGGTTCCGGGGAGGTGCTGGCCCTCTCCATTCCCCGGTAGGTCCAAGTTGGCCTGGCTAAGCCTGGCAACTTGAACCTGGCTACCCTGATCCTGAACTCCTAAGTCCTCAATGTCTGAGTCCTCATCTAAGTCATCATCATCCTCCTCCTCCTGAGGGGGATCAGTTTCAGGGGGGTTCCCTCCATTTTCTGTGTCTAGGGAAGCTTCCTTTGCCTTCTCTAAGTCATCCTGTTCTAGGATTTCTACCAGGATTTGGCAGGTGGGGCTTCTGCCCCTTTTTAACCCTCTTGCTTTGCACAAGGCAATCAAGTCTCTACGGGTTAACTTGTCATATCCAAAAGTTGCCTGGGTAGGGTCAACTGTCACAGGAGTAGACCCTGAGGCTTTTCCTGTGTCAGACATGGTTACTAGTGAGGTGTAAGTGGTGCACTTACCTACACTAAGTGTTTTCCTACTGTACCTTGCTAGTGAGTTGTAGTCAGGGTGTGCTAATCCCTTCAACCTACAACTACTAAGTTCAGTAGAACTTAATATGCTAAGCTTTTGATTTATATGTACCTAGAGGTACTTGATGTGATCTTTCAATTTGATATAAAGATTGCAATGGTAAAACAACAGCAAGCTCAAATCCGCACCGCTGCTCACCAATGTGAGAAGTTGGCCTGGTAGGGGATGTTTCCAATTCTGGAACCACCTACTACCTGACCAAACAACCCCTTATGGTGTCTGGTTGTAAGTCAACCTTATTAGACAAGCTATCCTAGGGGTAGCATGGACTAAGCAGCCTAAAGGCTTAACTTAAGAGGTCGTGTTAAGCGAGCTGTTTTACCACATACAATCCTGTAATATCAACTGAAAGGACACCACACAAGTATATATTATAAAAATATATGTGTTTATTACTAAAAACAATCCCCAGTATTCTTTATGAATAAAGGGGCACAAGCGTTAAATCAAAAGCACTGTTTAAACATACAAGTTGCACAATTATGGATGAGGGCGGGTGGCCACTCAAACCATATACTAAACAAGTGGTATAAGAGAGGCCACTCGAACAGTGGTTAGGCCTAGGTCCTAGGGAATCGCTGGGAGCAGTCAGGACTAGCAATGCTGAAGTCGGGAATGGCCCTCGGGATTCGGGAGATGTGCGGGAAGCGCACGCATGCACCAATGTTAACCAATGGTGCGTAAAAGTCATAGAGTTAAAGTTTAAGGACACTTCCGCTGGACCTAGAGGAACAAAACTTAACACATAGACCCTAGAGATGTGCACCAGTGTGGGAACACCGGCGGAGCAAAGTTACCTCACCCACAGGAAGTGGGTGCACAGGGTCGAAGTGGCGTCGGGTTTTGACACGCAGGCTCTTGGTGCTTGGAACTGAAAGGGCTGCAGGCAGGTTGAAGATGAAGTGTCCGGTGGAGTCCAAGGGTGGACTCAAGTTGTAGAGTACCTGAAAGCAGAGGGGACAGAGTCTGGGTCACTCAGCAGTGACCAGGGTGGAACCAGGACGGAACCAGGCAATGTCGGGCGCAATCAGGTGGTCGTCGAGGAGCTTCTGTCCGCTGTCACATGGGCTCTGGGGCATCTGCGACGTCCAGGAGCAGGTCACGATCTGTCCCACGCAGGCTCTCACCGTCGGTGCAGTCTGCTTCAAGTTTGGAGCAAACAAGCCTTGGCAAGAGCAATCCACGCGGAATCGGAAGATTGCTTCTCACTCGGACCAGGAAGGTCAGAGTCGGGGCTCCTTTTCAGGGGAGCTGGTGTGGATCTGGAGCAACCAGATTCACGAGTCTTCTTAGGTAGTTCGTCGGCACAGGGACCACTAGCCAGCTGGCAAGTGACCGGGCCAACGCGTTGAGCCAAATAGAGCCAAAGGGCCCCACGCAGCACTCGTCGAGTGTGGAGGGCTGAACTTCGGCTCAGGAGCAGCTCAGGGTGGGGGCTTCTCAAACCCCGGTGCACAGCTTCGAGGGTCACTCGTGGGCTGCACGGTCAGCGTCTCGTGGTCAATTCAAGATGGCGTGCCCCACGCTCCCGGTCGCCTCCACGGGTTTCAGCTCTGCAGGGACTGTGGATCGGGCTGTTGGAAGGCAGGCAAGCTTGATCTCGTCGATCTCAGTTGCTCGAGTTCCGGCGGGAACTGCAACTAAGTAGACGTCGAGGGCTGGATGGTGCCTGCTGCTGCAGGGTGGTCACTCCTTGACCACAAGGGAGATTCTTCGGGCTTCCACGTTGAGATGGAGGTCCAAGGGTCCAGAGTTTCGTTTCTAATGTTTCTTCCAGGAAATCTGATGTGCATTGGCACTGCTCCCACTCTTATTCCAATCTGGGGGGCGTGATTACCTGCTAGGTCCCTCCCTATGGGTGGGACCCAGGAAGGGGGTGGGTACACCCCTTTCCTTTGATCCAGGCCGCCCTGGCACGAGGGCTGGAGTGCCCCAGAACCGGTTTGGCCGGATTATGCAAGGGGCAGCCTTGTGCGCCCCAGGCAGTGTCTGGTTTCTTTCAAACCTCCCTGCTACAATCCACTATCTCCTGTCTGGAGGGTGGTGACACCCTCCTGTGACAGGAAACCCTTTGTCCAGGCCCCATCTGCTGAGTTTCGGTCAACTGCAGGGGTCCAGACATTTGTCTGTGGCAGAGGCATCCATTTTGTGGATCTTAAGGTCTTTGGAGAAATTAACCGCATTTAGTAAAGGAACATGTCTTACCCCTCTAGAGGGGTGGAATGCCATCCCCGTCGCCAGAACTGGCGAGGGGATGGTATTCCAAATCGTATGACACCTTACACGACATGTTTTGATAAAGCCAAACCAAAGTTGCTATATAACCGCGAGGATTATAAGGCACTTAAGAGTATATGGTATGGCATTATTCTGAAACAGTTTAGGGAGTTGTTCCCGACAGCTGCAGACAGGCTCAGCTCATGCTAGAGCTCCATCTCACATAAAACCACGCACTCTGCCTCCAGGATTGATGAGGCCTTCCATAGGAGTGGCTCACAGGTTAATATGTGTCCAGATATAGGTTTAGATATAGGTATACTATATCTAAGTAAGGGGTGATTACACCACCTTACCCCAGCTGAGTGATCAGCCAGTTGTGTCAATTTAAGAACCAGCCAGGGGTGGCAAAAGATATGCTGCAGCCCCTGGTAGGCCTTGGTGGCCCCTATGCCCTGGGCACCTATAGTGCATTATACAGGGGCTGACAAGGAGTCCATTTCCAATTGTGGTATGTACCTAGGGTACATGGAATCCATTTTACAGAGAGAGCAGATGGCCTGGGGCCCTGATTAGCAGGGAACCAGGTCAACTAAGTCAAAAAACCAGCTAAACACAGGCAAAAAATCTGGGGTAACCATAGTCAGGTAGCCACCTTCCTACAACGTCCTCTCTATTATCTGAAGGAAGACCTCCCATTATTGTAAATTCTATTGTCCTTGACTATTGAAGTGCCCTCCCAGTGTGTTCTGCCATTTATTGCAGTATTAGCCTTCTACCTGTGTTTGGTTCTCTTTGGTAACATGCACAGGTCACTTTTCTCTTGTAACACACTGTTTGCTACCTCTTACATTTTGTTTGCTTTCGATACTTGCACAAGTGCCACCATTGCCTACGTAACGTTTGTTCTTGTGTTTGAGTGTCTGGTATTAATTGCAGTATTTTACCTCGACTTGTACTTTGTACGCCTTTGTAACTTGCACACGTCACTTTTTCCTCCTGTAATGCACCGTTTGCTCCTCTTGTATTTTGTTTGCTCACGATTGTCACTTTTGCTTCATGTAATGTAACTTTTGCTTTTGTAATTGGTTCACTTGTAATGTTCTCTTGTATCAGCTCTGTTCCTATGGTGAAGCGCTCTGACGCCTTCGGGTGAAGTCCGCGCTATATAAAAACGCAGAAAATAAATAAATAAAGTGTGTGTGGCTGTGCTCAGTCTGCTGTGAATGGGGAGAGGCGGGGCCGTATCTCTGGGGTGGGGGGGGGGGGGGGTATACACTCTCCCGCTCTGTGATTGGCCGTCACAGTGTCCGCACCTGTCCAGGCCCCTCAAGGGTTGACAGCAGAGCCCCTCCTCCCCCAGCCCTCCTGGGTGAGCAGCCTTGAGACCCCCCCTCTCCACTCCGACCTCCGCCGCCCTGGTGTCCAGAGGCCCTGAACTCTAGCGCCTTGAAGCAGCTTCTATTCGCTGATCCGCATCTAATGAGAGGACCCCCCAGGAGAGGGGGCACTGACCGTCCGGCACTGGTGAGTGACCCCCCCCCCTCACTCCAGCCCGGGCGCTCTGCACTCTAGTGCCTTGAAGCTGATGCTGACCTGCCCCTAGTGAGGGGCCCAGAGGGCGCCCCCGGGAGAGGGGGCACGGACCGAGCAGGGCTCAGGTGACTGAGAACCCCCCACCTCCTTCACTCTGGTCTCACCGCCGTGTGTCCAGGCGCTCCGCAATCTAGTGCCTTGAAGCTGACGCTGACCTGGCACAGAGGGCGTCCCGAGCCCCCGGAGAGGGGGGTCACGGACCGGGGAGGGCTCAGGGCTCGGGTGAGTGGCTGACCCCCCTCTTGTGCTGCGCTCTCTGCCGAGCCTCAGTCTCGAGGCGCTAGGATCCTCTCTAGGACGCCCACGTGTCTCACTGATGGACTCAGACGGGAGGGGGGGGGGGGGCGCATAGCGCCATGACAGACAGCAACAGCCGCAGCGTCTGCTGATATGGGGGGGGGGATGTGTTTGGTGCGTTGAGTCGGTGGTTGCAGTGTGGGGGTGCCGGGGGGTGCTGCTGTGCAGCGCAGGGTGGACTGCAGTTGTTTCGGTCGCACATGCACTCTCTTTTCGGGGCATCCCTGCATTGCCGCGTGGGGTCTGTTGTGGGGTCGGCAGCGGGGTCGGTGGTTTGGGGCCCACCTTCCTCTAACAGATGGTCCGTGGGTTGGGTGTCCAGGGGGGTGCCAGGCTCATTAAGACTGTCTGCGGTTTCACGTGGACATTAGATTCGCAGTGCCCGGGGGTCGGTTGCCTGGTATGTGGAGTGTGCGGGGGAGGCTGGAGCACCTCGGGGCACTCAGTCTTAGGGGCCTCCACCCACCCCTCACACCCCTTACACCCCCCACAGTCCCGCGCCCTGGGGAGGTGGTAGTCAGCCTCCCGCGCTGTCCATCCTGCTCTGAAGCCCGCTCGCCCGGCGAGGGCCCTCCTGGGCCTAATATGACGAGGGTGGGGAGCTGAGGATAAACCACTGTGGGACCCCTGACACCAGGACGCTGCTGCCAGCCCTCACACCCCTCACACCCCACACACCCCTCACACCCCTCACACCCCCACACCCCCCACAGTCCCGCGCCCTGGGGAGGTGGTAGTCAGCCTCCCGCGCTGTCCATACTGCTCTGAAGCCCGCTCGCCCGGCGAGGGCCCTCCTGGGCCTAATATGACGAGGGTCGGGAGCTGAGGATAAACCACTGTGGGACCCCTGACACCAGGACGCTGCTGCCAGCCCTCACACCCCTCACACCCCTCACACCCGACACACCCCACACACCCCTCACACCCCTCATGCCCCTCACGCCCCTCACACCCCTCACGCCCCTTACACCCCTCACACCCCTCACACCCCACACACCCCTCACACCCCACTCACCCCTCACACCCCACACACCCCTCACACCCCTCACACCCCTCACACCCCCCACAGTCCCGCGCCCTGGGGAGGTGGTAGTCAGCCTCCCGCGCTGTCCATCCTGCTCTGAAGCCCGCTCGCCCGGCGAGGGCCCTCCTGGGCCTAATATGACGAGGGTCGGGAGCTGAGGATAAACCACTGTGGGACCCCTGACACCAGGACGCTGCTGCCAGCCCTCTGTGCGCTTCTCTTCGGGTGCCAGTCTGATCCCACCTCCATGAGTTCACAGCTCTCGCCCCTTCCGTGATTGTGAGGGGAGAGTGCACCTGCGGGAGGGGGGGGGGGGGGGGGCAGCTCCAGTGGGACGGAGACCCCGCGATGGTGACTTGAAGGGAGCGATTCACAGGGGCAGGATCGCGGCCACTGAGCTCTAACAAAGGGGGACTTTCCTTATTAAACACTTTACCGTGCATTGGGAGGGGGCGTTGGATGTGTAGTGTCGGCGTGAGGCCGTGCCCTCGGCCCCTGGTGGCTGCAGGCAGCCTTGGCACCGATTCTCCAGCCTGCTGATGCCAGCTTGCTCCAGCGGTGGGAAGGGGGGCAGCAATGAGTCCTTCTGTGGGCGCAGCTGGTGCTTTTGGGCCTCGGTGAGTCCTTCGGTGGGTGCAGCTGGTGCTTTTGGGCCTCGGTGAGTCCCTCGGTGGGTGCAGCTGGTGCTTTTGGGCCTCGGTGAGTCCTTCGGTGGGTGCAGATGCTGCTTTTGGGCCTCGGTGAGTCCTTCGGTGGGTGCAGCTGGTGCTTTTGGGCCTCGGTGAGTCCCTCGGTGGGTGCAGCTGGTGCTTTTGGGCCTCGGTGAGTCCTTCGGTGGGTGCAGATGCTGCTTTTGGGCCTCGGTGAGTCCTTCGGTGGGTGCAGCTGGTGCTTTTGGGCCTCGGTGAGTCCTTCGGTGGGCGCAGCTGGTGCTTTTGGGCCTCGGTGAGTCCTTCGGTGGGCGCAGCTGGTGCTTTTAGGCCTCAATGAGTCCTTCGGTGGGTGCAGCTGGTGCTTTTGGGCCTCGGTGAGTCCTTCGGTGGGCGCAGCTGGTGCTTTTGGGCCTCGGTGAGTCCTTCGGTGGGCGCAGCTGGTGCTTTTGGACCTCGATGAGTCCTTTGGTGGGTGCAGCTGGTGCTTTTGGGCCTCGGTGAGTCCTTCGGTGGGCGCAGCTGGTGCTTTTGGGCCTCGGTGAGTCCTTCGGTGGGCGCAGCTGGTGCTTTTGGACCTCGATGAGTCCTTTGGTGGGCGCAGCTGGTGCTTTTGGACCTCGATGAGTCTTCAGAGGGCGCAGCTGGTGCTTTTGGGCCTTGATGAGTCCTTCAGTGGGTACAGTGGTGCTTTTGGGCCTCAATGAGTACTTCGGTGGGTGCAGCTGGTGCTTTTGGGCCTCGGTGAGCCCTTCGGTGGGCGCAGCTGGTGCTTTTGGGCCTCGATGAGTCCTTCTGTGGGCGCAGCTGGTTCTTTTGGGCCTCGGTGAGTACTTCGGTGGGTGCAGCTGGTGCTTTTGGGCCTCGGTGAGTACTTCGGTGGGTGCAGCTGGTGCTTTTGGGCCTCGGTGAGTCCTTCGGTGGGTGCAGCTGGTGCTTTTGGGCCTCGGTGAGTCCTTCGGTGGGCGCAGCTGGTGCTTTTGGGCCTCAATGAGTCCTTCGGTGGGCGCAGCTGGTGCTTTTGGGCCTCAATGAGTCCTTCGGTGGGCGCAGCTAGTGCTTTTGGGCCTCAATGAGTCCTTCGGTGGGCGCAGCTGGTGCTTTTGGGCCTCGATGAGTCCTTCGGTGGGCGCAGCTGCTGCTTTTGGGCCTCGGTGAGTCCTTCGTTGGGTGCAGCTGGTGCTTTTGGGCCTTTGTAAGTCCTTCGGTGGGCGCAGCTGGTGCTTTTGGGCCTCAGTGAGTCCTTCGGTGGGCGCAGCTGGTGCTTTTGGGCCTCGGTGAGTCCTTCGGTGGGTGCAGCTGGTGCTTTTGGGCCTCGGTGAGTACTTCGGTGGGTGCAGCTGGTGGTTTTGGGCCTCGGTGAGTACTTCGATGGGTGCAGCTGGTGCTTTTGGGCCTCGGTGAGTACTTCGGTGGGTGCAGCTGGTGCTTTTGGGCCTCGGTGAGTCCTTCGGTGGGTGCAGCTGGTGCTTTTGGGCCTCGGTGAGTACTTCGGTGGGTGCAGCTGGTGCTTTTGGGCCTCAATGAGTCCTTCGGTGGGCGCAGCTAGTGCTTTTGGGCCTCGATGAGTCCTTCGGTGGGCGCAGCTGGTGCTTTTGGGCCTAGGTGAGTCCTTCGGTGGGTGCAGCTGGTGCTTTTGGGCCTCGGTGAGTACTTCGATGGGTGCAGCTGGTGCTTTTGGGCCTCGGTGAGTACTTCGATGGGTGCAGCTGGTGCTTTTGGGCCTCGGTGAGTACTTCGGTGGGTGCAGCTGGTGCTTTTGGGCCTCGGTGAGTCCTTCGGTGGGTGCAGCTGGTGCTTTTGGGCCTCGGTGAGTACTTCGGTGGGTGCAGCTGGTGCTTTTGGGCCTCAATGAGTCCTTCGGTGGGCGCAGCTAGTGCTTTTGGGCCTCGGTGAGTACTTCGATGGGTGCAGCTGGTGCTTTTGGGCCTCGGTGAGTACTTCGGTGGGTGCAGCTGGTGCTTTTGGGCCTCAGTGAGTCCTTCGGTGGGTGCAACTGGTGCTTTTGGACCTCGATGAGTCCTTCGGTGGGCGCAGCTGGTGCTTTTGGGCCTCGGTGAGTCCTTCGGTGGGCGCAGCTGGTGCTTTTGGGCCTCGGTGAGTCCTTCGGTGGGCGCAGCTGGTGCTTTTGGGCCTCGGTGAGTCCTTCGGTGGGCGCAGCTGGTGCTTTTAGGCCTAAATGACTCCTTCGGTGGGTGCAGCTCGTGCTTTTTGACCTCGATGAGTCCTTCGGTGGGTGCAGCTGGTGCTTTTGGGCCTCAATGAGTCCTTCGGTGGGCGCAGCTAGTGCTTTTGGGCCTCGATGAGTACTTCTGTGGGCGCAACTGGTGCTTCTGGACCTCGATGAGTCCTTCGGTGGGCGCAGCTGGTGCTTTTGGGCCTCGGTGAGTCCTTCGGTGGGCGCAGCTGGTGCTTTTGGGCTTCGGTGAGTCCTTCGGTGGGCGCAGCTGGTGCTTTTGGGCCTCGGTGAGTCCTTCGGTGGGCGCAGCTGGTGCTTTTAGGCCTCAATGAGTCCTTCGGTGGGTGCAGCTGTTGCTTTTGGGCCTCGGTGAGTCCTTCGGTGGGCGCAGCTGGTGCTTTTGGGCCTCGGTGAGTCCTTCGGTGGGCGCAGCTGGTGCTTTTGGGCCTCGGTGAGTCCTTCGGTGGGCGCAGCTGGTGCTTTTGGGCCTCGGTGAGTCCTTCGGTGGGCGCAGCTGGTGCTTTTGGGCCTCAGTGAGTCCTTCGGTGGGCGCAGCTGGTGCTTTTGGGCCTCGGTGAGTCCTTCGGTGGGCGCAGCTGGTGCTTTTGGGCCTCGGTGAGTCCTTCGGTGGGCGCAGCTGGTGCTTTTGGGCCTCGGTGAGTCCCTCGGTGGGTGCAGCTGGTGCTTTTGGGCCTCGGTGAGTCCTTCGGTGGGCGCAGCTGGTGCTTTTGGGCCTCGGTGAGTCCTTCGGTGGGCGCAGCTGGTGCTTTTGGGCCTCGGTGAGTCCTTCGGTGGGTGCAGCTGGTGCTTTTGGGCCTCGGTGAGTCCTTCGGTGGGCGCAGCTGGTGCTTTTGGGCCTCAGTGAGTCCTTCGGTGGGCGCAGCTGGTGCTTTTGGGCCTCGGTGAGTCCTTCGGTGGGCGCAGCTGGTGCTTTTGGGCCTCGGTGAGTCCCTCGGTGGGTGCAGCTGGTGCTTTTGGGCCTCGGTGAGTCCTTCGGTGGGCGCAGCTGGTGCTTTTGGGCCTCGGTGAGTCCTTCGGTGGGCGCAGCTGGTGCTTTTGGGCCTCGATGAGTCCTTCGGTGGGCGCAGATGGTGCTTTTGGGCCTCGGTGAGTCCTTCGGTGGGTGCAGCTGGTGCTTTTGGGCCTCGGTGAGTCCTTCGGTGGGCGCAACTGCTGCTTTCGGGCCTCGATGAGTCCTTCGGTGGGTGCAGCTGGTGCTTTTGGGCCTCGATGAGTCCTTCAGTGGGTGCAGTGGTGCTTTCGGGCCTCGGTGAGTCCTTCGGTGGGCGCAGCTGGTGCTTTTGGGCCTCAATGAGTCCTTCGGTGGGCGCAGCTGGTGCTTTTAGGCCGCGATGAGTCCTTCGGTGGGCGCAGCTGGTGCTTTTGGGCTTCAATGAGTCCTTTGGTGGGCGCAGCTGGTGCTTTTAGGCCTCGATGAGTCCTTCGGTGGGCGCAGCTGGTGCTTTTGGGCTTCAATGAGTCCTTCTGTGGGCGCAGCTGGTGCTTTTGGGATTGGATGAGTCCTTCTGTGGGCGCAGCTGGTGCTGGTGCTTTTGGGCCTCAATGAGTCCTTCTGTGGGCGCAGCTGGTGCTGGTGCTTTTGGGCCTCGGTGAGTCCTTCTGTGGGCGCAGCTGGTGCTTTTGGGCCTCGGTGAGCCCTTCGGTGGGCGCAGCTGGTGCTTTTGGGCCTCAATGAGTCCTTTGGTGGGTGCAGATGGTGCTTTTGGGCCTCGGTGAGTCCTTCGGTGGGTGCAGCTGGTGCTTTTGGGCCTCGGTGAGTCCTTCGGTGGGCGCAGCTGGTGCTTTTGGGCCTCGGTGAGTCCTTCGGTGGGCGCAGCTGGTGCTTTTGGGCCTCAGTGAGTCCTTCGGTGGGCGCAGCTGGTGCTTTTGGGCCTCAGTGAGTCCTTCGGTGGGCGCAGCTGGTGCTTTTGGGCCTCAGTGAGTCCTTCGGTGGGCGCAGCTGGTGCTTTTGGGCCTCAGTGAGTCCTTCGGTGGGCGCAGCTGGTGCTTTTGGGCCTCGGTGAGTCCTTCGGTGGGCGCAGCTGGTGCTTTTGGGCCTCGGTGAGTCCTTCGGTGGGCGCAGCTGGTGCTTTTGGGCCTCGGTGAGTCCCTCGGTGGGTGCAGCTGGTGCTTTTGGGCCTCGGTGAGTCCTTCGGTGGGCGCAGCTGGTGCTTTTGGGCCTCGGTGAGTCCTTCGGTGGGCGCAGCTGGTGCTTTTGGGCCTCGGTGAGTCCTTCGGTGGGTGCAGCTGGTGCTTTTGGGCCTCGGTGAGTCCTTCGGTGGGCGCAGCTGGTGCTTTTGGGCCTCGGTGAGTCCCTCGGTGGGTGCAGCTGGTGCTTTTGGGCCTCGGTGAGTCCTTCGGTGGGCGCAGCTGGTGCTTTTGGGCCTCGGTGAGTCCTTCGGTGGGCGCAGCTGGTGCTTTTGGGCCTCGATGAGTCCTTCGGTGGGCGCAGATGGTGCTTTTGGGCCTCGGTGAGTCCTTCGGTGGGTGCAGCTGGTGCTTTTGGGCCTCGGTGAGTCCTTCGGTGGGTGCAGCTGGTGCTTTCGGGCCTCTGTGAGTCCTTCGGTGGGTGCAGCTGGTGCTTTTGGGCCTCGATGAGTCCTTCAGTGGGTGCAGTGGTGCTTTCGGGCCTCGGTGAGTCCTTCGGTGGGCGCAGCTGGTGCTTTTGGGCCTCAATGAGTCCTTCGGTGGGCGCAGCTGGTGCTTTTAGGCCGCGATGAGTCCTTCGGTGGGCGCAGCTGGTGCTTTTGGGCTTCAATGAGTCCTTTGGGGGCGCAGCTGGTGCTTTTAGGCCTCGATGAGTCCTTCGGTGGGCGCAGCTGGTGCTTTTGGGCTTCAATGAGTCCTTCTGTGGGCGCAGCTGGTGCTTTTGGGCCTCGGTGAGTCCTTCGGTGGGCGCAGCTGGTGCTTTTGGGCCTCGGTGAGTCCTTCGGTGGGTGCAGCTGGTGCTTTTGGGCCTCGGTGAGTCCTTCGGTGGGCGCAGCTGGTGCTTTTGGGCCTCGGTGAGTCCCTCGGTGGGTGCAGCTGGTGCTTTTGGGCCTCGGTGAGTCCTTCGGTGGGCGCAGCTGGTGCTTTTGGGCCTCGGTGAGTCCTTCGGTGGGCGCAGCTGGTGCTTTTGGGCCTCAATGAGTCCTTCGGTGGGCGCAGATGGTGCTTTTGGGCCTCGGTGAGTCCTTCGGTGGGTGCAGCTGGTGCTTTTGGGCCTCGGTGAGTCCTTCGGTGGGTGCAGCTGGTGCTTTCGGGCCTCTGTGAGTCCTTCGGTGGGTGCAGCTGGTGCTTTTGGGCCTCGATGAGTCCTTCAGTGGGTGCAGTGGTGCTTTCGGGCCTCGGTGAGTCCTTCGGTGGGCGCAGCTGGTGCTTTTGGGCCTCAATGAGTCCTTCGGTGGGCGCAGCTGGTGCTTTTTGGCCGCGATGAGTCCTTCGGTGGGCGCAGCTGGTGCTTTTGGGCTTCAATGAGTCCTTTGGGGGGCGCAGCTGGTGCTTTTAGGCCTCGATGAGTCCTTCGGTGGGCGCAGCTGGTGCTTTTGGGCTTCAATGAGTCCTTCTGTGGGCGCAGCTGGTGCTTTTGGGATTGGATGAGTCCTTCTGTGGGCGCAGCTGGTGCTGGTGCTTTTGGGCCTCAATGAGTCCTTCTGTGGGCGCAGCTGGTGCTGGTGCTTTTGGGCCTCGGTGAGTCCTTCTGTGGGCGCAGCTGGTGCTTTTGGGCCTCGGTGAGCCCTTCGGTGGGCGCAGCTGGTGCTTTTGGGCCTCAATGAGTCCTTCGGTGGGTGCAGATGGTGCTTTTGGGCCTCGGTGAGTCCTTCAGTGGGTGCAGCTGGTGCTTTTGGGATTGGATGAGTCCTTCTGTGGGCGCAGCTGGTGCTGGTGCTTTTGGGCCTCAATGAGTCCTTCTGTGGGCGCAGCTGGTGCTGGTGCTTTTGGGCCTCGGTGAGTCCTTCTGTGGGCGCAGCTGGTGCTTTTGGGCCTCGGTGAGCCCTTCGGTGGGCGCAGCTGGTGCTTTTGGGCCTCAATGAGTCCTTTGGGGGGCGCAGCTGGTGCTGGTGCTTTTGGGCCTCGGTGAGTCCTTCGGTGGGCGCAGCTGGTGCTTTTGGGCCTCAATGAGTCCTTTGGGGGGCCCAGCTGGTGCTGGTGCTTTTGGGCCTCGGTGAGTCCTTCGGTGGGTGCAGCTTGTGCTTTTGGGCCTCGGTGAGTCCTTCTGTGGGCGCAGCTGCTGCTTTTGGGCCTCGGTGAGTCCTTCGGTGGGCGCAGCTGGTGCTTTTGGGCCTCGGTGAGTCCTTCGGTGGGTGCAACTGGTGCTTTTGGACCTCGATGAGTCCTTCGGTGGACGCAGCTGGTGCTTTTGGGCCTCGGTAAGTCCTTCGGTGGGTGCAGCTGGTGCTTTTGGGCCTCGGTAAGTCCTTCGGTGGGCGCAACTGGTGCTTTTAGACCTCGATGAGTCTTCAGAGGGCGCAGCTGGTGCTTTTGGGCCTTGATGAGTCCTTCAGTGGGTACAGTGGTGCTTTTGGGCCTCAATGAGTCCTTCGGTGGGTGCAGATGCTGCTTTTGGGCCTCGATGAGTCCTTCGGTGGGCGCAACTGGTGCTTTTGGGCCTCGATGAGTCCTTCGATGGGCGCAGCTCGTGCTTTTGGGCCCCGATGAGTCCTTCGGTGGGCGCAACTGGTGCTTTTGGACCTCGATGAGTCCTTTGGTGGGCGCAGCTGCTGCTTTTGGGCCTCGATGAGTCCTTCGGTGGGCGCAGCTGCTGCTTTTGGGCCTCGATGAGTCGTTCGGTGGGCGCAGCTGCTGCTTTTGGGCCTCAATGAGTCCTTCTGTGGGCGCAGCTGGTGCTTTTGGGCCTCGATGAGTCCTTCTGTGGGCGCAGCTGATGCTTTTGGGCCTCACTGAGTCCTTCGGTGGGTGCAGCTGGTGCTTTTGGGCCTCGGTGAGTCCTTCGTTGGGTGCAGCTGGTGCTTTTGGGCCTTTGTAAGTCCTTCGGTGGGCGCAGCTGCTGCTTTTGGGCCTCGATGTGTCCTTCAGTGGGCGCAGCTGGTGCTTTTGGGCCTCGATGAGTCCTTCTGTGGGCGCAGCTGGTTCTTTTGGGCCTCGCTGAGTCCTTCGGTGGGTGCAGCTGGTGCTGGAGCTTTTGGGCCACGGTGAGCCCTTCGGTGGGCGCAGCTGCTGCTTTTGGGCCTCAATGAGTCCTTCTGTGGGCGCAGCTGGTGCTTTTGGGCCTCTGTGAGTCCTTCAGTGGGTGCAGCTGCTGCTTTTGGGCCTCGGTGAGTCCTTCGGTGTGCGCAGCTGCTGCTTCTGGGCCTCGGTGAGTCCTTCGGTGGGTGCAGCTGCTGCTTTTGGGCCTTGGTGAGTCCTTCGGTGGGTGCAGCTGCTGCTTTTGGGCCTCGATGAGTCCTTAGGTGGGTGCAGCTGGTGCTTTTGGGGCTCGGTGAGTCCTTCTGTGGGCGCAGCTGGTGCTTTTGCGATTCGATGAGTCCTTCTGTGGGCGCAGCTGGTGCTTTTGGGCCTCGATGATTCCTTCTGTGGGCGCAGCTGGTGCTGGTGCTTTTGGGCCTCGGTGAGCCCTTCGGTGGGCGCAGCTGGTGCTTTTGGGCCTCAATGAGTCCTTCGGTGGGCGCAGCTAGTGCTTTTGGGCCTTGATGAGTCCTTCTGTGGGCGCAGCTGGTGCTTTTGGGCCTCGATGAGTCCTTCTGTGGGCGCAACTGGTGCTACTGGACCTCGATGAGTCCTTCGGTGGGCGCAGCTGGTGCTTTTGGGCCTCGGTGAGTCCTTCGGTGGGCGCAGCTGGTGCTTTTGGGCCTCGATGAGTCCTTCGGTGGACGCAACTGGTGCTTTTGGACCTTAATGAGTCCTTCGGTGGGCGCAGCTGCTGCTTTTGGGTCTCGGCGAGTCCTTTGGGGGGCGCAGCTGGTGCTTTTGGGCCTCGATGAGTCCTTTGGGGGGCGCAACTGCTTCTTTTGGACCTCGATGAGTCCTTTGGTGGGCGCAGCTGGTGCTTTTAGGCCTCGATGAGTCCTCCTGTGGGCGCAGCTGGTGCTGGTGCTTTTGGGCATCGGTGAGTCCTTCTGTGGGCGCAACTGGTGCTTTTGGGCCTCGATGAGTCCTTTGGGGGCGCAACTGCTGCTTTTGGACCTCGATGAGTCCTTTGGTGGGCGAAGCTGGTGCTTTTGGGCTTCAATGAGTCCTTTGGGGGGCGCAGCTGGTGCTTTTAGGCCTCGATGAGTCCTTCGGTGGGCGCAGCTGGTGCTTTTGGGCTTCAATGAGTCCTTTTGTGGGCGCAGCTGGTGCTTTTGGGATTCGATGAGTCCTTCTGTGGGCGCAGCTGATGCTGGTGCTTTTGGGCCTCGGTGAGCCCTTCGGTGGGCGCAGCTGGTGCTTTTGGGCCTCAATGAGTCCTTCGGTGGGCGCAACTGGTGCTTTTGGGCCTCGATGAGTCCTTCTGTGGGCGCAACTGGTGCTTCTGGACCTCGATGAGTCCTTCGGTGGGCGCAGCTGGTGCTTTTGGGCCTTGGTGAGTCCTTCGGTGGGCGCAGCTGGTGCTTTTGGGCCTCGGTGAGTCCTTCGGTGGGCGCAGCTGGTGCTTTTGGGCCTCGATGAGTCCTTCGGTGGACGCAACTGGTGCTTTTGGACCTTAATGAGTCCTTTGGTGGGCGCAGCTGCTGCTTTTGGGCCTCGGTGAGTCCTTTGGTGGACGCAACTGGTGCTTTTGGACCTCGATGAGTTCTTTGGGGGCGCAGCTGGTGCTTTTGGGCCTCGATGAGTCCTTCGGTGGGCGCAGCTGCTGCTTTTGGGCCTCGATGTGTCTTTCGGTGGGAGCAGCTGGTGCTTTTGGGCCTCAATGAGTCCTTCTGCAGGCGCAGCTGCTGCTTTTGGGCCTCGATGAGTCCTTCTGTGGGCGCAGCTGCTGCTTTTGTGCCTCGGTGAGTTTTTCGGTGGGTGCAGCTGGTGCTTTTGGGCCTCGACGATTCCTTAGGTGGGTGCAGCTGGTGCTTTTGGGCCTCGGTGAGTCCTTCAGTGGGTGCACCTATTGCTTTTGGGGCTCGATGAGTCCTTCGGTGGGTGCAGCTAAAGCCTCGATGAGTCCTTCGGTGAGTGTAGCTAAAGCCTAGGTGAGTCCTTCGGTGGGTGCAGCTGCTGCTTTTGGGCCTCGGTGACTCCTTCGGTGGGTGCAGTGGTGCTTTTTGGCCTCGGTGAATCCTTCAGTGGGTACAGCTGCTGCTTTTGGGCCTCGACTCCTTCGGTGGGTGCAGCTGGTGCTTTTGGGCCTCGGTGAGTCCTTCGGTGGGCGCAGCTGCTGCTTTTGGGCCTCGAGTCCTTCGGTGGGTGCAGCTGGTGCTTTTGGGCCTCAATGAGTCCTTCGGTGGGTGCAGCTGGTGCTTTTGGGCCTCGATGAGTCCTCTGGTGGGTGCAGCAGGTGCTTTTGGGCCTCGATGAGTCCTTCGTTCGGTGCAGCTGTTGCTTTTGGGCCTCGATGAGTCCTTCGGTGGGTGCAGCAGGAGCTTTTGGGCCTCGATGAGTCCTTCGGTGGGTGCAGTACTGCTTTTGGGCCTCAATGAGTCCTTCGGTGGGTGCAGCTGCTGCTTTTGTGCCTCGGTGAGTCCTTCCATGGGCGCAGCTGCTGCTTTTGGGCCTCGGTGAGTCCTTCGGTGGGTGCAGCTGCTGCTTTTGGGCCATGGTGAGTACTTCGGTGGGTGCAGCTAAAGCCTCGATGAGTCCTTCGGTGAGTGCAGCTAAAGTCTCGATGAGTCCTTCGGTGGGTGCAGCTGCTGCATTTGGGCCTCGGTGAGTCCTTCGGTGGGTGCAGTAGTGCTTTAGGGCCTCGGTGAGTCCTTCAGTGGGCACAGCTGCTGCTTTTGGGCCTCGATGAGGCCTTCGGTGGGTGCAGCTGGTGCTTTTGGGCCTCAATGAGTCCTTCGGTGGGTGCAGCTGGTGCTTTTGGGCCTCAATGAGTCCTCTGGTGGGTGCAGCACGTGCTTTTGGGCCTCGATGAGTCCTTCGGTCGGTGCAGCTGCTGCTTTTGGGCCTCGATCTGTCCTTCGGTGGTTGCAGCAGGTGCTTTTGTGCCTCGATGAGTCCTTCGGTAGGTGCAGTAGTGCTTGTGGGCCTCAATGAGTTCTTCGGTGGGTGCAGCTGGTGCTTTTGGGCCTCGGTGAGTCCTTCGGTGGGTGCAGCTGGTGCTTTTGGGCCTCAGTCGGGCCTTCGGTGGGTGCAGCTGGTGCTTTTGGGCCTCGGTGGGTCCTTCGGTGGGTGCAGCTGGTGCTTTTGGGCCTCGACGAGTCCTTAGGTGGGTGAAGCTGGTGCTTTTGGGCCTCGATGAGTCCTTCGGTGGGCGCAGCTGCTGCTTTTGGGCCTCAGTAAGTCCTTCGGTGGATGCGGCTGCTGCTGGGGCAGTGGTGTCCAGGTTTGCCTCGTGTGTTTACCTTCCTGGTTTAAATGGAGGAAGCACGGTTCATTTGGTCTTGCCACGATCCTTGTGGCGGGCAGATCATGCTGGCCGCTTTGACCCCTCTTCCCCCTCATGGGGCAGGTTGTGCTTGTGGGTGGGATGGTGTACTTGTGGCATGGCCTTTATTGTGCTCCTCCCCGGCAGTCGTGGTGTGTTGATTGCATGTTCGCGTGTGCCTGCCTGTATCTGGTTTCGGCGTTTCCCAACAGCCTGTTATGACACCCCAGCCCCCAATCCCCGTCACCAGGGCGAGGAGGGTGACATGTGCCAGGGAGCTTCGGTGTTTTGAGCCGGTGATTTACCCTCCTGGTGCTCGTCACTGGTTTGCTGCTCGAAATCTGCGTTTTGGGAGCGCTTTCAATATTCTCACAAGGAAGCCATTGTTGTTCTTATTCAACAACCATTGACAGTGAGAATATTCCTGGCTTGCTGTTGGTGTAATGTCACGTGTGAGTATATCATGACAATCACAATGTTCGGCCGGGCCAGGCCGTTGCGTCGGGGGGCGGGGCTATTGCTTGAACGTTTTTGCGTCAGTAAGTCATCGACGCCTGGTGCACAGACGTTGCTAAAAAGCAATTGAATGAGGTACCCTGTGCCAGGTCAGAGGCCGCAATTCGCCTGTTGACAGCACAGTGAGCTCTGCACATTTTTCAGCCCCAGGGGGCACAGTTGGGATGATTGACTGAGCAATGATCGCCATTATGGCTGATTTGCAGGTGTGGGTTTCTTGTAGGGAGCTCGAGGCAATGTCTGCAGAGGGGAATCCTGCAAGGATGTGGACACGCTAAGAACACGGAGTACACGCCACTCTAGGCCCCTCCACACAGTGTCACATAGTGTAAGACAGCAGGACGCGTCTCTGCGCCTCTTGGACAGTGTGGTACGCGTCCGGGGGCCCTATGGTGTGGGCCGTTTTCGAGCAGCTCTGTAGTTGGGCGTCAGGTGGAGAACTCTCACGTGGCATTACCGTACTGGGCAGGTAATCCAACCATCGGTGGTGTCGTCGTGCCTTGCGACGCCGTGCCATCGGCCCCTGGCGGCTGCAGGCAGCCTTGGCACCGATTCTCCAGCCTGCTGATGCCAGCTTGCTCCAGCGGTGAGAAGGGGTGGAGCGATGAGTCCTTCTGTGGGCGCAGCTGGTGCTTTTGGGCCTCGGTGAGTCCTTCGGTGGGCGCAGCTGGTGCTTTTGGGCCTCGGTGAGTCCTTCGGTGGGCGCAGCTGGTGCTTTTGGGCCTCGGTGAGTCCTTCGGTGGGCGCAGCTGGTGCTTTTAGGCCTCAATGAGTCCTTCGGTGGGTGCAGCTGGTGCTTTTGGGCCCTTAATGAGTCCTTCGGTGGGAGCAGCTGGTGCTTTTGGGGCCTCAATGAGTCCTTCGGTGGGTGCAGCTGTTGCTTTTGGGCCTCGGTGAGTCCTTCGGTGGGCGCAGCTGGTGCTTTTGGGCCTCGGTGAGTCCTTCGGTGGGCGCAGCTGGTGCTTTTGGGCCTCGGTGAGTCCTTCGGTGGGCGCAGCTGGTGCTTTTGGGCCTCGGTGAGTCCTTCGGTGGGCGCAGCTGGTGCTTTTGGGCCTCGGTGAGTCCTTCGGTGGGCGCAGCTGGTGCTTTTGGGCCTCGGTGAGTCCCTCGGTGGGCGCAGCTGGTGCTTTTGGGCCTCGGTGAGTCCTTCGGTGGGCGCAGCTGGTGCTTTTGGGCCTCGGTGAGTCCTTCGGTGGGCGCAGCTGGTGCTTTTGGGCCTCGATGAGTCCTTCGGTGGGCGCAGATGGTGCTTTTGGGCCTCGGTGAGTCCTTCGGTGGGTGCAGCTGGTGCTTTTGGGCCTCGGTGAGTCCTTCGGTGGGCGCAGCTGGTGCTTTTGGGCCTCGATGAGTCCTTCGGTGGGCGCAGATGGTGCTTTTGGGCCTCGGTGAGTCCTTCGGTGGGTGCAGCTGGTGCTTTTGGGCCTCGGTGAGTCCTTCGGTGGGTGCAGCTGGTGCTTTCGGGCCTCTGTGAGTCCTTCGGTGGGTGCAGCTGGTGCTTTTGGGCCTCGATGAGTCCTTCAGTGGGTGCAGTGGTGCTTTCGGGCCTCGGTGAGTCCTTCGGTGGGCGCAGCTGGTGCTTTTGGGCCTCAATGAGTCCTTCGGTGGGCGCAGCTGGTGCTTTTAGGCCGCGATGAGTCCTTCGGTGGGCGCAGCTGGTGCTTTTGGGCTTCAATGAGTCCTTTGGGGGGCGCAGCTGGTGCTTTTAGGCCTCGATGAGTCCTTCGGTGGGCGCAGCTGGTGCTTTTGGGCTTCAATGAGTCCTTCTGTGGGCACAGCTGGTGCTTTTGGGATTGGATGAGTCCTTCTGTGGGCGCAGCTGGTGCTGGTGCTTTTGGGCCTCAATGAGTCCTTCTGTGGGCGCAGCTGGTGCTGGTGCTTTTGGGCCTCGGTGAGTCCTTCTGTGGGCGCAGCTGGTGCTTTTGGGCCTCGGTGAGCCCTTCGGTGGGCGCAGCTGGTGCTTTTGGGCCTCAATGAGTCCTTTGGGGGGCGCAGCTGGTGCTGGTGCTTTTGGGCCTCGGTGAGTCCTTCGGTGGGCGCAGCTGGTGCTTTTGGGCCTCAATGAGTCCTTTGGGGGGCCCAGCTGGTGCTTTTGGGCCTCGGTGAGTCCTTCGGTGGGTGCAGCTTGTGCTTTTGGGCCTCGGTGAGTCCTTCTGTGGGCGCAGCTGCTGCTTTTGGGCCTCGGTGAGTCCTTCGGTGGGCGCAGCTGGTGCTTTTGGGCCTCGGTGAGTCCTTCGGTGGGTGCAACTGGTGCTTTTGGACCTCGATGAGTCCTTCGGTGGACGCAGCTGGTGCTTTTGGGCCTCGGTAAGTCCTTCGGTGGGTGCAGCTGGTGCTTTTGGGCCTCGGTAAGTCCTTCGGTGGGCGCAACTGGTGCTTTTAGACCTTGATGAGTCTTCAGAGGGCGCAGCTGGTGCTTTTGGGCCTTGATGAGTCCTTCAGTGGGTACAGTGGTGCTTTTGGGCCTCAATGAGTCCTTCGGTGGGTGCAGATGCTGCTTTTGGGCCTCGGTGAGTCCTTCGGTGGGCGCAGCTGGTGCTTTTGGGCCTCGATGACTCCTTCGGTGGGCGCAACTGGTGCATTTGGGCCTCGATGAGTCCTTCGATGGGCGCAGCTCGTGCTTTTGGGCCTCGATGAGTCCTTCGGTGGGCGCAACTGGTGCTTTTGGACCTCGATGAGTCCTTTGGAGGGCGCAGCTGCTGCTTTTGGGCCTCGATGAGTCCTTCGGTGGGCGCAGCTGCTGCTTTTGGGCCTCGATGAATCGTTCGGTGGGCGCAGCTGCTGCTTTTGGGCCTCAATGAGTCCTTCTGTGGGCGCAGCTGGTGCTTTTGGGCCTCGATGAGTCCTTCTGTGGGCGCAGCTGACGCTTTTGGGCCTCACTGAGTCCTTCGGTGGGTGCAGCTGGTGCTTTTGGGCCTCGGTGAGTCCTTCGTTGGGTGCAGCTGGTGCTTTTGGGCCTTTGTAAGTCCTTCGGTGGGCGCAGCTGCTGCTTTTGGGCCTCGATGTGTCCTTCAGTGGGCGCAGCTGGTGCTTTTGGGCCTCGATGAGTCCTTCTGTGGGCGCAGCTGTTTCTTTTGGGCCTCGGTGAGTCCTTCGGTGGGTGCAGCTGGTGCTGGAGCTTTTGGGACGCGGTGAGCCCTTCGGTGGGCGCAGCTGCTGCTTTTGGGCCTCAATGAGTCCTTCTGTGGGCGCAGCTGGTGCTTTTGGGCCTCTGTGAGTCCTTCAGTGGGTGCAGCTGCTGCTTTTGGGCCTCGGTGAGTCCTTCGGTGTGCGCAGCTGCTGCTTCTGGGCCTCGGTGAGTCCTTCGGTGGGTGCAGCTGCTGCTTTTGGGCCTTGGTGAGTCCTTCGGTGGGTGCAGCTGCTGCTTTTGGGCCTCGATGAGTCCTTAGGTGGGTGCAGCTGGTGCTTTTGGGGCTCGATGAGTCCTTCTGTGGGCGCAGCTGGTGCTTTTGCGATTCGATGAGTCCTTCTGTGGGCGCAGCTGGTGCTTTTGGGCCTCGATGATTCCTTCTGTGGGCGCAGCTGGTGCTGGTGCTTTTGGGCCTCGGTGAGCCCTTCGGTGGGCGCAGCTGGTGCTTTTGGGCCTCAACGAGTCCTTCGGTGGGCGCAGCTAGTGCTTTTGGGCCTTGATGAGTCCTTCTGTGGGCGCAGCTGGTGCTTTTGGGCCTCGATGAGTCCTTCTGTGGGCGCAACTGGTGCTTCTGGACCTCGATGAGTCCTTCGGTGGTCGCAGCTGGTGCTTTTGGGCCTCGGTGAGTCCTTCGGTGGGCGCAGCTGGTGCTTTTGGGCCTCGATGAGTCCTTCGGTGGACGCAACTGGTGCTTTTGGACCTTAATGAGTCCTTCGGTGGGCGCAGCTGCTGCTTTTGGGTCTCGGTGAGTCCTTTGGGGGGCGCAGCTGGTGCTTTTGGGCCTCGGTGAGTCCTTCGGTGGGCGCAGCTGGTGCTTTTGGGCCTCGATGAGTCCTTTGGTGGGCGCAGCTGGTGCTTTTGGGCCTCGATGAGTCCTTTGGGGGGCGCAACTGCTTCTTTTGGACCTCGATGAGTCCTTTGGTGGGCGCAGCTGGTGCTTTTAGGCCTCGATGAGTCCTCCTGTGGGCGCAGCTGGTGCTGGTGCTTTTGGGCATCGGTGAGTCCTTCTGTGGGCGCAACTGGTGCTTTTGGGCCTCGATGAGTCCTTTGGGGACGCAACTGCTGCTTTTGGACCTCGATGAGTCCTTTGGTGGGCGAAGCTGGTGCTTTTGGGCTTCAATGAGTCCTTTGGGGGGCGCAGCTGGTGCTTTTAAGCCTCGATGAGTCCTTCGGTGGGCGCAGCTGGTGCTTTTGGGCTTCAATGAGTCCTTCTGTGGGCGCAGCTGGTGCTTTTGGGATTCGATGAGTCCTTCTGTGGGCGCAGCTGATGCTGGTGCTTTTGGGCCTCGGTGAGCCCTTCGATGGGCGCAGCTGGTGCTTTTGGGCCTCAATGAGTCCTTCGGTGGGCGCAGATAGTGCTTTTGGGCCTCGATGAGTACTTCTGTGGGCGCAACTGGTGCTTTTGGGCCTCGATGAGTCCTTCTGTGGGCGCAACTGGTGCTTCTGGACCTCGATGAGTCCTTCGGTGGGCGCAGCTGGTGCTTTTGGGCCTTGGTGAGTCCTTCGGTGGGCGCAGCTGGTGCTTTTGGGCCTCGATGAGTCCTTCGGTGGACGCAACTGGTGCTTTTGGACCTTAATGAGTCCTTTGGTGGGCGCAGCTGCTGCTTTTGGGCCTCGGTGAGTCCTTTGGTGGACGCAACTGGTGCTTTTGGACCTCGATGAGTCCTTCGGTGGGTGCAGCTAGTGCTTTTGGGCCTCGGTGAGTCCTTCGGTGGGCGCAACTGCTGCTTTTGGACCTCGATGAGTCCTTTGGTGGGCGAAGCTGGTGCTTTTAGGCCTCGGTGAGTCCTTCGGTGGGCGCAACTGCTGCTTTTGGACCTCGATGAGTCCATCGGTGGGTGCTGCTGGTGCTGGTGCTTTTGGGCCTCGATGAGTTCTTTGGGGGCGCAGCTGGTGCTTTTGGGCCTCGATGAGTCCTTCGGTGGGCGCAGCTGCTGCTTTTGGGCCTCGATGTCTTTCGGTGGGAGCAGCTGGTGCTTTTGGGCCTCAATGAGTCCTTCTGCAGGCTCAGCTGCTGCTTTTGGGCCTCGATGAGTCCTTCTGTGGGCGCAGCTGCTGCTTTTGGGCCTCGGTGAGTCCTTCGGTGGGCGCAGCTGCTGCTTTTGTGCCTCGGTGAGTTTTTCGGTGGGTGCAGCTGGTGCTTTTGGGCCTCGACGATTCCTTAGGTGGGTGCAGCTGGTGCTTTTGGGCCTCGGTGAGTCCTTCAGTGGGTGCACCTATTGCTTTTGGGCCTCGATGAGTCCTTCGGTGGGTGTAGCTAAAGCCTAGATGAGTCCTTCGGTGGGTGCAGCTGCTGCTTTTGGGCCTCGGTGACTCCTTCGGTGGGTGCAGTAGTGCTTTTGGGCCTCGGTGAGTCCTTCAGTGGGTACAGCTGCTGCTTTTGGGCCTCGAGTCCTTCGGTGGGTGCAGCTGGTGCTTTTGGGCCTCGGTGAGTCCTTCGGTGGGCGCAGCTGCTGCTTTTGGGCCTCGAGTCCTTCGGTGGGTGCAGCTGGTGCTTTTGGGCCTCAATGAGTCCTTCGGTGGGTGCAGCTGGTGCTTTTGGGCCTCGATGAGTCCTCTGGTGGGTGCAGCAGGTGCTTTTGGGCCTCGATGAGTCCTTCGTTCGGTGCAGCTGTTGCTTTTGGGCCTCGATGAGTCCTTCGGTGGGTGCAGCAGGAGCTTTTGGGCCTCGATGAGTCCTTCGGTGGGTGCAGTACTGCTTTTCGGCCTCAATGAGTCCTTCGGTGGGTGCAGCTGCTGCTTTTGGGCCTCGGTGAGTCCTTCCATGGGCGCAGCTGCTGCTTTTGGGCCTCGGTGAGTCCTTCGGTGGGTGCAGCTGCTGCTTTTGGGCCATGGTGAGTCCTTCGGTGGGTGCAGCTAAAGCCTCGATGAGTCCTTCGGTGAGTGCAGCTAAAGTCTCGATGAGTCCTTCGGTGGGTGCAGCTGCTGCATTTGGGCCTCGGTGAGTCCTTCAGTGGGTGCAGTAGTGCTTTAGGGCCTCAGTGAGTCCTTCAGTGGGCACAGCTGCTGCTTTTGGGCCTCGATGAGGCCTTCGGTGGGTGCAGCTGGTGCTTTTGGGCCTCAATGAGTCCTTCGGTGGGTGCAGCTGGTGCTTTTGGGCCTCAATGAGTCCTCTGGTGGGGGCAGCACGTGCTTTTGGGCCTCGATGAGTCCTTCGGTCGGTGCAGCTGCTGCTTTTGGGCCTCGATCAGTCCTTCGGTGGTTGCAGCAGGTGCTTTTGTGCCTCGATGAGTCCTTCGGTAGGTGCAGTAGTGCTTGTGGGCCTCAATGAGTTCTTCGGTGGGTGCAGCTGGTGCTTTTGGGCCTCGGGGAGTCCTTCGGTGGGTGCAGCTGGTGCTTTTGGGCCTCAGTGGGTCCTTCGGTGGGTGCAGCTGGTGATTTTGGGCCTCGATAAGTCCTTCCGTGGGTGCAGTGGTGCTTTTGGGCCTCGGTGGGTCCTTCGGTGGGTGCAGCTGGTGCTTTTGGGCCTCGACGAGTCCTTAGGTGGGTGAAGCTGGTGCTTTTGGACCTCGATGAGTCTTTCTGTGGGTGCAGTGGTGCTTTTGGGCCTCGATGAGTCCTTCGGTGGGCGCAGCTGCTGCTTTTGGGCCTCAGTAAGTCCTTCGGTGGATGCGGCTGCTGCTGGGGCAGTGGTGTCCAGGTTTGCCTCGTGTGTTTACCTTCCTGGTTTAAATGGAGGAAGCACGGTTCATTTGGTCTTGCCACGATCCTTGTGGCGGGCAGATCATGCTGGCCGCTTTGACCCCTCTTCCCCCTCATGGGGCAGGTTGTGCTTGTGGGTGGGATGGTGTACTTGTGGCATGGCCTTTATTGTGCTCCTCCCCGGCAGTCGTGGTGTGTTGATTGCATGTTCGCGTGTGCCTGCCTGTATCTGGTTTCGGCGTTTCCCAACAGCCTGTTATGACACCCCAGCCCCCAATCCCCGTCACCAGGGCGAGGAGGGTGACATGTGCCAGGGAGCTTCGGTGTTTTGAGCCAGTGATTTACCCTCCTGGTGCTCGTCACTGGTTTGCTGCTCGAAATCTGCGTTTTGGGAGCGCTTTCAATATTCTCACAAGGAAGCCATTGTTGTTCTTATTCAACAACCATTGACAGTGAGAATATTCCTGGCTTGCTGTTGGTGTAATGTCACGTGTGAGTATATCGTGACAATCACAATGTTCGGCCGGGCCAGGCCGTTGCGTCGGGGGGCGGGGCTATTGCTTGAAAGTTTTTGCGTCAGTAAGTCATCGACGCCTGGTGCACAGACGTTGCTAAAAAGCAATTGAATGAGGTACCCTGTGCCAGGTCAGAGGCCGCAATTCGCCTGTTGACAGCACAGGGAGCTCTGCACATTTTTCAGCCCCAGGGGGCACAGTTGGGATGATTGACTGAGCAATGATCGCCATTATGGCTGATTTGCAGGTGTGGGTTTCTTGTAGGGAGCTCGAGGCAATGTCTGCAGAGGGGAATCCTGCAAGGATGTGGACACGCTAAGAACACGGAGTACACGCCACTCTAGGCCCCTCCACACAGTGTCACATAGTGTAAGACAGCAGGACGCGTCTCTACGCATCTTGGACAGTGTGGTACGCGTCCGGGGGCCCTATGGTGTGGGCCGTTTTCGAGCAGCTCTGTAGTTGGGCGTCAGGTGGAGAACTCTCACGTGGCATTACCGTACTGGGCAGGTAATCCAACCATCGGTCAGTATTGCGACCCCATTTAACGCAAACCTCACCGGTGGGTGTCGGGCGTGGTGATATATGACCATATATGGGCCGCCAGGGTTTGCCCCTAGAGTGAGATGGTTTAGGGCTATGGAAGTGATATTGAGGGCTTGCAACCAAGCCACTGCAACATGGGTTAGGTTCAAAGACAAATAAATTCACTGATTATCAGAAAGTGGACCTTTTGAAACTCAGGGCTGCTTGGGGCGTCCGATGTCTTGGGCATGTTGCCTCTCCAGGGTCATCCAATGGCTTCACCTCAGACATTTATGTAGGTCTATGGTTTTTTGCGGGGCGTGTGATGTTTTCATGACCATAGACATCCTTTACTCCTGGCCACTAGCGTTGATCCTAGCGGGGACGGTCACTATGTATATATGGTCTTTTGTTTTTCCAGAGGCACATACGCACTCTGTATACTAACTGGAGCATTAGCAGAGTTGTGGAATAACGGGGTTCTTTAAGTTGGTGAGTGGAGGTAGGTTAGCAGGCCTCCTCTTGTCAGGGTCTGAGGTGTCGGTTGGGTCTCTTAGAGCGAGGATGAATAGACTATCCTGCCAGCTAGGGTGTGAGTTTGCCATTCCCAATAGGGTGCGGGTACCCTAATATTGTTGGAATAGAGTATTAGTTATACAGAATGGTGTGCAGTGCTCAACAAAGGGGGTTTTGCAACCTAGCATTTCTTCAAGTTGCCAGGATCCAACGATCTGGAGGGGAGGGCCTTCCGGGCTTCCTGTGGGTAGGGGTCCCAGGCATGCGCTGGAACAGCTGGCTGGAAAGGCTGCGACACAGCTAGGGGGGTTGTTTCCCCTCCCAACAACTTGGGTAACACACGTGGGAGGCATTGATTTGACTTTCCTGGATAGGAGGGCAATCAGGGGAAGCCATGGAGACCTCGCGCAGGAGGGTGAACAGCGCCATGCGTAAATTCATAGAGCAAAGGGGTTTTGGCTTCATCCGGCATTGTTTACTGCACGACAAGTCCACAGGTGTTCTGATGAAGAAGGGGCACACCTGACACCTGTCCAGAGAGGGAAGGGACCTTTTCTTGCTTGATCTGAGGGAGGCCTCGGAATCAGCAGGGTATAGGTAACTAGGTCTATGTTGGTGGGGGGCCCTGGGGTGAAGGTGGCCACACCCAGTGCTGTGGCGGAGTTACAGAGCGATCCGGAGGCTGTAATGTACAGAAGGGTACCCTCTGCAGGAGCACAGCAAGGGTGCTAAAGCCAATTATCCCCAGGGAGGGCCTTGCGTTGGACCCCGGTGGAGCGACAGCGCCCCGTTAGTTGGTTGAGGACCTGAGCAACCGGGGGTTGCCTGCAATGCTCCGCCCCCCTTAGCTGGGGGGGTGTGAGTAAGAGTGTGGACTGGTGGTCCACCGGTGGGAGGGGCTATCACCTGGTGTTGGTGCAGGTGGTGATCCATTCATTAAAGTTCTTGATGTCTTCCGTTAGGTTGCTGCTGTGCGTGACGGGGTCCAGGGTGTTGTTGCAGGTGGTGATCCATTCAATGAAGTTCTTGGTGTCTTCTGTTAGGCTGCTGGTATGCTTGGGGCGGTGTGTGTAGGGGACAGAAGCCCAGTCCTACTCTGAAAAGCGGCAGGACTTCCCAAGGTGGTGAGTCACCTGTGGTCCAGGATGGTGACCTTGAAGCTCATGAGGGCGTACTAAGTTCAGGTGATAGGCGTAGGTTTATTGACCGTGATGTTGCTACTGTAAAGGTGCTAGGGTCCAGGACGTGTCCGCGGTGTGGGTGGGTCTGGTGATGTACTGAGTAAGGTCGAGGTTCCCAGGGCTTTTGAGGAGGGCATTTGAGTTGGAGTCATTACGGTCCTTGAGGTGAAAGTCCATGTCTCCACGGAGGATGAAAGTGCTGGAGTTGATGATAATCCAGATCTAGATTAATTCCGATTTCCAGTCTTTGTGTTACACAGACCTATATCTCTATAGTGCCAAAGTCAAGAGAAGCCTTTTCCCATCTTTCTTCTGCATTTTACTTTGGGACTGCTGGCTTCTGGTAATTCACCTTGCCTTTCACCTACAACGACATAATAAAAAACCTTAATCCGTTATCAAAGTGCTGTTATAGGCTAGATATGGTTGCTTTAAGTACTCAGGCTCTGTTCCTGAGTGATGCAGGTGAAACATAGCAAATAGATTCTGGATAGGCAAACAAGCTACAATATATTCATATTTAATACCTAACCACCCGATAGACAATTGCTGTGACTTATAACGCAAAGAAAAATAAAATAAAAATAAAATAACTTTTGAAACCACAACCTCAATTCTATCTCTGTGTGCCTGGATTATTCTTGTTGATTCCTGGACCTCTCCAGCCGAGGAAGAACGGATGGCTCTTCCTTCTGTTAGGCACCAGAAAATACTTGGACACTGAATGAATAGGACTTTTTCCCAGTGTGTATTGTAATTTCCCCAGTTTCCCTTAGAGAAACCCTTGTACATGCCACCATGTTTGGTGGGTGATCCATTTCCTTTCCCGCCGTAGTAGGAGAGCTACTCTGGCATCCTGCTGAAGAGAAATCTAACCTTCTCCAAGTTGTGAAAGCTTCAAATGGAGTTTGTACACATACAAAGTGACAACGCAAACCCTGTCTTTGTAATTCTACGCAGATGTGACGAAAATTATACAGAGTCAAAACATTCACACCTGGCAGGTATTCTTTTGTGGGTCAATGCCAGACATCAGAAAACCGTCAACGACTTTCTGACTGGACACTGAGAGGCTTCGTGCCATGAAACCCACTCAGATCACTTGAATGTTTATAACTTGAAACACAGTAGCTGGGACTCAGACTCCATGAGTAGTCCAGCTTATATTTGGCTCCACTTTCCAATTGTCTAGTTTTGTTTACAAACGTTGGAAGAGCTGCTGTGTCCTAAACACTTCTGAGAACACCCAAGCACTGTCCCTGAGGTTAACATTGGACATGGGACTCTGTTAGAGAGAAAATATTCTCATTGTTGGGTTACCACCACCGTCCTTTCATTCATTCATAAAATCTTTATTTCGATTTGCGTATCATAAAAGACAAACATATTATATATTTTTTTTAAAAAGAAGGGAAACATGAATATTCGAGATTTCATGTCAATGACAATGTTGCTCAGGAGGAAATTTGGTCAATAAGCCAGTCCATCCATTACAAAATAATTTAGTTTAAAAGCCCAATTAAAAACATAACTATAAAAAGCCTAAGACAGAAAATCCAGGGCAACAATAGATTTAGCATCACAGAATGAATTATTTACTATAATAGATATATAAAAATTGTTAAAAAGGAAAACAGATTCTTATTTTAGGCTTAATTTACTCGCATGAATTACCCACATCCAATGTAAAAATTTGGCGACCGCAATAGCTACAGGTTCTGAGCAGTTAGTTTTCAAGATCCTTAGTGCCCCGGAGCCTGTGGTGATGCCCAACTGCAGACACAAAGGCTTCAACCACATATGCCTAGGGTACTTATACTCTGGGCAAACAAACAAGATGCGTGCTATGCTTTCCGGCTGAGAAGGACAAAATGGACTGCTTGGGTTAATATTGGCATGCCATTTAGCTGTAAAGAAATTTACAGGAAGCCTACCCACCCTAAATTGGTGGTACCTTTTCCTGTCCCCGGAAACTGTAATACAATCCCTGTAATCCTCGTAGGCAGCCTCGTGTTTTAGCTCCAAGTAGTCCCCAGAGACTGAAGGACTAGTGTAAATCCTAAACCTTCTCAATGATACCATTGACCAATATAACTCTCTAAAAACCATCCTAGGCGGAAAAGGATTAGCAATAGGATTTTCCCACAAAGAGCTCAAACCCATGGCTCAAACCCGTGCTTGCCTCACTCATCCAAGAGATTCTGCGGGCGCTGTCAAAATCTCTAACTTTGAGGAAAGCCCGAGCATACTGGGAGAGCTCTGGGATTACCCACAATCTCCGCCAATATGCCACTGGTCTAAAACGGGCCACATCTTCTAATCATTGGCAACCCAAATCATAAAAGAGGGGCAATAACGGGGTTGATGATGGAAGACCGGTTATACTCCTCAAGAACTTATTTTGGGAGCTCGTTAGAGATGCTAAATTGCTGAATCCCCACAACTCTGCCCCGTAAAGAACGGATGCGCTGATCTTAGTACCATACATTTCCAGCGCTGGGGCAATAGGTTTTGTGGATGAGGAGTGAAGCTCCTTAATCAGGGCGCCTGCTAGTTGTGTGTCAGGATGCCAAGTTCTTTGCAGGAGCAGAATCAACGCTGTTCCCAATGCCCGCCCACCGGTGCCGCAGTTATGAAAGCTACGTTACCAATAGGGGGGAAAGGGGAGTTGGAGAGAGAGAGAAGAGACACTCCGCCCACAGCTACCACCAGGCAGTATTGAGGTTTGTTCTACATCAGGTCTTCTGCTGCTTAATGAATGCCTCATGCAAAGATGAACAGGAACAAAGGCAAACTACCAACAACTCACTATAGTTCTATTCTCTTTATCAGCAATTATCCTACCAGCTATGTTCGAAGTATTTGCCCCTCTTCTATGTGTGTGTATGTAGTAGTTTCTTGAAGAGAAATCAGCTTTCTATAATAAAGAGAAATGGAGTTTACCAAAGAATCGCTCAGGTGTCTTATACTCTAAATAGATAACCCTCACGGTGAATACCTTGATGTCTCCTCTGCTCTGCCTTAGTAAGTTGGTTGTTCTCTCAAGAAGGTGCACAAATATTTAAAATTGCGTAATCTCTTGCCAGTACTTATCCTTGAAGAAGTCGTGCAAAAAAGGAACAAGGTAGGAATGACAGGGGAAGGGAAGAAACAGGTGAAGCGCAGTGCAGGTAAGGATACGACTGGGTAGACTAGTCAAAGTAGAAAGCTCGCTGTAGTTTTACAGTACCAGTTTCGCCTCAAGGGCTTTCTGCTGTGCGAAGTTACAACTGTACCAGCTTCGTGGATTCAGCCGCTCGTTACGAGTCTACAGTCTGCTTCTTAACTTCTGCTGCTTGCAATAATACTGTCGCTGACTTCGCAGTTCCTTGGCTCAGAAGGGAAGACTCTGCTCAGCAATGTTGCGCCTTGACTTTGAAGCCGGAATACTGATATGCTAATGCTCGTGAAGTCGGGATTTCAAATGACGCTTGAATCCTAAATAACTCTGACTGCGTTTCTCTACAAACTAACTATAAACTGCAAAGTTACTATTCTATGAATATAACAACTCCCGTTCAGGTAAATAAACGCGGAGCTTCAAACTAACGATGTCTCCTCAGACGAACTTCAGTTGAAGTGCGCAGATAGAATCTCGCGCACTTCTGAGATCCACTAGATTGTGTAATGCGCTCTCCAACCATCGTGGCCACGGCGGCGCCCATCTTAGGTGTGTGTGCGAAATCTACCTTACATCATACCAGAGGTTGACTAACTGGGGTTTTACGATCACTCGTGTCCTTAATGATTTATGTAAGTCAGTGTGCTGGACTGATGCAATGGTGTGGTTCCTGACATTGTGCATGTTTAGTAACCAGCTGGTAGGTGTGGGGTTTCCAATCAAGTTTCGAAGCCAGAGTTATGGCAAGGTAGGAAAAAACTTGGGCCTGCTCTAACAAAGCACCATTCCTGACCACCCTCCCTCTTACATGCCTGTGCTTATGAAGCACCATAAACTTAGTCTTACTTACATTAATAGTAAGACCATAATCTTTGCAGAATACCTCGAAGCGCACTATGGCCTTCTGAAGGCCTTGCTGAGTCTTGGAAATTAACAAGGTATCATCTGCAAACATTAGCAGAGGGATCAGTTTGCCATCCAGCTTGGGGCATCGGTTGGATGATTATCAAAATACTGGCTCACCTTGTTAATGTACAGAGAGAAGAGAGTTGGTGCCAGTGTACACCCTTGGCGAACCCCCTAGAAATAGGAAACCTGTCTGTTACTTTTCCTTGCTTGCCCCAACGGACTTGGGCAAAATTTGCCTCGTGCAGTTTGATTAAGAGAGCCAATACAGCATGCGGCATACCCTGTCCTGCAAAGATACTCCACATCTTAGCGCGCGGGACTAAATCAAAAGCCGACTTAAGGTCAACAAATGCCGCAAAAAGAGTGCCTCCGCTAAGTATAACCACCCGCCAATAAATAAAAACAAATCTAAAAACTTGGTCTACCTCCACCGTCTAATACAGGAACTCAAAAAACAGATAAGACTCTACCACAGAGCGAGGAATTACAACCGCATTTATTGTAAACACACTCGAGTGGAGAGAACGCCCAGCATGGCTTCGCTCAGAGTTCTCTGCCTGGCACAGGTCACACAGATATTTATACATCTATTAGCAGGTACAAAAGGCAAGAGACCTTTGCAAAGTTCCATGTAAGCATGGAACGTTCCTAAGAGCATACCGTTAGTCACATTCATCTGTTATCACAAGGCACATATTGGATACTGCAGGATGAGAGCTGAGTACATAATCATACGTTAATTACTATTTGTCTGGTTTACTTACAGACTCGCACAAGGCTATTTGTAGCTGGAAAAACATCATGTTTGGTTGAACTTCTTCAGCACAGACTCGTGTGTCTTGTGACCAGCAAAGGAAAGGGGATGTGAGCAAACAGCACGTAGGAGCAAGAAATGACAGAATGGCTATACAATGTGGGACATAGGTCAAATGTTTAGCTGATCATCACAATGTAGGTTACAGGTTAACAACTCAATGTTATTTGAGACCTCAACTCGTGCAGCTAAACATAATAAATGTTTTTGGCTTTGTATCTCTCCCCAACAGGGTATCAGCATCTTCTGTATATTTTAGCTGCTCCTTTTGTATCTCTAGGTGAAAGTCCAATTCCTATTTAACATTGTAGCTCTGGTTGGACATGTTAAACTATGTTGTGCTGTGTCTGATTTCTAACCTGTTCCAGCTCATGCCTTGACTGCTTGGCCTTCCTACTTCAAGAGTCATTTACTCCAAGGAAGCAGCCTGGTCATTCAGTTGAAGTGCTGTATCATTGGTGTCCCTGCTGAACACTGTGCCTGCCAGTAATACTGCCCCATCACCACTGACTGATCACAGGACCCCAAGAAAGGCCTCTCAGACTCCTGCACCTGACCTCCCCTGTCTGAGAGTACCTAGAGGGAGCGTCCAGGAGAGTGTTTTCAGCTCTTCTGGTCAGCTCTTCCTCCAGCTCCTGCACCTGACAGTTCTCCCTGAGAGTATCCAGATTATTTAAGTGCGGTGCCGCTCCTTCCCTCCAATGGAGGAGCTGCCCGCTGAGAAACTAGTAAGGCAGGCAATAATAAACAATAATAACCATTGCAACAACAATATCAAGGGAGCTAGAGCAAGAATGTGTTCACCAGTAGCACTTTCAAGTATCTTTTGAAAGATTCAGGCGAAGAGTTAACTCGGATGTCAGACGGTGGAGAATTCCAGATTCTTGGGGCAATGCCTGAGAAGGCTCGATTGGTGTTGCTTGAGAGTCATTTGAAGATTTTCTTCAGCATTTTCAGGGTGTGAAAGCAGTGATGACGTTGACCTGGGCGGACATGTTCAGGCTTTTGTCGATAATGATCCCTAGGTTACTGGTGTGCAAGCTGGGGTTGGGAGTAGATCCTAGGGTGGATGGCCATCAGGTGGAGTCCTGTGGGCAGGTGTTGTTTCCAAAGATCAACACATCTGTCTTGTCAGTGTTGAGTTTAAAACAGTTGGATTTCATACATGTCATGCAGGCGGTAAGCGTGTTCCTTGTGTTGTGGGTTTTATTCAGAAAGGGGCAGTATTAGTTGCATGTCTCTCGGTGTAGAAGAGGATGGTGATGTATTAGGTATGGATGACATTGGCCAGTGGGGTTATGCAAGTTTTGAAGAGGGTCCGGCTGAGAGATGAAACTTGAGGTGCTCCACAGATGGGATTTCCGGTTTCCAAGGACTATGACGTCAGGTTGACTGTCTGAGTTATTTTTGTCAGGAAGGAGCAGATCTATCATAGGCAGGCCCTTGAATGCCGATCTCGTGAAGGTATCCGATGAGGATGAGGTGTAATACCAAGTGCCGCCAAGAGGTCCAATAGGATTTGTGGAAAAGATCTGTACCACCCAAAATCATAACTCCGTCACAACCACCTGAGTAAAATAAAGAGAATGTAATCAGCATGCACGGGAGCCTCAGATGGGGGCTCGAATAGCAGAAGTAAAACACCAGCCTTTATAGACACAGACCACAACATTTCATTATAATTTGTCTGCCTACCAGGTTATGTCTAGGCCCTCATGTCCCGGCAGGAGGTGAAGAACCATTTAATGCTCGAAAACTTACAGTACATCGATACACAAAAATACGTTGGAAATCACCCTATATGCACGTGACAAGTCCCCTGTATCTAAAGCCAGACAGTTAACTATTACGTTTACCCCCAAATGCAGTCACAATGGTCTTCATTGGCTGATGTGGCTGAATACACTTTTGAGGCCTACAGGGCCTGTTGCTAATGCAAGCAGGCAGAAATGTAATAACATGGAAATGTACTCTTTGTGCCAGCCTTGCAATGTGTTGCGTTACAGGCAGCTTACTAAAAGCAAAGTTCTAAGTCTTATTTAAGGCTATCACATGATATCAAGCAATTATTATATATGTATATAATTCTCATCATTGAATTATCACAATGTCAAAAAACTACAAAATGGATGCCACAATTGTTATCTAAAGTTAGCTTCCACATTCCTGTCCTTTTGATAAACACTGATGATGGCATATTCAGGCATATCCATACATTTTAAAAGTTCTATTTTTCTCCGACTTGCTCACCAATAGATGTTGGGGATATGTGCAGACCTAACAATGCATCACATTAAATTCATATATCAGAAATTTACCTTTTGAAATATTTGTTCTCTGCGTTATTGCTCTCTTATTTCTTTCTTGCCCTGCCAACTGTCCCCCTGCCCCATATTTATCAATGGCTATTTATTCATTTTGGTACAATACCTCTGTGTCAGACTGGTCCTCAACCTGCCAAGACACCACCACATCTCCCAGCACCTGCGCACACTCCATTGGCTCCCCATCGAGGCTAGAATCACCTTCAAGATTCTCACCCATGCACACAAGGCCCTCCACGGCACCGGACCAGCATATCTGAACAGCCGACTCAAATTCCACGCACCCCAAAGGACCCTACGATCAGCCCAGCTCTCCTACGCCGTGGTCCCCGCACCAGAAAGACCTGATCGGGAGGCCTCTCCTTCTCCTTCCTCGCGAACAGAGCCTGGAACGCCCTTCCGCTCCATCACAGACAGACATTATCGCTCCCCATCTTCGCGAGAAACCTCAAAACCTGCCTCTTTGACAGACTTCCTCCTTGATGGACTGGAACCTGAACCCCCGGGTCTTGAGACCCTCATGGGTGAGTAGTCGCACTTAACAAACGCCTGATTGATTGATTTAAGCAGTATCTCAGGGCCAGTGCTATGTATAGCACTGTGAGCACAATACACTATAAAGAGCGTAGCCATTATAACGGCAGCAATGGGGGATAATGTTGCTAGTAGCACTCATGGCCATATTCTCTCATTTATTTATTTATTTTATTTTTATTTGAAAAGTTTTATATAGCTCTGGCTAGACCCGGAGGTATCAGAGCTCTTTACATGAGGACAAGCATTGTTTCATAGCATAGTTACAAATTACAACGTTGCAAGATATTGCTACTGTAGAAACGCCACACAGTTATCTCTCAAAGACCTTTAAACTCCAATACAAGGGTGTGCACTAGCGTTCTAATCATAAACCTACACACAACTCGATACAAAGAGGACAGTTTTAGGGGGCAGAGGAGGGTGACTGAAAAGAAAACAGGTCTCAACTGAAAATAGATGAAACACTTGTCAGATAATTAATATATCAGAATTTGAGGCGAACAATCATTAATTAGAAATTGGGCTGTACATGTTTTTCCTAGGGAACTTAGAAGGAAAGAAGGTAGGGGGATGGTGCTGGAAGTGTTATCCAGCTTTCCACAGAAATTGGAGCCCCAAGTTACTGGTATGTGAAGCAGCACTAATCGCTGACAGATAAGGGATTGTTTAGAAGCAGGGAGAAGAGAAGCATTCCGTTTTGAAAATGTGAATAACGCATCTAAACCGAAAACAATCTTTAAAAAAGCCCTTGTTCAAGAGTAAACCTCACAGTTCGGTGGTTCATAGGCAAGGCATACAAGTTCTGAAAGTTGTGAGGCATTGTTCCAGTCATTGGTACATGTGGGGGAACAGCATTTACAACGCAACTTTTACAACACAGTACCTTTACGACGCAACTATGACAACGCAAGTCATTACAACGACTTGCGCTGGGGGGCGCTCTAGGATAAGGAATAGTTTTAATTTACTATCCAACACCTTCCCTACTATCCACGGGGAATAGTAAATTAAACTATTCACTATCCAGTGCCCCCCCCAACGCACGCCGTTGTAACGACTTGCGTTGTAAAAGTTGCATCGTAAAGGCATGCGTTGTAAAAGCATTAGTTGTAACGACATACATCCGTACATGTGGCTAGTGTGCCTTTTTGGAAGAATGTCTTATCTTCTGTTGCACTTTCACTCCTTTCAAAAGTCTGCTGAGGAATAATGCAGAGCCTCAGTTATGATACCTGTAAACAGAAAAGTAACCGTTGGTGCCTGTCTTCGAGTAATTCGAGAGGTTAGCAAGCACTTCTATTACTTAGGCACTTTCAATATGAAGAAAACAAAGTGATGAGGAAGGTAAGGATGTCTCGTTGTCACAGCTTGTAGACTGAGGGGTTGGGACGTTGATGTTCCAGATGTATTTTGTTGATGTATCGTTGGGGCCCGCTTACACACTTTTACTTTCTCTGCTGTGTGCAGCACGTGCAACCCTTCAGGATGAGCTCGGATACCTTTATCACTTGGTGCCTTTCATGGGACACGTGTTGTAATGATGTTGTACTTGATGTGACGCAGGGGAAGGCACTGGAGGCTCCTGTGGTGGCAGCGGACTCACTGCTTTATTGGTATGAGAGCCATTGATCCAGGAAGCCAGGCCCTCATACTTGACTGCTGTTGCTGTTGTCAAAGGCTCGGATATGGCCCCTTTACCCGATGTTGGAGACAGTGCCGTCTGGTGTGGGCTTTTATCCAAACCCAATGCCCCGGCTGGAGGCCATGGGCTGCTGGTGTCTCTGCTTCAGGAAGGGCGGCCCACAGCACCTGACGATCTTAGTCTTTTGCAGTATTGAAGAAGCAGATAATTAGGTAAGGACAGAGGGACAATAGACTGTTACAAGGCACTCACCTGCGCTCCAGATTGTTTCACCTTGAGGATGACAAGTCCCTGGTCCTTCTAAAAATGGCAGGGTGACAACAAGATATATAACTTGTCGTCACTCTGAAAGTCTCCGGGGGGAAAGGGGTTGGGATGACAAGAGAGACAAGAGAAGACGAAGAATCCAGAGGTCTTCGTTATGGGCAGGGATTCGACAGGTTTACCGAATACTGGATATTGGATTCTGGTATATCTCAGGACTTTCAAGGACTTTTGAACCTTCCAATAGATTCCTAATATCAGAATATATAAAAACAACAGAATATGTATAAATCTCTTATCTTTTGTCACTAGTATTTGTCCTGACAATAACTAATATTCAAATCTTACCTAATTACTTCTTAGGCTGTGCACGGGACTACTGAATGCTTTTGACCCTAGATACCAGATCAGCAATCTGCAAATAACAATACATTCATTACCACCCAATTACTGGTTCATTCATTATTATACACAATACTTTACTAGTAGTAATACCTGGGTTCCTCTGTTGAAGTGCCTAGGTTCAAGATAGTGAGTCTTCTTGCTTTAGGTAAACAGCATTAATTGTCACCAAATAACAAGACAAAATATTACTTTGACATTAATGCGCCAGTTACATTATTTTGTTAGAGATTGATAATCTTTGCTTACTCCTCAAAATAAAACATTGAGGGCCATATGTATCAAGGAAATTGACTTTGCAAACGCCGAAATTCGCCGAATTTCGGCGTTTGCGAATGCAATTTGGCCTAATGGTATGTATCAAGGAAATCTGCTTGCAAAATAAGGAATTGCTAAATTTGCGATTCCTTATTTTGCGATTGCATTTAAGGAATCGCAAATTTTGCGATTCCTTAAATGCAATGTAAGAAGCCAAAAAAAGTAGCAAATTGGCCTTAAGGAATCGCAAATTACCACCAACTTATAGTTGGTGGTAAGTTGCGAATTCCTTGAAAAATGCATATTTATGCATTTTTCAAAGTGCCATGTGACACACATACATGCCCTTAGGGCATGTATGTGCGCCGCATGTGCACCCATGCATATTTCAGGGGTGCAACAGGGTGTCCTTTGGACACCCCTGCACCCTTGAAAATATTCTCAATTTGAGATTAGCAAATTGCGAATCGCAAATTTCCCATTCATTCCTATGGGCCTCCTGGCCCATAGAAATGAATGGGAAAGTATTCCTTAATTGCGAAATCGCAATTAAGGAATATCAAGAAATCGCTAAAAAATTGCGATTTTCTTGATACATAGCAATTAGCGATTCTGAAATAGCGATTTCTTAAAAATCGCTATTACAAAATCGCTAATTGGTACCTTCATACATATGGCCCTGAATCCTTAATTCTCATATGGTTCGACAAAATCTGCTGCCAAGTGGTAAATAATAAATGTTTCTGTCTTTGAGTTCAAATGTCCATCAACACCAAGAAATACGGTAATTCTATCCGTAATGCATCTGAACTCGATCCGTCGCAAATTCTAATAAGTCACTGGTTAAGAGTTCTTCACTCCTTGTAAGGCTGAAGGAATGCTTGCTTTTCATTAAAAGATTATTTAGACTCACTGGTGTCTTTTTAGTCTTTTGAATACCTTGTTTAATTTTGCACTGCCCGTCTTTTTCAGGATTTGCCGTAGCTGCCGGGGAACTGGAGAAAGAGGAAACCCGAGCGGAGACATCCGACGAGTCCCAGGAGCCAGGGAGTCCCTGAGGTCAGTCCAGAGAGAGGAGCTGGAGCCTGGTCAGTGTCAGAGCAACGAGACCAAGCACTCGAGCGTGAATGGGAGCAGTTTAACTCGTTCCACGCTAGTGACGGAACCGCTCCGTCACGCCCCTCGGGTGGGCTGTGCTGGTGACAGAGATGTTCCGTCACGGCCTGCGCGCCTCTGATTTCGTGCCTGTGCGGCGCGTTCCATTGAGCGGGCGGGCCATGACGGAACGGTTCCGTCACTAGTGCAGCCCACCCGAGGGCCGTGACGGAGCGGTTCCGTCACAAGCGTGGGACCGCCACGCGGCCCCCCCCCGCACTCTAGCGCTGCGGCGGAATAGCCGTCGCGGCGAAAGGGTTAAATACCCTCTCATTCATGATGACAGGTTGTTTGCATACACGCGTCTGCTGCTTGACTGTTGACGCGTGTAGGCAGCTCATGCATTTGCATTTTCTACCAAGTGTTCAGAAGTCCAATGCTAAACGTGTATCCTGCTTCTGAATATTCATGAGACACATGTCTATTCAGTATTTGAATACACGTTATTTGCACAGTTGGGGCTTTGTACCATGTCCTGAAAACATTTGTCAAGCACCTTTTTTAAAACATGATGAATTTACAGTTTTTATGTATGCACATCGATATCTGGGCACATTATATTCAAGAAATGCTATACAACAATAACCAGGCACATTAAAAAGGATTGGTGAAACATACACTGTGCCACATTAGCATGGGAAATGCGGCGCAAGGCTGACATGAGAGAGCATACTCACAACATAGACATGTGGCCTGGAATGTTCTTTGGCCATGCAAACACTATTTCATGTGGGCTGAGCTTTGTCACTCTGTCTGAGGTGCTCCTCATTGGCAACCGAGCAAGTGGTAGTGCATCAATCCAAGTCAGTTCAGTGGATGCACAAATCTTCCCTATCTTATTTTGCAACACTCCGTTCTTTCTCTCATGACCCGCCCTTTGTGTAATATACTTTGGGTCACAGTACATGTCATCATCCTTTATCTTGATCTCATGAGCCGCCCTTTGTGTAATATACTTTGGGTCATAGTATATATCGTCATCCTTTATCTTGATCTCATGAGCCGCCCTTTGTGTAATATACTTTGGGTCATAGTACATATCATCATCCTTTATGGATGTGGGGATCAAAGATAATGCCTGGGCTTGGTTTAAATCTTTTTTGGAGAATAGATCCTTCAGGGTCTTTGATGGCGATTCCATGTCCTCCAGCAGACCCCTAAAGTGTGGTGTTCCTCAGGGCTCCTCCCTAAGCCCTGCGCTTTTTAATCTGTACATGAGACCCCTGGCCGATGTCGTCCGCCCATTTGGAGTTAAGATCATCTCCTATGCGGACGACACGCAGCTGGTGGTCTCACTGGCACAGGAGGCAAATCGAACTTCGCCAGGCGGGCTTAGAGAATGCCTTGAGGAGGTGAGGAACTGGATGTCGTCATCATCCCTGAAGCTGAACGGGGACAAAACAGAGCTGATGCTCCTAGGCCCATCAGATCTGTCCCTTTCTCCCTCTCTGTGGCCCCCATGTCTAGGCCCTCCTCCAACCCCTAAAAACAATATCAAAAGCCTCGGAGTGTGGCTGGACAATTCGCTATCTTTCAATGTCCAAGCCACAAAACTTTCAGCCACCTGTTTTGGCATCATGAGGGTGCTAAATAAAATATTTCCCCTCCTTCCCATGGAAGCCAAAAAGGTAGCTATTCAAGGTCTTATTCAATCACGCCTTGATTTTAATAATGCACTCTATCTCGGCGCACCAGAATACACCCTACGCAGGTTGCAGATTGTACAGAACTGCACAGCACGCCTGTTGCTCAAAATTCCCCGCAGACACTCAGTGAGGGCCGGACTGATTAGCCTGCATTGGCTCCCGATCCGGCAGAGAGTTCTGTTCAAGACACTATGTATAGCCCACCAAGCCTTCTGGGACACAGGACCCAGCATCATTCGCGACCTGGTTACCCATTACACCCCAAACCGAAGTCTTCGCTCTAGCCAGACCTTCTCGGCAGTGGTGCCAAGAATAAAAAGATCCAGATCTGGCGGAAGGACATTTACATACAATGCGTCCAAGACCTGGAACACCCTGCCACTCCATCTTAGAGCGAACCCTAACCTCACTGAATTCCGCAAGCAATTAAAGACCTTTTTGTTTGCATCTGTTTACTAACTGCCTGCCTTCCCCCCATGCCTTCAGTAGGCTCTGGTTATCTTAGCGCTTGGACGCCTCCGGGCAACAATTTGCGCTCTACAAATCGGCAAGTTTACAAGTTTACAAGTTTATCTTGATCTCATGACCCGCCCTTTGTGTAATATACTTTGGGTCTTAGTACATATCATCATCATCCTTTATCTTGAGCTCATGAGCCGCCCTTTGTGTAATATACTTTGGGTCATAGTACATACCATCATCCTTTATCTTGATCTCATGACCCGCCCTTTGTGTAATATACTTTGTGTCATAGTACTTATCATCCTTTATCTTGATCTCATGACCCGCCCTTTGTGTAATATACTTTGGGTCATAGTACATACCATCATCCTTTATCTTGATCTCATGAGCCGCCCTTAGTGTAATATACTTTGTGTCATAGTACATATCATCCTTTATCTTGATCTCATGACCCGCCCTTTGTGTAATATACTTTGTGTCATAGTACATATCATCCTTTATCTTGATCTCATGACCCGCCCTTTGTGTAATATACTTTGGGTCATAGTACATACCGCCATCCTTTATCTTGATCTCATGAGCCGCCCTTTGTGTAATATACTTTGGGTCATAGTACATATCATCATCATCCTTTATCTTGATCTCATGACCCGCCCTTTGTGTAATATACTTTGGGTCATAGTACATATCGTCATCCTTTATCTTGATCTCATGACCCGCCCTTTGTGTAATATACTTTGGGTCTTAGTACATATCATCATCATCCTTTATCTTGAGCTCATGAGCCGCCCTTTGTGTAATATACTTTGGGTCATAGTACATACCATCATCCTTTATCTTGATCTCATGACCCGCCCTTTGTGTAATATACTTTGTGTCATAGTACATATCATCCTTTATCTTGATCTCATGACCCGCCCTTTGTGTAATATACTTTGTGTCATAGTACATATCATCCTTTATCTTGAGCTCATGAGCCGCCCTTTGTGTAATATACTTTGTGTCATAGTACATATCATCCTTTATCTTGATCTCATGACCCGCCCTTTGTGTAATATACTTTGGGTCATAGTACATACCGCCATCCTTTATCTTGATCTCATGAGCCGCCCTTTGTGTAATATACTTCGGGTCATAGTACATATCATCATCATCCTTTATCTTGATCTCATGACCCGCCCTTTGTGTAATATACTTTGGGTCATAGTACATATCGTCATCCTTTATCTTGATCTCATGACCCGCCCTTTGTGTAATATACTTTGGGTCATAGTATATATCGTCATCCTTTATCTTGATCTCATGACCCGCCTTTGTGTAATATACTTTGGGTCATAGTACATATCATCATCCTTTATCTTGATCTCATGAGCCGCCCTTTGTGTAATATACTTTGGGTCATAGTGCATATCGTCATCCTTTATCTTGATCTCATGAGCCGCCCTTTGTGTAATATACTTTGGGTCATAGTGCATATCGTCATCCTTTATCTTGAGCTCATGAGCCGCCCTTTGTGTAATATACTTTGGGTCATAGTACATATCGTCATCATCCTTTATCTTGATCTCATGACCCGCCCTTTGTGTAATATACTTTGGGTCACAGTACATGTCATCATCCTTTATCTTGATCTCATGACCCGCCCTTTGTGTAATATACTTTGGGTCATAGTACATTTCATCATCCTTTATCTTGAGCTCATGAGCCGCCCTTTGTGTAATATACTTTGGGTCATAGTACATGTCATCATCCTTTATCTTGATCTCATGAGCCGCCCTTTGTGTAATATACTTTGGGTTATAGTACATGTCATCATCCTTTATCTTGAGCTCATGACCCGCCCTTTGTGTAATATACTTTGGGTCATAGTATATATCGTCATCCTTTATCTTGATCTCATGAGCCGCCCTTTGTGTAATATACTTTGGGTCATAGTGCATATCATCATCATCCTTTATCTTGAGCTCATGACCCGCCATTTGTGTAATATACTTTGTGTCATAGTGCATATCATCATCATCCTTTATCTTGATCTCATGACCCGCCCTTTGTGTAATATACTTTGGGTCATAGTGCATATCATCATCATCCTTTATCTTGATCTCATGACCCGCCCTTTGTGTAATATACTTTGGGTCATAGTGCATATCATCATCATCCTTTATCTTCATCTCATGACCCGCCCTTTGTGTAATATACTTTGGGTCATAGTACATATCGTCATCCTTTATCTTGATCTCATGAGCCGCCCTTTGTGTAATATACTTTGGGTCATAGTACATATCATCATCATCCTTTATCTTCATCTCATGAGCCGAGCCGCCCTTTATGTAATATACTTTGTGTCATAGTGCATATCATCATCATCCTTTATCTTGATCTCATGACCCGCCCTTTGTGTAATATACTTTGGGTCATAGTACATATCATCATCATCCTTTATCTTGATCTCATGAGCCGCCCTTTGTGTAATATACTTTGGGTCATAGTGCATATCATCATCATCCTTTATCTTCATCTCATGACCCGCCCTTTGTGTAATATACTTTGGGTCATAGTACATATCGTCATCCTTTATCTTGATCTCATGAGCCGCCCTTTGTGTAATATACTTTGGGTCATAGTACATTTCATCATCCTTTATCTTGATCTCATGAGCCGCCCTTTGTGTTATATACTTTGGGTCATAGTACATATAATCATCATCCTTTATCTTGAGCTCATGACCCGCCCTTTGTGTAATATACTTTGGGTCATAGTACATTTCGTCATCCTTTATCTTGATCTCATGACCCGCCCTTTGTGTAATATACTTTGGGTCATAGTACATATAATCATCATCCTTTATCTTGAGCTCATGACCCGCCCTTTGTGTAATATACTTTGGGTCATAGTACATTTCGTCATCCTTTATCTTGATCTCATGACCCGCCCTTTGTGTAATATACTTTGGGTCATAGTACATTTCGTCATCCTTTATCTTGATCTCATGACCCGCCCTTTGTGTAATATACTTTGTGTCACAGTACATATCATCATCCTTTATCTTGATCTCATGACCTGCCCTTTGTGTAATATACTTTGTGTCACAGTACATTTCGTCATCCTTTATCTTGAGCTCATGACCCGCCCTTTGTGTAATATACTTTGGGTCATAGTACATTTCGTCATCCTTTATCTTGATCTCATGACCTGCCCTTTGTGTAATATACTTTGGGTCATAGTACATATAATCATCATCCTTTATCTTGAGCTCATGACCCGCCCTTTGTGTAATATACTTTGGGTCATAGTACATTTCGTCATCCTTTATCTTGATCTCATGACCCGCCCTTTGTGTAATATACTTTGGGTCATAGTACATTTCGTCATCCTTTATCTTGATCTCATGACCCGCCCTTTGTGTAATATACTTTGTGTCATAGTACATATCATCATCCTTTATCTTGATCTCATGACCCGCCCTTTGTGTAATATACTTTGTGTCACAGTACATATCATCATCCTTTATCTTGATCTCATGACATCCTGTTGAGTAGAAGCAATTTGAACCATCATGTTCTCACAATCAGTTAATGCTATTCCTTTTTTACTTCTGCATCAATCAAGGCTTTACCTCGTGATACCTAGTCCTTGGAGGAGGTGTGTGCAGCACATTCTACAATTGCAACTCTCTTTGGTAGCAACAGGGCTTGCAATAGCTGTGCTATTAATGCTGCATGCTGTATTTGTTGTCCGGCTGAGGTAAGGAATCCCCTCATAGCCCACAGTGGGCCAAGATCAGGGGCCACTCCAAAAACATATTGGCTGTCCGTGTAAATGTCCACTATTCCTCCTTCATGTTGTTAATCTCGTCCCCTTCCAGTACGTTTGTAGCCGTGCCCACTGTGTAATTATTTTGCAGTGAGCCTGTGTTATTGCTGATGCATGAACCAAGAACAACTAGATCTCCATTGGGGACAGGTGTCTCTTAAATCATGTCGAACATTTGCATACTTATCTTTGGCTAGCACACTTGGACTATTATTTACTAAACACTACCTCTCTATGACCCATTGCTAGGTGAGAAATCAGTAGTGGTGCAATGTGTGGGCAAATTGCCAGAATTATGGAACACATTTGCACCAGCGGAGCTTTCCAACCAGATATGAGAGGGTGAAAAGGTTTATCATTAAGCACATGCATGCAAACATTTCAAAAACAGGAAACCTATTACACTCTGTAGGGCAATGAAGGAAAGAACCTAAAAATTATATTGTCATCCCTGTAAAAGACTTTTAAAAAAAATCCATTTTCTGCAAAAGAAGAATGAAAACATTGTACTAGAGCTTGTCCCAACAGCAAACACTGTTGAAGGTCTGTCACAGTAACACATTTGGGAATCAACCTGTGCCAATCCATTATACCTTCAAACCTATTTGCAATCACCCCTAAAGACTGCACCTCTATACTAAAAGACATATTAAATCTGTCCACATTGTATCCTTAAAACATTACAATACGAAGCACAGTTATTCAATGCACACTGTCCTTCTGTATTTTTCTTATGCTCATATTCTTATTACTAAACCACAGTATATAAATATAAAATTACTACATATTATCCATCCTTTGTAGTCGCTGGTGAATACACTGCATTAGAATGCATTTTTGCACATTCCTCTCACAATCTAAGCCCTTTAGAATGGTATCTTCTGCAAGCCTAAAAATCCAAGAAAATGAAAAACATTAACATACATACACATTCTTTCTTTTAAATACACACATAAAATAGTACTTCTCCTTGTGCCATTTAATTAGGCAAAACCCTTCAAGAACTCACCACACCTAGTGCTATTCTTATATGTGCTTGTGAGGATGGCGGCGTTGTATGTTAGGCGGCGGTCTTTGGAGTGAGATATGGGGAAAACAAGCCAGCTACCTAACCTGACCTAATTGTGTGATCCTGGGCATTTAAATTCCTTTAATACTTTTGCTTTACTATTATCCTGAAAGTGACGCTGTGCAGGGCACTCTAGCTACCTCCCTTCAATAATGTAACTTGACCTTTAAGCAAATGTTTGCCTCCATATCTTAACTTCTCTCTTATTCCAGCACTTAGTCGTCAGAGTAAACAGCACCCTTCTGCTATTCAGGGGCCCAGATAAGACCGGCAGGTATGTGCCCCCCCCAGGCAGCACTTTCACTATCGGGGTGGTGCTTTTTAATTAAGTAGCTATTTGCGCAATATAATGCAATTTTTTGTTCTTTAAAACAGCAAATGTCTCCTGTTGTAAATCACGCTGGGAGATTGGGGTGGGGAACCTGTGGAAGCCATCAATCTGGCCCTTACAATGTCCATTGACAAGAGACGTACCATGAAACAAGACCAGACATAAATCAGACACGTACCAGGAACAAACATCTTTTCACCGACGTTCTTGCATCTGAAAATGAAAATGTTAGGAAACAAACCGTTGCACCAAAACTTATTAAAATGTATATACACAAAATAACACCTCTTCGTTAAGTATTTGCACTCCTTTCCATTCTGCGCTGCGAAGAATAATTTGTTTTTTTTTAACTAGTTCCGGTCATACTCACAGAAAACTGTTGTAGTGTATGGTTTGGTCTTGGCACAATGCCCAGAGCCTGTGGCCAGCCAGGATTGTTATTTCAAAGCCAGTCCAAAAGACTTTTCTTTAACCCTTCAATATATCATAATATCAAAGACCTTGCTGGGCAGAACATTTCTCAGTAACTATTTGTAGGAAGGTGGCTACCTGACTATGGTTACCCCAGATTTTTTGCCTGTGTTTAGCTGGTTTTTTGACTTAGTTGACCTGGTTCCCTGCTAATCAGGGCCCCAGGCCATCTGCTCTCTCTGTAAAATGGATTCCATGTACCCTAGGTACATACCAATTGGAAATGGACTCCTTGTCAGCCCCTGTAGAATGCACTATAGGTGCACAGGGCACAGGAGCCACTAAGGCCTACCAGGGGCTGCAGCATACCTTTTGCCACCCCTGGCTGGTTCTTAAATTGACACAACTGGCTGATCACTCAGCTGGGGTAAGGTGGTGTACACACCCCTTGCTTAGATATAGTATACCTATGTCTAAACCTATATCTGGACACATGTAAACCTGTGAGCCACTCCTATAGACAGGCCTCACCAATCCTGGAGGCTGGGTGCATGGTTTTTATGTGAGATGGAGCTCTAGCATGAGCTGAGCCTGTCTGCAGCCGTCGGGAACAAATCCCTAAGCTGTTTCAGGATAATGCCATACCATATACTATTAAGTGCCTTATAATCCTCGCGGTTATTTAGCAACTCTGGTTTGGCTTTATCAAAACATGTCGTGTAAGGTGTCATACGCTTTGGAATACCATCCCCTCGCCAGTTCTGGCGACGGGGATGGCATTCCACCCCTCTAGAGGGGTAAGACATGTTACTTCACTTTAATGCGGTTGATTTCTCCAAAGGCCTTAAGATCCACAAAATGGATGCCTCTGCCACAGACAAATGTCTGGACCCCTGGAGCTGACCGAAACCCAGTCAAGGGGGTCCTGGACAAAGGGTTTCCTGTCACAGGAGGGTGTCACCGCCCTCCAGACAGGAGATAGTGTATTGTAGCAGGGAGGTTTGAAAGAAACCAGACACTGCCTGGGGCGCACAAGGCTGCCCCTTGCATAATCCGGCCAAACCGGTTCTGGGGCACTCCAGCCCTCGTGCCAGGGCGGCCTGGATCAAAGGAAGGGGGTGTATCCACCCACTTCCTGGGTCCCACCCATAGGAGGGGACCTAGCAGGTAATCACGCCCACCAGATTCGAATAAGAGTGGGAGCAGTGCCAATGCACATCAGATTTCCTGGAAGAAACATTTGAAACGATATTCTGGACCCTTCGCCCTCCATCTCAACGTGGAAGCCCGAAGAATCTCCCTTGTGGTCAAGGAGTGACCACCCTGCAGCAGCAGGCACCATCCAGCCCTCGACGTCTACTTAGTTGCAGTTCCCGCCGGAACTCGAGCGACTGAGATCGACGAGATCAAGCCTGCCCAGCTTCTAACAGCCCGATCCACAGTCCATGCAAAGCTGAGACCCGTGGAGGCGACCGGAAGCGTGGGGCACGCCATCTTGAAGTGACCACGAGACGCTGACCGTGCAGCCCACGAGTGACCCTCGAAGCTGTACACCGGGGTTTGAGAAGCCCCCACCCTGAGCTACTCCTGAGCCGAAGTTCAGCCCTCCACACTCGACGAGTGCTGCGTGGGGCCCTTTGGCACGATTTGGCTCAACGCGTTGGCCCGGTCACTTGCCAGCTGGCTTGTGGTCCCTGTGCCGACGAACTACCGAAGAAGACTCGTGAATCTGGTTGCTCCAGATCCACACCAGCTCCCCTGAAAAGGAGCCCCGACTCTGACCTTCCTGGTCCGAGTGAGAAGCAATCTTCCGATCCTGCGTGGATTGCTCTTACCAAGGCTTGTTTGCTCCAAACCTGAAGCCGACTGCACCGACGGTGAGAGCCTGCGTGGGACAGATCGTGACCTGCTCCTGGACGTCGCAGATGCCCCAGAGCCCACGTGACAGCGGAGAGAAGCTCCTCGACGACCACCTGATTGCGCCCGACATTGCCTGGTTCCGTCCTGGTTCCACCCTGGTCACTGCTGAGTGACCCAGACTCTGTCCCCTCTGCTTTCAGGTACTCTACAACTTGAGTCCACCCTTGGACTCCACCGGACACTTCGTCTTCACCCTGCCTGCAGCCCTTTCAGCTTCAAGCACCAAGAGCCTGCGTGTCAAAACCCGACGCCACTTCGACCCTGTGCACCCACTTCCTGTGGGTGAGGTAACTTTGCTCCGCCGGTGTTCCCACACTGGTGCACACCTCTAGGGTCTGTGTGTTAAGTTTTGTTCCTCTAGGTTCAGCGGAAGTGTCCTTAAACTTTAACTATTTGACTTTTACGCACCATTGGTTAACATTGGTGCATGCGTGCGCTTTCCGCACATCTCCCGAATCCCGAGGGCCATTCCCGACTTCAGCATTGCTTGTCCTGACTGCTCCCAGCGATTCCCTAGGCCCTAGGCCTAACCACTGTTCGAGTGGCCTCTCTTATACCACTTGTTTAGTATATGGTTTGAGTGGCCCCCCGCCCTCATCCATAATTGTGCAACTTGTATGTTTAAACAGTGCTTTTGATTTAACGCTTGTGCCCCTTTATTCATAAAGAATACTGGGGATTGTTTTTAGTAATAAACACATATATTTTTATAATATATACTTGTGTGGTGTCCTTTCATTTGGTATTACAGGATTGTATGTGGTAAAACAGCTCGCTTAACACGACCTCTTAAGTTAAGCCTTTAGGCTGCTTAGTCCATGCTACCCCTAGGATAGCTTGTCTAATAAGGTTGACTTACAACCAGACACCATAAGGGGATTGTTTGGTCAGGTAGTAGGTGGTTCCAGAATTGGAAACATCCCCTACCAGGCCAACTTCTCACATTGGTGAGCAGCGGTGCGGATTTGAGCTTGCTGTTGTTTTACCATTGCAATCTTTATATCAAATTGAAAGATCACATCAAGTACCTCTAGGTACATATAAAATCAAAAGCTTAGCATATTAAGTTCTACTGAACTTAGTAGTTGTAGGTTGAAGGGATTAGCACACCCTGACTACAACTAACTAGCAAGGTACAGTAGGAAAACACTTAGTGTAGGTAAGTGCACCACTTACACCTCACTAGTAACCATGTCTGACACAGGAAAGGCCTCAGGGTCTAGTCCTGTGACAGTTGACCCTACCCAGGCAACTTTTGGATATGACAAACTAACCCGCAGAGACTTGATTGCCTTGTGCAAAGCAAGAGGGTTAAAAAGGGGCAGAAGCCCCACCTGCCTAATCCTGGTAGAAATCCTAGAACAGGATGACTTAGAGAAGGCAAAAGCAGCTTCCCTAGACACAGGGAACCCCCCTGTAGTTGATCCCCCTGAAGAGGAGGATGATGATGACTTGGATGAGGACTCAGAGGTTGAGGACTTAGAAGTACAGGATCAGGGTAGCCAGGTTCCAGTTGGTAGGCTTAGCCAGGCCAACTTGGACCTACTGGGGAATGGAGAGGGCCAGCACCTCCCCAGAACCCAACATGTGATTCTCCCAGGCAACAGAAGAGTGAGATCTCCCTCAGGGGACTCTCATATTTCTAGTGCCTCCAGAGAATCAGAGAGAGGCATGAGTGCTTCTCAGAAAGCTGAGCATAGGGCCAGAATGAGGGCTGTCCAACTCCAAATAGAGAGGGAGGAGGTAGCCTTGGCTCAAGCTAAACTTAGCATGGCCCAAGCTAAACTTGCCTTGGCAAGAGAGAAAAAATTGTGTGGCTTAGATGCCACTGGTGGCAGCAATATTCCTAAAGAGAAACCCAGGTCCTATGATAGTAGAAACCTGACAAAGATTGTGCCCCCCTTCAAAGAAGGGGATGACATCCACAAATGGATGACTGCTCTTGAGAGAGCCTGCATGGTACAGCAGGTTCCTGAGGAACAGTGGGCAGCAATCTTATGGTACTCCTTTTCAGAGAAAGGGAGGGACAAGCTCCTCACTGTCAGACATGAGGATGCAAACAATTACAAAGTCCTGAAGAGTGTTCTGATAGATGGGTTTGGCTTAACCACTGAACAGTACAGGTTCAAGTTCAGAGACACCCAGAAGACACAGACTCAGGACTGGACTGATTTTGTAGATTGTGCTACTAAGGCTCTGGAGGGTTGGCTACATGGCAGCAAAGTACATGACTTTACAGGATTGTATAATTTGATTATGAGGGAGCAGATCCTAAGTAATTGTCAGAACCAGCTCTTACACCAGCACCTGGTAGACTCTGATCTGACCTCTCCCCAAGAATTGGGAAAGAAGGCAGACAAATGGGTCAGAACCAGGATTAGGCCTAAGAATCAGGACAGTAACCAGAAGAAGGAGTCTACCAAGCCTCAAGATAAGGGTGGGGATAAAAGTAAAGAAAAGACTTCCCCAGGGCCCCAAAACTCCAAGGATGGGGGTGGGTCCCAAGACACTTCTTCAACTGAGAAAAAACCCTATTGTTATCCCTGTAAACAGGTGGGGCATTACAAAACAGACAGCTGTTGTCCCAAGAATAACAATAAAGAAAATATACCTCCAAAGCCAGCTTCAACACCTCCTGTTACTGTCAGCAGTAATCCCCCAGGAAGTGGAAGCACACCCAGGAATCTGGGTGGGTTTACTTTTGGAAATCAGGTGGACCCTGGCCTATCCAGGTCCCCATCACCCAATGATCTTGTTTATGAGGCTGGCATGGGGTTTGCCAACTTCTCTGCTTGCCCAAATACTTTGAGCAAGTATAGACAAGAACCCATCATCAATGGTTTAAGAGTTGAAGCTTTTAGAGACACAGGGGCTAGCATCACCATGGTGGCTGATGGCATAGTCCCCTCTAAGCAACTTTTACCTGGTGCCACATACCAGGTAATAAACATTGATGGCATCCAAACAAATCATCCCATGGCAGTAGTAAGTCTCAGCTGGGGAGGTGTCACTGGCCCAAAGAGAGTGGCAGTGTCCCCAAACTTGCCTGTAGACTGTCTACTGGGTAATGATTTAGAAATCTCAGCCTGGGCTGGGGTTGAACAGGAAATCCATTCTAGGATGGTAAATTCCAATGGAAAGGTTAGTGGGGCTGTAATGGCTACAGCCCCAATTCAAGATGTCCTTCCTGAAAAGGTTGGTAGGGCGGAGATACTCCCTGCCCCATCTTTAGCAAAAGCTCTTCCTGAACAGAATAGCAAAGCTGTTATGATAACAGCAGAAACCCAAACTGAGTCTCCTCCTGAAAAGGTTGGTGGGGCTGTGATGGCCACAGCCCAAACTCAAACTGACACGTGTGTTGTGAAACCTGAAATGATGGATAACTCCACACAAACTGAGAGCATGGAGGAGGAAGAGAAATCTCCCCCTCACCAGACTTTAGGACAGGATCAGCCTCCTCAGGGAACTGATCTTACCCCTGATGAAGGAACTGCCCCAGAGGTGGTTGGGCCTAGCCTGACAGAACCTCTGATGTCAGTGGACCCTTCTCAGGTGGGACCCAGTCTGGAGCAGGTAACCTGCCCCTCTCTCCCTTGCCTTAGCCAGCCCAGGGCTGCCGAGGACAAGAAGGACAGTGAGACCCAGAGGGCCCCCTGTCAAATAAAGCACCCCCATCAAAAGATTAGGTGCACCAAAACTAGTAGCCCTAGTAAGGTGAAAACTTTAAAAACTCCTGAGGGAGCCCCCTTAAAAACAGTTAGGGACCTCCCCCAGATGGATTCTGTTGGGCACAGCCAAACCTGGGACCCAAAGGGCCCAAACCTGAACTGTCCCTCCAGCAAGCCAAACAGAGGGACCCAGCCTCCAGCTTTAGGTAGCCAGAGGTTGACCCTGAGAGCACAGTGCAACTCAGTTAAAGAAAGAAAGGCACACATGGTGGAAGATAATTGGAGGAAGCTAAGCCCTAAATTAGTAGAGCCTCACTTCAATACTCCATATCCAAACCAGCCTTTAACTTTGCATAAACACACCCAAGGTAGTGATTCCCTATGGTGGAGACCCTCTAATACCCAAAGGGTGAGGGACTGCTTAGTGGACCATGAGACAGGGGGTACCCATGCTAGTGCAGGTACTTCCTTATATGGCCACTCAGGCAATATAGGCTTACCTGGCCAAGGATAGCCTTATCTCCTTTCGTTTGGGGGGGGGTTATGTAGGAAGGTGGCTACCTGACTATGGTTACCCCAGATTTTTTGCCTGTGTTTAGCTGGTTTTTTGACTTAGTTGACCTGGTTCCCTGCTAATCAGGGCCCCAGGCCATCTGCTCTCTCTGTAAAATGGATTCCATGTACCCTAGGTACATACCAATTGGAAATGGACTCCTTGTCAGCCCCTGTAGAATGCACTATAGGTGCACAGGGCACAGGAGCCACTAAGGCCTACCAGGGGCTGCAGCATACCTTTTGCCACCCCTGGCTGGTTCTTAAATTGACACAACTGGCTGATCACTCAGCTGGGGTAAGGTGGTGTACACACCCCTTGCTTAGATATAGTATACCTATGTCTAAACCTATATCTGGACACATGTAAACCTGTGAGCCACTCCTATAGACAGGCCTCACCAATCCTGGAGGCTGGGTGCATGGTTTTTATGTGAGATGGAGCTCTAGCATGAGCTGAGCCTGTCTGCAGCCGTCGGGAACAAATCCCTAAGCTGTTTCAGGATAATGCCATACCATATACTATTAAGTGCCTTATAATCCTCGCGGTTATTTAGCAACTCTGGTTTGGCTTTATCAAAACATGTCGTGTAAGGTGTCATACGCTTTGGAATACCATCCCCTCGCCAGTTCTGGCGACGGGGATGGCATTCCACCCCTCTAGAGGGGTAAGACATGTTACTTCACTTTAATGCGGTTGATTTCTCCAAAGGCCTTAAGATCCACAAAATGGATGCCTCTGCCACAGACAAATGTCTGGACCCCTGGAGCTGACCGAAACCCAGTCAAGGGGGTCCTGGACAAAGGGTTTCCTGTCACAGGAGGGTGTCACCGCCCTCCAGACAGGAGATAGTGTATTGTAGCAGGGAGGTTTGAAAGAAACCAGACACTGCCTGGGGCGCACAAGGCTGCCCCTTGCATAATCCGGCCAAACCGGTTCTGGGGCACTCCAGCCCTCGTGCCAGGGCGGCCTGGATCAAAGGAAGGGGGTGTATCCACCCACTTCCTGGGTCCCACCCATAGGAGGGGACCTAGCAGGTAATCACGCCCACCAGATTCGAAGAAGAGTGGGAGCAGTGCCAATGCACATCAGATTTCCTGGAAGAAACATTTGAAACGATATTCTGGACCCTTCGCCCTCCATCTCAACGTGGAAGCCCGAAGAATCTCCCTTGTGGTCAAGGAGTGACCACCCTGCAGCAGCAGGCACCATCCAGCCCTCGACATCTACTTAGTTGCAGTTCCCGCCGGAACTCGAGCGACTGAGATCGACGAGATCAAGCCTGCCCAGCTTCTAACAGCCCGATCCACAGTCCATGCAAAGCTGAGACCCGTGGAGGCGACCGGAAGCGTGGGGCACGCCATCTTGAAGTGACCACGAGACGCTGACCGTGCAGCCCACGAGTAACCCTCGAAGCTGTACACCGGGGTTTGAGAAGCCCCCACCCTGAGCTACTCCTGAGCCGAAGTTCAGCCCTCCACACTCGACGAGTGCTGCGTGGGGCCCTTTGGCACGATTTGGCTCAACGCGTTGGCCCGGTCACTTGCCAGCTGGCTTGTGGTCCCTGTGCCGACGAACTACCGAAGAAGACTCGTGAATCTGGTTGCTCCAGATCCACACCAGCTCCCCTGAAAAGGAGCCCCGACTCTGACCTTCCTGGTCCGAGTGAGAAGCAATCTTCCGATCCTGCGTGGATTGCTCTTACCAAGGCTTGTTTGCTCCAAACCTGAAGCCGACTGCACCGACGGTGAGAGCCTGCGTGGGACAGATCGTGACCTGCTCCTGGACGTCGCAGATGCCCCAGAGCCCACGTGACAGCGGAGAGAAGCTCCTCGACGACCACCTGATTGCGCCCGACATTGCCTGGTTCCGTCCTGGTTCCACCCTGGTCACTGCTGAGTGACCCAGACTCTGTCCCCTCTGCTTTCAGGTACTCTACAACTTGAGTCCACCCTTGGACTCCACCGGACACTTCGTCTTCACCCTGCCTGCAGCCCTTTCAGCTTCAAGCACCAAGAGCCTGCGTGTCAAAACCCGACGCCACTTCGACCCTGTGCACCCACTTCCTGTGGGTGAGGTAACTTTGCTCCGCCGGTGTTCCCACACTGGTGCACACCTCTAGGGTCTGTGTGTTAAGTTTTGTTCCTCTAGGTTCAGCGGAAGTGTCCTTAAACTTTAACTATTTGACTTTTACGCACCATTGGTTAACATTGGTGCATGCGTGCGCTTTCCGCACATCTCCCGAATCCCGAGGGCCATTCCCGACTTCAGCATTGCTTGTCCTGACTGCTCCCAGCGATTCCCTAGGCCCTAGGCCTAACCACTGTTCGAGTGGCCTCTCTTATACCACTTGTTTAGTATATGGTTTGAGTGGCCCCCCGCCCTCATCCATAATTGTGCAACTTGTATGTTTAAACAGTGCTTTTGATTTAACGCTTGTGCCCCTTTATTCATAAAGAATACTGGGGATTGTTTTTAGTAATAAACACATATATTTTTATAATATATACTTGTGTGGTGTCCTTTCATTTGGTATTACAGGATTGTATGTGGTAAAACAGCTCGCTTAACACGACCTCTTAAGTTAAGCCTTTAGGCTGCTTAGTCCATGCTACCCCTAGGATAGCTTGTCTAATAAGGTTGACTTACAACCAGACACCATAAGGGGATTGTTTGGTCAGGTAGTAGGTGGTTCCAGAATTGGAAACATCCCCTACCAGGCCAACTTCTCACACTATTGTTTTTCACCCTTGTTACTCTACAAAATTATCAGGGGTGCGAAGTGTCTCAGGAGAGGTCAGGTCTCCTCAAGCGGTTTGAAACACACTTCCCAGTGTATTTTCGTGCCTTTCATGCTTGAAATGAGATGTGGCCAGCTCCAAGCGCGTTAATTGAGAGACTATAACTGCTGTTTTTAAATCTAGTGGTCCTGGAACAATGGGCGCAGTTAGTGTGCATTCCACTCCACCTATTTGTCTCCCTTCCTGTCTCATTAGTTCTGTGTACCCTCTTCTTTGTTCTTCTCGTAATTTCGGAAAGTCTTTGGTAAAGGACATGAGATCTGCTCTGAACCATGGGACGTGAACATATGCCACTTTATTTTCTTTCTCCCCATGTGGAGGGGGCACATTTCACAGGGGCATTGTCAACGCGGGTGTTGTTGGCACTTGGAAAGGAATCTGTGAAAGTAAATTTAGCTACATCCCAACTATTATCTGGCGAGAGGGGGGGCTGTTCTTGTATTCCGGCTTTTCTTAGGGCCGTGGCTTGCAGCTCATACGCACCGTGGGCCTCAGTACCGTTGCCCATTAATTCTGCACGTGCTAGCGAGAGCACGGTATCCTGGTATGATCTGGAGTTAGTGTCTCTTTTTCTGTGCATAATTTTAACTGCAAATCTATGTCAATGTCACATCGGGTAGATAGCGGATCTAAATAGGGACCAGAAAAACTCGTAAGAAAGAAATGGCACAAATTCAAGAGAGCCGAAGTCTCTCATACGTTGTGAAAAGAACACTAAACAAAATCAAGACACAAGTAAAAAAAATACCTATATATGAGATAAACAAAGGCATATAGATCGGATCTTAAATACAGGCTATTAAGGATAAATATGAGTAAAGATGGAACCGGGTAGTCCCAATTGGATCTGAGGGGAAACGCCTCGAAGATAAACTACAATAGAAGCATACCCAAAAAAAGGGGAAGAACAAGGATAAAGCATGATGGAAAATTCTGTGCTGGTGTACAGAAAACAAAAATGTCCCATAACTGTATAGCCCATATAAGTTATTGAGATGAAATAAAAGGAAATGGAACATGTCTTACCATGGATCGTCGGCAGACAAAGTTAGGCGAATCCTGAAATGCATCCTAAGACATGAATGAGTGTCAGTGTAGGTATCCGTCTCCCGTTCAGGCTTTCACCAGCAGGTTACTTACATTTCTATTGCGTCTAAAGGCAAATGTAGGTCGTGTCAATTTGGTATCTTCACTGCTGATGCTGAGAAGGTGCCATTGGGAGATGATAGTTTGCCTGATCTTATGGTCAAATTTGGAGTGTCGGGTGACACATACCAGTTTGTCTTCCGTCTGTCTCTGTTCGGCTCAAACACGCTTTCTCTATCAAAGTGTCTGGCCCTTTTAAAGGCATCTCAGACTATATTCTTAGGATAACCTCTCTCAAGACGTTTAGCACTAAGATTTATCGCGTTCACCCACAAACTTTTCAATATAACCATTAAGGGTGTTGGTCTTTCTCCTGGCTGCTTTGGCCATCAAGCTCCCCACTTTCGAATCAAGCTTCTATTTGGACATCATCCTTTAGAATGTGGCACCCCTCATGGAAATACTATAATGACTCACTCCATTTTAGTCTATATTGGGCTGCTTAAAATACGGTAGAAACTGAGTTTTAAATATACCAAAGGAAGAAAAATAAACTAACAGAAGAATGCTTACCCCCCCAGGCCCACCCCCGAGTGGTCAGTATTAGAGGAGTGGGCAAGCCTCACTTGGCCGCAGATGGGGCAGCCCGTGCACGCCCGCTCGTGTTCCGTGCTGCAACAGTCTCCTTGCGCTTTAGCAGGTCGGGAGGCAAACCCCTCCTCCTTCTCCCATTGTAACATGAGAGCGGGGGGGCGAGTCCCCCCCAAACAGGCACCAACAGCAGACCTAGCATGTCCTTTTAGAAGACCCCTCACTCACCAACCTAGTTGGTGACATGCTTCATCATTGGGGTCCCACCCCGCAGGCCGAGTGCCAGCAGGGTGTGCTTCGACACCTGACTACAGTGGAGCGGGTATTTTTTTTTTTTTATATGTGCAGTGTTATATAAGGTGAAAAGTGATTTAAAAAGGGGCCAATGCTACTCATTTCAAGACTTTATTCCTGAGTGATTGGGCACCCTACAGGCAAACTGTGACACCTATGTCTAATTAGGTAGACTCCGGTGTTCAAGACGTGTAGTGTTTTAAAATAGCGACGTGTGCTATGTGTTTTAAAATAAAGGTCTACATGTTTCAACCATCTTGTTAATGTGGGTTTTCGTCAGGACCAATGTGTGTGACCTGGGTGGTACACACACGCTAAGGTGCGCCATGTCCAAGATCACGAAAACTGGAACCACAAACTTGTGGCCCTTTACAAAAAACGAGCTGTCTTCTCCCCATTCTGGAAGAAAAAAACCTGTGTAAAAAAATGTGGGAAAAGGGGATGGGATCACATAGACAGTAGACAAACCTTATTTGTACATAAAACATATATAAAGTGCTCCCACTGGCAGTGTCCGGGAAACTAAATCTGTGACATAAGTGCCAGTCGTCATTATGGTGGCGTGACAAGACTCAATAGCGTTATTCTTGGAGCCATCTAGGTGGTGCTCAGAAAGAACCATGCACCTGTAGTAGGCCCCCTGCGGGTTCGTTGACCCCTCGTCTGGTGTTAAAAACAGGGTTTTAGAATAAGCGGGAGATCGCCTCAGCGGGTGCTCTTTGAAGTCGTGGTGACAACGAATGCCCGTGATGACTGTAATGATATAAAAAGCACACGTGTCTCACAAACACACAGGACTCGCCACATCCTTCAATCCTAAGGATCGGATTACACATTGTTAATGTCAAATGTAGCGTTCGGTACCTAGGTACCTTTAAAACTAGCAATGCCTTACTCAGAAAGCAGCGATTATCCGCTTCATGTGCGTCCGTGTTCCAAGAGCCGTGTGCTCACGTAACCTGTTAGGTAAAAAAAGGGTATGAACACGGAAAAAGTCCTGGAGCGTATCAGCAAATTTCGAAATATGGGACTTACTTGTGGCTTCTGCTCTGTACTCAGGTAACCTACTTGGTTCCTATCTTGGTATGCCCCGTTGTAGTAACCAGCCGCCCTTGCCCGCGCCGGTAATATACTGAAGCTCCTCGCTTCCTGGAGTGGGCGTGGTTAGGCTTTAGAATTGGGAGAATCGGACTGTTACAAACATTAAATGGAACTTCAACCACCCCCGCTTCAATGAGATCTTGTACAATTCGTGTAAGTGCTTCCTCACCTTCCTGTGAAATTCTATACTGAGGCAAACGTGGCAACACGGCTCCCTCCTTTACACTAATATGCACCGGAGGAATAACCATCTGACCCACATCAGTATCTGAAGTAGCCCACAAAGTTGTAGGTAGGGAGGCTAATGCAGTATCCTCTTTAATAATGCAAACTCTGTCTGTCACTGAATGATTATCGTTTAATATCACGCGTACTCCTTCAGGGGAACATCTTATTGTGGCTCTGAGATACTTGAGTATATCAAGACCCACAATATTGTCTGGTGTGTTTGGGGAAAGCAATAATGGACAACGTGAAGTAAACTTATCAACATGGAATGCAAGTGGTTGTGACAATGGGCTAAGGGAAGATGCTCCATCGAACCCTATCGATGTGATCGTTAAGTCAGACAGAGGAGCCCTCGGAACCAATTTTTTAGACAGGGTGCTACGAGTAGCTCCTGTATCAACCAGAAACTGATCAGTAGAACCCAAAACATGTGCTGTAACATAAGGACCCCTCTGATCTACCGGAACTTCAACTGATTCCTTACCCCATCCTACGCAATCCTATGCATAAGCAGAATCATGTAAATCAGGCAGCACATAATCAGACATTTGATATTGATTACGCCGATCAAAAGTGTTGAACCATTAGAATCAAACCTAGCACGATCGTTCGTATTACCCCTGGGACCTGAAGATCCCGCTCGATTTCTCATTAGTCCTCGACCACGAACATAACATTGTGCGCGCAACAATGGACACTCATCAGCCAAATGGCCAAATTTTCTACAGTACGCACATTGATCAACAGTCAAATTCGAAAGGGTATATGAAGAACCATAGAATCCTCGTCCGCCTCTATCATTACCTCTAGGAGGCGGACCATAAACCTGGGATAACATAACCTTTGTTTTCAATTCTTTAGACTTTTTATCCTCACTACCCTTCGATTCTAATTCCTGACGCTCGTAATATTGAGCCATCGTCAGGAGGGATGCCGGAGACGATGTAGTCCAAGACTTAGTTAGTATTGCAGCAGGGAGATCTAAAATCAACTGACATGGCTTTTTCGCTGGTTTCCTTTCCTTGTCTTCTGTCTCAATATCTTCCCATTTCGCCCCATAAGCTGCATGATCATCAACTTTACCTATGGATCTCCACATATCGGGAGGTAATATTAGCCCGAAAAATAAATCAGTATCAGCTAACGTCATGGTGCAAGAATTTATGGCTCCCTAACTTCCTCATAAAAGGCAGCAGGATTTTTCCGCGGATCAGGCAATGCAGCTTTTAATGCCATAACATCTGCCCTATTCCATGGAGTATACACTGAATTATAAATAAAATATCCCTTAGCAACAGTGGAAAACTTATCGTCACTGGTACCCGCTCCTTTAGGAGGAACATATAAAGGCGCTTCCTCTTGCATAGGTTTTGCATGCACTATTGTGGTCTTATCTGTTCCATTTTTTTTTTTTTTTTTTGAGAGTACGTGTATACATAACACAAAACAATATACATTTGTTTCCAGATTTGAACATACAATATACCAAAAAGTAGCAAGCCTAGACAAATTGTGAACATGTATAAATAAAACATGGAATCCACGGGGAGAAGAACTTTCATAGTTAAGTCATTTTAAATCCTAACCGATTCTTATATTCAGTATCACTGGTGGCGTCACACTAGAATGAAAAAGATTATAGAGAAAAAAAAAAAAAGACTAAAGAGAAGAAGAAAAAACACCATTAACTCTCGTTCCCCTGACCTCTCATCCTTATAGTTCTCCATCTGGCCACTGGTGCCCACAACCGTAACCCCATCTGTCTTGTTTTTAAACCCTTATGCTCATATAGAGCACCCTCGATGTTGTGGATGCCCAACAGCCTACATATCCACATTTGAAATGTTGGGGCCTCTAAATCTTTCCAGGCAGCTGTTATTAATATCCGGAATACTGATACTGCTATAAAGATTAAAGCTTCCTCCTCAATCCTTAATTTTAAATTGATATCGCATCCAAAAATATATAGGGTTGGGGATAGAGTTATTTTGACTTCCAGGAGCCCCTCCAAGAAAGCCATTATCTCAGTTTTAATAGGGTTTAGTTTCTCGCAGCCATAGAACATATGAACAATATCTGCAGGACCTTTGCCACATCTGGGGCAGTCACTATCAGCCCTCATCCCCCACTCAAACAGCTTGGATGGGGTATAATACAAATTAAATAGGGTTTTAAAATGTTGAGCTCTAAGGTTGGAGGAGCGCAGAAATCTCTTATCAAAAGTAAGAGCTCTATCCAAATCAATCTCTGGATCCTCCAATTTTTCAGCCCAGGCTGCCTCGGTCTTAAGCATGTCCTCTGGAGAGCTTTCCATAAGGATTTTATAGAATCCATTAATTTTTCGCCCACCTCCCTTCAGATAATCCAGTAAATTACTCCTTTTCCCCAAAGTAATTCGTGGTCTTACTGATCTAATTGTATTTACCACCTGAAGATATTTATATTCTTGCCCTTCCTGTAATGTATATCGCAGCCTTAAATCGGACAATGATCTGCATGCATCCTTCACCATTATTTGCCCAAGTGTTACAATGCCTTGCTGCTCCCAATGTCTCCAGGATCCATCCATGCACAGGTTTGGGAAGAGACCAGAGTTGCATAAAGGAGTTTGGTGGTTATACCTAGGAATACCCATTACTTTCTGCACAGATGCCCAGACCCCGGCTATACCTTCAAGTATTTTGTACCGTGATTTCTTATAATACCTTCTTTCCGTTTTTCTCAAAAGTATCCCAAATGCTTGATCACCCAATGTCAGTTGAAATATCGATGGAATATCATCAGGGCCCCCTCCCTGAGTCGCCCTCTCCTGATCGAAGAGGATTGCCATTTCTGTAAGGAGGCAGGACCAGTGGTAATTCCTGATATTAGGCATACCTAAACCTCCCCTTTCCTGAGGTAAAGACATATACTTGTTTGATCTTCTAATCTTGCCATATTGCCACAGGAATTTCACAAAGATTGCTTCAATTTCCTTTATTAATTTATCTTCCAATTTAAATGGGATATATCTAAGTTTATACAGAATCTTGGGAAACATAGTCATTTTAATGACGTTAGCCCTGCCTATTATTGATAAATGAAGTGTATTCAATCTCCTTAGCTCTTGTTCCATTGATTTCAAGAGGGGTGTAAAATTATCTCCAATTATGTTCCCTGGTTGTGAATTAAGTGTTATACCAAGATACACCACCGAATTGACATACCTAGCATCTTTTTTAGTTATATTCTTAGAACACAGAATTTGGGTCTTAGCTTCGTTCAGTCGATATCCTGAGAATTTCCCAAACAAATTTGTCATGCTCACGATTTCCCTCATAGCAGATTCCGGATCGTTCGTAATAACGGCTAGGTCATCTGCATATGCAAGCAATTTTGTTTGAAATCCTTTTATAATTACTGGTTGTATCGCCATGTTGGATAATATCTGTATAATTAATGGGTCTATATACAGGGCAAATAGGATAGGAGAGCAGGGGCAACCCTGCCGAGTGCCTCTCGTTATATTAATTTTCCCAGAACTCCCACCCATCAACTGAATCTTGGCTGAGGGAGTAGAATACATTGCCTGCAAGGCCTGTCGGAACCTTGGTCCAAACCCCCTCTCCTCTAACACCTTCCATAAGAAAGACCACCTCACCCGGTCAAATGCTTTTTCTGCGTTTAGGAGGACCATCGCGGCCCCCTCCCCCCCGGCAAATATGGTAATCGCTCTTTTAATATGATTCGTCGTGCCTCTTCCTGGGATGAACCCATGCTGCCAGGGTGAGACCAGGGTCGCGATGATCCTCCCAAGACGAGTAGCCAATATCTTGGCAAACAGCTTATTATCAGCATTGACCAGGGAGATAGGCCTGTAAGACCCTGGATTTTCTTTGGGCTTACCCTTTTTGTGGAACACCACAATATTGGTGCTCTTCCATGACTCGGGTATCTTGCCAGTGATCATAATCCCGTTAAATAAGTCTAAGAGAAGAGGGGATATTTCCTCCCGCAAGCATTTATATATTTCAAGTGGTAACCCATCCAGGCCCACTGCCTTTCCTGCTGCCAGACCTTGCAGTCCTCCTATTACCTCCTCGATGGTAATAACCTGTTCCAACTCCTCCCTCTCCTGCTGACCCAATTTTTGACCTATACTTTCCCAGCTGTTAATTGGGGTATCTGTCACCACCTCCTCCTGGTATAGATCTTGATAGAACCTTCTGAAAACCTCCAAAATTTCGGCAGGCTCCTCATATACTCTCCCTTGTTCCTCTATTTTTGTAATTATATTTTTTGACGTAACTTGTTTGATAAGCAACGCTAATGCCCTTCCAGCCTGTTCCCCTGTCTCATACAGCCTGGTTCTGTTTGTATGATATTCCGGGCGGATTTTTTGGCCAGTTGAGTCTGTAATCCCGCTTTTATAGCATTAATCCTCTCAAGAGTTTCCAGTCCTTGCCGCCCCTGACATATATCCCTTTGGTGCTGCCTTTCAGCATTACTCAAACTTTCCAGTAATAGCTCCCTTTCCAACTTGGTTCTTTTCCATTGTCTAGTAGGGTAGCTAATAGTTTCCCCTCTTAACCCAGCCTTATAAGTGTCCCAGACTACCCCCCGGGAAGCACTATATCTGTTGGCATAAAAAAAAGCCTTTGACCAGTTTCTAATATGTTCAATATAGACGCTATCAGTTAATAATTTCCTATCGAAAGTCCATGGTCTTGGTCCTTTTGTAGGTCGATTAACATCCATATCATTGGGAGTTTATTGATTTTGACCTTATTTATTTCTGTGGCTGAAACAAAGAAGTAGTCTAATTTACAATATTTGTTAAAAGGATGTGAAAAGTAAGTAAACCCAGTGTCCAATGGTTCCTTATTGCCCCAAACATCTCTTAGCCCATGAGATAGCAGCAACGCGGATATGGCTCTATATATACCTGGGTTTACGTCCAGTATATGGGACATCGTTAATAAAGTCTGCCGAAATATTGCAGTCTCCACAGACTATTAATGGAGCTGGCCAGTCTATCAGTTCTTTCTCGATAGAATCAAAAATGCCAGGATCATCCAAGTTGGCTCCATAAATTGAACAGATAGTACAACCCAGGTTCAGTTCACATATAGCCCACCTACCGAGGGCATCTGCCTTACAGCGCTTAGCTCCACCGAGGCCCACCTTCCCAATAATAGCCACACCCCTTGTGGTAGACGTTTGAGAGGAACAAGACAGGATCTCAAACCCTTTTAACTTAAGCCAGTGCTTATTCTTCCATGGCAGATGAGTCTCTTGTATTGCCAAAATATCTATATCTATTACTTTAAGGTATTCCTCAAATCTGAGCCTCTTTTTCCAGTCGTTCAAACCGTTAATGTTTATGGAGCCAATCTTGAGTTTAGGCATTTTCCTGCACCATCCCTTCCCAGCTTCTCAAACAACAAAATAACTTTTTTGAAATAAAATTGCAACATTTCTTCATTTGTCCTTTTCGAATTGAATTTATATGTATATTAGTAACACGTGCTCTCTTTTCTTTTTTGTTTACTCCCACACCCCCCAAGGCTCCCCCCACCCACTATGCACATGCACCCCGCCCCCCTCCCTTACTGGCCCCCTGGCCACACACCCACCTCTGTGAGGTGCTCAGACTAAGTCTGTGCATAGGATGGGAGCAGCGTTGCAGCGAGGACTCCATTCATACCGCTTAGTAGCCTAAATGGGTTTGACCACAGACCTCATATTTCCTAAATCCAGATACAAATCAGCTTAGTATAAAGAGATACCTCGGTTGACAATTCACTTCATTGCCTAAACCTTGAGGGCATCCTTACGATACCTACATCCTTTAGTATGCGTTCACAAATACCAACTCATTTCGTTTCTAGGTTCCTACTAATACATACTAATAGCTGTCAGTCTACCCCCCCCAACACCATACTGCAGAGGAAATGAATCCGCAGGCTGAAATCTATATAGAGTTTAAAAATTCTTTAGCCTTAATTTCTGATGGGAAATATAAGGTCTTTCCATGATGAATTATCTTGAGTTGGGCTGGGTTAATAAGATAGACTTGAACTTTTTTGTCCTGAAAAGGTTTGATCAATTGTCGTAGCCTCCATCGCCTTTCCACCGTCACATGGCAGAAGTCGGGTCTGACAAAAAATGAAAACCCCTCAAATGTTCTCTTGGCGTCTGGTCTAGCCTTCTCTGCTATAGACTGGCGCAAAAGGAAATTCCCCAGGAAAATCAAAATTGCCCTAGGTTTATCTCCTTCCCTGAAATTTCGATTCCTCTTAAACGGGGTTCTGTGTGCTCGCTGAACCTCTGAATCCCAGCACCAGCTCTCCAATTCGGGAAATACTTTAGCAAATACTTTCACAATGAAGGCTCTCGCGTCCCCCCCCTCCAAACCTTCCGGAACTCCCAGGACCATAAGATTATTTCTCCTAAGCCTATTCTCAAGGTCCTCGAGCTTCCACTGTATGTCCTCAGCTTGTGCCTCATATGATTCCACCTTACTGGTGGCAGCAGCAGATTCAGCCTCAGTGGAAACTACTCTTTCTTCAAGATTTGAGACTCTGTCGTCCACTGTCACGCATGCCTTTGAAAGTTTCCTCACGACAGTCTTAATCTTCCTCATGGCCGCTTGGGATTTACGGTTGTCCTGCCTGGTCTCTTCCCGATGCGCAATTATTTCCTGGTGGATTGCCTCCAACATGGAGCGTTGGGTGGATTCGAAATCCTGAGTTTGGTTCGGTGACTCCTGAAGCAAAGTAGTGGGTGAGTGATCCCAAGTTAACCCCCTTTGTTCGTTTTTTTTGGAGGAGACTCCTGGTTTCACTGTAGTTGTAGGGGTAACCTCCTCTGGATCAGTGTCTGACTCTAAATTACTGCCGTCTATATCTGAGCTGTTTCCCCCCTCATCTTCTGACCAATCTGCCTCTTTGGCCACCGAATGGAAACACTCACTAGAAGTCTTCTCACTTTCAGTGTTACTCGTTGCCTCCAACCGCTCAGTAGGAGTGTTGGCATCGAGCGCGGTGTTAGCTATAGGAGGAATAACCTCAATTCCCTCTTGCCTTTTGCTGATGCTGCTTTCCATGGCCTTTTGTTGTTCCATCACTATTACCTGATCTGAGCCAGGAATAACCATAGGAATGACTACTTGCGTGTTACTTTTATCTGGAGTAAGTTCTGTGGGCAGGTCAAACGGGCCTCCCGCTAAAGCCTTTATTGCATCTATGACAATAGCATCCGTGATGATGTCAGCCTGAGTGCTAGCTTTGTTAGAATGGACATCAGGAGGCGTCTCAGATGCGCCCGCGACCTCAGTCATTGTTGCCTTTGTTGTTTTTAAGCCAGGGGGACCCGTTGCACCAGACCCATTAATACATTCCTAATTTATTGCTCTGGCTTCCTTGCCCTCATGAACGTCTTGGGCGCTCTGCATTATATTCCCCCCAGGTGCCTCAGATACATCAGCTGCAGCTATTGCTGTGTCTCTTGGTCTTACTTCCTTGCCCTCAGGGTTGTCTTGTGTGCCCTGCAATGTCTTGCCCCCAGGCACTCCCCCCAGTACTTCAAGTGCATCAGTCACTGCTATATCCAAGTCAGCAGACAGTTTCCCCCCTTTCTCCTTACCGCCTCGGAGCATCTCTACTATGCTGATGTTTGCGGTAATGGCGGTGTTCTGGCGAGTCCTGGCTGTCGCGGACTTGGTCTCCTTCTCCTTCACTGGGGGTTGAGCTCGCCCTGGTGTTGAGCCTTTTGATATCACTACCGGCTCTTGAGCCCGTCCAGCGCTGCCGTCAATAATTTCCGTGGTTCCGCCTGTATTTTCACCCGCATTCTTCTTCCTGGAGGTCTTCCCGGCGGTATTAGCTTTGGGAGCCATTTCACTGCAACGGTATACCGCCCTGAAGCAGAGCGCCTTCACCCTTCTGTTTCTTGCAGACCGGCACGGCGTCCCTCTTCCACCGAGGACGACCGTGCATACACTGGATTCGCTCCGCCCACTGCCTCCGTACACTCCGCAGGCAACTCCGCAGACAGCCAACTCCGGCTCTGACTCCAGGCAGAGCACAGCACCCGTCGCCGCAAGCCGTCGGAGCACAGCGGGAGTCAGCAACAGCCGGTAAGCCAGCATCTATTCTCCGTCAGTGCAGGGGATTAATTACGCGGTAAATCCGATCTCTAGAGGAGCTCCATCAAAAGACCCGTGTCCTCGCTCCCACTCCGCTGCTGCTCAGCCACACAGTGTGGTCTTATCTGTTCCAAAGATAGATGATTGTTTCCCGTCGACCGAGCCCGTCCGTCCATCTGCTTTCTCTTTCTGTTTCTTTTTCCGTAGACTGAGCGCCTCAGTTCGTAGTGCAAACAGCCGTCTGATCGCATCAGGCACCTGGGGGGGGGGAGTAAAGAGACCTTTACGCAATTGCTTACAATCGGCTGCTACATCATCAGGTTCGAGAATATCGGAGACTTTACGGAACATGTCAACAACTTCATCTGCAAAATGCTCAGTAAAATATATTTGCTCTCTGTCCTGCCACCCTTGCAAACTTTGTAAAATACTAGAAAGAGTAACAGTATCATGAAGTGCCAGATGGGCGATCTTCCTAAGCTCAGCCATACGCTCCATTGGCATCATGTAGCGAGTCTCTGGTGGTCTCGTTTTATCCGACCCGGAATCCTCATCTTCGCCAGATGGAGCAGACGGAACGGCATACGGAAGCGGAGGACGATCTAATAACAAAAAATCATCTTGCGGTTTATTAAGGACAGGATAAAGAGGTTGCCGAACAGCATATTGGCCAGATATCTGTAATCTGCGTTCCTTCTCCTGTCTCTCCTCCTATTCTTTCACTTCTTTCTTTCTCAACTCTTGCGCTTTTTCATGCACACTCTTCCATTGTTCTTTCTCAATCAGCGCTTGCTCACGTCTCTCACGCTCACGTACTTCTTTCACCCACATATGCATGCATTCAAACATATCTTGTCTGGATCTCCGCTCAAACATATACTGCTCCTCATACTCAATCTTACGCATATCAAATGACCCATACATTGGCCAGCGTAACTCAGGATCCTTTTTCGTGTATTTCCTCCATAATGTGCTGTACATTATAGAAGAAAGACCATGTTTTATATACATTTCTCTATTAGGCGTCCCCTCTGGGGGAGCCGGCTGCGATTTCTCAAGTCTTAACCGGTTATTTCCACAACAGCAGCACAACCTACGAAGTGCGCTAAAAGCAGGCATGCCAAAATAGTGCAAAATATGCAGTATTATAATCAAAGTAGCACTTAAAATGTTGTGCCGTTCAAATCAAAATCACAATTTTAGAGAAAAATCTCCTCATTACCTGTCGCAACGCATATATTTCACTTACACATACACATTATGACTAGTCATTTCATATCAAATTGCCACAGCAAGCGTATTCTAAAACTGCCCTGCCAATCCCAGGCTTCCAAAACTCACAGCAAGTACCGTACAACGGTTCTTACCAATCACAGAGCGTCCAGATTCCAACTGCCAAGTTCTAAATTCGACCAAATGGCCACTGCAAGGCAAACCAACAGAAGAGATCGAGGACCGGCACCACCCAGACGGTCAGTTCGGAAAGAAAGGAAAAAAACGCCTTGGATGCCCAAACTCGGGTCTCTATTGGCATTCGATCGCGTGCGCAGCGAGATTCCAATCCTTCGTCATGACCACTCCTTCGGGCATCTGAGTCGCCAATGAGCCCCACGTGTCGGGCGCCAATTGAAGTGTGCAAGCCTCAGCAAGGCCTACCAGTGAAAGGGTTTCGCCCTTCTCTGCACAAAGTCCTCAGACCATAGGAAGAAGTTGGCACAGAAACTGGAAAATACAAAAGCATAGTTTATTAAACCTTTAAAGGTGGTACCACAGTCCACACAACACCCTTCAGTATTGTACAGAGTAGCACACCGAACTTAGGCACATGCCCCCTTTTATACACAAAGAAGGGGTTCAAAAGAAGGCGGTACAGACTTGAAGCATGATTCATGACCATATAAGGACATTTCAGAACACAATCGATACATGGGTGGAGTTAACGGTTCTTGAGATCCCCAAAGGCACATTCCTATCTGATACTAATTAAGAACAGATGTGTCTTCTACTGGGCATGTGCTAACATACAAAGAGCACTAATAATAGCCTGTTGCTGGGCAGATTTCAAGCGTAACTGGCAAGGAGGTAGGACAAGACTCGTGGCGAGCAATGTATGGCATACAAAATGGCTGTGATGAATACAAAATGGAGTCAGGTCAGTTGTTACGATAATGGCTAAATGTAGCATGTCTTCGGCTAATGCTTAACCTAATCGCCGTTGATTTACAACAGGAGAACCTAGGTATCCCTGTATCTATTTTGGGATGGCCTGCTCCTAAAATACAAAGCATTAATTATATTGTTTATAATCAGTTATTGAAAGTTTCACAGCAGGAAGCAGCTGAAAGAATTAGGCAGATTGATAAAGAACACGTGGTTGACAGCAGTATTAATACTTTATTTAGACGCCAATATTCCCTGAATAAAATGTCATCTGTATATGATTTAATACTAAAGGAGTTGGGTATGTCACAACCCGGCAGAGTTCAGGTAAGAGCTATAATCGGGTTAGACACTACAAATACAGTGTGCAGGACGCGTTCCTTGGCAATATGTGAGTATTTTAGACACTTTTCATCCATTCAGTCTAACTCTAACAAAGAGAACGATGGCAAAAAGAGTCGGGATACACTTTATTGAAGATTGAGCGTCCATACCATGGCTGTTGCAATCCCTGTGTCCTTGAGTGTCAGAAGTGCCAGTCCTTGCGATGGTGAAAATATGAATGCTCAATTCCTGCCCCAGAAATGGAACCTTCTTGTTGAATACAGGTGTCCCAATGTAGACATGAGGTGTTTATAGATGTGAATAGCTGCAAAAATCCACTTGGACAATCGCTGTTGTGTGATTCTTTATCATCACATCACAGTTTGTGTAATGACTCCCTGTCGGCTTTGCATAATTTCTATCACAAACTCTTACATGGACCATTCAAACACAACATGCGTTGTTAGAGCTGAGGTACTTTTGATTGCTAGTTGCACGTGTTCTCTGTATTTTTTCCGTGTGTAGATTCCCACATATGACCCGATTTACTCCAGTGTCTTATTGCGGCTCCTTCTGTTTGTGCTCTGTTAGTGCTGAGGTGGTTTTGGTAGCTGGTTGTGCCCTTGCTCTGGTTTGCTTTGTGAGTACTTTTGTACATATGGTATTTCTGGCCATCAGACATTATTGTGGATTCTTTCAAAGTTTCCTGGATGTTCCAGCTCTGCAGATATCTTTCTTTAATGATTTTCTAGTTTCGGTTACTTTTGAAGTCTGTCCCCCTGATTCAGAGTTTGCGGATAGGCCTCCATATGCCAGTGGACCAGAGGTAATAACCACCCACCATGATTACAGATCTCGTTAACCCGGCAATAGCTCTGCCTTCAGATGAGCCACAGCAGCTGCTCTGAAAGTACTGCCACTGATATCTACTCCCAGATGTCACAAAGCTCCCTGGGTTGGCTGGAGTTTCAGAGAAGCAGCCATTAAACTCTGGAACAGTCTCCCCATAGCCATTAGAACACTTCCCTCTCTGTCTGCCTTTAGGAAGGCACTGAAAACCTGGTTGTTCAATAAACATAGGTCCTTGCTCACTGTGGACTACCAGCGCCAAGACACCTTTTGGTATTCATGCGCATAACACATTAATTAACATTAACATTGAAGGTTACTAAGTGGCTGCCTTGTTTCACACGGCCAAAATGTTTGTGTTTTGGTAAAACAAAATCAATAGTGTCCTTCACACCCTGGAAGTTCTTTACCATGGAGTGGGGGGGGTGGGAGGGGGAGGGTCGTTTTTCTTTTATATTTTTTGTTGAGTCTACTTGGCCCACCTAGCTTTTCCTTGTGGTTCCAAATAGAGGCAGGTGGATGTTTATAATCGTTGATTTGACAAATTGCTGAGGTTTTTTAAGTTGACTTTCCTAGATAATAATGAACAGTGCTTAAAGCTTCAAAAAAGTTGTGAATGCATCACCATGTTATGATTTGTTCCTCAATGGGTCCCTGAATAGAACTGACCACATAGTGTTTCTTTGATCGGATCGATCATCGCCTTCATGTTTGTCTTCACATCAGGCTCATTTTGTTATTAATTTATTGTTCTTGCACTGAAACAAGTAGAGATATTGAAGGTCGGTTGGTGTTTGAGGCCAATGGGAACCGTACCTGATGTTTCTGAGGTGTGGCGCCACGGCCGGGGTGACTGATGCTGGGCCCTGGTACTCATGGTTCGATCCCCGGCTCCAGCAGCAGGTCAGCCCAGAACCATGCAACTCTGGGCAATAGCTTGCTTAATCTTCCCGACGGCCCCCAGCGCCGGGATGCCTTCGGGTAGCTGTGCGCTTTACAAATATTGGATTTATATAACTACGTAAGTCTGTCAGTAGCCAACCAAATGATAAAAAGTATCAGCTGCCTGTATTTACTTGGGAACGGTGGAACTGAGTCTGCTACTGAAGAATCCTGCCATCTTATTGGCCTGTGAAGGAAGAAGCCTGTTACAATTTATTTATTTTGAAAGTTTTCTATAGTGCAAACATGACCAACTCGGGTATCAGAGCGCTTTACAGTTTATATAACAAGAGGGGAACAAGCAATCGGAAACAGAACCAACAAAGCAAAAAATACACAATAATGAAGAGCCGAGGGATTCTCGCCACCATAGAAGCTGGGCCACAGATCAGCAACTGTGACCTCAGTGTCCACTTGTATAGCCAGTCCGAAGCAGAGATTTCTTCGACAAGAGCCCTTTGACTTCCTTTATGAAGAGGACAATATAAGGATTCACCCCGACTTCAGGGGGGAGGGAGTTCCAAATCCTCAGTGCTATACCTGAGAAGGCTCAAATGTAGGTTTTTTGTTCTTGAATTTTGTTTGTTTGAGCAATAGTATGCTGGAGCTTCTGGAGGCTCTTGCACCGCATATGAGCTCCAGTTTCTGAGTGAATTACAGAGGGGTGTTGAAGTGAAGGCTTTGTGTGCCATGCATGCAATTTTTAATTGTATCCGAGCTTCATATGGCAGCCTGTTCAAGGACAAAAGCTCAGGGGTCGGCTGAGTTTTATGAACTACTCTTTATGGGCAGTTCTGTTGCTCTAATTTGGATTTGAAGCTTTATGCTTTTTTGATTTCACACTCTAATCTTATTCTATTCTGTGGTGGGCAGACTCTCACACCCAACCTGCACCACAAGACATGGGCAGTGAAAACGTTTTAGCTATCTCATGATGAGGCTTGGCATTTAATCTTCGTTCTACCTAAATATGCTGGTTGTAACATCTATACTTAGCCTGGACAGTTTCCACAGCACAGTGGCATATCTCTTGGTGAGAGGAGTTCCTGAGTCCAACCATCAGAACAACTCACCACGCCATTGTGTAGTGACCCAGAGTGAAACTTATTCAAACTAAACACTGGTAGTAAGTATGTGATGATAAAACTGCACTGTAAAACAAGGATCATTTCATTTGACCCTTGGGGAGAGAACACCCAGTCTCATAATACACTAACTAAAATATGGTGTAGTGAGAAAGTTATGAATCTTTAAACAAGGAGTTCTGCTCCGTGGTGTTTCTACTCCTGCTTCATCAATTTTCTTGTAGATAGTCAAATAACATCCTTACTATGTCTTTGTGCCCCTAATTTCCATTATTTTATACAGGTGGGCGAGCCAGTGAAAGGTGCCTGGCTTTAGCTCAGCCCGGAGTTTACTCGGATCCTCGGGTCAAAGCAAGCCAAGCCATTTGTCTGCCTCAGGAGGCCATCTTTAGGGATGACTGACCTATATTAAAAATCGCGTTTGACTTTGCCACACGTGGTGAAGGCAGAGTTGGGATCAATCAGTTTACACTCTTCTGCAGTCTGCATTGGCCGTCTTCTTGTTAGTAGTTTACTTGGGCTACTCAGGGTGGCACGAATAGAGCTTCAGGCCCTGGTGACCCCTTTAACACCCATGCCCTGGGTACCATTGATACCATGTACTAGGGACTTATAAGGGGGTTAAAGTCATTGCCAATTGGGGATGCCAATTCATATATAGCAATTTCAGCCTGCTCCAGTGCACTTTCAGAGTCCTACCCAACAGCATCTGGAGCAAAAACTTTGGGGGTGACCATCCAATAAGGGTACTTTCCTCCAGATGATGATGTTGCAGCGATCCTCCAGAAAATATTTCTATATCCGCATAACGGGTTTCCCTGAAGTGTTCAATCGCACATTCATTCATCAGTGGGGCCCATCTCACTGCACATTCATTTTAACCACTCTAACTCCACTTCAGGGATCAGTGAAACTCAGAGGAGTAACGCTGTAACATTGGCGGAGTGTCTAAAGTAACAAAGTCTATATTATTTACACCTGCAGTTTAAATGTAATTTACCATGGTTTATCAACAATATCATTTATTCAGACACACCACCATAGTGGCAATGGATCTGCTTACTGTAAAATAGGCATAGGAAAATACAAGACCAGCTTTTAATTTCCCATTAATCTATTTTATTAAAGCAAACTTTTGGCATGTCTGACATTCTTGCATTTATTTAATTCTTTATTCTGAATACATTTTATTTAAAACTTTATTTCAAAATTGAACATTTTATTTAAAAGCTCGGAAGATAGACATTTATTTCAAAGTCAGTGGGAAGTTTTAATAAAGAACAGATAGTCCAAAGTGCATTCTCTTCTAACATCCCTATACTAACACCCTCATCTTATCCTTTCAGTCCTGCAAATAAACAAGGAAAATGTTAAAGTTCTTACATCCAGGAATCGATCTTCAGTCGGACAGCACTTCGAGATGAAATCGAAAGGAGCGATAATTTGGGACAAAATCCGGGGTTTTTATACACTAATTCTCTAACTTAATCTATCTAAAAAGTATCTAATACCATTAACTCAAGTTTCTGATTGGTCAATTTCGGGGTGGGTGAGCATCTCCTCACCATTACAGCATCCATCTCATGATGACCAGGCGTTTTACTAAAGGTCCTATTGTTCAAAACAGTCTTTGGCCTAGCATTCTATTAACTGGACACTTATGGGAAAACTCTCACGTTCAATAACGCATAATGTTCATAATGTTTGGCGCACATCCTGGTTTTCAGGGCACTAAAGCCTTGAACACCCCATCCGAACACAGTCAGCTCACTCTCGCTTGCAGGCTTTGGAGCACATGCGCAGTCCAGCGTTCATTCGCAGTTTACCAGAGCGGCCATTTTTTATTAGGCCTCAGAGGTCTCTTTTGGAACTATCATAGAAACAAACACAAATTCATGTTAAATATAGAACTAAAACCCTTCTGTTCACCTCCCACCGTACTAAGGTCTCCCCATTAGTTGTTACTTAGCAGGTAAGCCACATAAATGCGTTTTATACTTACATATCCAACAACTTTTTAGCACAAAAACACATACAATAAGCACATTTATACTACATTCGTTTAATTTTAAGCTGCACATTGATTCACAGTACACTAACAATACAGATTATTTAGTTATATTGCTTCATGCAGGCAAAATTAGTGTTCCCACGTGTAAATGTATGTGCACTTTATACTATTCGTTGGTTAATTCACAAGAACACACTATTAATAAAGATTAATGTTATGGGACATTAATTTTACGAGGGGTCCACAAATTTTGCTTTGCCACCTCGCTCCATCAATTCCCTCATCTGAGTTTTGTCACTCCTGTGTCACCTGCCAAGCCAGTGGCAAATCAGGTGGCACCACAAAGGCCCCCCTTATACCACTACCTGTGGTGGGGGTACCCTTTGAAACAGTGGGGATAGACAGTGTTGGACCAATGGACCCCCAAACAGCATCTGGGCACAGATTTATACTGGTGGTAGTGGATCATGCCACCAGGTATCCAGAGGCTATTCCCTTGAGGACCACAACAACACCTGTTGTGGCAAGGGCCCTACTTGGAGTTTTCTCCAGAGTGGGGTTTCCAAAGGAGGTTGTTTCTGACAGAGGTGCAAACTTCATGTCAGGATATTTGACTGCAATGTGGAAGGAGTGTGGTGTCAACTATAAGTTCACCACCCGCTATCACCCACAGTGCAATGGGCTTGTGGAGAGATTCAACAAGAACCTCAAAGGGATGATAAAAGGGTTACCAGAAAAGCTTAGGCGAAGATGGGACATCCTTTTACAATGCCTTCTGTTCGCCTACAGAGAGGTCCCACAAAAGGGGGTTGGCTACAGCCCTTTTGAGCTTTTGTTTGGGCATCCTGTTAGGGGACCCCTATGTCTTGTGAGGGAAGGATGCGAGTTACCTCTCAAAAAGCCTAAACTTGACATAGTGGATTATGTACTTGGCCTCCGCTCCAGGTTGGCTGAGTATATGAAGAAGGCTTCTAAAAACCTGGAGGCAAGCCAAGAACTCCAAAAAGCTTGGCATGACCAAAAGGCTGTACTGACTGAATATCAGCCAGGACAGAAAGTGTGGGTGCCGGAGCCAGTGACCCCAGCAGCACTCCAAGACAAATGGTCTGGACCCCACACAATTGTTGAGAAAAAGGGAGAAGTCACCTACTTGGTGGACCTTGGGACTCCCAGAAGCCCTCACAGGTTGCTTCATGTCAGCAGACTAAAGGCATATGTTGACATGGTAGACATGGGCTTGCTCATGGCTACAGATGAGGGGCAGGAGGAAGAGAGTGACCCTCTCCCAGACCTGCTGACTCAGAACCCTGATGATGGTTCAGTAGATGGTGTGGTGTTTGCTGACAGCCTCACTGATCATCAACAACAGGACTGCCGAAAAGTTCTCCAGTCCTTTAGACATATGTTCTCTCTGACCCCAAGTCAGACAAGCTGGTGCACCCATGAGGTGGACACTGGTGACAGTCTGCCTGTGAAGAGTAAAATCTACAGGCAACCTGACCACGTCAGTGACTGTATAAAGACAGAAGTATAAAAGATGTTGGATTTGGGAGTCATTGAGCCCTCAGAAAGCCCTTGGGCCAGCCCAGTAGTCCTTGTGCCAAAGCTTCACACAAAAGATGGTAAGAGAGAGATGAGGTTTTGCGTGGACTACAGGGGTCTCAATGCTGTTACTAGGACAGATGCCCACCCAATACCTAGGGCAGATGAGCTCATTGATAGACTGGCTTCTAACAAGTTCTTGAGCACTTTGACCTGACTGCAGGCTACTGGCAGATCAGACTAGCTGAAGATGCAAAAGCCAAAACTGCATTTTCAACCCCAGGAGGACATTATCAATTTGTGGTAATGCCCTTTGGTTTGAAGAATGCACCTGCCACTTTCCAAAGGTTGGTGAATCAAGTCCTCACAGGTCTGGATGATTATTGTGCAGCATATCTAGATGATATTGCTGTCTTTAGCTCCACCTGGGAAGATCACCTGGTCCACCCGAGGAATGTTTTAGAGGCCCTGCAAAAGGCAAGACTCACTATCAAGGCTACTAAGTGCCAGATAGGGCAGAGCAAGGTTGTATACCTGGGCCACCTTGTAGGTGGGGGTCAGGTTCAACCACTGGAGAGCAAGATCCAGACCATCAAAGATTAGACTCCTCCAATCACCCAGACACAGGTCAGAGCTTTCTTGGGCCTGTCTGGGTACTACAGAAAGTTTGTTAAGCATTATGAGTCCATTGTGACACCACTTAATGACTTGACCTCCAAGAAGATGCCAAAGAAAGTTCAGTGGACAGTTAGCTGTCAAAAGGTATTTGATGACCTGAAGCAGGCCATGTGCACTGCACCTATTCTGAAAAGTCCAGATTACTCCAAAGAGTTCATAGTCCAAACAGATGCTTCTGAGTTGGGTGTGGGAACTGTACTTTCACAACTGAATATAGATGGTCAAGACCAGCCCCTTGCTTTCATAAGCAGAAGGCTGACCCCTAGAGAGAAACGTTGGTCAGCTATAGAGAGGGAGGCCTTTGCTGTGGTTTGGGCCCTGAAGAAGCTGAGGCCATACTTGTTTGGCACTCACTTCAAGATTCAGACCGACCATAAGCCCCTCCTATGGCTAAATCAGATGAAGGGTGAAAATCCCAAACTGCTTAGGTGGTCCATTTCCCTACAGGGGATAGACTTTACAGTGGAACATAGACCTGGGACTGACCATGCCAATCCAGATGGACTCTCCAGATATTTCCACTTAGAACATGAAGACTTAACTGGTCAAGGTTAGTCTAATGTCCCTACATTTGGGGACGGGGTTGTGTAGGAGGGTCTGCTTCCTATGGTCACCCCCACTTTTTGCTTTGCTTTACTGGTTTTCGACTTAGATGTGGCTGTGGGCCTGCTAATCAGACCCACAGCCCAGATGCACTCTCTCTAAATTTGCACCATGTACTATAGGTACATACACAATTGGGAATTGGTTCACCTTATCAGCCCCTGTAGAAGTGTACCCTAGGTACTCAGGGCATAGGTGCCTCCAAGGCCTACCAGGGGCTGCAGCATGTATTATGCCACCCCTGTCTGGCCACCCAAATAGACATAACTGGCTGATCACTCAGCTGGGGCAAGGTTGTGTAATCACCCCTTGCTTAGGTATAGTATCCCTATACCTACCTTATATATAGACACCTGGTAACCTATAAGTCACTCCTATGGCAGGCCTTAACAATCCTGGAGGCAGAGTGCTTGGTTATGTGTGAGATGGTGCTCTAGCATGAGCTGAGCCTGTCTGCAGCTTTCAGAACCATGTCCTTACAGCTGTTCTATGATATCGCCATACCATATACTCTTAAGTGCATTATAATCCACGCGGTTAATGCTAACTTTGGTTTGGCTTTATTGAAACATGTCGTGTAAGGTGTCATACGCTTTGGAATACTACCCCCTCACCAATTCTGGTGACGGGGGTAGCATTCCACCCTTCTAGAGGGAGAAGACATGTTAAAGTTACTGTACCCGGTTAAAGTTAACCAGAGCCTCAGCGTTACAAGATGGACGCTGCTGCCACAGACACAAGTCTAACCTCCTGCTGCCGGGAGTCCTTCCCGCGAGGGAGGCTTGGACAATAGGTTTCCTGCCTGGAGATGTGCGAGCACCACCCCAGACAGGACTTTGTGTATTAGGACAGGGAGGGCTGAATAGAATGAGACACTGCCTGGAGCACACAAGGTGCTCCACGCATACCCCAGTTCAAACCGGTTGCTGGGGCACTCCAGCCCCAGCTCTGGCGCAAAACTGGACAAAGGAAAGGGGGTGTAACCACCCCCCTTCCTGGTCCCACCCACAGGAGGGACCTAGTAGGTAATCCAGCTCCTTTTAGTAGTATAAAGGTAGGAGCTAAGCCAGGAGACTTTAGATTGTATCCTGAACTGAAACTTGAAACGAAACTCTGGACCTTTGACATTCTGCTGAAGCTGAAGACTGAAGAATCTCCCTTGTGGCCAAGGAGTGACCACCCTGGGCAACCAGGCACCATCCAGCAAATCAACGGCTTGCTTTGTCGACGTTTCCGCCGGAACCCGAGCACAGAGCCTGACAAGACCCAGACTTCCAGACCTCTCTGACCCTCTCTTCATGTCTGCAGCAAAGCTGAGATCCTTGGAGGCGACGAGACACGTGGGACCGGACATCTTGAGAAGCCTGCAACTTGCTACCTGCGCAGCTTCTGAGGCACCCTCGAAGTTGTGCACTGGGGTTTGAGAAGCACCCATCCCGAGCACCACCTGCACTGAAGATCAGCCCTCCACAGACCACGAGTTCTGCGTGGGGCCCTTCTGCTTGTGTTCTGATCGACGCATTGTCCGGTTGCTGGCCCGCTGGCTAGTAGCCTCTGTGACGACAATCCTTTTGATTTTCATTGCTGGTCTGGTTGCTCCAGACTGGCCCCTGCTTCCCTGCAAAGGTGAAGCCCCTTAGACCTTGCTGGTCTGCAACACAAGACATCTGTGAATCCTGCGTGGGTTGACTTTGCCAAGGTTTGTTGACTCCAATCAGGAAGTCGACTCCTCCATCAGCGAGATCCTTCATGGGACTGTCCGTATCCAGCTCCTGGTCATCTTCGACGCCTCCTGGTCCCCGTGGCTGCAGAGACAAGCTTCACAACAGCACCTGATTGCTCCTCGACGTCGTCTGGTTCCCTCCTTGTTCCACCCGGTCACTGGCTAGGGACCCAGACTTTGCACCCTCTGCTTTCAGGTCCTCTTCATCCTCTCCACCCTTCGATCCACCCGGACATCTTCCTCCTGGTCGCCTGCAGCATCTTTCTCCAGGTCTCCATAGGATTCAAAGACGAAACCAGACACATCTTCACACCTATGCACCCGCCGTCCATGGGTGAGGTAACGAAATGAAATGAAATTAAAAATTATATTTATATAGCGCCAACTACCCGAAGGCCTCGCAGCGCTTACACTAATTGCTAAAACGAGCAACCGGGAGAATTAACATGTTTTTGCGTACAAGTGTGTTTTCAGCGCTTTCCTGAAAGCCATACTATTTGGGTTCCCCCTCAGGGCGAAGGGAAGGGAGTTCCAGAGCCTTGCAGCCGTATGGGTGAAAGAGCGACCACCCCACCGTGCTTTGTTGATTTTTTTTTGTGGTCGCTAGATGCAATGATCCGGAGCGAAGGGCTCTGGAGGGGACATAGGGCGCAACTAAGGGGAACAAGATGGCAGGGACGGTTCGATGGAAAGATTTGTGCACAATGCACATGGCCTTAAACTGTGCTCTTGCCGCAACTGGAAGCCAGTGAAGATCTTTTAAGGCATACTTGACTGACTGCCAACGAGGGATGTTGTACAGTAATCGAGCGGCACAGTTTTGTGTGACCTGAAGCCTATGGGTCACTGCTGCCGGGGCTCCTAGATATAAAGCATTTCCAGAGTCCAGGCGAGAGAGGATCAGGGCCTGAACCATGACCCTCCTCGCCTGGAGAGGAAGCAAAGGGAGCACTTTGCGGAGCATCTTCATAAGCCCTACACACGTAGCAGCTGTTTTGGTGGCTTGGACCGAGAAGTCGAGCGCTTTATCGAGCCAGATGCCAAGGCTCTTTATCTGAGGTTTAGGGGGGGGGAGCACTGACGCAGGTGGGCCAAATGGAGGCCAAAGGGGTCAGCGGGGAGTTGCCCAGAAGCATAATCTCCGTCTTCTCTCCGTTAAGTTTGAGACAGGAGAGTTGCATCCACTTAGCAACAGCCTCCAGACAGGGACCTAAGGTGTTGGACGATCCTTCCGTGTGGTCAAGAGAGACCACCAGTTGGGTATCGTCCACGTAGGTGACAATACACACACCAAAGGGTTGGACTATCCCTGCTAGAGGTTGCATGTAAACGTTAAAGAGCGTGGGGCTCAGGGAGGAGCCCTGAGGCACCCCAGAGCTAAGAGGATGTTTGGGGGAGACTGTCTCATCCTCAAACACCTGGAAGAAACGCTCATCCAGGAAGGAGGACAGCCACTCCAGTGCCGCGCCCGACACACCCAAACCCATTAGACGATGTAATAAAGTGGTATGGTTAACTGTGTCGAACGCGGTGCTGAGATCGAGTAAGATGATGGCTGCCTTTCCTCCCCGGTCCAGCACGGCTCGGGTTTCCTCCTTCACCGCTATAAGGGCAGTTTCGGTTCCGTGCTGGGGGCGGAACCCTGTCTGAGAGGCACATAGCAGACCACTTGATTCCAAGTAGTCTACTAAGATGGTGTTAACGTGCCTCTCAAGCAGTTTGCTCATCCAGGGGAGTAAGGAGATTGGGCGGAAGTTGGCCAAGTTATTCTGGTCCAGAGAGGGCATTTTTAATAGGGCCTTGACCATCGCACACTTCCAAGGGGCAGGGACAGAGTTAGTAGTGATGGAAGCATTGAGCACATCCAGGATGACCGGACGGATAACATCCAGGGCCTTGATAAGAATCCGCGGAGGTGCTGGGTCATTAGGGGATCCCGAAGTAACTTTGGAGATCATTTTATCTAGTGTAATAGAGTCTAAGAAAGGAAATTTGTCCAACGTGCAAAGTGCAGTAGGGACAGGCTCAGTGATGTTGGTAGATGCCCCAACGTCATTACCACAAGTGAATGAGGAATAAATAGTCTTGATCTTCTGAAAGAAGTAGGTGGCCAGGTTATTGTAACGGGATTGAGCGCCCACTGATGACAAACGCTCAGGGGCAGGAAAAATTAAAGATTTTGCTATTTTAAAAATTTCTTTGGGCGAGTTAGCGGCTATATTTTATATATATCCTGTGTGGCGTCGTTTCATTTGGTATTCAAGGGGTTACATATGGTAAAACAGCTGGCTTTACACGCCCTCAAGAGTATTTTAGCCTAAGACTGCTCTGTCCATGCTACCAATAGGATAGCAGGTCTATTTTTTTTTTGAGTATGTTTATTGCAGTTTTGTCATCGCACAACATTACACGTATGTACACGTAAATGATACACTATGCTGTAGTGCAAATTATTCGTCACAGATCATTGCGGTCATCCTTATACATATAAGAGCCTAGTAGCAAGGATCAAGATAAAGGCAACATAAGTGAAACAGCGTGGCAGGTTCATTAAAGACAGACATATACGTGAAAGAGTAATAATCAATAGTGACAGTGCTCTATGTCGGAGAAAGCAAGATCTGTTTCCTGATTGCACATCCATGTCAAAAGCAGCAATACTAGAGGAAGTGGACTCATCAACAGTGCAACACATATCCAAAGCTACATTTCAAATCAATCAAATATAGAGAACAATCTAAAAGGTACAGTGAACGGAAGAGTGGGTGGTGTCTAACAACAAATGTGTGTGTATGTGTGATGTGCTCGAGGTGGGCAGGGAGCAGGTCCACACTGCCCCACGGCAGATGGAAGTGTCAAGGTGCAAGAGCCGTCGCGCATGTGCCAAGGGGGGGGGGTAAGGGGGGAAAGGGGGGGGAGACCTCTCTGAGAGGGGGGGGGTTAGGGAGGGGGGGAGGGGGAAAGGGGGGAGGAGAGACTTAGCAGTGAGTATGGAAAGAGAGGTACAAGTGTTCACACAATGCCATTCTGCAGGCACACCTGGTGGTAAGTCGCCAAGGTGTTATCCCAGTCCAGAGCTATGGGGTACATACGGAGCCCCGCCGTCTCCTCTCTATGTAGCGCCACACTCTCCGCCCTCGCCCAGTTGTCCAATGAGTTACGCCAGTGTATTGCTTGGGGGGGTACACTATGTTTCCAGCGCCTAGTAATGAGACGCTTTGCTGTGATCAGCCCTAGATCCCAGAATCTCGCCTGGACTTTCGTCTGTTTCTTCCTTTTAAACAAGCCCAATAGGCAAGCTTCCCATGTAAAAGGTAAGCTGCCCCCCGTCGCTTTTGCCAAGGCATCTGACACTGCAGTCCAGTAGTTGTGCAGCGAAGGGCATGCCCAGAGGACATGTAGGAACTGCGCGTCCACAAGCCCACATCTGGGACACGCTGATGTAGTAAGCCCAAAGTATCGATTAATCTTATCTGGGGACAGGTACGCCCGGTGCACAATATAATAGTGTATGATCTTGAAGCGTGCATTGCTCGGTATATTCAGTGTCCCAGCTAGTATCTGTACCCACTCTCTGTCAGTCCAATCCCGGCCTCTGTCAGCTGTCCATTTATCTCGCAGGCGCTGAGGGGAGAACTGTGTGTGCGTGTGCAGTGCTTGAGCGAGCCAGTGTATTATGTGAGAGCCATTTCCCATCACATGTAAAAATGTAATGAGCAGGTGTGTCGGTGGCTCCTCTGCTAGTGGTCCCCAGGCCTGCATCAGTGTATGTAGGAGTTTTGCATGAGTCAGGAACTGGGCGGCTGGTAGTCCCATGTTGTCCGCTAGTGTTGCGAAAGAGAGCAGCGCACCATCCGCAAACAGGTCGCCTAGACCTTCCAAACCGACTGCCTCCCCGCTGTCCAATACTGTTGACGTGAGCGCACCACCCTCCCAAGGCGTACCTAGTAGCGGTAGATTGGGCGCATATGGTTTAATTGCTGCTGTAAGCTTTAAGCTCCTCATGTCGCACTTTCTCGCCACCGCGAGATGTGATTGGGCCGGAGAGTGGATCTTAGTCAAGGGATGAAATAGTGCATGTATCTGTGGGACCGTCATGACTGCTTCTTCCGAGGCCGTATCCCCCAAAATCCTCCCTCTCAGCCAGTAGGTAACCCATTGTAACTGCGCTGCCAGGTAGTAAAGCTCGTGGTTAGGTACCGACAGCCCACCACTCTCCGTCGCAGCATATAGGGTTTGCAACGCAACTCTGGGACTTCCCGTGCTCCAGATCAGTCGCCTGGTTAGAGTTTCCACTTCGAGGAAGATGCGGGCCGGGACATACACCGGCAAATTCACGTAAAAATACAGTAGCCTAGGCAGAGCGACCGCCTTCGCCAGTGCGATGCGGCTGGGTACATTCAGCGGAAGAGAATTCCAAAACGATACTTGAGCTGTAAGTGACGATATTGTTCTAGTGAGATTGCCTTCTAACAGGTCGACGGGTTCACGATAAATTTGGATTCCCAGGTACCGAAAAACCATTGGATACCAAAGGAGCCGTTCACCCATCACCGTAATCTTGCACTCTGGGGTGTTTGCAGCAAAAGAGTATACACCTGATTTCGCCCGATTAACACGAAGTCCCGACACATCACCAAAGGTGCTGAATATGTCAGTGAGTGCGCATGGAAAGCGGGTTAGATCTTTAACATAAATCACTAGATCATCAGCATATAGTGATACTGAGTGTATCCCATCAGCTAAGGGGATGCCCCAGTTCTCTCCAGAAGCACGCAGTTGCGCCGCCAACGGTTCCATCATGAGTGCAAAAATTAAGGGGGAGAGGGGACACCCTCGTCTGGTGCCCCTGCGAACACGGACCGGGTCAGAGAAAAGCCTTCCCGTTCGCACACGCACCACGGGATCAGAGTAAAGGAGTTCCACCATACGGAGGTAGGCTGCACCTAGACCAAATTTTTCCAACACTAGCACGAGGTAGGGCCATTCTACCGAATCAAACGCTTTCTCGAGATCAAGAATCACGCACCCTGAGCGGGGCCACCGGGATACGGCTAGGCTTTGCACACGAAACAGTCGCCTGATATTGTAAGGTGTGCTGCGGGTGGGGACAAATCCGTTTTGGTCTGCGTGCACTAGTGTAGGGACCAGAGGTGCCAATCTCTGGGCCAGTGCAGATGCTAGAAGCTTATAGTCTGTGTTAAGAAGGGCAAGTGGCCTGTAGGACCCCATGTTCAGTGCGTCTCTGCCTGGCTTCAAAAGCGATATCACATTCGCTTCATTCAGAGATAGAGGGAGGGCAGCATCCTGTATCGCTGCCGTGTACACCCGTAAGAGTTCAGGGATGAGGATGGTAGAGTATGCCTTATAAAACTCCGCCGGCAGTCCATCGGGGCCTGGGGATTTACCGTTGGAGAGAGAGAATATAACAGTTTGAAGTTCCTCCGCTGTGAGTGGTGCACCCAGCTCCTCACACTGTGCATTGGTGATCGTCGGAATTGGGAGGTCCGACAAGTACCCAGCGATATCATCGCTAGTGGCTCGCAAACGGGAACGGTACAAACTTTCATAGTGACCCGTAAAGGCCTCATGTATAGCCCTCTGTGTGTGAACCACAGCACCATGTGTGGTCCGGATCGATAATACCGGTAGTGTCTGGGAGTCTTTCCTTACCAACCAAGTCAATAGCATGCCAGGTTTATCCCCAGCGTGGTGCGTACGTGCCGAATGTGCAGCGTAGTTTAAGTTCTTTAATCTATCTAGAAGTTTCGCATGCTTCCCACGGGTTTCCACTAATCACGTATCATCTCCCTCCACTGCTTCGCGCTCATCTGCCAGTAGCTCAGATTCTACCCGTGTCAAATCTCTGTCTATCTGGCGCCTCAGTCCCGCCTGCGCGCCCAGACAGTGTCCTCTCGTGACCACTTTAAATGCATCCCACTCAACTTGTGGGGTGGATGCAGTGTCAGTGTTATCCTCAAAATATCGTAATATGCAAGACGAAAGCAATTCCCGGAAAGGGGTATCTAATAAGACATCCGGCTGGAGTCGCCACGTGGGGATCGGTGGGTGTGGGCGTTCCCAGGCAAAGTCAAGAGTGTGAGGTTTGTGATCGGAGTGGGTGCGGCCCAAATAGCAGGAGTCGGTGACAAGGGGTAGTAGGTCACTGGTCAACATGAATCTGTCAAGTCTGACATGTAACGCATGGGCACCCGAGTAATACGAATAAGTCCTCGTGTTGGGATTGCGACTGCGCCAGGCGTCAAAGAGATCCCATTGCGTCGCCCAATCAGCGAACGCTCTCGATGTACCATGCATCGTCGCGTTCGCCAGAGGGGGGAATGACCTGTCTAGTGTGACATCAAGGACACAATTATAGTCCCCGCCAAGCAAAAGTGGCACGCTATCGCTGTCGATAATCGTGTAACGAAACGCCCTTGGTCAATGTTGGGAGCGTAAACAGAGGCTATGACTATGTGTTGCCCATCTAGTCTCCCCTGAAGCAACACATATCTGCCCTCATCATCTATGCTGCTGTGTGCGAGTGCAAAGGGGACTCCCGGACGAATCCATATCAGAGCCCCGCACGCGTATGCTGAGAAACCTGTGGCATATAATTGCCCCCTCCACCGGCGGCGTAGAGTATGTGCCTCTGTGTCTGTCAAGTGTGTCTCTTGTAACAGTGCTACCTGCACCTGGTGTCGCTTGAGATATGAGTATACCTGGTAACGGCGCGAGGGGGTATGCATACCACGGACGTTCCAGGTGCACAATTTAATTGCAGACATTTCGACATCTCTTCCCTACCTCCCAGGCCCACCCCCCACCCGTAGCACCACGACCAGTAGCACAACAGATCAGATTGACATAAATTGCATAGCGCTTGAACCATACAATCCCACCACCTCGCCAGCACACATCAGAAGGAAGAGAAAGAAGCACCAGACCCATAACTATGGAAAACAGAACTGCAACGCCAAAAGGTCGACTGCGGAACATGCCGTCATTCAAATGCTCTAGTGAGCACTAACTGTTCTTAAGTTCAAGGGGTTCACTGAGTATTTGTATTGATTGTACAAAGGGTTCATGCAGTTAGGGTGTGGGTGTACTCCCCCCAACACAGGCAGTTATTGTCCTATAGCCCATCATCAGCAAGAGTTCCCGTTGGCTGGGGCAGAGTGTTCAAGGAGGCTGAGAGATAGACGACCGGCAACCATGCTGGGTGGGTCATGGGCAAGCACTTACCATTGGGAGGGCACGTCCGCCCCCCCGCCGAAACTCTGGACTCATCAGTAGTAGGACTGCTCATAGCAGGGCACCAATGGTAGGTTCGGCGCCCAGATCCACAGTTCTCGAGCTCATTCCTCGCCACAGTACCTGCAAAGCACCACCAGCAGCTCCCCTGCCAACCAGTAGTGCAGGTGCGTAGAGGCCGCAGGTGGACATTTTCGTTGCTCTTACCGGTGGTCAGTGATACTGTGGTAAAGTCAGTGGAGCAAATCAGCCATCTGTGGCATAATATCTGGAAGATTCGTTGACACTTGGGAATCTGGCAATCCGTATATGTATTCGTCATCACTCACCTGACCCTCAGGGCTAGCTCCCGGGGCAGGGATTTCCATCAACGAACCACTGATCTCTGCCACTCTGCGGATAGCCTCCTGTTGCTCTTAATGCCGGTGTTCAGGGGTAGGGCCCACATTTGTTTCCTGACGCACTGAGCTCGTCGTTGAGGGTCTCCTGCGTCTGCGTCGTCGGGCTCCCCCGCCGCGGCGCATCCTCGGGGTCATTCCACCATGCTCCGTGTAAATACCCGAGTCAAGCCAAGTCTCGACGGCCTCCGGGGTATTGAAAAAGTGTGTCTTGTCTTAAGACACGACTCGTAAGCGTGCAGGGAATAGCAATGAATATTTGAGAGCTAGGCGGCGGAGTCGTTGTTTCACTCCCAGAAAGGAGTGTCGTTGACGCGGCACCTGTATTGTGTAGTCTGGAAAGAAGGTGATGGTTGCATTGTCGATCCAGACATCTGGTAATTTTCTAATCTCACGCAGAATAGTGTCACGATCGCGATAGTTCAACACGTGGATGAGCATGGGCCTTGGGTTTGAGCCCTCAGGGGGAGGTCGGGTTGGCACAAGGTGGGCGCGCTCCACAACAAAGTGCTGCGAGAGGGTACCTTCCGGAAGAATATCTCTAAGCCAACGCTCCATATGCTCCGGTGCTTCTCTCGGTTCCCATCTCTCCGGCAGGCCCACTATGCGAATGTTGTTCCATCTCGCGCGACCTTCCGCATCCTCCGCACGATCATCCAGAAATTCCATCCTGTTAAGGAGGTCTTGAACGTGTTTGTCCATCTGGGTGATTTTGGGAGACAGCTCTGTCACTGCAGTCTCCAGTGTCGTCGTTCGCTCAGAGAGTTTTTTGTGGTCAGCTCGGAGGTGCATCATATCTATGCCACGCTATCAATTTTAGTCCCTAAAGAGGTGCGGGTCAGCTGCATTGATTCCTCCGGTCTCTCCATAGCCGCCAACATGGTGTCCAGCTTAGAGGTGGTTTGGTCCATTTCAGTCTGTTTCGCCATTTTCCCCTTCACCTGTGCGCCGCCTGTCACAGCTCTCGTTTTAAGTCCCACAGACATGGGAGGCTTCAGAGTGTTTGGTTAAGGGTGTGTTCCAGGGGATCTCCCTATGCCGCCTTCAAAGAGAGGCCCACTAGTGGGGCACCGCAGGCCAACCTCAAGGAACCCAGGGCCACGGCGTTCCGCCGAACGCCGCTGGTACGCTTAGTGTGGGGACGGTCAGCGCAGATGGGAGTAACGATCACAATTCGACGCGGCAGGTCTCAGGTGTAAGGAGAAGTCAATGATGCAGCCGGTCTGCAAGCAAATGTCTTATGCAGAGATGTAGCGCAGCAAGGGGTGTAGTCCAAGCAGAGTGGTCGTATCCATCAGTTGCACCTCTCTGCGCCGTTACAGGAAGCGCCTGTGGTGCATTAACGAGATCTGCCAGCGAGTCATACCTGTTATCCTCCCCTGTCGTGGTCCATAGATTAGTCCCTCCATGTATCTCGCAGCCTCTCTCGCATATGGATGTGTGTGCACTTCAACTGTGCGGGGGATCACAGTGTGTATGGGCCAGGAGCACAGCAGCGCCACAGCTGCATTGGGGTCCGTCTCCGTCACTCCGACTCCCCAGCATAGCGGGTGTGACCCGGAGGCCGCGTCCACTTCCCCCCGACCGGGCGATCCTCCAATGTTTACCTGGGTCCAAGGCCGAGTACGTAGGATGCAGTGTCTCACAAGTGCATCAGCAGCGGGGATGGGTAGGTGACAGGGCAAGGCTCATAGAGGATCACAGCTTCTCCCCCTCAATTGAGTCATAATTTATGCCACCGGAGCACACGGAGGCCCAGGACCAATTTCTCTCATTCAGTAGATAGAGGGGGGAGTCAGGCATGGCATCTCCCTCGTCGCACCTCTCCCAGCTTGAGGCACAGGCGGCTCGGGTCCGTGCCACGGCAGGGGGGACAGCGCAGACACCCACCGCTGGGTGTCGGATTCAGCAGGGCCCTGGTCGTGTCATCCCAGGGAGCAGCAACCCCCTCCGCGCCTCACCGCCACAGGGCCCAGCAGGTAGGCAGCGTCCCCGGCTGCAGTTATCCGCCAACACCCACCGGAAGCAGCCCAAGTCGAGGGTGGCGCGGTCACAGCTCAGCGGGGCCGTCCAAGGTAAGCGGTCGAACGCTGCTCCCGACAGACAAGGGCAGCGCGCCTCAGTACCCTCCGCAGCGCACGGCAGGCAAGGTCTAATGGCCACTACGCCACAGCAAGCTGTAGCCGAGGATCTCCAGCCGTTTTCTTTCCCACGCGGCAGTCAGCAGGGGGGGGCCAATGCCACCCTGCCCCCCATAGCTTCACCAACGCTCCCTGATGCCAGTAGAGGGGGCGGTCAGGGCCCGACGACGCTCCTGGGTCACCGTTTGTCTCCGCAGGGCCCAGTAGGTCAGCAAAGTCCCCGGCCTCAGGTGTCTCCGCGCGCCGGCAGGAAGCGGTCGTCGGCGGGCCGCCCAGGGCCACACACCGCCGGGGCAGTTCGCTTGGGGCAAATGTCCTCAAATTACAACAGCCGAGAGTTGGGTGTTTCGGACTCTCCCGCTGACGATTCCAAGCCAAATCGGATAAATGTTGCGGAGAAATAGCCTGCGGTAGGGGAGCTTCTTACGGAGCTCTACCCTGGGACGTCCGCCATCGTTGCGTGCTCAGCCACGCCCCCACTAGGATAGCAGGTCTATAAGGTTGACTTACAACCAATCACCTTAAGGGTTGTTCGGACTGATACAAGGTGCCCACTAGAATAGTGGACAGCATATATCAGGCCAACTTCTCACAATAGGTACCCCAGAGGCCTACCAGGGGCTGAAGCATGTATTATGTCACCCCTGGGAAGGCTTCTAAAATGGCACCACAGGTCTGCTACTGCAGCCTGGGGAAGGTGGTGCATGTACCCTTTACTAAGATATAGGTTACCTATATCTACCTTTAAACACTGACACATATAAACCTATAAGTCACTCCTATGGCAGGCCTTATCAATTCTGAAGGCAGAGTTCTTGGTTTTGTGTGAGAGGGTGCCCATGCATGAGCAGGACCCCTCTGCAGCTTTAAGAATCTATACTCTGAAGCTGTTCTGTGATGCAGCCAGACCATATACTCTTAAGTGCATTATAACCTTGCGGTAAATGCTAACTTTGGAATGGCTCCATGGAAACATGTCGTGTTTGGTGTCAAACACTTAGGAATCCTACCCCCGCCCGCCAGTCCTGGCGGCAGGGGTAGAATTTCACCCTTCTAGAGGGAGAGACATGTACACACTAACCTAACCGGTAATAGTGTAAAAGAGCCCCAGCATCACAAAATGGATGCTGCAGCCACAGACACGGGTCTGACCTCCTGCTGCTGGATGAAACTTGGGCAGGGGAGGCCTAGACAATAGGTGTCCTGTCCCAGGGAGGTGTAACCACCTCCCAGGCAGGCTTTAGTATATTGGGGCTGGGTGGGTTCATTCATAGAATGCTTTTCAGACAGTGCTGGGGGCACACTTGGTTTCCCTGTGCATATCCCAGTTCAAACCGGTTGCAGGGACACAGCCCCTGCTCTGGCGCGAAACTGGACAAAGGGAAAGGGGTGTAGCCACCCCCCTCCCTGAATCCTCCCATAGGTGGGGCCCCAGAGTATGTCCAACCCCCTAACTTAGTATAAGTATGGGACTCCAGTCCTTAGGACTTTCAGATTACACCTGGATGAAACTCTGCAACATATATCCTGGAACTGCAACATGCTCTAGACCTTGTATCTATGTCAGTCGTGGTTCTTATACCACTTTCTTAATATATGGTTTGGTACGCCACTAGGGCTCAACGTATATTGTGCTAATTTACTGTGTGCTAAATAAGTTTACTGAATGTCCTTTTGCCTCTAGCCTCATAAAGAGACTAGAGAGAAGTGTTTAGAATAAATATATATATGTTATATATATACCTGCTGTGGTTCTCCTTTCATTTGGCCATTCATGAGATTATAGACTGGTAAAACAAGCTGCCTTACATTCCTTCAAGACTTAGCCTGAAGACTGCTCTCCACAGCTACCACTAGGATAGCTTTCTATACAGGTTGTCTTTAAATCTACCATCAATAAGGGTCATTTGCACTGGTGCAAGGTACCCACTAGAATAGTGGACAGCATATGGCAGGCCAACTTCTCACAACAAGTGTCATGGTTTGGTCCAGAAAGGGTGTTACAGATGCATCAGTGCTGAGAGCGGGGGCATGTTCAGAGGTCAGGGGCAGAGATGAGGTGAAGGTGTTAGTATCGAGTCAGGGTATTTCAGTGGTCGCTGCTCTAGGGGTGTGATGAGGGCTCAGGCTATTATGATGAAAAATGTTGGTTGAAACAAGCTGCAAGGGTAATGGTAAATGAATGCTATTGGGTAATCTGATGAAGGTGGATAGGGAGGAAGGGAACGGGGTGGAGCAATACAAGTAGTGGGGAGAGGGGGAGGGTACAGAACGAGGTATCCGTGGGATGACTAAAGGGCTAGGATGAGCCTGGGTCAGGGAGGAAACCTACTTCATCTGATAGAGTTTGAGCAATCAGCAAATCCTGAAGAGAGTGCCCAGCTGAGAATATAAAGAAGGGAAGTTGAAATACATTAGGTCAAACTAGATTTTGCAAATAGGAAGATAGAATCCTGATTAGAGGGATGGGGGATGAGTTGAACAGTGGCCTAGGATGAACTTGGAAATTCGATAGACCGAGCCAGTCCGAAAATCTAAGCAGAATTAGTAAACAACATCATTCTAAGATTGCCGCCACCTTGGAACTACTTAGAAGCTATAGTCCTTCTTTCATGTCCATTGTAGGAGAGTAGGGTCTGCTATCCTATGGTCACCCCAATTTTTGCTTTTTGCTTCACTAGTTTTTGACTTAATGTGGCTGTGGGCCTGCTGATCAGACCCCCAGCCTGCTGTTCTCTCACTAAATTAATGCCAATGCACTTTAGGTTCATTACCAATTTGAACATGGATCACCTTGTGAGCCCCTGTACAGTGTACCCTAGGAACCCAGGACATAGGTGCATCCAAGGCCTACCAGGGGCTGCAGCACGTATTGTGCCACCCCTGGCCTGGCCTTACTATTTGACACAACTGGCTGATCACTCAGCTGGGGCAAGGTGGTGTCATCACCCTTTGCTTTAGGTATAGTATTTCTATATCTAACATATATATGGACACACAGTAACCTATAAATCACTCCTATGGCAGGCCTTAACAATCCTGGAGGCAGAGTGCTTGGTTATGTGTGAGATGATGCTCTAGCATGAGCTGAGCCTGTCTGCAGCTTTCGGAACCATGTCCTTTAGCTGTTTCATGATAGCGTCATACCATATACTCTTAAGTGCATTATGAACCTCGCTGTTAAATGCTAACTCTGGTTTGACATTATCCAAACATGTCGAGTAAGGTGGCATACGATTTGGAATACTACCCCCTCGCCAATTCTGGCGACGGGGGTAGCATTCCACCCTTCTAGAGGGACACAACATGTACAGAACCTGAACCCCGGTTAAAGTTAAACAGAGCCTCAGCATCACAAAATGGATGCTGCCACCACAGACACAAGTCTGACCTCCTGCTGCTGGGAGTCCTTCCAGCGAGGGAGGCTTGGACAAAGGGTTTCCTGCCTTGGGAGGTGCTAGCACCACCCCAGACAGGATTTTGTGTAGTGGGTTAGAGAGGGCTGAATAGAATTAGACATGCCTGGGGCACACAAGGTGTCCCCATGCATACCCCAGTTCTAACCGGTGCTGGGGCACTCCAGCCCCAGCTCTGGCGCGAAACTGAACAAAGGAAAGGGGGTGTAACCGCCCCCCTTCCTGGTCCCACCCATAGGAGGGACCTAGTAGGTAATCCAGCCCCTTGATTTGGAATAAAGGTAGGAGCTGAGTACCAAGACTTTAGATTATCCTGAAACTCGACTTAAAGAAGAAGAAACTCTGGACTTCGACGTTCTGCTGCTCAGAAGACTGAAGTATCTCCCTTGTGGCCAAGGAGTGACCACCCTGTGAACACAGGCACCATCCAGCGATCAACGACGTGCTTTGCTGCCGCCGCCCGACGGAGCCCGAGCCCAGAGACTGACAAGAACCAGACTCCCAGACATTCAACAGTTCGATCCACAGTCCCTGCAAACCAGAGACCCGTGGAGGCGACGAGAGACGTGCGACGGACCTCTTGAAAAGTCCACGACAAGCTGACTGCGCAGCACCCGAGGCCTCCTCAATGCTGTGCTTTGGGGTTTGAGAAGCCACTGCCTCGAGCAGCCTTTGCACCAAAGACAAGCCCTGCATCCTCCACGAGTTCTGCGTGGGGCCCTTTTGCTTTTGCCTGCTCGACGCGTCATCCCGGTTACTGGCCCGTTGGCTGGTAGCCATTTTGGCAACCTAACTTTGGAAATCCACTGCTGGTCTGGTTGCTCCAGACAGGCCCCTGCTTCTGTAAAAAGAAGTAGCCCCTCAGACCTTGCTGGTCTGAGTAAGAAGCCAAACATCGTTCCTGCTTGGTTTGAAATTGCCAAGGCTTGTTTACTTCAATCCTGAAGCCGACTCTGCCGACAACAAGATCCTTCATAGGACAGCTCATGCCTGGCTCCTGGTTGTCGTCGACGTCCTCGTGTCCACGTTGCTGAAGAGACAAGCTTCTATCTTCACCTGTTTGCAACTCAACATCGCCTGGTTCCTTCCTGGTTCCACGCCGGTCACTGGCAAGTGACTTGAACACTGTCCCCTCTGCTTTCAGGGATTCACCAACTCCGATCCACCCTTGGATCCATCGGAACTCTTCTCGTCTGGTAGCCTGCAGCATCTTCATCTCCAGGCTCCATTGAACTGCTCCAAGAAACCCGACACACTTTGGCACCACTGCACCCGCTACCTGTGGGTGAGGTAACGCTGGCACTCCGGTGCTCCCGTGTTGGCTGACACTCCTAGTGTCCTAGTTTTAAGGGACTAAGTTCTAGGTCATCCAGAAGACTCCCAATCTTTAACTTTGTAACTTTTACGCACCCATTGCTTTCAATGAGTGTACGCGTGTTGCTTTAGACACTGCAACCAGATCCCGTGGGCCTCCTAGTTCCTAACTAACATTATCACAGCGTAGCCCCAGCGATTCCCAAGGCCCTAGTCCTTACCACTGTTCGATTCGTGGTTCTTATACTACTTACTTAATATATGGTTTAGCGGGCCACCTGGCCTATCCATAACTGTGCAACTTTTGCATATTTTATCAAGTAACTTGTTTAACGTGTTTTGCTCCTGTGCTCATAAAGAGTTCAGGCGACTATTGTAGTAATAAATACATATATATTTTCAATATATATCCTGTGCGGTGTCCTTTCACTTGGTGTTCAAGGGGTTAAATATGGTAATACAGCCGGCTTCACATGACAAAAGAGTTTAGCCTAAGACTTCTTTATCCAGGCTACCATTAGGATATATGGTCCATAAGGTTGACTTGCAACCAATCACCATAAGAGTTGTTTGGACTGATACATGGTGGTCACTAGAACTAGTGAACATCATATATCAGGCCAACTTCTCACATTGGTGAGCAGCAGTTGGGATTTGAGCTTGCTGTTGTTTTACCATTGTAATCTTTGCAATACCTTTTGAAAGATCATACAGGGACCTATAGGTACATTTAAAAACAAGGATAGTATATTTAAGTTCTACTGAACTTAGTGTTGTAGAGGATAGGGCTTAGCACACCCTGACTACAACTACTAGAGAGGGTTCAGTAGGAAGAACACTTAGAGTAGGTAGATTGCAACATATCCACCTCACTAGAGCAAATGGCTGGCGCAGAAGGATCCAGTGGACTTCCAACTGTGGAGAGTGACCTACCCAAGGCACCATCCAGATTTGCTATCCTCAGTTTTCAGGAGTTGAGGAACTTGTGTTCTACCAGGAAACTGAAACAAGGGTCTACCCCTACCACTCAGCACCTCCTAGAGCTTTTAGAAGAGTCTGAAGCTCTGAAAACCTCTGAACCAGCCCCTACAGGGGATGATGAAGAGGTCATGACTCCAACAGACGATGCCTGGGATCCCCCAGTTATTGATGATGATGATGATGATGATGATTCAGATCAGGGGAAGGATGATTCTGAAGAAGAAGGGCATAGCCAGGTCCAAGTCAGGAGGCTTAGCCAGGCTAACCTAAGACACCTTGGAGATGAGAATGGGACAGCCCCATTCAGGCCCCCAAGTGGACTTAACCAGGGGTATAGGAGGAACAGGAATCACTCAGGTGAATCCAATCACTCCAATACATCTAATGGCCCACAGGTGCCTACTCAGAGGAGGATGACTTCCCGTCAGAGGAAAGTGCATGAGGCCAAGATGAGAGAGGCTCAACTTAGAATTGAGAGGCAAGAAATAGAAGTTGCCTTAACTAAGGAGAAGCTTGCTCGTGCTAGAGAGCATAGAGAGAGTGGATTAGATTCCACTGGTGGCAGCAATATCCCTAAGGATAAAGACAGGTCCTATGACAATAGAAACCTGAGTAAGATTGTGCCCCCTTACAAGATAGGGGATGACATCCAAAAGTGGATAACTGCTTTGGAGAGGGCCTGCAAAGTACCGCAGGTACCCCAGAGTAAGTGGGCAGCAATCTTGTGGCTCTCCTTTGAAGAGAAAGGTAGACACAAGCTCCTCACAGTTAGTGATGGGGATGCTAACAACTACTCTGTCCTGAAGAGTGCTCTGATTGATGGGTTTGGCTTAACCACTGAACAGTACAGGTTAATGTTCAGAGATACCCAGAAGACACAGACTCAGGACTGGACTGATTTTGTTGATTGTGCCACTAAGGCTCTGGAGGGCTGGTTACTGGGAAGTAAATTCACTGACTATACAGGATTGTACAATCTTTTAGTGAGAGAACAGATTCATAATAATTGTCAGAACCAGCAGTTGCATCAACACCTGATTGACTCAGATCTGACCTCTCCCCAAGAATTGGGTAAGAAGGCAGACAAATGGGTTAGAACCAGGGTTAAGCAGAAAAACCAGGTCCAAGGTGGTGATCAAAAGAAAGCAGACCAGAAGGGTGGGGAGCAGAAACCAAAAGACCAGAAGTCTTCTACAGGGCCCAAACAAACCATGGAGGGGGGGTCCCAAACTTCCAAGAAGAAGAAGAAAGATGGCCAAAGAAAACCATGGTGTTCTACTTGTAAGAACACTAGTCACTGGACCAGGGAGAGCATTACTAGATCGCCGAGGACATTGCTGCCAGCCTACCTTTAGACTTTTGTTTCCGTGACCAGCGCCGCCATACTACCGGAGCTGTACTCCTGCCTCCCGCCGCCCGACCAGCTACTGCCACCTTGCTGGTGAGGCCGCAGTGAGGAGTGCAGGTGGGGACAACAAACCCCATCAGCCCTTGCGGCACCGGCGGGACCCGTGACAGCATCAATCCGCGCCAGGAGGCGCATATAATCCCTGGAAGCCCGGCAGAGCGTGGGAGAGCATTACTAGATCGCCGAGGACATTGCTGCCAGCCTACCTTTAGACTTTTGTTTCCGTGCCCAGCGCCGCCATACTACCGGAGCTGTACTCCTGCCTCCCGCCGCCCGACCAGCTACTGCCACCTTGCTGGTGAGGCCGCAGTGAGAAGTGCAGGTGGGGACAACAAACCCCATCAGCCCTTGCGGCACCGGCGGGACCCGTGACAGCATCAATCCGTGCCAGGAGGCGCATATAATCCCTGGAAGCCCGGCAGAGCGTGGGAGAGCATTACTAGATCGCCGAGGACATTGCTGCCAGCCTACCTTTAGACTTTTGTTTCCGTGACCAGCGCCGCCATACTACCGGAGCTGTACTCCTGCCTCCCGCCGCCCGACCAGCTACTGCCACCTTGCTGGTGAGGCCGCAGTGTGGAGTGCAGGTGGGGACAACAAACCCCATCAGCCCTTGCGGCACCGGCAGGACTCGTGACAGCATCAATCCGCGCCAGGAGGCGCATATAATCCCTGGAAGCCCCGCCTCGTGGGACGCCGGGCGAAGCCCGGGCCAAGGGAGGGCCCGTTTTAGCCCGTTCGAGACCGGACAAGGACGGGACGGGCCACCCCCCTTATCTCTGACTGACCTATAAGGGTGGTGAGTCTTTGTATTATATTCGGATTTGGACTGTAATTTTCGAATTTGAGCGGTTTGAAACTTGCGGACAGTGCCAAGTCCAATCTGTGATCATGGCCTCATCGCCTCAGCCAGGAGGTCAGTGCGGGAAAACAAATGGAGGGACATTGATGGGCACCTTGGACAATTTCCTGATCAGAGTCTCAAGCGCACTTGCCAAGGACATTGAGTTAACGGAAAAGAGACTATCACTAGACCCCCTGTTAGATAAGCGCTCTTCACTGGGCAGCATAGCACAGGCAAGGTCGCCGGCTCACCTCGAGGATAGAAGCAGAGATTTAGGGACTGGTAGGGGGGAGGCACGAGGGAGCATAGATCTAAACTGGAAGGAAGCAACAGTACCTTCTGAAGTTAGCCCAGAAGCCAGACTCAGCCTAGTTGACCTCACGAAAAGGTTACCCTCTCCAAAAATTAAAACTAGGTCAGCTACGGGTGTTAAAACAGCAGAACCCAGGAAATTGCATGCCCAAACTACAAAAGGAAAGCAGGCAGGGGCCCAACCCACAGGGGGAGGGGGAAAAGGTAGCAGAAAAACCAAGGAAGTTGCCCCAAAAGAAAGTGTAACAACTCAACCTTCCCGAGAACTAATTACATCACTAACACAAAATGCAGAAGTAAGTCTAACAGCAGACAAAGGGGAAAAAGCTTTAGCAGATTGTGAGAACCCTTTTTGGAGAAGGCTGGAATATATTGTTAAAAAAATTACCCTGCCACTACACGACAGATTAGATCGGATTGAGAGTAGATTGGTGTGCCTCGAACTTTTATTATCCTCTCCACAGATTAGGGGCACCCAGAGCAGAGGGGAAAAGGGCAAACAGCAGGTGACAGAGGGGCCCAACTCTGCAGGGACCTCGAAGACCCTGACGCCCACCCCCAATGCCCCACCTAAAGATAGCTTGTGTTCTAGAACAAACCCTGCAGTGGTCCCCACCCGTACTTTACCCTCATCTTTCAGTAAATCATCTAAGACCCCCCAACTGCCAGGGGCAAATTTGAACACATTGGGCGATATAGCCAAAGCACAACCACTAGCAAATCCCCAGCCCAGGGAAATTCCCTCGACGCATAGGAAGGTGCAAAATCAAAAAACTGTTAATTTGCCACCACACTCAGCCCCCTATGTGGTGGTACTCTCAGGAGTACCCGAGTTAGAATTAGGAACAAGGGAAACCTATTGGGATCTGAAGAATAAATGCACGCATTGGCTGAACATCAATCGCCCACTACCCAGAGACATTCAAGGAGAAATAATACACGTTAGAAGAGTGAACTGGGTGGGAAGTGGCCAGAAATCTTTGGGGGGTGATTGTGTGACTGTCAACTTTAGGGACATAAGATGCGCTGACTTTATATGTAACAGGGTCAATCAGAACCCTGGATCTAGAATCTACCCACTCCCCCTAAATTTCTTTTACGCACCGCAACAAAATTGTACAGGGGGTAACCATACTAGAAGGGAGGACGTAACCTGGCACCACACGCAGAATGTAGCATTATATAATAGATTTGAGGGTCTGTCTGGGTTGGAAGACTGTGACTGACAACCAAGACGGTCAGGGGAAGACATAGGTCCCAATGTAACTAAAAAGATCTTGCCAGTGTGTTTAAGCACAGGACCCCCCAGTATGTTAGAAAACAAGTGGAACAAGTTTGATCTTTTGTCATGGAATGTGGCGGGGTTGGCAGCCAAATTCCCAATGAAGGAATGGACAGATTACATAACTAAATTTAACGTAATTTGCCTTCAGGAAACATGGGAAACTGACCCGACCAGATTTAACCTCACGGGGTATAAATTGTTTGGAACCCCAGCAGTTGGGTCGAGGTCGGGTCGTGCTAAAGGGGGATTGCTTTTGTGGGCAAGTTTAGCGTTGGAGGGGACCTGGAGGGACCTAAACTGGAAATCAGATTGCATGCTGGCAGTCCAGTTCAAGACCCGGGAACTTAATTTAGTAATTGTTAACTTTTATAATGCAGGGGGATGTAAGGGGGATGAGTTAGAGGCTCGACTAGGGCGGGAGATAGAGCAAATGACAGACACTCCAGCACCATCAGTTTTAATTGCAGGAGATTACAATTGTCACCTCTGCCCGCACTTAATACCTCTTACAGAAAAATGGGAATCCTGTAGCATTAAGGAGGGCGCTCACCTGGAACACACAGCGCAGGGCACTAAATTGAATTCCTTAATAGGGAAAATTAATCTGGCGTACCTAATGGACCTATTACCCCTAAACAAAGAAGGTGGTATCAACCCAACCTTCAAAGGTAGAGGATGTAGTACTTTCATTGATTTTATAGCAGTCTCTTGTCACCTAAAACGTAGCATTTTAAGTTTTGCTATTGATTGCAGTGGTTTCAGTGACCACAATCCCCTGGTAATGTCATTGGCCCTGTCAAAATCAAATAAAAGAAGAAGGGGGACAAATCCAGACATGATGGAAAGAGTCACAGACCAAGGCAGAAGATTGAAATGGGCTAGTCTCAATCCCGAAAGTTTTTATAAATCACTAGTTACGGAAAGGAGGAAGCAACTGGAGGTATGCCTTGATTGGGAGATTAAGGGGACCCTGGTGGTAGAGTCATTCGAGGAGTTGGGTCGTCTGGTGGCCAGTTTAACGCAAGCCCCAGGGAAAAGGATGGAGACCAATAATAAGCCCAGATGGTTTGACAGAGGATGCTCCTCTGCCCAGAGTAAACTGAGAGAAGCCCTAAAAACCAAGCCGAGGGATACAGCAAAGGTGACCCTATGTAGAGCACACTATAAAATGGAAGTCATACGGCGTAAACGAGCTCTCCAAACAGAAACATGGGAAGACCTGCGCGAGGCAGCAGAGTCTAGAGATTCCTCGAGGTTCTGGGCAATAATCAATAGACCTTGCTTCCAAGACAACAAGAACCCCAACATAGCATCAAATGTACTACCTGATCAGTGGGTTAAACACTTTAGTGTGCTGTACAACAGGGGAACTCAGGCAGCAGAAGACCAAGTTGACTGTAGAGAGATACTAGTAGGGGGAGTCGAGTTCTCCCTAAAAGAGATAGAAGCAGGTATAAAGGGTCTAACCCGAAATAAAGCCCCGGGCCCTGATGGGATACCGCCTGATCTCTTTTTGAGCAGTATTGACCTATGGGCCCCGTTGGTAACAAGGGTGATAAACGAGGCAATAGCTGTGGGCCTTCCCCGCTCTTGGTCAACCGCGGTAATTGTTCCAATCTTTAAAAAGGGCAATAGGGACAGTCCAGGTTGCTATAGGCCCATCTCATTGATTGACGTTACAGCTAAAGTCATGGGTAGAGCAATCCTAAATCGTATGATGGGCTGGGAAGAGGAGAACTCTATACTCACTGAGGTGCAATATGGCTTCAGGGCTGGGAGGTCTACAACGGACCAATGTTTGAATTTGTACCTCCTGGTTGCAAAATATACTGTAGCCAGCCAGGAGAACGTATACCTAGCCTTTATGGACTTGGCCGCAGCGTTCGATTGCGTGAACAGACCAAAACTGTGGGCAATACTTGCTGATCTGGGGATCGACCCTGGCCTTATCCATATTCTCAGAAGGTTGCATTACAACACCACAGCAAAAGTGAGGTATAACCTGGAGGGTGACCAGACGGAGGTCTTTAAATGTACGAGTGGGGTTAGGCAAGGGTGCATACTCGCTCCCTTCCTGTTCTCCATCTATATTAACGGGCTTGAAAGTTTTCTGCTAAACCTAAAAGTAGATACGCCCAGAATTGGAACTAGACCCATACCACTACTGCTCTATGCAGACGATGCGGTGCTCTTGGCGCGCACGCCAAGGGGACTGCAGCGTCTGATTAACGGGTTTGTCGAGTTTATGGCTGGGCTGGACCTATCTGCCAACCTGAAAAAATCTTACATCATGGAGTTGGGCCCTAAACGAAAGGTCAAACAATTTAATTACACTATAGGTACAACTGGCCTGGCCAAGGTGCAGACCTTCTCATACTTAGGAATACTATTTGACAGAAATCTTAATTTTAAACCCCTGATTGAGGAACATGGAAACAGGCTAGCTGCAAGCGTAGGGGTGGTCATGCAGTTCGGCCGCAGACTGGGCCGTTGGGCCCCGGACCAAATGCTGACACTCTATAACGCGATTACAATGGATAAAACCTTGTATGGTGCTGACCTTTGGGGCATGTCTGACTCAAGCAGTTTACAGACACTGGAAAATAAGCACTTCAGGAGGCTCCTCAAAGTCCCCCAATGTGTTCCGTCATCAATTGTCCATGAAGAATTAGGCTGTCTGTATCTGATGGACAGGGCAAGGAATAAACCCCTCCTGGCTTGGATAAAAATTTGGCTGAACCAGGAGGCAAATTTGACAAAGTTGATAATTGCAGACTGTATAGGCAGAGACAGGGGAATGACCATCCCCTGGTTGAAGTACGTGAAAGAGTCCGCTGAGAGCATAGGATTTGGGTATCTATTCACACAACCAAGGTGCATCACTTCATGCGATCTTGCGAGGACAAAGGAGAAGTTGCGCAACCACAACGAAATGACCCGTGAAGCCATGGAAAAAGATAAATATTTGGTTGTGATTTACAGGGAGATGCAACCGTATCAGGCCATGGAACCTTATCTTTCCCTAATCTATAACTCACAAGATAGGTTCTTGCTCACGCGGTTTAGGTTTAATTTGCTCCATCACCTCCTAGCTAAACCAGACGGCTTTACGCATACAGTTGAGGCAAAGGGGCCCTGCGGCTGCGATCATAGATCTCCGCAGGACACCCTTCACTTTGTGCTTTTATGCCCCTTTTATCGGATACCTAGGCGCCATTTTTTAATACATTTATTTAAGAAGGCTAAGTTAAGATCGGCAAGACATGCCCTTGTTTTTTTAAAAGAAGCCAGAGAGCCCCTGATTTTATTTTGTGTCACAAATTTTTTAAGATGTGCTTTTAGACTAAGATCTCTCGTTGACAGATGAAACTGTGCGTACTCAGGGGTGGGGAGTAGCCTCATGATGTTGTAAATAGTACTCACCATTTTATCTTATCTATTAATGAAATGTTATTATGAATTTTTTAATCTGTACTTTTATGGTGTTGTTGTAATGCCGAATAAAGGATTTCAATCAGAACCAGGGTTAAGCAGAAAAACCAGGTCCAAGGTGGTGATCAAAAGAAAGCAGACCAGAAGGGTGGGGAGCAGAAACCAAAAGACCAAAAGTCTTCTACAGGGCCCCAACAAACCATGGAGGGGGGGTCCCAAACTTCCAAGAAGCAGAAGAAAGATGGCCAAAGAAAACCATGGTGTTCTACTTGTAAGAACACTAGTCACTGGACCAGTGACTGTAGGAAAACTGGAGCCCCTACCACTGCAGCCCCTGAGGCACCTGCACCCCCTAGTACAGTAAGCAGTGGTAGTTCCCAAGCCAAGGGTGTAGTAGGGTTAACCCTGGGTACTGAGGTGGATTCTAGCCTAGTCAGAACCCCCACACATGCTGTCTTGATCTGTGATGTGGACATAGCCATGACCACTACTGTGAGCCCCACTAATCTGGGCAAGTACAGACAGACACCTTTAATAAATGACAAAGTGGCTCAAGCCTACAGGGACACCTGTGCCAGTTTCACTATGGTGACACCAGCCTTTGTGGACCCTGGACAGATTGTACTGGGTGATAATTACCTGGTGACCAACGCTAGCAATGTCACTACTACACATAGTGTGGCTGTTGTTAATTTCTCCAGGGGAGGGGTAACTGGCCTCAAAAGAGTTGTGGTTAGTGCAGATCTCCCTGTTGAATGTCTGTTGGGCAATGACCTTGAGTCCTCACAATGGTCAGAAGTGGAGTACAGGACTCATGCTGAGATGTTAGGGATTTCATCACATGTCCTTGCTGTGACCAGGTCACAGGCCAAGCAGTGCCTCGCTGAACAACAGGTCTTGGATCCTGGAACAATGGACCAAGTGCCTACCAAGAGAAAGAGCAGTAGGGTTAAGGCAGTGCCTTCCCTCCTACCTACAAGTGATGATCAGCCTTCCCAGGAAGCTGATTGTGAGACCATTGAAGGAACTGTCCCAGAAGAGCTTGAACCTGACCAGGTTGTGTTTCTTGGGACAGGGGGACCTTCAAGGGCAGACTTGAGGCAGGCACAGTTAGACTGTTCCTCTCTTGAACCCCTCAGACAGCAAGCTGCTGCTGAGGCTGCTGGGAATGCTACAGGTACCCACAAGGTGTACTGGGATGAAGAACTCCTTTATTATGAGGGTAGAGACCCCAAGCCTGGTGCTTTCAGGAGGTTGGTTATACCTCAGTCATTCAGGGGTTTCCTTCTTACCTTAGCCCATGATATTCCCTTAGCAGGACAACTGGGCCAGAACAAGACTTGGGACAGGCTTGTCCCTCACTTTCACTGGCCCCACATGTCTGAAGATACTAAGGAGTTTTGTCGCTCCTGTGTAACCTGCCAAGCCAGTGCCAAAGCAGGTGGCACAACAAAGGCCCCCCCTGATACCACTACCTGTGGTGGGGGTACCCTTTGAAAGAGTGGGAATTGATATTGTTGGACCAATGAATCCTCCCACAGCATCTGGGCACAGATTTATACTGGTGGTAGTGGATCATGCCACCAGGTATCCAGAGGCTATTCCCCTAAGCACCACAACAGCACCTGTTGTGGCAAGAGCCCTCCTGGGAGTATTCTCAAGAGTGGGCTTTCCAAAGGAGGTTGTATCTGACAGAGGTGCCATCTTCATGTCAGGATACTTGACTGCAATGTGGAAGGAGTGTGGTGTAAACTACAAATTCACTACTCCCTATCATCCACAGAGTAATGGACGTGTTGAAAGATTCAACAAAACCATGAAGGGTATGATCAAAGGGTTACCTGAACAGCTTAGGCGAAGATGGGACATCCTTCTACCCTGCCTTCTGGTTGCTTACAGAGAGGTTCCACAGAAGGGGGTTGGCTACAGCCCTTTTGAGCTTCTGTTTGGGCATCCTGTAAGGGGACCCCTATGTCTAGTGTAGGAAGGATGGGAGTTACCTCTCAAACAACCTAAACAGGACATAGTGGACTATGTACTTGGTCTCCGCTCCAGGATGGCTGAGTACATGAAGAAGACCACTAAAAACCTTGAGGCTAGCCAGCAACTTCAGAAAGCCTGGCATGACCAAAAGGCTTTCTTTGCTGAGTACCAGCCAGGACAGAAGGTGTGGGGGTTGGAGCCAGTGGCCCCAGCAGCCCTCCAAGATAAATGGTCTGGACCCCACACAGTTGTTGAGAAAAAGGGAGAGGTTACCTACTTGGTGAACCTAGGCACTCACAGGAGCCCCCACAGGGTGCTCCATGTCAACAGACTCAAGGCATATGTTGACAGGGCAGACATGGGCTTGCTCATGGCTACAGATGGGGACCAGGAGGAAGAGAGTGACCCTCTCCCAGACCTGTTATCCCAGAACCCTGATGATGGCTCAGTTGATGGTGTGGCCTTAGCTGGCAGCCTCACTGACCATCAGCAACAAAACTGCAGACAAGTTTTACAGTCTTTTAGACATATGCTTTCATTGACACCTAGTCAGATTAACTGGTGTACCCATGTGATGGACACTGGTGACAGTCTGCCTGCAAAGAACAAGATTTACAGGCAACCTGACCACGTCAGGGACTGTATAAAGACTGAGGTGCAGAAAATGCTGGAATTAGGTGTAATTGAGCCATCTGAGAGCCCATGGGCCAGCCCAGTAGTCCTTGTGCCAAAACCTCATACCCAAGATGGAAAGAGAGAAATGAGGTTCTGTGTGGACTACAGAGGTCTCAATGCAGTCATTAAGACGGAAGCTCATCCAATTCCAAGGGCAGATAAGGTCATTGACAGATTGGCTTCTGCCAAGTTTTTGAGCACCTTTGATTTGACAGCTGGCTATTGGCAAAGCAGACTAGCTGAGGAATCCAAAGCCAAAACAGCATTCTCTACCCCTGGAGGTCATTACCAATTTGTGGTGATGCCCTTTGGTTTGAAGAATGCACCTGCCACTTTCCAAAGGTTGGTGAACCAAGTCCTTACTGGGTTGGATGACTTTTGTGCAGCATATCTAGATGATATAGCTGTCTTTAGCTCCACCTGGGAGGATCACCTGATCCACCTGAAGAATGTTTTGGAGGCCCTGCAAAAGGCAGGCCTGACTATCAAGGCAACCAAGTGCCAGATAAGGCAGGGTAAGGTTGTGTACCTGGGCGGCCTTGTAGATGGGGGTCAGGTTCAACCACTGGAGAGTAAGATCCAGACCATTCAGGACTGGGCTCCTCCAACTACCCAGACTCAGGTCAGAGCTTTCTTAGTCCTGACTGGGTACTACAGAAAGTTTGTCAAGAACTATGGGTCCATTGTGGCACCTCTTAATGATCTTACTTCTAAGAAAATGCCCAAGAAGGTTCAGTGGACAGTTAGCTGTCAAAAGGCATTCGATGACCTGAAGAAGGCCATGTGCTCTGCACCTATCTTAAAGAGTCCTGACTACTCCACAATGTTCATTGTCCAAACAGATGCTTCTGACTTGGGGGTGGGAGCTGTGCTTTCACAACTTAATGTAGATGGTCAAGACCAGCCCATTGCTTTCATTAGCAGAAGGCTGACCCCTAGAGAGAAACGTTGGTCAGCCATTGAGAGGGAGGCCTTTGCTGTGGTGTGGGCCCTGAAGAAGTTGAGACCATACTTATTTGGAACTCACTTCAATATTCAGACCGACCATAAGCCCCTCTTGTGGCTAAATCGGATGAAGGGAGAAAATCCTAAACTGCTCAGGTGGTCCATTTCCCTACAGGGGATGGACTTTACAGTGGAGCACCGCCCAGGGACTGACCATGGTAATGCAGATGGTCTCTCCAGGTGCTTCCACTTAGAACAAGAAGACACAACTGGTCAAGGTTAGTCTATTGTCCCTGCGTTTGGGGGGGTTGTGTAGGAGAGTAGGGTCTGCTATCCTATGGTCACCCAAATTTTTGCTTTTTGCTTCACTGGTTTTTGACTTAATGTGGCTGTGGGCCTGCCAATCAGACCCACAGCCTGCTGTTCTCTCTCTAAATTAATGCCAATGCACTTTAGGTTCATTACCAATTGGAACATGGATCACCTTGTGAGCCCCTGTACAGTGTACCCTAGGAACCCAGGACATAGGTGCATCCAAGGCCTACCAGGGGCTGCAGCACGTATTGTGCCACCCCTGGCCTGGCCTTACTATTTGACACAACTGGCTGATCACTCAGCTGGGGCAAGGTGGTGTCATCACCCTTTGCTTTAGGTATAGTATTTCTATATCTAACATATATATGGACACACAGTAACCTATAAATCACTCCTATGGCAGGCCTTAACAATCCTGGAGGCAGAGTGCTTGGCTATGTGTGAGATGATGCTCTAGCATGAGCTGAGCCTGTCTGCAGCTTTCGGAACCATGTCCTTTAGCTGTTTCATGATAGCGTCATACCATATACTCTTAAGTGCATTATGAACCTCGCGGTTAAAGGCTAACTCTGGTTTGACATTATCCAAACATGTTGAGTAAGGTGTCATACGATTTGGAATACTACCCCCTCACCAATTCTGGCGACGGGGGTAGCATTCCACCCTTCTAGAGGGACACGACATGTACAGAACCTGAACCCCGGTTAAAGTTAAACAGAGCCTCAGCATCACAAAATGGATGCTGCCACCACAGACACAAGTCTGACCTCCTGCTACTGGGAGTCCTTCCAGCGAGGGAGGCTTGGACAAAGGGTTTCCTGCCTTGGGAGGTGCTAGCACCACCCCAGACAGGATTTTGTGTAGTGGGTTAGGGAGGGCTGAATAGAATCAGACATGCCTGGGGCACACAAGGTGTCCCTGTGCATACCCCAGTTTAAAACGGTGCTGGGGCACTCCAGCCCCAGCTCTGGCGCGAAACTGAACAAAGAAAAGGGGGTGTAACCAGACCTAGTAGGTAATCCAGCCCCTTGATTTGGAATAAAGTTAGGACCTGAGTCCCAAGACTTTAGATTATCCTGAAACTCGACTTAAAGAAGAAGAAACTCTAGACTTCGACGTTCTGCTGCTCAGAAGACTGAAGAATCTCCCTTGTGGCCAAGGAGTGACCACCCTGTGAACACAGGCCCCATCCAGCGATCAACGACTTGATTTGCTGGTGCCTCCCGCCGGAGCCCGAGGCCAGAGCCTGACAAGAACCAGACTCCCAGACATCAAAAAGCCCGATCCACAGTCCCTGCAAACCAGAGTCCCGTGGAGGCGATGAGAGATGTGGGACCGTACCTCTTGAAAAGTCCACGACAAGCTGACTGCGCAGCACCCGAGGCCTCCTCAATGCTGTGCTTTGGGGTTTGAGAAGCCCCTGCCCCGAGCAGCCTTTGCACAAAAGACAAGCCCTGCATCCTCCACGAGTTCTGTGTGGGGCCCTTTTGCTTTTGCCTGCTCGACGTGTCATCTCGGTTACTGGCCCGTTGGCTGGTAGCCATTTTGGCGACCTAACTTTGGAAATCCACCACTGGTCTGGTTGCTCCAGATTGGCCCCTGCTTCTGTAAAAAGAAGTAGCCCCTCAGACCTTGCTGGTCTGAGTAAGAAGCCAAACATCGTTCCTGCTTGGTTTGAAATTGCCAAGGCTTGTTTGCTCCAATCCTGAAGCCGACTCCTCCGACAACAAGATCCTTCGTGGGACAGCTTGTGCCTGGCTCCTGGTTGTCGTCGACGTCCTCGTGTCCATGTGGCTGAAGAGACAAGCTTCTATCTTCACCTGTTTGCAACTCAACATCGCCTGGTTCCTTCCTGGTTCCACGCCGGTCACTGGCTAGTGACTTGAATACTGTCCCCTCTGCTTTCAGGTCTTCACCAACTCCGATCCACCCTTGGATACACCAGAACTCTTCTTGTCTGGTCGCCTGCAGCATCTTCATCTCCAGACCTCATTGAACTGCTCCAAGAAACACGAGACACTTTGGCACCACTGCACCCGCTTCCTGTGGGTGAGGTAACGCTGGCACTCCGGTGCTCCCATGTAGGCTGACACTCCTAGTGTCCTAGTTTTAAGGGACTAATTTCTAGGCCATCCGGAAGACTCCCAATCTTTAACGTTGTAACTTTTACGCACCCATTGCTTTCAATGAGTTTACGTGTGTTGCTTTAGACACTGCAACCAGATCTTGTGGGCCTCCTAGTTCCTAACTAACGTTATCACAGCGTAGCCCCAACGATTCGCAAGGCCCTAGGCCTTACCACTGTTCAATTCATGGTTCTTATACTACTTACTTAATATATGGTTTAGCGGGCCACCTGGCCTATCCATAACTGTGCAACTTTTGTATATTTTATCAAGTAACTTGTTTAACGTGTTTTGCTCCTGTGCTCATAAAGAGTTCAGGGGACTATTGTAGTAATAAATAGATATATATTTTCAATATATATCCTGTGTGGTGTCCTTTCACTTGGTGTTCAAGGGGTTACATATGGTAATACAGCCGGTTTCACATGCCAAAAGAGTTTAGCCTAAGACTGCCTTTTCCACGCTACCATTAGGATAGCTGGTCTATAAGGTTGACTTACAACCAATCACCATAAGGGTTGTTTGGACTGATACAAGGTGGTCACTAGAACTAGTGAACATCATATATCAGGCCAACTTCTCACATCCATAAGAAGCACATGCTATGTCCTATGTCAATATGTAGATTTCTAGAGGTGCCGCCATTTTAGATTGATTCAAAAAGGGGGTGGTGATGGACAGAGTATCTGAATTTAGCAGAACACTCCTACCCAGTCTACAGATCAGGGCTTGATCCATCACCGTTTTTTAGCTCACTGCATCACCCCAGTTCAGAACCTGGCTATATGCAAATTAGTCTGACCCCATGCCTCATGGGAACAGGGCAGACCAAACTACCAAGCCAATTGTTTACTGGAAAGGAAACAAGCTTCCGGGGACCGGTTTCTGGCATTACAGCCATCTTCGGCCCGGCTTGCTTGAATCCTGATGGTGCAGTGAGCAAGGGACTCATGTCAGAGCATACCCTTCCACACTTGTGGTGGCTAAAACGATTCAAAAAGGGGGTGGTGATGGACAGAGTATCTGAATTAAGCAGAACACTCCTACCCAGTCTACAGATCAGGGCTTGATCCATCACTGTTTTTTAGCTCACTGCATCACCCCAGTTCCGAACCTGGCTATATGCAAATTAGTCTGATCCCATGCCTCATGGGAACAGGGCAGACCAAACTACCAAGCCAATTCTTCACTCGAAAGGAGACAAGCTTCCGGGGACCGGTTTCTGGCCTGGTTGGTCTGCCATGTTCCCATGATGCACTGGGCCAGGGACAGACTAATTTGCATGTAGCCAGGTTCTGAGCTGGGATGGTGCAGTGAGCTAAAAAACGGTGATGGATCAAGCCCTGATCTGTTGACTGGGTAGGAGTGTTCTGCTTAATTCAGATACTCTGTCCATCACCACCCCCTTTTTGAGCCATTTTAGATTGGGCAGGAACGTTATATGGGGAGAGGGTCGATACATGATGCAGGGCCTACAGGTGCCAGATAGAGCCCCTTTACGCCACATGGGCCCCAAACACACTCAGCGCACAAAAGGCCCCCGTAATCAGGCTTTGAGACTAGAGCGAAGGGAATCCTCCTGAAAAAAGAGTTAGTAGTGAATGAAACCAGTCACCTCCATGAACAATAAGATTTGATGTATGGCACAACATCCTGATTTCCACCTTGCTGTCTTGAGTCTTCCTGATCCATCGCATACTCCAAGAGCTGTTCTTGTTTTAACAAAATCTTGACCATATGCATCTACCCAAAGCTATAACTAGTATATGAGTGCTAGGCGAGCGCCCTTTTTTTGCTAAGTTACTCTATGAACACCTTTGCTGAAATAAATAAGATTGTGGCATGTTCAAAGGAATTTTTATGTAAATATCTCTGTATGATTAAATATGTCTTCATTATTTTCAACAATAGTAATAAATAAGATGCTTTTACAATCAATTAAAAATTGTATATGCACATTCCAGTATTTTCCATTTAAGTAATTTAAATCTCTTTACATCCGACAGAAAACAATCCTTGATTGCACAAAATGCTTAAGAATAATGAAGATAATGCTGTAATTCTGCAAAAGCAAAGTCTGAAACATTGAGTTCCAGTATTCAGGAAAACATAAGTGCCGGCAGGCTGCCGTACCTGAACATAAACTGACAGATTTTGGGAGTACCGTCAAGGACAATTCGGTGGTTCTACGAGTCTCAGCGGTGCACCTCCGTGCCTCAAGATGAAGAAATGACCTCTAGAAAATTAAGGCAACACTGATCAACCACTTCTTTTGTAAACATGTCTAATACCAGCTCTGATCATGAGGTGTTTACAGCAGTGCTCTGCTTCCTAGAGTGATATCAGACCACCATTCAGTGCTAGAGGTGTATTGTAAACTCTTTCAGGCCATTCCATAGCAACCAGCGAAAAGCACAGTTAATTGAAAGTTAAAAGAAATGGGGGTTCTGCTATATAAAACACAGAGTACTGTCCCAGTGTGCACCGACCAGAAGGACGATGGATCTTTACTCGCAAGCTTGCAGAACCATTATCCTTTCTAAAGACACAATCACCCACAAAGAAGCCTTGCACATGTTATGAGTGTGGCGAGTATTTGGTGACCTTTGCACTTTAAAGTTTGTTCGGAAAGCAAACGTGCTAAATACCACACACATACATGGAGTGTGAGAATAACAAAAGTGCTTTATCGGTCATGTTGGCCCTTCAGAAAGCACAGTCAAGAGATGTAGAAAAATACATACCCAACTCAGAGACACTAACCAAGAAAGAAAAAACATACACTTGCACTGAATGTGGAAGTAGTTTTATTTCCTCTTCAGGATTAATGTATCATCAAAAAACACACACAGGGGAAAAACCATATCATTGCAGTGAATGTGCAAGTAGTTTTAGGAATTCATCAACATTAAGGAATCATCAGCGAACACACACAGGGGAAAAACCATTTAAGTGCAGTGAATGTGTGAAGAGCTTTAGACGATTAACAGAATTAAAATACCATCAGAGAAATCACACAGGGGAAAAACCATACAAGTGCAGTGAATGTGTGAAGAGCTTTCGTCAATCATCACACCTAAAACAGCATCAGAAAACACACACTGGGGAAAAACCATACCATTGCAGTGAATGTGGAAGTAGCTTTAGTGAATCTTCAACATTAAGGATTCATCAGCGAACACACACAGGGGAAAAACCATTTAAGTGCAGTGAATGTATGAAGAGCTTTAGTCGATTAGCAGGCTTAAAATACCATCAGAGAAATCACACAGGGGAAAAACCATACAAGTGCAGTGAATGTGTGAAGAGCTTTTGTCAATCATCACACCTAAAACAACATCAGAAAACGCACACTAGGCAAAAACCATACCATTGCAGTGAATGTATGAAAAGGTTTAGTCAATTATCTCACCTAAAACAGCATCAGTTAACACACACCGGGGAAACCCCATTACAGTGCAATGAATGTGGGAAGGGCTTTATATATTTATCACACCTAAAACTCCATCAGAGAACACACACCGGAGAAAAAACATATCATTGCAGTGAATGTCTGAAGAGCTTTAGTCAATTATCAATCCTAAAAATTCATCAGAGAACACACACAGGGGAAAAACCATATCATTGCAGTGAATGTGGAAGTAGTTTTAGTGACTCATCAAAATTAAAGGTTCATCAACAAACACACACTGGAGAAAAACCATACCATTGCAGTGAATGTGGAAGTAGTTTTAGGAGTTCGGCAACATTAAGGAATCATCAGCGTACACACACAGGGGAAAAACCCTTTAAGTGCAGTGAATGTGTGAAGAGCTTTAGTCGATTAGCAGGCTTAAAATACCATCAGAGAAATCACACAGGGGAAAAACCATACAAGTGCAGTGAATGTGTGAAGAGCTTTTGTCACTCATCACACCTAAAACAACATCAGAAAACACACACTGGGGAAAAACCATACCATTGCAGTGAATGTATGAAAAGGTTTAGTCAATTATCCCACCTAAAACAGCATCAGTTAACACACACTGGGGAAAGCCCATTAAAGTGCAATGAATGTGGGAAGAGCTTTATATATTTATCACACCTAAAACTCCATCAGAGAACACACACTGGAGAAAAAACATATCATTGCAGTGAATGTCTGAAGAGCTTTAGTCAATTATCAGTCCTAAAAATTCATCAGAGAACACACACTGAAGAAAAACCATATCATTGCAGAGAATGTGGAAGTAGTTTTAGTGACTCATCAAAATTAAAGGTTCATCAACAAACACACACTGGAGAAAAACCATACCATTGCAGTGAATGTGGAAGTAGTTTTAGGAGTTCGACAACATTAAGGAATCATCAGCGAACACACACAGGGGAAAAACCATTTAAGTGCAGTGAATGTGTGAAGAGCTTTAGTCAATTAGCAGGCTTAAAATACCATCAGAGAAATCACACAGGGGAAAAACCATACACGTGCAGTGAATGTGTGAAGAGCTTTTGTAAATCATCACACCTAAAACAGCACCAGAAAACACACACAGGGGAAAAACCCTACCATTGCAGTGAATGTATGAAAAGGTTTAGTCAATCATCCCACCTAAAAAAGCATCAGAGAACACACACTGGGGAAACCCCATTAAAGTGCAATGAATGTGGGCAGAGCTTTACATATTTATCAGACCTAAAACTCCATCAGAGAACACACTGGAGAAAAACCATATCATTGCAGTGAATGTCTGACGAGCCTTAGTCAATTATCAGTCCTAAAAATTCATCAGATAACACACACAGGGGAGAAACCATATCATTGCAGTGAAGGTGGAAGTAGTTTTAGTGACTCATCAAAATTAAAGGTTCATCAACCAACACACACAGGGGAAAAACATATCATTGCAGTGAATGTGGAAGTAGTTTTAGGAATTCAGTAACATTAATTAATCATCAGCGAACACACACATGGGAAAAACCATTCAAGTGCAGCGATTGTGGGAAGAGCTTTATATATTTACCAAGCCTAAAATGGCATCAGAGAACACACACAGGGGAAAAACCATTCCAGTGCAGTGAATGTGTGAAGAGCTTCAGTCAGTCTTCAAACCTACAAATACTTCAGCGAGCACACCCCCATCACTGAACCCACATAGAAATAAACGTAGAGCTGAGTGAATTTTGTAATAATTTAATTACATCATCAATAATACTGACCCATCCGTGGGCATACACTGAAGGAAAAAAGTGCAGTTATTGTGAGATGAAGGAATTATAGAAACTGATAAAATTACAAGAATACGGGACATTCAAATACCAGCTGATAAAAAGCAGGGGATAGAAGACTGAACTAGTAGGAAAGAAGAAAAATACATATATTTGAAAAATTATAAAAGAGTCTATTCTCTGCTATTGTTTATTTAGCTACAGCTAGGAAAAACATGAAATATCAGGAAACCCATTAGGAGACTAGCACAAAGTTGACTAAAAGTAAAGAAACATTGTTGGTTTTTATTCTGTGAGAGAGTTATAACAAAAGAAATCCAAGCACACCAGACCATGCTGCCTGTAAAATCAACACCATGAACAATGCTTGGACTAACAAGGGTATTTTCAGCTAATTTTGGAGATTAGTGATAAAACATATAAACCCAACACACTCAAAACAATTTAACAAGCACAAAATGAAGATTCTTCAGAGCTGGCTGTGGTTTTGAACATTTTATGCATCATTAATGGTTCTGTGACAGTGACCAGAGAACTGTGTAGAAAAGCAGAAGTGAAAGCAGGAAAATGTGAGCTGCAGCTCTCCGGGTTAACCCTTGCAATGCTGACATTTACCACTGAAGCTCTGATATGGAACAAATGATGATCATTTCCATCATCAATCAATCAAATCCGAGGAGACAGAGAAGTTGAAACATTTAAGGCCTGATTTAGATCTCGGCAGACGGGTTACTCCATCACAATTGTGACAGATATTCCATTCGCCAAAATATGAATTCCATTATATCCAATTGGATTAATATTTAGGCGGATGGGATATTCATCACCGTTGTGATCGAGTAACCCGTCCGCCAAGATCTAAATCAGGCCCTTGGTTATTAACAGGTTTCTGAAAGCTAGATCTGCAGCTGTGTAATACCCAGGCCGGGCACACTTCAGAAGAGTGCAGCATCAATAATGAAGGTCACGGAGCTGCAGCTGTGTGATACCCAGGCTTCGTACCTCACTTCAGAAGAGTGCAGGATCAATAATAAAGGTCACGGAGCTGCAGCTGTGTGATACCCATGCCGCGTACCTCACTTCAGAAGATTGCAGGATCAATAATGAAGGTCACGGAGCTGCAGCTGTGTGATAGCCAGGCTGCGTACCTCAATTCAGAAGAATTCACGATCAATAATGAAGGCCACGGAGCTGCAGCTGTGTGATTGCTAGGCCGAGCACAAGGTGTCTGTTCAGCAGATACAAATTATAATGAAACTCTCCGACCCACATGCTGTGTGATAGCCAGGGTGAGCACACGGCTTCTCTTCAGGAGAGTGAAGAATCATTTATAAATGTCAATGAGCCACATGTTGTGTGATAGTCTGGTTGAGCACAAGAGTTTTCTGCAGAACAGTACGGGCTCATTAACAAAAGTCACAGAGCCTCACACTGTTTGATAGCCAGGCAAAATCACCATTTTACATTATTGGACGACAATTTCTAGATGGCTAATGGAGCCAAATTTTGAAAGGATTGTTCCACAAAAGAAATGAAAAAAAAAGATTGATTGCACAAAATAATATATAGCTAGAACCAATCACGATGCTATAAAATGTACACAATAATTACTAGCTTTTACATGTTAAAAAGAAATGCATGTTTTTTTTATATGTAATAGAATAAAAAAATGATTTGGATTTTGGCATTTGACTGCTGATTGTAAAGAAATGAGATTGCTCCCCTAAACTCAAGATAATTTGTGCTGTCAGCGGGGAGTCTGATAGAGGTGGCAGTGGAAAGGGGTCCTGTCTCGACAGTGTGACTGCAGTTAGCAGGGAGTCTGGCAGAGGTGGCTTTAGAAGGGGGTCCTGTCTTGATAGTGTGACTGCTGTCAGCAGGGAGTCTGGCACAGGTGGCATTAAAAGGGGGTCCTGTCCCGATAGTGTGACTGCTGTCAGCAGGGAGTCTGAATGAGGTGGCAATAGAAGGGGGTCCTGTCTCGACAATGTGACTGCTTTCAGCAGGTAGTCTGGCACAGGTGGAATTAGAAGGGGGTCCTGTCTTAACAGTGTGACTGCTGTCAGCAGGGAGTCTGGCAGAGGTGGCATTAGAAGGGGGTCCTGTCTCGACAGTGAGACTACTTTCAGCAGGGAGTCTGGCAGAGGTGGCCATAGAAGGAGGTCCTGGCTTGACAGTGTGACTGCTACCACCAGGCAGTCTGGCATAGGTGGCATTAGAAGGGGGTCCTGTCTCGACAGTGTGACTGCTGTCAGCAGGAGAGTCTGGCAGAGGTGGCATTAGAAGGGGGTCCTGTCTTGACAGTGTGACTGTTGTCAGCAGAGAGTCTGGCAGAGATGGCGTTAGAAGGGGGTCCTGTCTCGACAGTGTGACTGCTGTCAGCAGGGAGTCTGGCACAGGTGGCATTAGAAGGGATCCTGTCTTGACAGTGTGACTGCTGTCAGCAGGGAGTCTGCCAGAGGTGGCATTAGAAGGGGGTTCTGTCTCAACAGTGTGACTGCTGTCAGCAGGGAGTCTGGCACATGTGGCATTAGAAGGGGTCCTGCCTCGACAGTGTGACTGCTGTCAGCAGGGAGTCTGGCAGAGGTAGCACTAGAGGGGGGGTCCTATCTTGACAGTTTGACTGCTGTCAGCTGGTAGTCTGGCAGAGTATAGTATTTCTATATCTAACATATATATGGACACACAGTAACCTATAAATCACTCCCATGGCAGGCCTTAACAATCCTGGAGGCAGAGTGCTTGGTTATGTGCGAGATGGTGCTCTAGCATGAGCTGAGCCTGTCTGCAGCTTTCGGAACCATGTCCTTTAGCTGTTTCATGATAGCGTCATACCATATACTCTTAAGTGCATTATGAACCTCGCTGTTAAATGCTAACTCTGGTTTGACATTATCCAAACATGTCGAGTAAGGTGGCATACGATTTGGAATACTACCCCCTCGCCAATTCTGGCGACGGGGGTAGCATTCCACCCTTCTAGAGGGACACAACATGTACAGAACCTGAACCCCGGTTAAAGTTAAACAGAGCCTCAGCATCACAAAATGGATGCTGCCACCACAGACACAAGTCTGACCTCCTGCTGCTGGGAGTCCTTCCAGCGAGGGAGGCTTGGACAAACGGTTTCCTGCCTTGGGAGGTGCTAGCACCACCCCAGACAGGTTTTTGTGTAGTGGGTTAGGGAGGGCTGAATAGAATTAGACATGCCTGGGGCGCACAAGGTGTCCCCATGCATACCCCAGTTCTAACCGGTGCTGGGGCACTCCAGCCCCAGCTCTGGCGCGAAACTGAACAAAGGAAAGGGGGTGTAACCACCCCCCTTCCTCGTCCCACCCATAGGAGGGACATAGTAGGTAATCCAGCCCCTTGATTTGGAATAAAGGTAGTGTCGAAAAGTCAGGCCATAACGCCCCGGATGCCCAGGCTGCTGGCGCAGGGTGACTCTTCGTTTCCTTCTTGAATAGTTATACCAAAATAAAGAGACGGGCACTGGAAGTAGGAAAACAAGAACAGGGTTTATTACTCATGAGGAGAGCCTGTCCTTTGGGACACTCGCATAGTGTCTTCGGGAGGTGCTCTAACAAGTTCTCTGAGGTTTCGCCTTTTATACACAGGTTCGTGACACACAGGCATCCTATATTACAATCAATACATTGTATAGTATGAAGGTATTTCAACACGTGGCTACAGTACGGGCCCTTATCCTCCATGCAAGAGGCGGGGCTGTCACGCAGCTGAGTGTTCTGCTGATTTCCATTGGAATGTGTGTGTCTGATCGAGTCTCAGGGGGTGGGGTGGCCGTGATCAACAGTAGCTTCTTCCAAGAGAGACGAGTGCATAAAGTAGTGGGCAATAAACTGTATCCTCAGGCTAAGGGATGACCAGTGGTCTGTGCAAACATTCAGGCTTAGAGGAAGAGGTCATCAAAGGAGAGATATTCATGAAAGGGAGGGTCAGTGTGGACAGTCGAATGCTGTGGAAGGGTTGATCACAAGAGGGGTATTCAAGGGCGGGAAGGAGGTGTTGGTCAGGCGCGGGGTGCGATTCTTTAGGGACAGAGTCATGCGGGAGGGGAGGGCTCATGACTTGGGCATGAGAGAGCGGGGGCAGTCAGGGTACACGGGGGGTGCTCGCAGGGTCAGGGAAGGGCGCTGATGAGCGATCGTGAACAGGGAGACCATGGTACCTAAAATGGCTGTCGCGTACGTGTGTGCATGGGTCTATGCTAGGGAGACAACATAGTCAGAGTTTTAGCGATATTTGTTCTGTTTACATCAAGGGGCACTGAGAACACAAATGAACGCCGCTTATGTACATACATACTGCTAATTTTAACAGTCCCCACTTTTTACATAAGCACGTTCTATTTCTACATAGTCGATGTGATAGGCAGAATACAATGCGTGTCAATCTATGTCTGTTGGGCTCTTTTATACAAGCCTAGAAATCGGCATAATATTTAGTCGGTGTAGAATCAAGGAAAAATGTTCCGATACATACAAATCAAGTTCACATTTTTCTCTCTAGTGGCATCACGTACAGAAAGAACGTTCTGATACCTTCCGGCTTGTCAGTATTATAGGGAATTTCCGGAAAACCTAACCACATGAGTGACCGATGAAACATTTCTTAAAAGGCAATACAAAATGGTTGAGGGAGGTATTCAATTCGATACAAGTAATTTGGTCAAGGGGCGAAAATAGAAAGTTCTGGAAAGGGGGAGGGTCTTTGTCGCAATGTCTTTTAACAGAGTCCGTCTTCTTTTGTTGGCGCTGCTGAGCACCGGCGGTGGAGCTATAAGTCCAGCTCGGAATCGTCCTTACACGTTGCAGGGTGCGATCAGTCCTTTGCTGTTAGATTTCAGTCCTGTTTCCTAACTTATTTTCTTAGGGGTGCCCTATGCTGGGCACCTGCGTGTCTTTCTTGTCTTTCGTGGCAAAATCCCAGTCCATAGTCAAAGTTTATATGAAAGAGGTTGTTGAATAATCGAGGGAAGAGAGGGCGGAGTGGGGCCAGATCTTTGAACACACCAAGGGACCAAGGGAGCAAAGGATGATGAGCAGGCAAGCCCAATAATCGGACTAAAAAAAGGGGGCGGGGACTTCAGGCACAAGAGGGTCAGCGAGTCGAGGGCTTCAAGGCAGCCCTTCATTCCTCCATCTGCTGAGTTTGAAAGTTATGCCTCGTCCCACGTCACGTTGCTCTGCGGCTCCACCTTTGGTCGTCACACGTGCTCCATGATCTGTGGCCAGGCTGTGCGTCACGTCCAGCTCCTCTCCTCCGGTGATTGTATCTTTGAATGGGGGAAAAACAAGTTTTAGAAAACTGGTCTGTGGTAAATAAATAAATAATACCCTATTTTTGACTAGATTTATAACATAACAGGTAGCTCAATAAATAAGAGTCAAGATTCGAGGTAGTAGGAGTTTCTGCAGGTTTATTACAGCATAAGGACAGGATCAGGACAACCTGCATGGGAATAGGACAATAAGGCCCGGCAGCTGCCGGGGCTGGGTCTGGGATGAGCGCGCTAACATTCAATAACAAAACACAGGCATATATACATAGCGCGAACACATAGCATTACATTGCAGTAGGCGTAGCAGTGGGTGGAGCAGAAGGCGTGACGCGTAGCAGTCGCGAAAGATAACAGTAAAAAGAGGTGTAACTGGGAGTATACATAGACATGTGATGAAAAACGTAACAGAATATGTCATGAATGGGCGGAAACATAGGAGGGGGCTACCTAAGGAGCCGGGACCTCTAACCTAATGGTGCGCGAAAACTGGCAATGACGTGTTACTAGGAGAAGCTGGGGGCTACGAACTCTGTGTTAGGAGCAGAGACTAGAGTCTGGAGGGTCGGAGCGACATGTACCTAAACCCTATCTAGTATCTGATGTTTAGGGAACATGTTGATATGAACTAGAAGTCATGAGGGGAAAAGCTAACTTGATTCTAAGACTGGACCATGCATTATTCTACATGTAGTGCGTGATGAGGAATACTAAATGACCATTAAATACAGTATTTCTCTAACATGGGGACGAGAAGGCTAGACAATGACGGAAACTATTGATGCAGTTCAGTAGCTTAGGAATGCAGAGGAGGAGTACTGAACTGATAACTGGAACTATAACATACTTTTGGCAGACTCAGAGGCAGAGCCAAGCTACACCGGGCACTGCGAGGCAGGAAGTAAGTGAAGGGTCGAGGATACAGGTGGGGGCTGTATCGCTCCTCAGCGAGGCTTTCAGGAAACAGGAGCTGAATCTGTGGTCCGGGCCCTTTTGAGGCCTGGAAACGAGGACTTTATAATGGAATAACGTGCACACTAAGAAACGTGGCAACATAACTTTACCTAGGCCTGATATTCGTAGTATTCACGAGGACTGGAAACTAACATACTAGAGGTGGACACAACTGTAATTGCGTCATTAATCAGACATGGGGAATAACATATGCATATTGGTCATGCACACATAACATATGATGGATGAGGCGTAGGGACACAGAACATGGCAAAATTTACTTTTCCACATTCCCTCCTTGTCACTACGTTTCCATCAGGAAACATCAATTTTCATGATACCATCTATCATTTCATACAGTACCATTTGCTCGTCTCGAATTGTCTTGGAACGGGATTTAGAACGGGGCTTGGGACTAGGAATACAAGAGGTAGCACACATGCTGCAAATCGCAGGGCCACATTGTATACAGAGGCAGCAGCTAAATATGATCGCTACTGCAATACCTAGAAAGGACAGGACTTTCCATCCCCAGGCGGAAATTATATTCCAGAACCAACCTGACCATGTCCAGGTGCCTGGATCTTGATGTAACAGATGGGCAATTTTATGGAGTCTGGTTATAGCTGAATAAACAGACGGCGCGTTATTTGGAATGAAAATGCAGCAACTAGATCCGATGACTCTACAGGCCCCGCCCCTATCGGCCAGTATGACGTCAAGGACGAGACGATTTTGCAAAACGACAAATCTCATAGCAGATTGTTCTTCGGTTAGGTTACCTAGAGCAGAGGCAGTCTCATTAACTACAGCTTCAAGGGTTCTTGTTAACCTACGGATCAGTTTACTATTCTGGACAGGTCCTACAAAGAAGAAGAAACCTTTATTGAAATCTGTATACTGTTCTAGAGTAGTTTCAGTATAATCGACAATTGGGGACTCCCTTCTATGTCTAATGTGTACTAGATGTGTGTTTCTGTGATAATCAGATGGGGCTAGGAAAACAGGTGGCAGTAGGAAGGCAATGTAACAGGTTCCCTCCCAATCGAGGGGCAGACGAACATATGCGGTTTGACCACAAATGAAATAAGAATGACGTGAAGCTTTGAAAACTGATTTCCCACTGTCACTATACTTGATAACAGTAGTACATTCACTATGTCCTACATGTACAGAACCATAATTACGGACACATAATTCGCCTTTGACTGGTAGTACTGAAATAGCAGGTAAGTCTGGAGTAGTATCAGACTGAACATTCAGGACCATGAAATTCGACGAATAATTACCTAAATGATATACTTCATTTTCTAGATCTAAACCTGTTCTGTGGGGGAGACCTTGCTTGTCTGGAAAACATGTACTGTTAAGAAAAGACATATCTGTTGAGGATGACGTTAACGTGGACCATGCTCCACACGAACCATTGTGTGAGAATGGATAAGGAAACAGTGGCAGAACTCCCTTCGGTGTCTGAAAAGGGGGGAGTCGACCACACACCCAACAATTAGTGGCATTGCTGGTCTGGTGTGAATAATGTAACATACGGATAAATGTGTTGTTGCGCATAGCGAGGCGGTAAGAATATTCGTGAGGAGGCAGATCACTAAACGTGTGCTCTACTGTAGCATTAGCAGACATATTTACATGAGGAACTGGTAAATACAGATAGAACGCATAGCTGGTGCAGGAAATCATTATGCTGAGAAATAATATGAAACTCAGAAAAACGATACATTTGATTGAACTTTGACTGACTCTCTCACTATGGGGGTCTATTTTATACATGTCAGAAACAATTTAACCGTTTCACCTAGGGGAGGACTTATACAATCAAACTGACTGACTTATTTTACTAGACCTTAATTTGAGCTTATACTCCTGTTGCGGAGTTTTCTCTAACAAGGGAGGGGTTGTAATAATGTCTTGTGCGGGACAGTCCTTTAAAACAATGTTCTGGCAATCTTTCGAATCCTGGAAATCCTTGGAAATGTTTCTGGAGACGGATTTCAATCCATTGAAAAGTTTTACATGAGAAAGATGGACCCACCCCTTCCTGCCTTCCAACTTGACGGCAGTTCGGGTGGTCAAGAGGACCTGGCGTGGCTCCTTCCAACGTGGTTCCAGCAGACTTGATCTGTCGAAATTCCGGACCATCACAAGGGAGCCTGGAACGATCTCGTGCGGTGCCACCTCGGTATTGTCTGGAAAGGCGGCAGCAACCTGTGAACGACATGAGTTGAGGGCAGACATCAAGGAAGCTAGGTAATCTGTCAGCATATTACATGAAACATCGGTAATACTTCGGGGTCTAGGAGTACCCCACATGTTAGGGGGGCGGCCGAATACGACCTCATACGGGGACAGACCTGATCTGGAATGTGCGACCATGCGCATATAAAACAAAGCGACTGGCAGAGCTACTAGCCAGTCTACACCTTTGTCCTTACAGACTTTTGCAATGCGGATTTTCAGGGTCTGATTATGTCTCTCTACGAGACCGGCTGCTTCAGGATGGCGTACACAATGGAACTTCCACTGGTACCCTAACAAAAGGGAAACGTGCTTCATTAACTCTGAGGAGAATGGCTGACCGTTATCAGAATATACGACTCTAGGGAGTCCATATCTAGGGAAAAACTCACGAACCAACTGCTTGGCAGTGGTCGCGGCTGTGTAATCTGGGACTGGATATGCCTCTGTCCACCTGGACAAAGCGCATACAACTACAAGGACATACTTGAAACCTCGACATCGCTCCATCTGAATATAATCCATCTGGAGGACCTCAAAAGGGTGGTCAGGGGGCTGGAAACCACCTTGTTCCACCGGGACACTTTTACCTGGGTTAAACTGACAACATATCATACAGGTACGGACTTTCTGCTTGGCTGCAGCTCGTAAATGCTTGTTGAACCAAATGTTCTGGATACTGTCTAACATAGCTTTTTCTCCTAAATGTGCTGGACTATGTGCGGTATTGATAATGACTTGAACCATAGAATCGGGGAGAAACCATGTGGCTCTACCCTTCGTTAACCATCCTTGATCTGTCTGGACCCCTCCTTGTTCGGACCATTTCTTGATTTCATCGGGAGTAGCATGTAACTGGATATCTATGACATCTTGAGTAGGGTCCTTAACTGTCATGCATATAATCGGATCTGGAGTATGTGTCAGGTTAACTGGAATGGCTGGAGTCTGTGCTGTAAGCTTGGCTGTGCGGTCTGCTAGATCATTACCTTGAGAAATAATGTCTGTAACTTTCGTATGTGCTTTGCATTTCATGATAGCAATGGATGTCGGTAAATGTATGGCATCTAACAGGGCTTGAATAAGGAGACCATGCTGAATCTTGGTTCCATGAGAAGTCATGAAACCTCTCTCCTGCCAGAGCACTCCGAAGTCGTGTACAACTCCGAATGCGTAACGTGAATCTGTGTAAACATTAACTTTCAGGTTCTTGGCGTGTATACAGGCTTGTGTCAGAGCGACTAGCTCTGCTGCTTGAGCGGACAGGGTGTCAATACGGTGTGTCTCAATAACTTCAGTGTCAGTAGTCACTGCATACGCGGCGACTAGTTCTCCTGTACTAGTTCTCATACATGAACCATCTACATAAAGTGTCAGGTCGGGATCTGATAACGGAATGTCTGTCAGGTCTTGTCTTGGCTTTGTCGTAATGTTAACTACTTCCACACAGTCATGTGTGTCTGGATTTGAATTAACTGATGGCAACAGTGTAGCAGGATTCAGGACGTTGCAGCGTCTAATTTCTATGTGTGGCTGGAACAGTGTCAATTCATAACCTGTTAAACGTGCAATTGTCAAGTGCTGTGTTTGTGTTCGGTTTAGAAGAACTTCTACTGAATGCGGGACTTGTACTGTCAGGGAATGCCCTAAAACTATGGAATCACTTTGTCTGATAGCTAGTGCTGTGGCTGCAACCGACTTGAGGCACGCAGGCAACGCCTGGGCGACTGGATCTAATGTGCTCGAAAAATAAGCACAGGGCTTGTATTGTCCTGCTTGATCTTGTGTGAGAACAGATAATGCTGTACCTTCGCGTTCAGTAACGAAAAGTGTAAAAGGCTTACTGTAGTTCGGTGTCGCTAGAACTGGAGCTTGACATAGGGCTTTCTTTAACTCATTGAAACTAAGTGTATGGTCAGATGTCCAAGGGAGGACAGTCGATACGGCTGCCTCCTGTGTTGTTAACTGTATCAGTGGCTTGGCTAGAAAGGCATACTGGGGAATCCATTGTCTACAATAAGAAGTAAGGCCGATAAAGGCACGTACCTCCTTCTGGGTTCTGGGCTGGGGAAGACTCGCTATTAACTGGATACGGTCGGGTGTCAACTGCCTACCCCTCTTGGACAGCAAGTGTCCTAAGTATACCACTTGCTGGACACAGAATTGAAGCTTCGAAGGTGACACCTTGTGCCCCATCTCGGCCAGAAAATACAGGACTGTAAGTGATGCTCGCTCGCAAGCACGTTCAGAACGGGCTGTGATCAGGAGATCATCGACATACTGGAGTAGGGCAGTGTTAGTTGGCATGTGAATGTTGTCTAGTTGTCTCTTGAGTGCCTGACTGTAAATACTAGGACTTTCTGTGAAACCTTGAGGAGCGCGTGTAAACATATAGCTCCTTCCATTTAAACAAAATCCGAAAAGAAACTGGCTGTCTGGATGAATTGGAACACTAAAAAATGCATTCTTGAGGTCAATAACAGTGAAGAACATGGCTTCGGAATCAATGGCTGTTAACAGGGAAGAAATGTCTGGAACAACTGGGTACTGAGGAATAATACATTTATTAAGCTCTCGTAAATCAATCACTAATCGATATACTGGGGGTGCATTCGGATCAGTACGTTTCATGACTGGAATGATCGGAGAATTGCATACATTGGAGTCAGTTTCTACAACTACTCCTTGAGCCATGAGCTCGTCAATAATTTTGGATAAGGCCGCTACAGCCTCAGGTGGCAATCTGTACTGTCTGATTCGGGGTAACACTACACCTGGTTTGAGAGTCACACGATGGGGTGTGATTTGCATGTAACCTACATCAGTTGGACCTTGCGCCCATAAATGCTGTGGAACATTAGACAATCTTGAATCAAAATCTCGTAATACATAGTGACCCTTAAAGTCACGTAGGAACAGTCGTATTCCCTCTGGGGAACAGCAAATAACTGCACCTAACTCTTTCAGTGTCTTAATGCCTAATAGGTTTTCTGGACATGACTTAGTAAGTAACAGATCAGTAGTACGGGACAATGGACCTACTTCTAGAGTGACTGGCTTTGATATCTCGTTAACGATGGGTTTTCCTGAAAATCCAAGGGAAACATTTCTTGAGCCTGAGAGCGGAGCCCCTGGAACTTCGGCATGACTAATTGTGGTCCTACTTGCCCCTGTATCGATCAAAAACTTTCTGTCTTTCCCTAATACTTGACTGTGAACATAAGGACCTTCTTGATCTACAGGTATCTCGATGAGAGGCAAGCCTACCTCCCTCTCTAGGCTGTTTCATGAATATGACTGGTACTCTGGGTACTCGGACTGTGCATACTGGTACATCTGCGATGTAACATGCTGTGTTGCAGCAATAGGCTGCGGTACTGTAACTGTCTGTTGTGCATTCTGTGACTGAGGAGTCTGTGAAACTTGTTCTTGTCTCGGCGGACGTGGTCTTTCTTTAGTCTTACCAGTAGCTATGTTGTGTTTCAGAACTGCACACTCGTTTATAAAATGACCTGGCTGTTTACAATAATTACAGTTCCCTTTAACGGGAGCTGCAGGATGACTGGCTTGATTCGGACCCCTCTTCTGACTGTCTTGAGGAATAGATTGTGCAACTAGCACTTTCATTTTCGTGTCTTTCATACGTTTTCTCTCGTGTTCTTGCTCTTCTCTGATTCTATTCTGGTGATACTGGAGCATCTGGAGCATCTGGGACGGAGTATTTGCTTGCCAGGTGCTTTCGACTTTCAAAACTCGGTTTTTAATTTGTGGACTTGAATTCTCGACTAATTTGGTAACGAAAAGATGAGGGTATGACTCACTACTTGTCTTGAGACCACTGTTAATACTGAAACATTTTTCGAATCTAGAATAAAAATCACTAATATCTTCATCTTGTTTCTGTTTACAGGCTGAGATTGCATCCCAGTCTTCTTTCCTAGTTGTCAATAATCTGGGTAAAACTTGAATCAATAATTCTGGTAATTCTTTACATTTATCTCCAAGACCGGTACCTGGTACTCGTGCCTTGTCTTCAGCTTCTAGAGCTGTCCAATCGATCTTTTTCTCTCCCACCTCCCATTCTTTTTCTTTTAACTTTTCATACACCCCTGCGGGTAACAGGACCTTTAACATTTTAATGATATCTGGGTAAGTGTATTCTCCCATACGGAGCATGTCTTTTAATTCTCTATGGAACCCTGCTGGATCTTTGTCATGACAGGGAATTAATTTCTTCATTTCAAGAAGTTCCATCTTTGATATTGGAGTGTATACAAACACTCGTTGCATTACGCCACCCGCCCCTTGGACTGGGTGGACTTCTCGTAACGGATTCTGTCTGTCTATGTAGAATGGCTTATTTTCTGGGGGTGAGACATGAACAAAATGCGGGTTCAGGAACGTTCTATATTTGTGGCGCTGTTCTAGAATGACACTTATTAAATCGGTACCTAGACCTCTCCATTTATACTGGAGTAACTCGTTCAGGATATCGTGTAACGGGCCTGGATCAGAATGTTGACCCTCATACAGAGTAATGAGGTGCTGGATCATATACATACCCACCAGTCGTTGCTCGGCTGGGGGCAGTTTCAGAAACATTTGTGCCACTATTTCGTCTGGAAAAGTGGTAGAATCAGTAATCCATCGGACTGCTGATCGGGCTAGTTCTTGTTCATGCATGGTACTTAACTCACTATAACCGACTCGTGATTTCAGAATGTGATCGGTAGCTTGAAATACTTGTTCTAGAGAACCTTGTTCTGGTGCTGGATGATGAAAAACAGACTTGGGTTCTAGGCGTAAATGGCGATCTGGAAATCTGGATTTTCCTACATACGCTATTCTGGCGGGATTCTCGTTCTCTTCCTCTTCAGGATCAGAGATACTTTCTTTCTCGCTTACTTGTGCTGCTTTACGCTGTTCGTGTAACCTTACTATTTCTTTACGAATTTTCTTGTACATACTCTCCATGGCACTGACGGTCTTGTGCTTACCCTCGGCTATATTATCACTCCACCTTGTCAGGATTCTCATTTCGGCGGGATCTTTAGACGGGTAATCTTGTTCTCTTATTAGACAATTGATCAGGAACTTTAATATCATGAGCTGAATCTCGGCTTTCCTTTGAGACATAATCTCGCCAATACTTTCTGGATCATCCCCTGTACGGATGAAACGATATATTCTGTCTAGATCTTCTTTCATATTCGGCAAGGTGACTAGATACTCGGTCACTCTCCTTACACGTAAGGAATATAAAACCATAGTATATTCGCCTGGAACTGGATCATAGACACATTCGTTAAGGGCTTGCCTGATTTCTGTGACAGACTTATTACTTTTAGGAGTACGCTGTGATGCTTGAGCATGTAATTCGAGTGCTGATAAACGCTTGTGTGGCGGCGGGGTTTGAGGAGTAGCTCCTCCTGCGGCCCCTAGACTGGAGTCGTCTACTGAGGCTCTACGTCCTGGCAGAGTGGGAAGTGGAACTATAGGCTGGACCGGGGGTACCGTAACAGGTACTCCGGTGTCTGGAGGAACATGAATTACCTGGTTTACAGGGACTGGCGGAGCGCGAACAGGATTGGCATATTCGGGGACTGTGTCGTCCAAATAGGACGAAATAAAAATATCAGCTGCGGTCGGTTTGTGACGTAGCTTGGTCGGAACTAATGGCGGCGGGAAATTACTGGATGCCTCTGGGGTCGCTTTTGGCAGGCCCTCGGCAAGAAGAGGATACATACCCTTAATGAGGGCATGCCTCTGTCTGTCTGACTGTTCGGCTTTGACTTGTTCACCTATCTCGATTAACTCTCTTTCTTGGGCTCGTTCTTGGGATTCTCTACTTAACTCTGACTTTCTGACTTCCTTTTCCGTTCTTTTATGAGCTTCCTTACGCCATAACTCGATGGCATCTTTCTGTGACTGTCTGGCTTTCTTTTTCCATAATGCTTCTTCTACTCGCATGATACATTCGGCATCCCATGTACCCGATACGGGCCATCTATACTTTTCTTCTAACTGTTTGGTATACTCTACCCATAAATCTAGATACATTATGGCGCTTATGCCATGTTTCTGATACATAAAGTGACCTGGACTGTCCCTAGGCGGGACAGGAACTGCTTCCTCTAACAGACCCTTTCTAGTTTTTAACTGACGTAACTTGGAAAAGAGCGGCATTCTAAACTTGAATCGGAACACAATACAATACACGAAAAACAATAACAATTGGGAAAACAATTCAGGCATACCACGACATTGGAAATACATTAAACAATATCATAACATAACAGTTCGAACAGAATACTACCTGAAAATACTGAAAACAGAAACAGAACAGAATTCTCGAGAACGGAACAGACTAGAGTTACTGGATGCACTGCTGTAACAGTACGGAACATACCGGTCCCATAAAGGAACGCATCAAGACCCGTATCCACCTAGGTGAACACTTCGTTTGTGGGCTTGGGTACCACCAACCCACGGACCAGGAGTCAATTTAGACTGACCCTGTCTAGATACTACCCCAGCAATGGTACTCACCGGGCAGCACGGAACGGAAAGCCTCGGACGGGACTGGACTACGACGGACTTCGGACTTCGGACTTCAGTTACGGGTGGGCCTCCGGATACCTCGGACCTTGGACTCTCGGCTTGGGCTCTGGTCGGGACTCGCCGCGTTCCTCCACCGTCTCGTTCGGATGCTGGACCGCCTCCTCCGTCTCCTCCGTGGGCCTGAGGGATACTTGAAGCAGAAATATCTGCACTTGGCCGGTATGGTTCCGTCACGGCTGCAGAGGGTCAGGGGGTCGGCGTGGCTTCACCGACGCGTGGGGAAAGGGCAGGTCCCTGTTCGGGCGCCATTATGTGGTAAATAAATAAATAATACCCTATTTTTGACTAGATTTATAACATAACAGGTAGCTCAATAAATAAGAGTCAAGATTCGAGGTAGTAGGAGTTTCTGCAGGTTTATTACAGCATAAGGACAGGATCAGGACAACCTGCATGGGAATAGGACAATAAGGCCCGGCAGCTGCCGGGGCTGGGTCTGGGATGAGCGCGCTAACATTCAATAACAAAACACAGGCATATATACATAGCGCGAACACATAGCATTACATTGCAGTAGGCGTAGCAGTGGGTGGAGCAGAAGGCGTGACGCGTAGCAGTCGCGAAAGATAACAGTAAAAAGAGGTGTAACTGGGAGTATACATAGACATGTGATGAAAAACGTAACAGAATATGTCATGAATGGGCGGAAACATAGGAGGGGGCTACCTAAGGAGCCGGGACCTCTAACCTAATGGTGCGCGAAAACTGGCAATGACGTGTTACTAGGAGAAGCTGGGGGCTACGAACTCTGTGTTAGGAGCAGAGACTAGAGTCTGGAGGGTCGGAGCGACATGTACCTAAACCCTATCTAGTATCTGATGTTTAGGGAACATGTTGATATGAACTAGAAGTCATGAGGGGAAAAGCTAACTTGATTCTAAGACTGGACCATGCATTATTCTACATGTAGTGCGTGATGAGGAATACTAAATGACCATTAAATACAGTATTTCTCTAACATGGGGACGAGAAGGCTAGACAATGACGGAAACTATTGATGCAGTTCAGTAGCTTAGGAATGCAGAGGAGGAGTACTGAACTGATAACTGGAACTATAACATACTTTTGGCAGACTCAGAGGCAGAGCCAAGCTACACCGGGCACTGCGAGGCAGGAAGTAAGTGAAGGGTCGAGGATACAGGTGGGGGCTGTATCGCTCCTCAGCGAGGCTTTCAGGAAACAGGAGCTGAATCTGTGGTCCGGGCCCTTTTGAGGCCTGGAAACGAGGACTTTATAATGGAATAACGTGCACACTAAGAAACGTGGCAACATAACTTTACCTAGGCCTGATATTCGTAGTATTCACGAGGACTGGAAACTAACATACTAGAGGTGGACACAACTGTAATTGCGTCATTAATCAGACATGGGGAATAACATATGCATATTGGTCATGCACACATAACATATGATGGATGAGGCGTAGGGACACAGAACATGGCAAAATTTACTTTTCCACAGAGAGAACAGATATACATCTCAATTCCTTCCCCATTCCTGAGTAGGTGGGGGATAGGTTCATCGGTCACAGTCAGAGGTCGTCACTTATGGAGTCTGGAGAAGTGCATTGCTCATGGAATTCATCAATGTACAGTGCTCATTCGTGGCGTTCGTGGAGAGAAATTGGACCTTTACACACAGTGCAACATTATAGACAATTCAAAGTCGAGTCCTTATGTAGAGACTCGTTCTTCCCTGTAACCCAAGTATCGACAATCTTACATTTCCCTTCGGGGTTGGCTAACTCTTGTATGTGGGGCGTTATCGTCATGAAGAAAGGGGGTGGACGTAAGACATGCCCTTCTTGGGGAGTGAACGTTAATCGGAGTCATTAATTTCGCTTTCGAGGGTAGATGACATGAAGCTGGGGTTAATCGGGGGAATGGGGACGTTTTGACAGGGAGCTGGGGTCGATCGGGAGAAGGGGGGTACTCTGGACGCCCGCACTTAGGTGCGAGGGGGTGGGGCAATCGAGGCATTGGGGATTGCATTTTCTAACGAGCTGAGAGACAGAAGACCATTGACGCTATAGTTCCCTTATAAAAGGCCAGATTAGGGGACATCCGTCGTCTTACCCGTCCTTTCCTTCATTTCCAACTCGGGTTCTATTGTTTGCAGAAGGGAGAGGTAATAATATGGCAAGTCTCAATCGTTTTGGGTTTGGTCAATTTTGCTGAACACCTTTGCGTTCGAGGGAACCCAATTATGTTTTGTGCCGGAGGGGCACAATGTCCTGGCATAGGGGGGGGCTTTAGAGAGAGAGAGAGTGAGAGAGAGAGAGAGAGAGAGAGAGAGAGAGAGGGAGAGAGAGAGAGCGAGCGAGCGAGAGAGAGAGTGAGCGAGCGCACCCTAAATGGTCCATTCAGTACACGTATGACATAGAGAGAGAGAGAGAGAGAGAGAGAGAGAGAGAGAGAGAGAGAGACGTGTACAATAATGGGCCGTTCAGTGCGCGCACAACACAGAACAACAAGGGTTAAGTAACACAAAAGCACAGGCAGAGGGATGACGTATATTCATGCATCATGTACACACAAATTCAGACGGGGGAGACAGCACATGTATCACACACAAAGATCCAAGACAAGACATAAAACAGTTATTGGCCACAATTATTTTTTTCTGCATGCTGCGCATACTTATTTTCCTGAGCTCTTTTTACCTGTTTCTTATCCTTTATCCGTTGGCTGCCTTTTACTGATGATTTTGATTGTAGACACTTACGCCTTTGGCAACTGGCCATAAACTAACCTGGTCGGGCTAATGCTCACGGAGGTTTATTCGAGTCATTTTAGCAAGTGCGTTTCCAGGCTGAGACAACCGTTGGTGTCAATTGGAGGGCAATGGGGCAGCTTTCAGCTATATGTCTATGAGGATGCGAAAGGAGAAAAAAAAGGGGGCAGTAGGATTTCAAACATTGGTAATATCCCTAGTCCTCTCGGCGGAGGATACTTGTGTAACCCTTACCTCGAAATACCCTAGACCTTTCCCTACTTAGTTTAAAACGTAAGAATGCTTAATCATGCGTGTACATTCTTCTTTTTTTTTTTTTTTTTTTATTCGGGGTTTGCCGCGGTCAGGTACTATAATCAGACTCTTTTTCCTGTCTCGTCGTCCGCTGGATCATCTTCTTCGTACATTAGTCGGCATTCCGAGGTGACCTGCAGAGAGGAGGGAAAAGAAGGGAGGGGAGAGCAGGAGGCTACATTGATAGACACACTAGCGCGCATAAACCCAGAAAGGCTTTTACTTACTGCGTACTCGGTCTATTTCCACAGGATGCAGTTACTGCCAACTGGGGCGTTTAAGCCCAGGTAAACCCTTAGCGTGACTTTTCTTATGCAGGTAGCATATAAAGTATAGGCGAAATACCAGGATCTTTAGCTGTTGCCTATGGCTGTATAAAAAGGAAGAAATACACAACTAAAATTTGACCCTTCCTATTTGCAATATTTCTACGTACTATACTTTTCAACCTTTTATCTAATCGAGCTTAGTCATTCCGTCTTTGTTCTAGTTATATCGAAAAAATAGGGATCATTCATTCAAAACTTTATCAAGTTACACGGACAACTATAGTTGCTTTCTCAAAACTCTTTAATAAGAATGTCGGTGCATAAATACAGGACTACTCTCCTGTGGACCAGCCACGGAGCAGGCTGAAACTGTAGATGTGAGGATACTTTATTAGAAAAAAACTTCAATGGAGTCGGTGGTCGTTTATTTCTTACATAAAGTGCGAAAAGCGCAATGAAATCATATTGAATCTTTTAGCGCGAGCGAATATCATAAACATCAAAATTTCGAACTTTCAATAATCATGATGCGCCAAACTCAACAACAATTCATTGTCCGAATGTTCAATCGGTACCCATCTTACGCAAATTCATGGTCCTTCGTTGTCCGAACACCTAATCGGTACCCATCTCATGTCAATTCATTGTTCGAGCTGACAGTATACATCCTATATCCATCCATTGTTTCGAACTCACAATCAGTACACATCCTATATCAATCTAAAAGTTTAAAAACTTCATACATATTCTATGACACCAAGGCTGAGCAATCGGGGTACAATAAGGGGTGTGAGAGTCTCATTTGCATCGGTGCCATTTTCAGTGCAGTGAGGCAGAACCAGGCATAGTCTAAATGTCTATTAACTCGTGGTTGGCTCAGAGCTTCTCTTGGCAGTCCAAAAGTTCCGTTAAAGGGCAAAAGAAAGGATCGGTGGTTTGAACCATCAGTCAAAAAGGGGAGGGAGGCAACAACGTTCCTACCGGGTCATACTGTGCTTTCACCGGAACTGATCCGAACTGTGGTCGGCAAGATTCTAGTCATTCAAACTGAGGCTGGCGCCAGTATGGAAGCACCGACGTCCTGCGGCTACATTTCCATCGTTCCGTGGGCAATCATGGCAGTTATTCCCCATCGGGGGTATTTGCGGGAGTCGAGGACTCCCGCGGCTCCTCTAGAATCTTCAAGGTTGTGGAGAACTACGACGGTGGAGTCAACAAGGGACCAGGCCATACCTGCATGCTGGGCCCACTCCTGCCGGGTCGACCGCCATCTTGGGAGTTCGGCAGCCGCCAGCAATCGCGGGGTCAAACGAGCGGATGGGCTCCAACCTGCTGGATGAGGCGTCGCGGCATCGCCATAGTGGACGAACCCTTTTCCGGGCGCCTGGAGCGTTGAGGGTGCAATTGGGAAGCCTCCACCTGAGGAGGCGGGAGAGGCCTGTTCGCACCGTCTCTCCCTCCCAGTGCACCCCACGGCGCCTCGCTTGAAATTTGTTATGGCCGGCGGCGATGAGGACGAGGGGGGGGTCGGAGGTTGTGCAAGACATCCCCCCCCAGTGTTGTCAAAGCCATTTTTCAAGAAAGAAGTGGTGCCTGGCGTGTGGTCGCTGCTATTACGGAGGAGAAAAGAAAGAAGTGGCGCCTGGCGTGTTGTCGCTGCTATTACGAAGGAGAAAAGGAAAAATGTCCCGTCTGTCTTTGGGCCGGGCTTCCGGTGGATGTCGGCCGGACGCCCCTTGCTCTGGCCCCATGAACGGGTTCCTTGGTTTATCGGCTGTAGCCGGATCTCGTCGGCCCCAGCCCGTTGGTGGCCGGACCGGGGGAGCATGTGGCGGGACTACCTGCAACTCTCAAGGGCCGCTGTGGCCGGACTGGGGGAGAGAGGGGAGGGTCGAGGAGACATTCCCCCCCCTACAATTCTCCAGTGTGATCAAGGCGATCCCCTGGCTGGGTCCCGCTGGCCCCTGTCTCTTCTCCGGCTCCACCCTATGTTACGATTTCCTGGCCGACTGTTGGCAGCAGGATCCGCCTTATATGGGTTGCCTTTGGCTGGGCGTGGCCGCAACCCTGCCCCGTTTTGGAAGTTTCCAGAGTGGGGGCGGATGTTCTGCTGACTTGCATTTTCTACAGTTTACCGTTCTTATTTCTAATGTTTTATTGTTTCTAGAGCATTTAATAGGTTTTATTATTACGTATTGTTATCGTTTCTTGTTCATTATTTTTAAATAAAAAGTTCATGTTCATCAGTGGCCTACTGATTTCGTTTTCCTATTCCTTTCTTTCCAGGTTGTTTCATGCTAAAGCTTCTGTTAACAGGTTACAGTGATCACTTAGTTATTAGTGTATGTGTCCCTTTTCACTAGGGGTGTTCTTCTGGTCGGGCCAGATGACGTTCCTCTAGTAAATGGTCCGAGTAAACTGGCGTATCAACCAGTGGGGAGTAGATAGGTATGACAGATTACAACGGGGACAAAGGTCCGCATTACCTACCCTTCACTACTTGCAAAGACTAGAGTATGGCGACTTCCGTGCTCGTTTGCAAAAATAGAGAATACCTCCAAAAAGAACTTATTCCCAAACAGTCAATGTTCGGGCAAACAATCAATCAATGAGGAACGAAATAGGTACGACGTGTTAAAGGTTTGCGTTGCCTACCCTTCACTCTCTGCAAAAGGGAGAGAGAATGTTGCTGTTCTTCCCCATTTGCAGGTAGAGAAGATTCCTAAGAGAACCAACTTCGAACAATTCAATGCTCGATTCAATCAATCAATCAATGGGGAGAAAGAGAATAGGCACGACGTGTTAAAGTTTTGCGTTGCCTACCCTTCACTATCTGCAAAGACTAGACAGAGTATGGTGATTCTGTGTTTGTTTGCAAATAGAGAATCTCCCAGAAGCAATCAATAGGTAATACTAGTATTATCAAACAATCAATCAATCAATTTTCGCAATTTGTCGTGTGTCACGACCTTACCCGGACCGGACCATGTGGATAGTTCTTCGCCTTCCTTTTTCCAGCGCCCACTCGTTCTCTTTCTCCATGGTTTTTTTTTTTTTTTACTTCCGGCATTCCTGTGGGCTTCCAGTCAGGACAACAGGTCACTTGAGAGAGAGGTCCGTTCGGAATCGGTGAAGTTCATTCAATCGGCAGCCGGACGAGGGCCCTCTCAAGGCAGGTATACTCCAATCATTTAGATGTTCACCCCATCGTCTGGACCTCTCTTACCGGACCTGATGTCGCTGATGGGCCCCGCGTTTTGGGCGCCAATTGTCGAAAGGTCAGCCCATAACGCCCCGGATGCCCAGGCTGCTGGCGCAGGGCGACTCTTCGTTTCCTTCTTGAATAGTTATACCAAAATAAAGAGACGGGCACTGGAAGTAGGAAAACAAGAACAGGGTTTATTACTCATGAGGAGAGCCTGTCCTTTGGGACACTCGCATAGTGTCTTCAGGAGGTGCTCTAACAAGTTCTCTGAGGTTTCGCCTTTTATACACAGGTTCGTGACACACAGGCATCCTATATTACAATCAATACATTGTATAGTATGAAGGTATTTCAACACGTGGCTACAGTACGGGCCCTTATCCTCCATGCAAGAGGAGGGGCTGTCACGCAGCTGAGTGTTCTGCTGATTTCCATTGGAATGTGTGTGTCTGATCGAGTCTCAGGGGGTGGGGTGGCCGTGATCAACAGTAGCTTCTTCCAAGAGAGACGAGTGCATAAAGTAGTGGGCAATAAACTGTATCCTCAGGCTAAGGGATGACCAGTGGTCCGTGCAAACATTCAGGCTTAGAGGAAGAGGTCATCAAAGGAGAGATATTCATGAAAGGGAGGGTCAGTGTGGACAGTCGAATGCTGTGGAAGGGTTGATCACAAGAGGGGTATTCAAGGGCGGGAAGGAGGTGTTGGTCAGGCGCGGGGTGCGATTCTTTAGGGACAGAGTCATGCGGGAGGGGAGGGCTCATGACTTGGGCATGAGAGAGCAGGGGCAGTCAGGGTACACGGGGGGTGCTCGCAGGGTCAGGGAAGGGCGCTGATGAGCGATCGTGAACAGGGAGACCATGGTACCTAAAATGGCTGTCGCGTACGTGTGTGCATGGGTCTATGCTAGGGAGACAACATAGTCAGAGTTTTAGCGATATTTGTTCTGTTTACATCAAGGGGCACTGAGAACACAAATGAACGCCGCTTATGTACATACATACTGCTAATTTTAACAGTAGGAGCTGAGTCCCAAGACTTTGGATTATCCTGAAACTCGACTTAAAGAAGAAGAAACTCTGGACTTCGACGTTCTGCTGCTCAGAAGACTGAAGTATCTCCCTTGTGGCCAAGGAGTGACCACCCTGTGAACACAGGCACCATCCAGCGATCAACGACTTGCTTTGCTACCGCCTCCCAACAGAGCCCGAGCCTAGAGACTGACAAGAACCAGACTCCCAGACATTCAACAGCTCGATCCACAGTCCCTGCAAACCAGAGACCCGTGGACGCGACGAGAGACGTGGGACGGACCTCTTGAAAAGTCCACGACAAGCTGACTGCGCAGCACCCGAAGCCTCCTCAATACTGTGCTTTGGGGTTTGAGCAGCCCCTGCCCCGAGCAGCCTTTGCACCAAAGACAAGCCCTGCATCCTCCACGAGTTCTGCGTGGGGCCCTTTTGCTTTTGCCTGCTCGACGCGTCATCCCGGTTACTGGCCAGTTGGCTGGTAGCCATTTTGGCGACCTAACTTTGGAAATCTACTGCTGGTCTGGTTGCTCCAAACAGGCCCCTGCTTCTGTAAAAAGAAGTAGCCCCTCAGACCTTGCTAGTCTGAGTAAGAAGCCAAACATCGTTCCTGCTTGGTTTGAAATTGCCAAGGCTTGTTTGCTTCAATCCTGAAGCCGACTCTGCCGACAACAAGATCCTTCGTTAGGCAGCTCGTGCCTGGCTCCTGGTCATCGTCGACGTCCTCGTGTCCACGTGGCTGAAGAGACAAGCTTCTATCTTCACCTGTTTGCAACTCAACATCGCCTGGTTCCTTCCTGGTTCCACAGCGGTCACTGGCAAGTGACTTGAACACTGTCCCCTCTGCTTTCAGGTATTCACCAACTCCGATCCACCCTTGGATCCACCGGAACTCTTCTCGTCTGGTCGCCTGCAGCATCTTCATCTCCAGGCACCATTGAACTGCTCCAAGAAACCCGACACACTTTGGCACCACTGCACCCGCTTCCTGTGGGTGAGGTAACGCTGGCACTCCGGTGCTCCCGTGTTGGCTGACACTCCTAGTGTCCTAGTTTTAAGGGACTAAGTTCTAGGCCATCCGGAAGACTCCCAATCTTTAACTTTGTAACTTTTACGCACCCATTGCTTTCAATGAGTGTAAGCGTGTTGCTTTAGACACTGCAACCAGATCCCGTGGGCCTCCTAGTTCCTAACTAACGTTATCACAGCGTAGCCCCAGCGATTCCCAAGGCCCTAGGCCTTACCACTGTTCGATTCGTGGTTCTTATACCACTTACTTAATATATGGTTTAGCGGGCCACCTGGCCTATCCATAACTGTGCAACTTTTGTATATTTTATCAAGTAACTTGTTTAACGTGTTTTGCTCCTGTGCTCATAAAGAGTTCAGGCGACTATTGTAGTAATAAATACATATATATTTTCAATATATATCCTGTGTGGTGTCCTTTCACTTGGTGTTCAAGGGGTTAAATATGGTAATACAGCCGGCTTCACACGACAAAAGAGTTTAGCCTAAGACTTCTTTATCCAGGCTACCATTAGGATAGCTGGTCTATAAGGTTGACTTACAACCAATCGCCATAAGGGTTGTTTGGACTGATACAAGGTGGTCACTATAACTAATGAACATCATATATCAGGCCAACTTCTCACATTGGTGAGCAGCAGTTGGGATTTGAGCTTGCTGTTGTTTTACCATTGTAATCTTTGCAATACCTTTTGAAAGATCATACAGGTACCTATAGGTACATATAAAAACAAGGATAGTATATTTAAGTTCTACTGAACTTAGTGTTGTAGAGGATAGGGCTTAGCACACCCTGACTACAACTACTAGAGAGGGTTCAGTAGGAAGAACACTTAGAGTAGGTAGATTGCAACATATCCACCTCACTGGAGCAAATGGCTGGCGCAGAAGGATCCAGTGGACTTCCAACTGTGGAGAGTGACCTACCCAAGGCACCATCCAGATTTGCTATCCTCAGTTTTCAGGAGTTGAGGAACTTGTGTTCTACCAGGAAGCTGAAACAAGGATCTACCCCAACCACTCAGCACCTCCTAGAGCTTTTAGAAGAGTCTGAAGCTCTGAAAACCTCTGAACCAGCCCCTACAGGGGATGATGAAGAGGTCATGACACCAACAGATGATGCCTGGGATCCCCCAGTTATTGTTGATGATGATGATGATGATGATGATTCAGATCAGGGGAAGGATGATTCTGAAGAAGAAGGGCATAGCCAGGTCCAGGTCAGGAGGCTTAGCCAGGCTAACCTAAGTCAACTTGGAGCTGAGAATGGGACAGCCCCATTCAGGCCCCCAAGTGGACCTAACCAGGGGTATAGGAGGAACAGGAATCACTCAGGTGAATCCAATCACTCCAATACATCTAATGGCCCACAGGTGCCTACTCAGAGGAGGATGACTTCCCGTCAGAGGAAAGTGCATGAGGCCAAGATGAGAGAGGCTCAACTTAGAATTGAGAGGCAAGAAATAGAAGTTGCCTTAACTAAGGAGAAGCTTGCTCGTGCTAGAGAGCATAGAGAGAGTGGATTAGATTCCACTGGTGGCAGCAATATCCCTAAGGATAAAGACAGGTCCTATGACAATAGAAACCTGAGTAAGATTGTGCCCCCTTACAAGATAGGGGATGACATCCAAAAGTGGATAACTGCTTTGGAGAGGGCCTGCAAAGTACAGCAGGTACCCCAGAGTAAGTGGGCAGCAATCTTGTGGCTCTCCTTTGAAGAGAAAGGTAGAGACAAGCTCCTCACAGTTAGTGATGGGGATGCTAACAACTACTCTGTCCTGAAGAGTGCTCTGATTGATGGGTTTGGCTTAACCACTGAACAGTACAGGTTAATGTTCAGAGATACCCAGAAGACACAGACTCAGGACTGGACTGATTTTGTTGATTGTGCCACTAAGGCTCTGGAGGGCTGGTTACTGGGAAGTAAAGTCACTGACTATACAGGATTGTACAATCTTTTAATGAGAGAACCAGCAGTTGCATCAACACCTGATTGACTCAGATCTGACCTCTCCCCAAGAATTGGGTAAGAAGGCAGACAAATGGGTTAGAACCAGGGTTAAGCAGAAAAACCAGGTCCAAGGTGGTGATCAAAAGAAAGCAGACCAGAAGGGTGGGGAGCAGAAACCAAAAGACCAGAAGTCTTCTACAGGGCCCAAACAAACCATGGAGGGGGGGTCCCAAACTTCCAAGAAGAAGAAGAAAGATGGCCAAAGAAAACCATGGTGTTCTACTTGTAAGAACACTAGTGACTCGCTCCTCTCACTCGAGCAGAGTGGTCGCTCCCAGTGTCCCCTGCAGGCATCTGGTATCGTTGGGCTGCTTAGCGACTTGCATTTCCTTTGCTTGAATTAGTTCTGCCAATTTCATATTGCCTGCGTTTAGCCTGCTGCTCGCCGCTTTAGCTGCATTTGCACATTTGTCATTGAAAGTGTACTTTGTACTCGGTTTGCGCGTCTGTGCTCCCCCCTCCACCTCCATTTTGTTTGTTTGTTGTTATCGTCCTCGTGGACCCGCCCCGCCTCCCAGCTGAGACGCCCTCCCACTGAATACAACAGCGCTCTCCTACCTAAAGGCGCCGTGACTCGCTCCTCTCACTCGAGCAGAGTGGTCGCTCCCAGTGTCCCCTGCAGGCATCTGGTATCGTTGGGCTGCTTAGCGACTTGCATTTCCTTTGCTTGAATTAGTTCTGCCAATTTCATATTGCCTGCGTTTAGCCTGCTGCTCGCCGCTTTAGCTGCATTTGCACATTTGTCATTGAAAGTGTACTTTGTACTCGGTTTGCGCGTCTGTGCTCCCCCCTCCGCCTCCATTTTGTTTGTTTGTTGTTATCGTCCTCGTGGACCCGCCCCGCCTCCCAGCTGAGACGCCCTCCCACTGAATACAACAGCGCTCTCCTACCTAAAGGCGCCGTGACTCGCTCCTCTCACTCGAGCAGAGTGGTCGCTCCCAGTGTCCCCTGCAGGCATCTGGTATCGTTGGGCTGCTTAGCGACTTGCATTTCCTTTGCTTGAATTAGTTCTGCCAATTTCATATTGCCTGCGTTTAGCCTGCTGCTCGCCGCTTTAGCTGCATTTGCACATTTGTCATTGAAAGTGTACTTTGTACTCGGTTTGCGCGTCTGTGCTCCCCCCTCCGCCTCCATTTTGTTTGTTTGTTGTTATCGTCCTCGTGGACCCGCCCCGCCTCCCAGCTGAGACGCCCTCCCACTGAATACAACAGCGCTCTCCTACCTAAAGGCGCCGTGACTCGCTCCTCTCACTCGAGCAGAGTGGTCGCTCCCAGTGTCCCCTGCAGGCATCTGGTATCGTTGGGCTGCTTAGCGACTTGCATTTCCTTTGCTTGAATTAGTTCTGCCAATTTCATATTGCCTGCGTTTAGCCTGCTGCTCGCCGCTTTAGCTGCATTTGCACATTTGTCATTGAAAGTGTACTTTGTACTCGGTTTGCGCGTCTGTGCTCCCCCCTCCGCCTCCATTTTGTTTGTTTGTTGTTATCGTCCTCGTGGACCCGCCCCGCCTCCCAGCTGAGACGCCCTCCCACTGAATACAACAGCGCTCTCCTACCTAAAGGCGCCGTGACTCGCTCCTCTCACTCGAGCAGAGTGGTCGCTCCCAGTGTCCCCTGCAGGCATCTGGTATCGTTGGGCTGCTTAGCGACTTGCATTTCCTTTGCTTGAATTAGTTCTGCCAATTTCATATTGCCTGCGTTTAGCCTGCTGCTCGCCGCTTTAGCTGCATTTGCACATTTGTCATTGAAAGTGTACTTTGTACTCGGTTTGCGCGTCTGTGCTCCCCCCTCCGCCTCCATTTTGTTTGTTTGTTGTTATCGTCCTCGTGGACCTGCCCCGCCTCCCAGCTGAGACGCCCTCCCACTGAATACAACAGCGCTCTCCTACCTAAAGGCGCCGTGACTCGCTCCTCTCGCTCGAGCAGAGTGGTCGCTCCCAGTGTCCCCTGCAGGCATCTGGTATCGTTGGGCTGCTTAGCGACTTGCATTTCCTTTGCTTGAATTAGTTCTGCCAATTTCATATTGCCTGCGTTTAGCCTGCTGCTCGCCGCTTTAGCTGCATTTGCACATTTGTCATTGAAAGTGTACTTTGTACTCGGTTTGCGCGTCTGTGCTCCCCCCTCCGCCTCCATTTTGTTTGTTTGTTGTTATCGTCCTCGTGGACCCGCCCCGCCTCCCAGCTGAGACGCCCTCCCACTGAATACAACAGCGCTCTCCTACCTAAAGGCGCCGTGACTCGCTCCTCTCACTCGAGTAGAGTGGTCGCTCCCAGTGTCCCCTGCAGGCATCTGGTATCGTTGGGCTGCTTAGCGACTTGCATTTCCTTTGCTTGAATTAGTTCTGCCAATTTCATATTGCCTGCGTTTAGCCTGCTGCTCGCCGCTTTAGCTGCATTTGCACATTTGTCATTGAAAGTGTACTTTGTACTCGGTTTGCGCGTCTGTGCTCCCCCCTCCGCCTCCATTTTGTTTGTTTGTTGTTATCGTCCTCGTGGACCCGCCCCGCCTCCCAGCTGAGACGCCCTCCCACTGAATACAACAGCGCTCTCCTACCTAAAGGCGCCGTGACTCGCTCCTCTCACTCGAGCAGAGTGGTCGCTCCCAGTGTCCCCTGCAGGCATCTGGTATCGTTGGGCTGCTTAGCGACTTGCATTTCCTTTGCTTGAATTAGTTCTGCCAATTTCATATTGCCTGCGTTTAGCCTGCTGCTCGCCGCTTTAGCTGCATTTGCACATTTGTCATTGAAAGTGTACTTTGTACTCGGTTTGCGCGTCTGTGCTCCCCCCTCCGCCTCCATTTTGTTTGTTTGTTGTTATCGTCCTCGTGGACCCGCCCCGCCTCCCAGCTGAGATGCCCTCCCACTGAATACAACAGCGCTCTCCTACCTAAAGGCGCCGTGACTCGCTCCTCTCACTCGAGCAGAGTGGTCGCTCCCAGTGTCCCCTGCAGGCATCTGGTATCGTTGGGCTGCTTAGCGACTTGCATTTCCTTTGCTTGAATTAGTTCTGCCAATTTCATATTGCCTGCGTTTAGCCTGCTGCTCGCCGCTTTAGCTGCATTTGCACATTTGTCATTGAAAGTGTATTTTGTACTCGGTTTGCGCGTCTGTGCTCCCCCCTCCGCCTCCATTTTGTTTGTTTGTTGTTATCGTCCTCGTGGACCCGCCCCGCCTCCCAGCTGAGACGCCCTCGCCCCTCCCCCTCCACCATCCATATATGCCCACTGCATCAACGCGCAGCGTCCACGCGCAGCGACCGCGCCCCAGCCGCGCCGAAGGTGCGCCAAAGGTAAGCCCGTCTACGCCCGTCCGCGCCTGGACCGCGCCCAGCGCCAGACCCCCTGCCCCTCGCGCTGCCCAGGCCCCCCGCATTACCTACGATGCCACCACCCTCCTAGCCCTCAACCCCGGTCGCGCCCCCAACTGCGTCCAAGCCGCTCCTGGACACACCCATGGACCTTTCTCTTGCTACTCCTGCAAATTCATCGGCACCAACAACATCCCCGCTACGACCACACCACAGACTTCCGACCCCAATCACCTACAATGCATCCTTCTCAACACCCGATCGGTCCACAAACACGCCGTTGACTTATGGAATCTACTGGACACCATCTCTCCTGACGTCGCCTTCCTAACAGAAACATGGATGAACGCTTCCTCCGCCCCAGACATCACCATTGCCATCCCTGAAGATTATAAGATCACACGCAAGGACCGTACCGGACACACAGGAGGAGGAATCGCTATCGTCCATAAAAAATCAATCCACATCTCAACTAGCTCTGACGTCAACCTCGCCAACTCTGAACACCTTCACTTCCAGATCCACATCGACCCCAAGACCACACTCAGAGGCACACTCCTCTACAGACCACCAGGACCCCGCGCAAAATTCAGTGAAGATATCACGGACTTCATCACCCCACACGCGCTCCCCTCCAAAGATTACATCCTTCTGGGAGACCTCAACTTTCACCTTGAAAAAAACAACGACCGCAACACCACCACCCTCTTGGACAACCTCGCCAACCTCGGACTTAAACAACTGGTCACTTCCCCCACCCACATCGCAGGTCACACTCTCGACCCTATCTTCACCTCTAGCAATCATATCTCCTTCAGCCATACTACGGATCTCCTCTGGACTGACCACAGCTGCGTTCACTTCACCTACAACAAGCCGAGACCCATCACCAACCCCCAACCAACCCTGCAAAGAAACTGGAACAAAATCACCATCGACCAGATCTCCTCATCGCTCCTTCTAAACACCCCAGCCCACTCTTCTAACCCAGACCAAGCCGCCGCCAACCTCACCCTTTGGTTATCCAACACCGCCGACACCTTAGCACCACTGAAAAAACGTCAACGCAAACCTGGCAGCAAGAAGGCCTCCTGGTTCAACGATGATCTTAAGAAGTCCAAGAAACTCTGCCGCTCCCTTGAAAAGGCCTGGAAAAAAGACCCAACCACTAGCACCAAGGACGCCTTCAAAAACGCAACCCGCTCACACCACCAACTAATCCGAAAGGCCAAGAAAACAGCATTCAAGAATCGACTAGACAACAACGTCCACAACAGCAAGGAACTCTTCAACATCGTCAAGGAATTTACTAATCCCTCAGCCAACTCCAACGACATCACCCCCTCTCAAGCCCTCTGCGACTCCCTAGCCTCATTTTTCCACAACAAAATTGCAAACATCCACAACAGCTTCGACAACCAACCCGGAGACCAACCCACCCAACCATATGTTGAACATTCTCCCCCCTTGAACACCCTTAACGACTGGAACCCAATCTCCACTGAGGACACCATCCGCCTGATGAACTCCATCCATTCTGGATCCCCCACTGACCCATGTCCTCACCACATCTTCAACAAAGCAGACTCCGTCATAGCACCGCACCTCCGAGACGTCATCAACTGCTCCTTCAACTCCGCCACCTTCCCGGAAAGCTGGAAACACGCTGAACTCACCGCCCTTCTGAAAAAACCCACAGCGGACCCCACCGAACTCAAAAATTACCGCCCCATCTCGCTCCTTCCTTTTCCGGCCAAAGTCATCGAGAAAGCTGTCAACAATCAGCTCGCCGCTTTCCTCGAAGCCAACAAATCCCTCGACTCCTCACAATCTGGCTTCCGAGCAAAACACAGCACTGACACCGCCCTCATCGCAGCAACAGACGACATTCGAACTCTACTGGACAACGGAGACACAGTCGCCCTCATCCTCCTCGACCTCTCCGCAGCTTTCGACACAGTCTGCCACAGCACCCTTTTACAACGCCTCAGAAACATCGGGATACAAGGAAAAGCACTTGAATGGATCACCTCGTTCCTCACCGGAAGAACCCAGAAAGTCCGCCTTCCACCATTCAAGTCCGAAGCCCCTGAAGTCATCTGTGGCGCACCACAAGGATCCTCACTCAGTCCCACCCTCTTCAACGTATACATGAGCCCCCTTGCGGCCATCGCTCGCCAACACAACCTCAACATCATCTCCTACGCGGATGACACCCAACTGATCCTTTCTCTCACCAACGACCCCAGCACCGCCAAAACCAACCTACACGAAGGAATGAAAGAAGTTGCCGAATGGATAAAACACAGCCGTCTGAAACTCAACTCAGATAAAACAGAAGTCCTCATCTTAGGTACATCCCCCTCTGCATGGGACGACTCTTGGTGGCCGGAAGCCCTTGGAAAAGCACCCATCCCGACAGACCACGCACGGAACCTAGGCGTTATCCTGGATTCTTCACTCTCAATGAACAGACAAGTAAGCGCCGTATCCTCATCCTGCTTCAACATTCTTCGCATGCTCAAAAAAACATTTTGCTGGATCCCCACCGAAACCAGAAAAACAGTCACCCATGCTCTGGTCACGAGCCGACTGGACTACGGAAACACCCTCTACGCAGGTACCACCGCTAAACTCCAGAAGAAACTCCAACGAATCCAAAACGCCTCAGCCAGGATCATATTAGACATCCCGCGTAACGAACACATCTCCGGTCACCTGAAAGACCTCCACTGGCTACCCGTCAACAAGAGGATCACTTTCCGACTGCTAACCCACGCACACAAATCACTCTACGACATCGGACCAGAATGCCTCAACTCACGACTGTCCTTCTACACCCCCCCCGCCAACTACGTTCTTCCAACCAAGCCCTCGCCACTGTACCTCGCATCAACAAGACCACCATGGGAGGCAGATCCTTCTCATACCTGGCAGCTAAGACATGGAACTCACTCCCCACTCACCTTCGCCTTACCCAGAACCACCTAGCATTCAGAAAGCAACTTAAAACATGGATATTTGACAAGTAATCCTTCTCCCCTCCCTAAGCGCCTTGAGACCCTATGGGTATGTAGTGCGCTATATAAATTCTTTTGACTTGACTTGACTTGACTAGTCACTGGACCAGGGAGAGCATTACTAGATCGCCGAGGACATTGCTGCCAGCCTACCTTTAGACTTTTGTTTCCGTGACCAGCGCGGCCATACTACCGGAGCTGTACTCCTGCCTCCCGCCGCCCGACCAGCTACTGCCACCTTGCTGGTGAGGCCGCAGTGAGGAGTGCAGGTGGGGACAACAAACCCCATCAGCCCTTGCGGCACCGGCGTGACCCGTGACAGCATCAATCCGCGCCAGGAGGCGCATATAATCCCTGGAAGCCCGGCAGAGCGTGGGAGAGCATTACTAGATCGCCGAGGACATTGCTGCCAGCCTACCTTTAGACTTTTGTTTCCGTGACCAGCGCCGCCATACTACCGGAGCTGTACTCCTGCCTCCCGCCGCCCGACCAGCTACTGCCACCTTGCTGGTGAGGCCGCAGTGAGGAGTGCAGGTGGGGACAACAAACCCCATCAGCCCTTGCGGCACCGGCGGGATCCGTGACAGCATCAATCCGCGCCAGGAGGCGCATATAATCCCTGGAAGCCCGGCAGAGCGTGGGAGAGCATTACTAGATCGCCGAGGACATTGCTGCCAGCCTACCTTTAGACTTTTGTTTCCGTGACCAGCGCCGCCATACTACCGGAGCTGTACTCCTGCGTCCCGCCGCCCGACCAGCTACTGCCACCTTGCTGGTGAGGCCGCAGTGAGGAGTGCAGGTGGGGACAACAAACCCCATCAGCCCTTGCGGCACCGGCGGGACCCGTGACAGCATCAATCCGCGCCAGGAGGCGCATATAATCCCTGGAAGCCCGGCAGAGCGTGGGAGAGCATTACTAGATCGCCGAGGACATTGCTGCCAGCCTACCTTTAGACTTTTGTTTCCGTGACCAGCGCCGCCATACTACCGGAGCTGTACTCCTGCCTCCCGCCGCCCGACCAGCTACTGCCACCTTGCTGGTGAGGCCGCAGTGAGGAGTGCAGGTGGGGACAACAAACCCCATCAGCCCTTGCGGCACCGGCGGGACCCGTGACAGCATCAATCCGCGCCAGGAGGCGCATATAATCCCTGGAAGCCCGGCAGAGCGTGGGAGAGCATTACTAGATCGCCGAGGACATTGCTGCCAGCCTACCTTTAGACTTTTGTTTCCGTGACCAGCGCCGCCATACTACCGGAGCTGTACTCCTGCCTCCCGCCGCCCGACCAGCTACTGCCACCTTGCTGGTGAGGCCGCAGTGAGGAGTGCAGGTGGGGACAACAAACCCCATCAGCCCTTGCGGCACCGGCAGGACTCTTGACAGCATCAATCCGCGCCAGGAGGCGCATATAATCCCTGGAAGCCCCACCTCGCGGGACGCCGGGCGAAGCCCGGGCCAAGGGAGGGCCTGTTTTAGCCCGTTCGAGACCGGTCAAGGACGGGACGGGCCACCCCCCTTATCTCTGACTGACCTATAAGGGTGGTGAGTCTTTGTATTATATTCGGATTTGGACTGTAATTTTTGAATTTGAGCGGTTTGAAACTTGCGGACAGTGCCAAGTCCAATCTGTGATCATGGCCTCATCGCCTCAGCCAGGAGGTCAGTGCGGGAAAACAAATGGAGGGACATTGATGGGCACCTTGGACAATTTCCTGATCAGAGTCTCAAGCGCACTTGCCAAGGACATTGAGTTAACGGAAAAGAGACTATCACTAGACCCCCTGTTAGATAAGCGCTCTTCACTGGGCAGCATAGCACAGGCAAGGTCGCCGGCTCACCTCGAGGATAGAAGCAGAGATTTAGGGACTGGTAGGGGGGAGGCACGAGGGAGCATAGATCTAAACTGGAAGGAAGCAACAGTACCTTCTGAAGTTAGCCCAGAAGCCAGACTCAGCCTAGTTGACCTCACGAAAAGGTTACCCTCTCCAAAAATTAAAACTAGGTCAGCTACGGGTGTTAAAACAGCAGAACCCAGGAAATTGCATGCCCAAACTACAAAAGGAAAGCAGGCAGGGGCCCAACCCACAGGGGGAGGGGGAAAAGGTAGCAGAAAAAACAAGGAAGTTGCCCCAAAAGAAAGTTTAACAACTCAACCTTCCCGAGAACTAATTACATCACTAACACAAAATGCAGAAGTAAGTCTAACAGCAGACAAAGGGAAAAACGCTTTAGCAGATTGTGAGAACCCTTTTTGGAGAAGGCTGGAATATATTGTTAAAAAAATTACCCTGCCACTACACGACAGATTAGATCGGATTGAGAGTAGATTGCTGTGCCTCGAACTTTTATTATCCTCTCCACAGATTAGGGGCACCCAGAGCAGAGGGGAAAAGGGCAAACAGCAGGTGACAGAGGGGCCCAACTCTGCAGTGACCTCGAAGACCCTGACGCGGATATATGATGGTACCACGCGTACTTTTACAACGCGTACCGTTACAACGCTACTTTTACCACGCAAGTCGTTACAACGACTTGCGTGGAGGGGCGCTGGATAGTAAATTTTTTAATTTACTATTCCAACTCCAGTCCCCGTGGACTCTAGGGAAAGGAGTTGGATAGTAAATTAAACTATTTACTATCCTGGAGCGCCCCCCAGCGCAAGTCGTGGTAACGACTTGAGTGGTAAAAGTAGCGTGGTAACGGTACAGCGTTGTAAAAAATGCGTGGTTACCGTTGTATACCCCCTGATGCCCACCCCCAATGCCCCACCTAAAGATAGCTTGTGTTCTAGAACAAACCCTGCAGTGGTCCCCACCCGTACTTTACCCTCATCTTTCAGCAAATCATCTAAGACCCCCCAACTGCCAGGGGCAAATTTGAACACATTGGGCGATATAGCCAAAGCACAACCACTAGCAAATCCCCAGCCCAGGGAAATTCCCTCGACGCATAGGAAGGTGCAAAATCAAAAAACTGTTAATTTGCCACCACACTCAGCCCCCTATGTGGTGGTACTCTCAGGAGTACCCGAGTTAGAATTAGGAACAAGGGAAACCTATTGGGATCTGAAGAATAAATGCATGCATTGGCTGAACATCAATCGCCCACTACCCAGAGACATTCAAGGAGAAATAATACATGTTAGAAGAGTGAACTGGGTGGTAAGTGGCACGAAATCTTTGGGGGGTGATTGTCAACTTTAGGGACATAAGATGCGCTGACTTTATATGTAACAGGGTCAATCAGAACCCTGGATCTAGAATCTACCCACTCTCCCTAAATTTCTTTTACGCACCGCAACAAAATCGTACAGGGGGTAACCATACTAGAAGGGAGGACGTAACCTGGCACCACACGCAGAATGTAGCATTATATAATAGATTTGAGGGTCTGTCTGGGTTGGAAGACTGTGACTGACAACCAAGAGGGTCAGGGGAAGACATAGGTCCCAATGTAACTAAAAAGGTCTTGCCAGTGTGTTTAAGCACAGGACCCCCCAGTATGTTAGAAAACAAGTGGAACAAGTTTGATCTTTTGTCATGGAAAGTGGCGGGGTTGGCAGCCAAATTCCCAATGAAGGAATGGACAGATTACATAACTAAATTTAACGTAATTTGCCTTCAGGAAACATGTGAAACTGACCCGACCAGATTTAACCTCACGGGGTATAAATTGTTTGGAACCCCAGCAGTTGGGTCGAGGTCGGGTCGTGCTAAAGTGGGATTGCTTTTGTGGGCAAGTTTAGCGTTGGAGGGGACCTGGAGGGACCTAAACTGGAAATCAGATTGCATGCTGGCAGTCCAGTTCAAGACCCAGGAACTTAATTTAGTAATTGTTAACTTTTATAATGCAGGGGGATGTAAGGGGGATGAGTTAGAGGCTCGACTAGGGCGGGAGATAGAGCAAATGACAGACACTCCAGCACCATCAGTTTTAATTGCAGGAGATTACAATTGTCACCTCTGCCCGCACTTAATACCTCTTACAGAAAAATGGTACTCCTGTAGCATTAAGGAGGGCGCTCACCTGGAACACACAGCGCAGGGCACTAAATTGAATTCCTTAATAGGGAAAATGAATCTGGCGTACCTAATGGACCTATTACCCCTAAACAAAGAAGGTGGTATCAACCCAACCTTCAAAGGTAGAGGATGTAGTACTTTCATTGATTTTATAGCAGTCTCTTCTCACCTAAAACGTAGCATTTTAAGTTTTGCTATTGATTGCAGTGGTTTCAGTGACCACAATCCCCTGGTAATGTCATTGGCCCTGTCAAAATCAAATAAAAGAAGAAGGGGGACAAATCCAGACATGATGGAAAGAGTCACAGACCAAGGCAGAAGATTGAAATGGGCTAGGCTCAATCCCGAAAGTTTTTATAAATCACTAGTTACGGAAGGGAGGAAGCAACTGGAGGTATGCCTTGATTGGGAGATTAAGGGGACCCTGGTGGTAGAGTCATTCGAGGAGTTGGGTCGTCTGGTGGCCAGTTTAACGCAAGCCCCAGGGAAAAGGATGGAGACCAATAATAAGCCCAGATGGTTTGACAGAGGATGCTCCTCTGCCCAGAGTAAACTGAGAGAAGCCCTAAAAACCAAGCCGAGGGATACAGCAAAGGTGACCCTATGTAGAGCACACTATAAAATGGAAGTCAGACGGCGTAAACGAGCTCTCCAAACAGAAACATGGGAAGACCTGCGCGAGGCAGCAGAGTCTAGAGATTCCTCGAGGTTCTGGGCAATAATCAATAGACCTTGCTTCCAAGACAACAAGAACCCCAACATAGCATCAAATGTACTACCTGATCAGTGGGTTAAACACTTTAGTGTGCTGTACAACAGGGGAACTCAGGCAGCAGAAGACCAAGTTGACTGTAGAGAGATACTAGTAGGGGGAGTCGAGTTCTCCCTAAAAGAGATAGAAGCAGGTATAAAGGGTCTAACCCGAAATAAAGCCCCGGGCCCTGATGGGATACCACCTGATCTCTTTTTGAGCAGTATTGACCTATGGGCCCCGTTGGTAACAAGGGTGATAAACGAGGCAATAGCTGTGGGCCTTCCCCGCTCTTGGTCAACCACGGTAATTGTTCCAATCTTTAAAAAGGGCAATAGGGACAGTCCAGGTTGCTATAGGCCCATCTCATTGATTGACGTTACAGCTAAAGTCATGGGTAGAGCAATCCTAAATCGTATGATGGGCTGGGAAGAGGAGAACTCTATACTCACTGAGGTGCAATATGGCTTCAGGGCTGGGAGGTCTACAACGGACCAATGTTTGAATTTGTACCTCCTGGTTGCAAAATATACTGTAGCCAGCCAGGAGAACGTATACCTAGCCTTTATGGACTTGGCCGCAGCGTTCGATTGCGTGAACAGACCAAAACTGTGGGCAATACTTGCTGATCTGGGGATCGACCCTGGCCTTATCCATATTCTCAGAAGGTTGCATTACAACACCACAGCAAAAGGGAGGTATAACCTGGAGGGTGACCAGACGGAGGCCTTTAAATGTACGAGTGGGGTTAGGCAAGGGTGCATACTCGCTCCCTTCCTGTTCTCCATCTATATTAACGGGCTTGAAAGTTTTCTGCTAAACCTAAAAGTAGATACGCCCAGAATTGGAACTAGACCCATACCACTACTGCTCTATGCAGACGATGCGGTGCTCTTGGCGCGCACGCCAAGGGGACTGCAGCGTCTGATTAACGGGTTTGTCGAGTTTATGGCTGGGCTGGACCTATCTGCCAACCTGAAAAAATCTTACATCATGGACTTGGGCCCTAAACGAAAGGTCAAACAATTTAAGTACACTATAGGTACAACTGGCCTGGCCAAGGTGCAGACCTTCTCATACTTAGGAATACTATTTGACAGAAATCTTAATTTTAAACCCCTGATTGAGGAACATGGAAACAGGCTAGCTGCAAGCGTAGGGGCGGTCATGCAGTTCGGCCGCAGACTGGGCCGTTGGGCCCCGGACCAAATGCTGACACTCTATAACGCGATTACAATGGCTAAAACCTTGTATGGTGCTGAACTTTGGGGCATGTCTGACTCAAGCAGTTTACAGACACTGGAAAATAAGCACTTCAGGAGGCTCCTGAAAGTCCCCCAATGTGTTCCGTCATCAATTGTCCATGAAGAATTAGGCTGTCTGTATCTGATGGACAGGGCAAGGAATAAACCCCTCCTGGCTTGGATAAAAATTTGGCTGAACCAGGAGGCAAATTTGACAAAGCTGATAATTGCAGACTGTATAGGCAGAGACAGGGGAATGACCATCCCCTGGTTGAAGTACGTGAAAGAGTCCGCTGAGAGCATAGGATATGGGCATCTATTCACACAACCAAGGTGCATCACTTCATGCGATCTTGCGAGGACAAAGGAGAAGTTGCGCAACCACAACGAAATGACCCGTGAAGCCATGGAAAAAGATAAATATTCGGTTGTGATTTACAGGGAGATGCAACCGTATCAGGCCATGGAACCTTATCTTTCCCTAATCTATAACTCACAAGATAGGTTCTTGCTCACGCGGTTTAGGTTTAATTTGTTCCATCACCTCCTAGCTAAACCAGACGGCTTTACGCATACAGTTGAGGCAAAGGGGCCCTGCGGCTGCGATCATAGATCTCCGCAGGACACCCTTCACTTTGTGCTTTTATGCCCCTTTTATCGGATACCTAGGCGCCATTTTTTAATACATTTATTTAAGAAGGCTAAGTTAAGATCGGCAAGACATGCCCTTGTTTTTTTAAAAGAAGCCAGAGAGCCCCTGATTTTATTTTGTGTCACAAATTTTTTAAGATGTGCTTTTAGACTAAGATCTCTCGTTGACAGATGAAACTGTGCGTACTCAGGGGTGGGGAGTAGCCTTATGATGTTGTAAATAGTACTCACCATTTTATCTGATCTATTAATGAAATGTTATTATGAATTTTTTAATCTGTACTTTTATGGTGTTGTTGTAATGCCGAATAAAGGATTTCAATCAGAACCAGGGTTAAGCAGAAAAACCAGGTCCAAGGTGGTGATCAAAAGAAAGCAGACCAGAAGGGTGGGGAGCAGAAACCAAAAGTCTTCTACAGGGCCCCAACAAACCATGGAGGGGGGGTCCCAAACTTCCAAGAAGCAGAAGAAAGATGGCCAAAGAAAACCATGGTGTTCTACTTGTAAGAACACTAGTCACTGGACCAGTGACTGTAGGAAAACTGGAGCCCCTACCACTGCAGCCCCTGAGGCACCTTCACCCCCTAGTACAGTAAGCAGTGGTAGTTCCCAAGCCAAGGGTGTAGTAGGGTTAACCCTGGGTACTGAGGTGGATTCTAGCCTAGTCAGAACCCCCACACATGCTGTCTTGATCTGTGATGTGGACATAGCCATGACCACTACTGTGAGCCCCACTAATCTGGGCAAGTACAGACAGACACCTTTAATAAATGACAAAGTGGCTCAAGCCTACAGGGACACCTGTGCCACTTTCACTATGGTGACACCAGCCTTTGTGGACCCTGGACAGATTGTACTGGGTGATAATTACCTGGTGACCAACGCTAGCAATGTCACTACTACACATAGTGTGGCTGTTGTTAATTTCTCCAGGGGAGGGGTAACTGGCCTCAAAAGAGTTGTGGTTAGTGCAGATCTCCCTGTTGAATGTCTGTTGGGCAATGACCTTGAGTCCTCACAATGGTCAGAAGTGGAGTACAGGACTCATGCTGAGATGTTAGGGATTTCATCACATGTCCTTGCTGTGACCAGGTCACAGGCCAAGCAGTGCCTCGCTGAACAACAGGTCTTGGATCCTGGAACAATGGACCAAGTGCCTACCAAGAGAAAGAGCAGTAGGGTTAAGGCAGTGCCTTCCCTCCTACCTACAAGTGATGATCAGCCTTCCCAGGAAGCTGATTGTGAGACCATTGAAGGAACTGTCCCAGAAGAGCTTGAACCTGACCAGGTTGAGTTTCTTGGGACAGGGGGACCTTCAAGGGCAGACTTGAGGCAGGCACAGTTAGACTGTTCCTCTCTTGAACCCCTCAGACAGCAAGCTGCTGCTGAGGCTGCTGGGAATGCTACAGGTACCCACAAGGTGTACTGGGCTGAAGAACTCCTTTATTCTGAGGGTAGAGACCCCAAGCCTGGTGCTTTCAGGAGGTTGGTTATACCTCAGTCATTCAGGGGTTTCCTTCTTACCTTAGCCCATGATATTCCCTTAGCAGGACAACTGGGCCCGAACAAGACTTGGGACAGGCTTGTCCCTCACTTTCACTGGCCCCACATGTCTGAAGATACTAAGGAGTTTTGTCGCTCCTGTGTAACCTGCCAAGCCAGTGGCAAAGCAGGTGGCACAACAAAGGCCCCCCCTGATACCACTACCTGTGGTGGGGGTACACTTTGAAAGAGTGGGAATTGATATTGTTGGACCAATGAATCCTCCCACAGCATCTGGGCACAGATTTATACTGGTGGTAGTGGATCATGCCACCAGGTATCCAGAGGCTATTCCCCTAAGCACCACAACAGCACCTGTTGTGGCAAGAGCCCTCCTGGGAGTATTCTCAAGAGTGGGCTTTCCAAAGGAGGTTGTATCTGACAGAGGTGCCATCTTCATGTCAGGATACTTGACTGCAATGTGGAAGGAGTGTGGTGTAAACTACAAATTCACTACTCCCTATCATCCACAGAGTAATGGACGTGTTGAAAGATTCAACAAAACCATGAAGGGTATGATCAAAGGGTTACCTGAACAGCTTAGGCGAAGATGGGACATCCTTCTACCCTGCCTTCTGGTTGCTTACAGAGAGGTTCCACAGAAGGGGGTTGGCTACAGCCCTTTTGAGCTTCTGTTTGGGCATCCTGTAAGGGGACCCCTATGTCTAGTGTAGGAAGGATGGGAGTTACCTCTCAAACAACCTAAACAGGACATAGTGGACTATGTACTTGGTCTCCGCTCCAGGATGGCTGAGTACATGAAGAAGACTATTACATTGCCTACCCCTGAGTCGGGGAAAGCGTCTCCAAGCACAACGTTGGGGTGACCCTGAGGGTCTTATTCCATAAATGAAGTTAATCCAAACACACGACTGTGTTGTTCAAACTTTCGCAGTTTATTAAACGCATTGTAAGTTCATGGCTTAATCGTCAATCACTGGATAGTTGATATTCAATATATATTAATCAATGAATGATTGCATAGTTATAACAAATCCCGATGCATTTCGGGCCCCGCCCTTCTTCAGGGGATAGCTCTACAAACAAAAAAATGAAAGAATCACGGTTTCAGTACATGATCATCGATCGTGGTCTCAAATGGGTAAATTAACAAGTGCTCGCAGAGAGGGTGTGAAATTAAGGGATTAAAGTTAAGAGTGACAAAGATATTCAAAAGATACTCAAACACGTGTGAAGCCGGTATGTGGGGGATAACAAACGCAATGACCCGTGCCAACAGTGATAAAGTACGTATTGCAAGACGCTAAGCGTTTTAACCTGTGCTTAAGTGCAATCGTGTGGCCTAGAGCGCAGTGCTCGTGATATTAAACAAAGATCATCGTGCCTTGTTCTCATGCTCCCGGGCGCATGCCCTTAATAGCGATAATGGTGACAACAAGATTAAAAAGTGCTCAAAGTTTCAGTCCCTGCAAGGGTACTCACGTTGATACAACTACGCATAGACTCCGCGGAGTTCCAAGCCGATAGTGGTGGGTCGAACGCCCAGTGTAAAAGCAGTGTTCGTGTGTGAAGAAAGGTAGACATAGAAAAAAGACTGTGTGATCGGCATGCGGTGAACCGAAGTGAGTGAATATGCGCGCCATCTTGGAATGTGTCAAAATCATGCGGAAGGTGCAGTAAAACCACAGACAGGGGATAAATGATATCTACGGGGTGCAAAATGAAGCAGTGAAAGATATAAAGCAATGTGATCATGAACAAAAAAATACAATCACAGGTAACATAGAAATTCCATCCGATCGTTCAGACCATGCGGTACCATGGTGGACATAAAGCGGATCCAGAAGTTTTCACGCTTTAACAGGGTGTTCTTATTGTTCGTAGTCACCGTTACTTGCTCCAGTACCTGGAACTTAAGTTGAGCGACGTTGTGTCTGTTCTCATAGAAGTATGTAGCTACACTGGATTTCAAGTTGTTGGTCCTGATGTTGCTCTTATGTTCGAGGATACGAACACGTATCTTTCTTTCGGTGTGACCAATGTAACATTTGCCACAAGGGCATTTGAGTAAGTAAATAACATTGCTGCTGTTGCATGTGGCATTTACCCGCAATTTAATGGGATGCCCTTTCAGTGGGTGGTTGGTTATGTTGCCAAGGATGCAGTTGTTGCAATTACTGCAATTGTAACAAGGTTTCAGTCCAGCGTACGTGATGTGAGTGACAGGTTCTTTGACTTTGGTTAGAATCTCTTTCAGATTACGGCCTCTGGTGAAGGCAAACATGGGTGGCTGATTGAAGAGCCCTTGGAAATCTGGTTCCATGGTTAAAATCGGCCAGTGTTTACGGATGATGTGTTGGAAAGTTTTTGAAATGACTGATTATTTGGAAACCACAACCATGCGGTTAGATTGAACCTTGGGTTTAGGTAGGAGAAGTGTATTCCTGTTGATTTTTTGACTTCTCTCCATGGCCATGTCAAGGATCGGTGGTGGATACCCTCGTGCTTTCAGTTTTTCCAACAAGTTTCTCATCTCTTGTTTGCTTTCTTGTTCTTTGGAAACAATACGTTTTACACGTAGAAGTTGAGCAAAAGGTAGATTGTTCTTTAAATTCCAAGGATGAAAGCTGGTGTAGTGCAGAGTTGAGTTGCGATCGATGGGTTTACGAAATAAACTTGTAGACCATTGGCCTGTCTCTCTGTGTATTTCCACGTCCAGATAATGTACATGGCTCTCATGATAATCCCATGTAAATTGGATTCTATCATTGATGTTATTCCAAGTCATAAGGAATTCAACCAGAGTCTCAACTGGACCACCCCATAGTAGGAAAATGTCATCAATGTAACGTAGATATAATTTGCCATGTTCTTGCCACTGGGGTTGACTCAAGATATGTGTTTCCTCTAACTGCTTCATGAAAATATTCGCGTAGCAAGGAGCTGCGCAATTTCCCATGGCCGTGCCGTTTAGTTGGTGCATCCATTTGTCGTGTACAGAGAAGTAGCTATGGTAGAGGGTGAACATAGTCAGTTCCATCAAAAATACTTTCAAATCCTGATCTAGGTCTGATGTCATTAGGACATGTTCCACGGCTTCAATGCCCCAATCATGAGGGAAGGAGGTATACAGTGCACAGACATCTACTGTGCACATAATCAGTTCAGTGTCCTTCAATTCATCCATGGTGGATTCAAGTTTCTGAAGAAAGTCCGTAGTGTCACGTACGTGTGATTTGGTTTTCAAGACAAAAGGTTGGAAGTACTTGTCCAGGAATTTTCCGGTGTTTTCATGTATACTTCCCTTGGTGGATACAATGGGACGGAATGGGGGCTTAGTAGGGTGCTTGTGGATCTTGGGTAACATATGTAGCACAGGAGGTTTCGGGTTGTTCGGTGTCAAGTATCGTCTGGTTTTATCATCAATAGTGCCATTATTAAATGCCTGGGTGATGATTTGAATCAAGTTCTTAGTGTACTCAATGGTGGGTCCCCTGGGAGAGCATCGTAAACGTTAGTGTCCCTAATGTGAACCTCTATTTGTTCCTCATAGAAGTTGGTGTCCATGATTACCAAGGCGCCGCCCTTGTCGGCATTCTGGCAGGTGATGGTGGGATCGTTAGCCAATTTTTGTAAAATGTTTCTCTCCTTCTTAGTCAAGTTCCCATGTTTTACTGGTTGTTGGAATGGTAATTTGGTGATTTCCTGTTTAACCAAATTTTCAAATGAATCTATGACCTTGTGGCTGGAGGGAGCCATAAAAGTACTGTGGGGACGAAGTCCTTTAAGCATATCATCTGTCTGTGATGGCATAGGGCAGACATTCTGAAAGTAATGCCGTAGTCGGATATTGCGTATCAATTTGAACATGCTGACTTCCAGTTCAAGGGTGTTGGTTCTGGTTGTGGGGACAAAGGATTGTCCCTTCTGGAGAGTTTCAATTTCCTCAGGGGAAAGTGATGTTGAGGAGATGTTAATAACTAAATTTCCATCCGTTTTCACCTTCTCTTGTAGGGTTTCTTGCTCTTGGTAGTCGGTGGCGTTTGTTCTTTTTCTGTTTCCACGGCGGGTCTTGCCCCTCCGGGATCGGATTGTGGGTCCTGGCCCGGTTCTAAAAAATGAACCGCAGGTTGAACCGATGTGCTTGGTGTTTGGGATTCAGTGTTAGGTGTAGTACGGGTTTGTCTTTGTCGGTTCTCATCTTCAGAGGATGATGTTTCATTCCCGGAGAAAGGATTGTATGGTTTGTTGGGTCTTCGGCGGGCGTACACCTCTGCCCAGGTGTACACCTCGCCGAGTTTATAGTCTATGGTGTCTCGTTTGAATTTCCGAAGTTTTCTTTCCTGTGTTTCGCGTGTATGCTTGTCAAGTTGGGTGGTGATGTCCTCCAACATTTTGGTTAGTTCTTCTCCGGACATGGCATTGTCCAGCTCGTTCCTGCGCTTTTTATTTCTTGGGATAACTCTTCCAATGTTTTAGACAGCTCTTCGACGATCAGGAGGATCAAGTCGAGGGAACACTTATTGAGGATAGAATACCAACGCTCAACAAATTTAACGTTATTTTTACACAATAAAGGCTTGAGGGGGACCCTTAGGCCCCGAGGGATCCTTTGCGCCCGATGGTACCGGATCAAGGTACTAGCGTGTAATTTTTGGTTTGATTCTTTCTTGAGTAAGTAGAGTAGCTGTTTGATGTTGCTTTCGACACTGCGGGTGCTGGCAGTGGAGGTAATGTCATCCTGGATCATGCCATAGATCTTATCAACATCTTCAGCGGTGAAGGCGAATGTGCTCGCCTTTTGGTCGGTCATACCAGAGACCGAATCGAAATTCATGATGAAAAGGGATAGCGTGCCGAGTTCCTGGGTCAGAAGGTAGTGAGAACTAAAAGATGATGGGACCCGCACAGCTGAGAGTGTAATCCAAAGGTTAAACGGGTAAAGTTCTGTTGTGTGCTCAGAGAAGATCGCTGTCTGGCCTAACAGAGAGAAATCCACTGGAACTATTACATTGCCTACCCCTGAGTCGGGGAAAGCGTCTCCAAGCACAACGTTGGGGTGACCCTGAGGGTCTTATTCCATAAATGAAGTTAATCCAAACACACGACTGTGTTGTTCAAACTTTCGCAGTTTATTAAACGCATTGTAAGTTCATGGCTTAATCGTCAATCACTGGATAGTTGATATTCAATATATATTAATCAATGAATGATTGCATAGTTATAACAAATCCCGATGCATTTCGGGCCCCGCCCTTCTTCAGGGGATAGCTCTACAAACAAAAAAATGAAAGAATCACGGTTTCAGTACATGATCATCGATCGTGGTCTCAAATGGGTAAATTAACAAGTGCTCGCAGAGAGGGTGTGAAATTAAGGGATTAAAGTTAAGAGTGACAAAGATATTCAAAAGATACTCAAACACGTGTGAAGCCGGTATGTGGGGGATAACAAACACAATGACCCGTGCCAACAGTGATAAAGTACGTATTGCAAGACGCTAAGCGTTTTAACCTGTGCTTAAGTGCAATCGTGTGGCCTAGAGCGCAGTGCTCGTGATATTAAACAAAGATCATCGTGCCTTGTTCTCATGCTCCCGGGCGCATGCCCTTAATAGCGATAATGGTGACAACAAGATTAAAAAGTGCTCAAAGTTTCTGTCCACCATGGTACCGCATGGTCTGAACGATCGGATGGAATTTCTATGTTACCTGTGATTGTATTTTTTTGTTCATGATCACATTGCTTTATATCTTTCACTGCTTCATTTTGCACCCTGGAGATATCATTTATCCCCTGTCTGTGGTTTTACTGCACCTTCCGCATGATTTTGACACATTCCAAGATGGCGCGCATATTCACTCACTTCGGTTCACCGCATGCCGATCACACAGTCTTTTTTCTATGTCTACCTTTCTTCACACACGAACACTGCTTTTACACTGGGCGTTCGACCCACCACTATCGGCTTGGAACTCCGCGGAGTCTATGCGTAGTTGTATCAACGTGAGTACCCTTGCAGGGACTGAAACTTTGAGCACTTTTTAATCTTGTTGTCACCATTATCGCTATTAAGGGCATGCGCCCGGGAGCATGAGAACAAGGCACGATGATCTTTGTTTAATATCACGAGCACTGCGCTCTAGGCCACACGATTGCACTTAAGCACAGGTTAAAACGCTTAGCGTCTTGCAATACGTGCTTTATCACTGTTGGCACGGGTCATTGCGTTTGTTATCCCCCACATACCGGCTTCACACGTGTTTGAGTATCTTTTGAATATCTTTGTCACTCTTAACTTTAATCCCTTAATTTCACACCCTCTCTGCGAGCACTTGTTAATTTACCCATTTGAGACCACGATCGATGATCATGTACTGAAACCGTGATTCTTTCATTTTTTTGTTTGTAGAGCTATCCCCTGAAGAAGGGCGGGGCCCGAAATGCATCGGGATTTGTTATAACTATGCAATCATTCATTGATTAATATATATTGAATATCAACTATCCAGTGATTGACGATTAAGCCATGAACTTACAATGCGTTTAATAAACTGCGAAAGTTTGAACAACACAGTCGTGTGTTTGGATTAACTTCATTTATGGAATAAGACCCTCAGGGTCACCCCAACGTTGTGCTTGGAGACGCTTTCCCCGACTCAGGGGTAGGCAATGTAATAGTTCCAGTGGATTTCTCTCTGTTAGGCCAGACAGCGATCTTCTCTGAGCACACAACAGAACTTTACCCGTTTAACCTTTGGATTACACTCTCAGCTGTGCGGGTCCCATCATCTTTTAGTTCTCACTACATGAAGAAGACCACTAAAAACCTTGAGGCTAGCCAGCAACTTCAGTAAGCCTGGCATGACCAAAAGGCTTTCTTTATTGAGTACCAGCCAGGACAGAAGGTGTGGGGGTTGGAGCCAGTGGCCCCAGCAGCCCTCCAAGATAAATGGTCTGGACCCCACACAGTTGTTGAGAAAAAGGGAGAGGTTACCTACTTGGTGAACCTAGGCACTCACAGGAGCCCCCACAGGGTGCTCCATGTCAACAGACTCAAGGCATATGTTGACAGGGCAGACATGGGCTTGCTCATGGCTACAGATGGGGACCAGGAGGAAGAGAGGGACCCTCTCCCAGACCTGTTATCCCAGAACCCTGATGATGGCTCAGTTGATGGTGTGGCCTTAGCTGGCAGCCTCACTGACCATCAGCAACAAAACTGCAGACACGTTTTACAGTCTTTTAGACATATGCTTTCATTGACACCTAGTCAGATTAACTGGTGTACCCATGTGATGGACACTGGTGACAGTCTGCCTGCAAAGAACAAGATTTACAGGCAACCTGACCACGTCAGGGACTGTATAAAGACTGAGGTGCAGAAAATGCTGGAATTAGGTGTAATTGAGCCATCTGAGAGCCCATGGGCCAGCCCAGTAGCCCTTGTGCCAAAACCTCACACCCAAGATGGAAAGAGAGAAATGAGGTTCTGTGTGGACTACAGAGGTCTCAATGCAGTCATTAAGACGGAAGCTCATCCAATTCCAAGGGCAGATAAGCTCATTGACAGATTGGCTTCTGCCAAGTTTTTGAACACCTTTGATTTGACAGCTGGCTATTGGCAAAGCAGACTAGCTGAGGAATCCAAAGCCAAAACAGCATTCTCTACCCCTGGAGGTCATTACCAATTTGTGGTGATGCCCTTTGGTTTGAAGAATGCACCTGCCACTTTCCAAAGGTTGGTGAACCAAGTCCTTACTGGGTTGGATGACTTTTGTGCAGCATATCTAGATGATATAGCTGTCTTTAGCTCCACCTGGGAGGATCACCTGATCCACCTAAAGAAAGTTTTGGAGGCCCTGCAAAAGGCAGGCCTGACTATCAAGGCAACCAAGTGCCAGATAGGGCAGAGTAAGGTTGTGTACCTGGGCGGCCTTGTAGATGGGGGTCAGGTTCAACCACTGGAGAGTAAGATCCAGACCATTCAGGACTGGGCTCCTCCAACTACCCAGACTCAGGTCAGAGCTTTCTTAGTCCTGACTGGGTACTACAGAAAGTTTGTCAAGAACTATGGGTCCATTGTGGCACCTCTTAATGATCTTACTTCTAAGAAAATGCCCAAGAAGGTTCAGTGGACAGTTAGCTGTCAAAAGGCATTCAATGACCTGAAGAAGGCCATGTGCTCTGCACCTATCTTAAAGAGTCCTGACTACTCCACAATGTTCATTGTCCAAACAGATGCTTCTGAGTTGGGGGTGGGAGCTGTGCTTTCACAACTTAATGTAGATGGTCAAGACCAGCCCATTGCTTTCATTAGCAGAAGGCTGACCCCTAGAGAGAAACGTTGGTCAGCCATTGAGAGGGAGGCCTTTGCTGTGGTGTGGGCCCTGAAGAAGTTGAGACCATACTTATTTGGAACTCACTTCAATATTCAGACCGACCATAAGCCCCTCTTTTGGCTAAATCGGATGAAGGGAGAAAATCCTAAACTGCTCAGGTGGTCCATTTCCCTACAGGGGATGGACTTTACAGTGGAGCACCGGCCAGGGACTGACCATGGTAATGCAGATGGTCTCTCCAGGTGCTTCCACTTAGAACAAGAAGACACAACTGGTCAAGGTTAGTCTATTGTCCCTGCGTTTGGGGGGGGGGGGGTTGTGTAGGAGAGTAGGGTCTGCTATCCTATGGTCGCCCAAATTTTTGCTTTTTGCTTCACTGGTTTTTGACTTAATGTGGCTGTGGGCCTGCCAATCAGACCCACAGCCTGCTGTTCTCTCTCTAAATTAATGCCAATGCACTTTAGGGGCATTACCAATTGGAACATGGATCACCTTGTTAGCCCCTGTACAGTGTACCCTAGGTACCCAGGGCAAGGGTACATCCAAGGCCTACCAGGGGCTGCAGCACGTATTGTGCCACCCCTGGCCTGGCCTTACTATTTGACACAACTGGCTGATCACTCAGCTGGGGCAAGGTCGTGTAATCACCCTTTGCATTAGGTATAATATTTCTATATCTAACATATATATGGACACAGTAACCTATAAGTCACTCCTATGGCAGGCCTTAACAATCCTGGAGGCAGAGTGCTTGGTTATGTGTGAGATGGTACTCTAGCATGAGCTGAGCATGTCTGCAGCTTTCGGAACCATGTCCTTTAGCTGTTTCATGATAGCGTCATACCATATACTCTTAAGTGCATTATGAACCTCGCGGTTAAATGCTAACTCTGGTTTGACATTATCCAAACATGTTGAGTAAGGTGTCATACGATTTGGAATACTACCCCCTCACCAATTCTGGCGACGGGGGTAGCATTCCACCCTTCTAGAGGGACACGACATGTACAGAACCTGAACCCCGGTTAAAGTTAAACAGAGCCTCAGCATCACAAAATGGATGCTGCCACCACAGACACAAGTCTGACCTCCTGCTGCTGGGAGTCCTTCCAGCGAGGGAGGCTTGGACAAAGGGTTTCCTGCCTTCGGAGGTGCTAGCACCACCCCAGACAGGATTTTGTGTAGTGGGTTAGGGAGGGCTGAATAGAATCAGACATGCCTGGGGCACACAAGGTGTCCCTGTGCATACCCCAGTTTAAAACGGTGCTGGGGCACTCCAGCCCCAGCTCTGGCGCGAAACTGAACAAAGAAAAGGGGGTGTAACCAGACCTAGTAGGTAATCCAGCCCCTTGATTTGGAATAAAGGTAGGAGCTGAGTCCCAAGACTTTAGATTATCCTGAAACTCGACTTAAAGAAGAAGAAACTCTAGACTTCGACGTTCTGCTGCTCAGAAGACTGAAGAATCTCCCTTGTGGCCAAGGAGTGACCACCCTGTGAACACAGGCCCCATCCAGCGATCAACGACTTGATTTGCTGCCATCTCCCGCCGGAGCCCGAGGCCAGAGCCTGACAAGAACCAGACTCCCAGACATCTAAAAGCCCGATCCACAGTCCCTGCAAACCAGAGTCCCGTGGAGGCGACGAGAGACGTGGGACCGTACCTCTTGAAAAGTCCACGACAAGCTGACTGCGCAGCACCCGAGGCCTCCTCAATGCTGTGCTTTGGGGTTTGAGAAGCCCCTGCCCCGAGCAGCCTATGCACAAAAGACAAGCCCTGCATCCTCCACGAGTTCTGTGTGGGGCCCGTTTGCTTTTGCCTGCTCGACGTGTCATCTCGGTTACTGGCCCGTTGGCTGGTAGCCATTTTGGCGACCTAACTTTGGAAATCCACCACTGGTCTGGTTGCTCCAGACTGGCCCCTGCTCCTGTAAAAAGAAGTAGCCCCTCAGACCTTGCTGGTCTGAGTAAGAAGCCAAACATCGTTCCTGCTTGGTTTGAAATTGCCAAGGCTTGTTTGCTCCAATCCTGAAGCCGACTCCTCCGACAACAAGATCCTTCGTGGGACAGCTTGTGCCTGGCTCCTGGTTGTCGTCGACGTCCTCGTGTCCACGTGGCTGAAGAGACAAGCTTCTATCTTCACCTGTTTGCAACTCGACATCGTCTGGTTCCTTCCTGGTTCCACGCCATTCACTGGCTAGTGACTTGAACACTGTCCCCTCTGCTTTCAGGTCTTCACCAACTCCGATCCACCCTTGGATACACCAGAACTCTTCTTGTCTGGTCGCCTGCAGCATCTTCATCTCCAGACCTCATTGAACTGCTCCAAGAAACCCGAGACACATTGGCACCACTGCACCCGCTTCCTGTGGGTGAGGTAACGCTGGCACTCCGGTGCTCCCATGTAGGCTGACACTCCTAGTGTCCTAGTTTTAAGGGACTAATTTCTAGGCCATCCGGAAGACTCCCAATCTTTAACGTTGTAACTTTTACGCACCCATTGCTTTCAATGAGTTTACGTGTGTTGCTTTAGACACTGCGACCAGATCTCGTAGGCCTCCTAGTTCCTAACTAACGTTATCACAGCGTAGCCCCAGCGATTCCCAAGGCCCTAGGCCTTACCACTGTTCAATTCATGGTTCTTATACTACTTACTTAATATATGGTTTAGCGGGCCACCTGGCCTATCCATAACTGTGCAACTTTTGTATATTTTATCAAGTAACTTGTTTAACGTGTTTTGCTCCTGTGCTCATAAAGAGTTCAGGGGACTATTGTAGTAATAAATACATATATATTTTCAATATATATCCTGTGTGGTGTCCTTTCACTTGGTGTTCAAGGGGTTACATATGGTAATACAGCCGGTTTCACATGCCAAAAGAGTTTAGCCTAAGACTGCCTTTTCCACGCTACCATTAGGATAGCTGGTCTATAAGGTTGACTTACAACCAATCACCATAAGGGTTGTTTGGACTGATACAAGGTGGTCACTAGAACTAGTGAACATCATATATCAGGCCAACTTCTCACATCCATAAGAAGCACATGCTATGTCCTATGTCAATATGTAGCTTTCTAGAGGTGCCGCCATTTTAGATTGATTCAAAAAGGGGGTGGTGATGGACAGAGTATCTGAATTAAGCAGAACACTCCTACCCAGTCTACAGATCAGGGCTTGATCCATCACCGTTTTTTAGCTCACTGCATCACCCCAGTTCAGAACCTGGCTATATGCAAATTAGTCTGACCCCATGCCTCATGGGAACAGGGCAGACCAAACTACCAAGCCAATTCTTCACTGGAAAGGAGATAAGTTTCCGGGGACCGGTTTCTGGCATTACAGCCGTCGTCGGCCCGGCTTGCTTGAATCCTGATGGTGCAGTGAGCAAGGGACTCATGTCTGAGCATACCCTTCCACACTTGTGGTGCCTAAAACGATTCAAAAAGGGGGTGAAGATGGACAGAGTATCTGAATTTAGCAGAACACTCCTACCCAGTCTACAGATCAGGGCTTGATCCATCACCGTTTTTTAGCTCACTGCATCACCCCAGTACAGAACCTGGCTATATGCAAATTAGTCTGACCCCATGCCTCATGGGAACAGGGCAGACCAAACTACCAAGCCAATTCTTTACTGGAAAGGAAACAAGCTTCCGGGGACCGGTTTCTGGCATTACAGCCATCTTCGGCCCGGCTTGCTTGAATCCTGATGGTGCAGTGAGCAAGGGACTCATGTCAGAGCATACCCTTCCACACTTGTGGTGGCTAAAACGATTCAAAAAGGGGGTGGTGATGGACAGAGTATCTGAATTAAGCAGAACACTCCTACCCAGTCTACAGATCAGGGCTTGATCCATCACCGTTTTTTAGCTCACTGCATCACCCCAGTTCAGAACCTGGCTATATGCAAATTAGTCTGATCCCATGCCTCATGGGAACAGGGCAGACCAAACTACCAAGCCAATTCTTCACTGGAAAGGAGAAAAGCTTCCGGGGACCGGTTTCTGGCCTGGTTGGTCTGCCATGTTCCCATGATGCACTGGGCCAGGGACAGACTAATTTGCATGTAGCCAGGTTCTGAGCTGGGATGGTGCAGTGAGCTAAAAAAACAGTGATGGATCAAGCCCTGATCTGTTGACTGGGTAGGAGTGTTCTGCTTAATTCAGATACTCTGTCCATCACCACCCCCTTTTTGAGCCATTTTAGATTGGGCAGGAACGTTATATGGGGAGAGGGTCGATACATGATGCAGGGCCTACAGGTGCCAGATAGAGCCCCTTTACGCCACATGGGCCCCAAACACACTCAGCGCACAAAAGGCCCCCGTAATCAGGCTTTGAGACTAGAGCGAAGGGAATCCTCCTGAAAAAAGAGTTAGTAGTGAATGAAACCAGTCACCTCCATGAACAATAAGATTTGATGTATGGCACAACATCCTGATTTCCACCTTGCTGTCTTGAGTCTTCCTGATCCATCGCATACTCCAAGAGCTGTTCTTGTTTTAACAAAATCTTGACCATATGCATCTACCCAAAGCTATAACTAGTATATGAGTGCTAGGCGAGCGCCCTTTTTTTGCTAAGTTACTCTATGAACACCTTTGCTGAAATAAATAAGATTGTGGCATGTTCAAAGGAATTTTTATGTAAATATCTCTGTATGATTAAATATGTCTTCATTATTTTCAACAATAGTAATAAATAAGATGCTTTTACAATCAATTAAAAATTGTATATGCACATTCCAGTATTTTCCATTTAAGTAATTTAAATCTCTTTACATCCGACAGAAAACAATCCTTGATTGCACAAAATGCCTAAGAATAATGAAGATAATGCTGTAATTCTGCAAAAGCAAAGTCTGAAACATTGAGTTCCAGTATTCAGGAAAACATAAGTGCCGGCAGGCTGCCGTACCTGAACATAAACTGACAGATTTTGGGAGTACCGTCAAGGACAATTCGGTGGTTCTACGAGTCTCAGCGGTGCACCTCCGTGCCTCAAGATGAAGAAATGACCTCTAGAAAATTAAGGCAACACTGATCAACCACTTCTTTTGTAAACATGTCTAATACCAGCTCTGATCATGAGGTGTTTACAGCAGTGCTCTGCTTCCTAGAGTGATATCAGACCACCATTCAGTGCTAGAGGTGTATTGTAAACTCTTTCAGGCCATTCCATAGCAACCAGCGAAAAGTACAGTTAATTGAAAGTTAAAAGAAATGGGGGTTCTGCTATATAAAACACAGAGTACTGTCCCAGTGTGCACCGACCAGAAGGACGATGGATCTTTACTCGCAAGCTTGCAGAACCATTATCCTTTCTAAAGACACAATCACCCACAAAGAAGCCTTGCACATGTTATGAGTGTGGCGAGTATTTGGTGACCTTTGCACTTTAAAGTTTGTTCGGAAAGCAAACGTGCTAAATACCACACACATACATGGAGTGTGAGAATAACAAAAGTGCTTTATCGGTCATGTTGGCCCTTCAGAAAGCACAGTCAAGAGATGTAGAAAAATACATACCCAACTCAGAGACACTAACCAAGAAAGAAAAAACATACACTTGCACTGAATGTGGAAGTAGTTTTATTTCCTCTTCAGGATTAATGTATCATCAAAAAACACACACAGGGGAAAAACCATATCATTGCAGTGAATGTGCAAGTAGTTTTAGGAATTCATCAACATTAAGGAATCATCAGCGAACACACACAGGGGAAAAACCATTTAAGTGCAGTGTATGTGTGAAGAGCTTTAGACGATTAACAGAATTAAAATACCATCAGAGAAATCACACAGGGGAAAAACCATACAAGTGCAGTGAATGTGTGAAGAGCTTTCGTCAATCATCACACCTAAAACAGCATCAGAAAACACACACTGGGGAAAAACCATACCATTGCAGTGAATGTGGAAGTAGCTTTAGTGAATCTTCAACATTAAGGATTCATCAGCGAACACACACAGGGGAAAAACCATTTAAGTGCAGTGAATGTATGAAGAGCTTTAGTCGATTAGCAGGCTTAAAATACCATCAGAGAAATCACACAGGGGAAAAACCATACAAGTGCAGTGAATGTGTGAAGAGCTTTTGTCAATCATCACACCTAAAACAACATCAGAAAACGCACACTAGGCAAAAACCATACCATTGCAGTGAATGTATGAAAAGGTTTAGTCAATTATCTCACCTAAAACAGCATCAGTTAACACACACCGGGGAAACCCCATTACAGTGCAATGAATGTGGGAAGGGCTTTATATATTTATCACACCTAAAACTCCATCAAAGAACACACACCGGAGAAAAAACATATCATTGCAGTGAATGTCTGAAGAGCTTTAGTCAATTATCAATCCTAAAAATTCATCAGAGAACACACACAGGGGAAAAACCATATCATTGCAGTGAATGTGGAAGTAGTTTTAGTGACTCATCAAAATTAAAGGTTCATCAACAAACACACACTGGAGAAAAACCATACCATTGCAGTGAATGTGGAAGTAGTTTTAGGAGTTCGGCAACATTAAGGAATCATCAGCGTACACACACAGGGGAAAAACCCTTTAAGTGCAGTGAATGTGTGAAGAGCTTTAGTCGATTAGCAGGCTTAAAATACCATCAGAGAAATCACACAGGGGAAAAACCATACAAGTGCAGTGAATGTGTGAAGAGCTTTTGTCACTCATCACACCTAAAACAACATCAGAAAACACACACTGGGGAAAAACCATACCATTGCAGTGAATGTATGAAAAGGTTTAGTCAATTATCCCACCTAAAACAGCATCAGTTAACACACACTGGGGAAAGCCCATTAAAGTGCAATGAATGTGGGAAGAGCTTTATATATTTATCACACCTAAAACTCCATCAGAGAACACACACTGGAGAAAAAACATATCATTGCAGTGAATGTCTGAAGAGCTTTAGTCAATTATCAGTCCTAAAAATTCATCAGAGAACACACACTGAAGAAAAACCATATAATTGCAGAGAATGTGGAAGTAGTTTTAGTGACTCATCAAAATTAAAGGTTCATCAACAAACACACACTGGAGAAAAACCATACCATTGCAGTGAATGTGGAAGTAGTTTTAGGAGTTCGACAACATTAAGGAATCATCAGCGAACACACACAGGGGAAAAACCATTTAAGTGCAGTGAATGTGTGAAGAGCTTTAGTCAATTAGCAGGCTTAAAATACCATCAGAGAAATCACACAGGGGAAAAACCATACACGTGCAGTGAATGTGTGAAGAGCTTTTGTAAATCATCACACCTAAAACAGCACCAGAAAACACACACAGGGGAAAAACCCTACCATTGCAGTGAATGTATGAAAAGGTTTAGTCAATCATCCCACCTAAAAAAGCATCAGAGAACACACACTGGGGAAACCCCATTAAAGTGCAATGAATGTGGGCAGAGCTTTACATATTTATCAGACCTAAAACTCCATCAGAGAACACACTAGAGAAAAACCATATCATTGCAGTGAATGTCTGACGAGCCTTAGTCAATTATCAGTCCTAAAAATTCATCAGATAACACACACAGGGGAGAAACCATATCATTGCAGTGAAGGTGGAAGTAGTTTTAGTGACTCATCAAAATTAAAGGTTCATCAACCAACACACACAGGGGAAAAACATATCATTGCAGTGAATGTGGAAGTAGTTTTAGGAATTCAGTAACATTAATTAATCATCAGCGAACACACACATGGGAAAAACCATTCAAGTGCAGCGATTGTGGGAAGAGCTTTATATATTTACCAAGCCTAAAATGGCATCAGAGAACACACACAGGGGAAAAACCATTCCAGTGCAGTGAATGTGTGAAGAGCTTCAGTCAGTCTTCAAACCTACAAATACTTCAGCGAGCACACCCCCATCACTGAACCCACATAGAAATAAACGTAGAGCTGAGTGAATTTTGTAATAATTTAATTACATCATCAATAATACTGACCCATTAGTGGGCATATACTGAAGGAAAAAAGTGCAGTTATTGTGAGATGAAGGAATTATAGAAACTGATAAAATTACAAGAATACGGGACATTCAAATACCAGCTGATAAAAAGCAGGGGATAGAAGACTGAACTAGTAGGAAAGAAGAAAAATACATATATTTGAAAAATTATAAAAGAGTCTATTCTCTGCTATTGTTTATTTAGCTACAGCTAGGAAAAACATGAAATATCAGGAAACCCATTAGGAGACTAGCACAAAGTTGACTAAAAGTAAAGAAACATTGTTGGTTTTTATTCTGTGAGAGAGTTATAACAAAAGAAATCCAAGCACACCAGACCATGCTGCCTGTAAAATCAACACCATGAACAATGCTTGGACTAACAAGGGTATTTTCAGCTAATTTTGGAGATTAGTGATAAAACATATAAACCCAACACACTCAAAACAATTTAACAAGCACAAAATGAAGATTCTTCAGAGCTGGCTGTGGTTTTGAACATTTTATGCATCATTAATGGTTCTGTGACAGTGACCAGAGAACTGTGTAGAAAAGCAGAAGTGAAAGCAGGAAAATGTGAGCTGCAGCTCTCCGGGTTAACCCTTGCAATGCTGACATTTACCACTGAAGCTCTGATATGGAACAAATGATGATCATTTCCATCATCAATCAATCAAATCCGAGGAGACAGAGAAGTTGAAACATTTAAGGCCTGATTTAGATCTCGGCAGACGGGTTACTCCATCACAATTGTGACAGATATTCCATTCGCCAAAATATGAATTCCATTATATCCAATTGGATTAATATTTAGGCGGATGGGATATTCATCACCGTTGTGATCGAGTAACCCGTCCGCCAAGATCTAAATCAGGCCCTTGGTTATTAACAGGTTTCTGAAAGCTAGATCTGCAGCTGTGTAATACCCAGGCCGGGCACACTTCAGAAGAGTGCAGCATCAATAATGAAGGTCACGGAGCTGCAGCTGTGTGATACCCAGGCTTCGTACCTCACTTCAGAAGAGTGCAGGATCAATACTAAAGGTCACGGAGCTGCAGCTGTGTGATACCCATGCCGCGTACCTCACTTCAGAAGAGTGCAGGATCAATAATGAAGGTCACGGAGCTGCAGCTGTGTGATAGCCAGGCTGCGTACCTCAATTCAGAAGAATTCACGATCAATAATGAAGGCCACGGAGCTGCAGCTGTGTGATTGCTAGGCCGAGCACAAGGTGTCTGTTCAGCAGATACAAATTATAATGAAACTCTCCGACCCACATGCTGTGTGATAGCCAGGGTGAGCACACGGCTTCTCTTCAGGAGAGTGAAGAATCATTTATAAATGTCAATGAGCCACATGTTGTGTGATAGTCTGGTTGAGCACAAGAGTTTTCTGCAGAACAGTACGGGCTCATTAACAAAAGTCACAGAGCCTCACACTGTTTGATAGCCAGGCAAAATCACCATTTTACATTATTGGACGACAATTTCTAGATGGCTAATGGAGCCAAATTTTGAAAGGATTGTTCCACAAAAGAAATGAAAAAAAAAGATTGATTGCACAAAATAATATATAGCTAGAACCAATCACGATGCTATAAAATGTACACAATAATTACTAGCTTTTACATGTTAAAAAGAAATGCATGTTTTTTTTATATGTAATAGAATAAAAAAATGATTTGGATTTTGGCATTTGACTGCTGATTGTAAAGAAATGAGATTGCTCCCCTAAACTCAAGATAATTTGTGCTGTCAGCGGGGAGTCTGATAGAGGTGGCAGTGGAAAGGGGTCCTGTCTCGACAGTGTGACTGCAGTTAGCAGGGAGTCTGGCAGAGGTGGCGTTAGAAGGGGGTCCTGTCTTGATAGTGTGACTGCTGTCAGCAGGGAGTCTGGCACAGGTGGCATTAAAAGGGGGTCCTGTCCCGATAGTGTGACTGCTGTCAGCAGGGAGTCTGACTGAGGTGGCAATAGAAGGGGGTCCTGTCTCGACAATGTGACTGCTTTCAGCAGGTAGTCTGGCACAGGTGGAATTAGAAGGGGGTCCTGTCTTAACAGTGTGACTGCTGTCAGCAGGGAGTCTGGCAGAGGTGGCATTAGAAGGGGGTCCTGTCTCGACAGTGAGACTACTTTCAGCAGGGAGTCTGGCAGAGGTGGCCATAGAAGGAGGTCCTGGCTTGACAGTGTGACTGCTGCCACCAGGCAGTCTGGCATAGGTGGCATTAGAAGGGGGTCCTGTCTCGACAGTGTGACTGCTGTCAGCAGGAGAGTCTGGCAGAGGTGGCATTAGAAGGGGGTCCTGTCTTGACAGTGTGACTGTTGTCAGCAGAGAGTCTGGCAGAGATGGCGTTAGAAGGGGGTCCTGTCTCGACAGTGTGACTGCTGTCAGCAGGGAGTCTGGCACAGGTGGCATTAGAAGGGATCCTGTCTTGACAGTGTGACTGCTGTCAGCAGGGAGTCTGCCAGAGGTGGCATTAGAAGGGGGTTCTGTCTCAACAGTGTGACTGCTGTCAGCAGGGAGTCTGGCACATGTGGCATTAGAAGGGGTCCTGCCTCGACAGTGTGACTGCTGTCAGCAGGGAGTCTGGCAGAGGTAGCACTAGAGGGGGGGTCCTATCTTGACAGTTTGACTGCTGTCAGCTGGTAGTCTGGCAGAGTATAGTATTTCTATATCTAACATATATATGGACACACAGTAACCTATAAATCACTCCCATGGCAGGCCTTAACAATCCTGGAGGCAGAGTGCTTGGTTATGTGCGAGATGGTGCTCTAGCATGAGCTGAGCCTGTCTGCAGCTTTCGGAACCATGTCCTTTAGCTGTTTCATGATAGAGTCATACCATATACTCTTAAGTGCATTATGAACCTCGCTGTTAAATGCTAACTCTGGTTTGACATTATCCAAACATGTCGAGTAAGGTGGCATACGATTTGGAATACTACCCCCTCGCCAATTCTGGCGACGGGGGTAGCATTCCACCCTTCTAGAGGGACACAACATGTACAGAACCTGAACCCCGGTTAAAGTTAAACAGAGCCTCAGCATCACAAAATGGATGCTGCCACCACAGACACAAGTCTGACCTCCTGCTGCTGGGAGTCCTTCCAGCGAGGGAGGCTTGGACAAACGGTTTCCTGCCTTGGGAGGTGCTAGCACCACCCCAGACAGGTTTTTGTGTAGTGGGTTAGGGAGGGCTGAATAGAATTAGACATGCCTGGGGCGCACAAGGTGTCCCCATGCATACCCCAGTTCTAACCGGTGCTGGGGCAGTCCAGCCCCAGCTCTGGCGCGAAACTGAACAAAGGAAAGGGGGTGTAACCACCCCCCTTCCTCGTCCCACCCATAGGAGGGACATAGTAGGTAATCCAGCCCCTTGATTTGGAATAAAGGTAGTGTCGAAAAGTCAGGCCATAACGCCCCGGATGCCCAGGCTGCTGGCGCAGGGCGACTCTTCGTTTCCTTCTTGAATAGTTATACCAAAATAAAGAGACGGGCACTGGAAGTAGGAAAACAAGAACAGGGTTTATTACTCATGAGGAGAGCCTGTCCTTTGGGACACTCGCATAGTGTCTTCGGGAGGTGCTCTAACAAGTTCTCTGAGGTTTTGCCTTTTATACACAGGTTCGTGACACACAGGCATCCTATATTACAATCAATACATTGTATAGTATGAAGGTATTTCAACACGTGGCTACAGTACGGGCCCTTATCCTCCATGCAAGAGGAGGGGCTGTCACGCAGCTGAGTGTTCTGCTGATTTCCATTGGAATGTGTGTGTCTGATCGAGTCTCAGGGGGTGGGGTGGCCGTGATCAACAGTAGCTTCTTCCAAGAGAGACGAGTGCATAAAGTAGTGGGCAATAAACTGTATCCTCAGGCTAAGGGATGACCAGTGGTCTGTGCAAACATTCAGGCTTAGAGGAAGAGGTCATCAAAGGAGAGATATTCATGAAAGGGAGGGTCAGTGTGGACAGTCGAATGCTGTGGAAGGGTTGATCACAAGAGGGGTATTCAAGGGCGGGAAGGAGGTGTTGGTCAGGCGCGGGGTGCGATTCTTTAGGGACAGAGTCATGCGGGAGGGGAGGGCTCATGACTTGGGCATGAGAGAGCGGGGGCAGTCAGGGTACACGGGGGGTGCTCGCAGGGTCAGGGAAGGGCGCTGATGAGCGATCGTGAACAGGGAGACCATGGTACCTAAAATGGCTGTCGCGTACGTGTGTGCATGGGTCTATGCTAGGGAGACAACATAGTCAGAGTTTTAGCGATATTTGTTCTGTTTACATCAAGGGGCACTGAGAACACAAATGAACGCCGCTTATGTACATACATACTGCTAATTTTAACAGTCCCCACTTTTTACATAAGCACGTTCTATTTCTACATAGTCGATGTGATAGGCAGAATACAATGCGTGTCAATCTATGTCTGTTGGGCTCTTTTATACAAGCCTAGAAATCGGCATAATATTTAGTCGGTGTAGAATCAAGGAAAAATGTTCCGATACATACAAATCAAGTTCACATTTTTCTCTCTAGTGGCATCACGTACAGAAAGAACGTTCTGATACCTTCCGGCTTGTCAGTATTATAGGGAATTTTCGGAAAACCTAACCACATGAGTGACCGATGAAACATTTCTTAAAAGGCAATACAAAATGGTTGAGGGAGGTATTCAATTCGATACAAGTAATTTGGTCAAGGGGCGAAAATAGAAAGTTCTGGAAAGGGGGAGGGTCTTTGTCGCAATGTCCTTTAACAGAGTCCGTCTTCTTTTGTTGGCGCTGCTGAGCACCGGCGGTGGAGCTATAAGTCCAGCTCGGAATCGTCCTTACACGTTGCAGGGTGCGATCAGTCCTTTGCTGTTAGATTTCAGTCCTGTTTCCTAACTTATTTTCTTAGGGGTGCCCTATGCTGGGCACCTGCGTGTCTTTCTTGTCTTTCGTGGCAAAATCCCAGTCCATAGTCAAAGGTTATATGAAAGAGGTTGTTGAATAATCGAGGGAAGAGAGGGCGGAGTGGGGCCAGATCTTTGAACACACCAAGGGGCCAAGGGAGCAAAGGATGATGAGCAGGCAAGCCCAATAATCGGACTAAAAAAAGGGGGCGGGGACTTCAGGCACAAGAGGGTCAGCGAGTCGAGGGCTTCAAGGCAGCCCTTCATTCCTCCATCTGCTGAGTTTGAAAGTTATGCCTCGTCCCACGTCACGTTGCTCTGCGGCTCCACCTTTGGTCGTCACACGTGCTCCATGATCTGTGGCCAGGCTGTGCGTCACGTCCAGCTCCTCTCCTCCGGTGATTGTATCTTTGAATGGGGGAAAAACAAGTTTTAGAAAACTGGTCGAGAGAACAGATATACATCTCAATTCCTTCCCCATTCCTGAGTAGGTGGGGGATAGGTTCATCGGTCACAGTCAGAGGTCGTCACTTATGGAGTCTGGAGAAGTGCATTGCTCATGGAATTCATCAATGTACAGTGCTCATTCGTGGCGTTCGTGGAGAGAAATTGGACCTTTACACACAGTGCAACATTATAGACAATTCAAAGTCGAGTCCTTATGTAGAGACTCGTTCTTCCCTGTAACCCAAGTATCGACAATCTTACATTTCCCTTCGGGGTTGGCTAACTCTTGTATGTGGGGCGTTATCGTCATGAAGAAAGGGGGTGGACGTAAGACATGCCCTTCTTGGGGAGTGAACGTTAATCGGAGTCATTAATTTCGCTTTCGAGGGTAGATGACATGAAGCTGGGGTTAATCGGGGGAATGGGGACGTTTGGACAGGGAGCTGGGGTCGATCGGGAGAAGGGGGGTACTCTGGACGCCCGCACTTAGGTGCGAGGGGGTGGGGCAATCGAGGCATTGGGGATTGCATTTTCTAACGAGCTGAGAGACAGAAGACCATTGACGCTATAGTTCCCTTATAAAAGGCCAGATTAGGGGACATCCGTCGTCTTACCCGTCCTTTCCTTCATTTCCAACTCGGGTTCTATTGTTTGCAGAAGGGAGAGGTAATAATATGGCAAGTCTCAATCGTTTTGGGTTTGGTCAATTTTGCTGAACACCTTTGCGTTCGAGGGAACCCAATTATGTTTTGTGCCGGAGGGGCACAATGTCCTGGCATAGGGGGGGGCTTTAGAGAGAGAGAGAGTGAGAGAGAGAGAGAGAGAGAGAGAGAGAGAGGGAGAGAGAGAGCGAGCGAGCGAGAGAGAGAGTGAGCGAGCGCACCCTAAATGGTCCATTCAGTACACGTATGACATAGAGAGAGAGAGAGAGAGAGAGAGAGAGAGAGAGAGAGACGTGTACAATAATGGGCCGTTCAGTGCACGCACAACACAGAACAACAAGGGTTAAGTAACACAAAAGCACAGGCAGAGGGATGACGTATATTCATGCATCATGTACACACAAATTCAGACGGGGGAGACAGCACATGTATCACACACAAAGATCCAAGACAAGACATAAAACAGTTATTGGCCACAATTATTTTTTTCTGCATGCTGCGCATACTTATTTTCCTGAGCTCTTTTTACCTGTTTCTTATCCTTTATCCGTTGGCTGCCTTTTACTGATGATTTTGATTGTAGACACTTACGCCTTTGGCAACTGGCCATAAACTAACCTGGTCGGGCTAATGCTCACGGAGGTTTATTCGAGTCATTTTAGCAAGTGCGTTTCCAGGCTGAGACAACCGTTGGTGTCAATTGGAGGGCAATGGGGCAGCTTTCAGCTATATGTCTATGAGGATGCGAAAGGAGAAAAAAAAGGGGGCAGTAGGATTTCAAACATTGGTAATATCCCTAGTCCTCTCGGCGGAGGATACTTGTGTAACCCTTACCTCGAAATACCCTAGACCTTTCCCTACTTAGTTTAAAACGTAAGAATGCTTAATCATGCGTGTACATTCTTCTTTTTTTTATTTTTTTTTATTCGGGGTTTGCCGCGGTCAGGTACTATAATCAGACTCTTTTTCCTGTCTCGTCGTCCGCTGGATCATCTTCTTCGTACATTAGTCGGCATTCCGAGGTGACCTGCAGAGAGGAGGGAAAAGAAGGGAGGGGAGAGCAGGAGGCTACATTGATAGACACACTAGCGCGCATAAACCCAGAAAGGCTTTTACTTACTGCGTACTCGGTCTATTTCCACAGGATGCAGTTACTGCCAACTGGGGCGTTTAAGCCCAGGTAAACCCTTAGCGTGACTTTTCTTATGCAGGTAGCATATAAAGTATAGGCGAAATACCAGGATCTTTAGCTGTTGCCTATGGCTGTATAAAAAGGAAGAAATACACAACTAAAATTTGACCCTTCCTATTTGCAATATTTCTACGTACTATACTTTTCAACCTTTTATCTAATCGAGCTTAGTCATTCCGTCTTTGTTCTAGTTATATCGAAAAAATAGGGATCATTCATTCAAAACTTTATCAAGTTACACGGACAACTATAGTTGCTTTCTCAAAACTCTTTAATAAGAATGTCGGTGCATAAATACAGGACTACTCTCCTGTGGACCAGCCACGGAGCAGGCTGAAACTGTAGATGTGAGGATACTTTATTAGAAAAAAACTTCAATGGAGTCGGTGGTCGTTTATTTCTTACATAAAGTGCGAAAAGCGCAATGAAATCATATTGAATCTTTTAGCGCGAGCGAATATCATAAACATCAAAATTTCGAACTTTCAATAATCATGATGCGCCAAACTCAACAACAATTCATTGTCCGAATGTTCAATCGGTACCCATCTTACGCAAATTCATGGTCCTTCGTTGTCCGAACACCTAATCGGTACCCATCTCATGTCAATTCATTGTTCGAGCTGACAGTATACATCCTATATCCATCCATTGTTTCGAACTCACAATCAGTACACATCCTATATCAATCTAAAAGTTTAAAAACTTCATACATATTCTATGACACCAAGGCTGAGCAATCGGGGTACAATAAGGGGTGTGAGAGTTTCATTTGCATCGGCGCCATTTTGAGTGCAGTGAGGCAGAACCAGGCATAGTCTAAATGTCTATTAACTCGTGGTTGGCTCAGAGCTTCTCTTGGCAGTCCAAAAGTTCCGTTAAAGGGCAAAAGAAAGGATCGGTGGTTTGAACCATCAGTCAAAAAGGGGAGGGAGGCAACAACGTTCCTACCGGGTCATACTGTGCTTTCACCGGAACTGATCCGAACTGTGGTCGGCAAGATTCTAGTCATTCAAACTGAGGCTGGCGCCAGTATGGAAGCACCGACGTCCTGCGGCTACATTTCCATCGTTCCGTGGGCAATCATGGCAGTTATTCCCCATCGGGGGTATTTGCGGGAGTCGAGGACTCCCGCGGCTCCTCTAGAATCTTCAAGGTTGTGGAGAACTACGACGGTGGAGTCAACAAGGGACCAGGCCATACCTGCATGCTGGGCCCACTCCTGCCGGGTCGACCGCCATCTTGGGAGTTCGGCAGCCGCCAGCAATCGCGGGGTCAAACGAGCGGATGGGCTCCAACCTGCTGGATGAGGCGTCGCGGCATCGCCATAGTGGACGAACCCTTTTCCGGGCGCCTGGAGCGTTGAGGGTGCAATTGGGAAGCCTCCACCTGAGGAGGCGGGAGAGGCCTGTTCGCACCGTCTCTCCCTCCCAGTGCACCCCACGGCGCCTCGCTTGAAATTTGTTATGGCCGGCGGCGATGAGGACGAGGGGGGGGTCGGAGGTTGTGCAAGACATCCCCCCCCCAGTGTTGTCAAAGCCATTTTTCAAGAAAGAAGTGGTGCCTGGCGTGTGGTCGCTGCTATTACGGAGGAGAAAAGAAAGAAGTGGCGCCTGGCGTGTTGTCGCTGCTATTACGAAGGAGAAAAGGAAAAATGTCCCGTCTGTCTTTGGGCCGGGCTTCCGGTGGATGTCGGCCGGACGCCACTTGCTCTGGCCCCATGAACGGGTTCCTTGGTTTATCGGCTGTAGCCGGATCTCGTCGGCCCCAGCCCGTTGGTGGCCGGACCGGGGGAGCATGTGGCGGGACTACCTGCAACTCTCAAGGGCCGCTGTGGCCGGACTGGGGGAGAGAGGGGAGGGTCGAGGAGACATTCCCCCCCCTACAATTCTCCAGTGTGATCAAGGCGATCCCCTGGCTGGGTCCCGCTGGCCCCTGTCTCTTCTCCGGCTCCACCCTATGTTACGATTTCCTGGCCAACTGTTGGCAGCAGGATCCGCCTTATATGGGTTGCCTTTGGCTGGGCGTGGCCGCAACCCTGCCCCGTTTTGGAAGTTTCCAGAGTGGGGGCGGATGTTCTGCTGACTTGCATTTTCTACAGTTTACCGTTCTTATTTCTAATGTTTTATTGTTTCTAGAGCATTTAATAGGTTTTATTATTACGTATTGTTATCGTTTCTTGTTCATTATTTTTAAATAAAAAGTTCATGTTCATCAGTGGCCTACTGATTTCGTTTTCCTATTCCTTTCTTTCCAGGTTGTTTCATGCTAAAGCTTCTGTTAACAGGTTACAGTGATCACTTAGTTATTAGTGTATGTGTCCCTTTTCACTAGGGGTGTTCTTCTGGTCGGGCCAGATGACGTTCCTCTAGTAAATGGTCCGAGTAAACTGGCGTATCAACCAGTGGGGAGTAGATAGGTATGACAGATTACAACGGGGACAAAGGTCCGCATTACCTACCCTTCACTACTTGCAAAGACTAGAGTATGGCGACTTCCGTGCTCGTTTGCAAAAATAGAGAATACCTCCAAAAAGAACTTATTCCCAAACAGTCAATGTTCGGGCAAACAATCAATCAATGAGGAACGAAATAGGTACGACGTGTTAAAGGTTTGCGTTGCCTACCCTTCACTCTCTGCAAAAGGGAGAGAGAATGTTGCTGTTCTTCCCCATTTGCAGGTAGAGAAGATTCCTAAGAGAACCAACTTCGAACAATTCAATGCTCGATTCAATCAATCAATCAATGGGGAGAAAGAGAATAGGCACGACGTGTTAAAGTTTTGCGTTGCCTACCCTTCACTATCTGCAAAGACTAGACAGAGTATGGTGATTCTGTGTTTGTTTGCAAATAGAGAATCTCCCAGAAGCAATCAATAGGTAATACTAGTATTATCAAACAATCAATCAATCAATTTTCGCAATTTGTCGTGTGTCACGACCTTACCCGGACCGGACCATGTGGATAGTTCTTCGCCTTCCTTTTTCCAGCGCCCACTCGTTCTCTTTCTCCATGTTTTTTTTTTTTTTTTACTTCCGGCATTCCTGTGGGCTTCCAGTCAGGACAACAGGTCACTTGAGAGAGAGGTCCGTTCGGAATCGGTGAAGTTCATTCAATCGGCAGCCGGACGAGGGCCCTCTCAAGGCAGGTATACTCCAATCATTTAGATGTTCACCCCATCGTCTGGACCTCTCTTACAGGACCTGATGTCGCTGATGGGCCCCGCGTTTTGGGCGCCAATTGTCGAAAAGTCAGCCCATAACGCCCCGGATGCCCAGGCTGCTGGCGCAGGGCGACTCTTCGTTTCCTTCTTGAATAGTTATACCAAAATAAAGAGACGGGCACTGGAAGTAGGAAAACAAGAACAGGGTTTATTACTCATGAGGAGAGCCTGTCCTTTGGGACACTCGCATAGTGTCTTCGGGAGGTGCTCTAACAAGTTCTCTGAGGTTTCGCCTTTTATACACAGGTTCGTGACACACAGGCATCCTATATTACAATCAATACATTGTATAGTATGAAGGTATTTCAACACGTGGCTACAGTACGGGCCCTTATCCTCCATGCAAGAGGAGGGGCTGTCACGCAGCTGAGTGTTCTGCTGATTTCCATTGGAATGTGTGTGTCTGATCGAGTCTCAGGGGGTGGGGTGGCCGTGATCAACAGTAGCTTCTTCCAAGAGAGACGAGTGCATAAAGTAGTGGGCAATAAACTGTATCCTCAGGCTAAGGGATGACCAGTGGTCCGTGCAAACATTCAGGCTTAGAGGAAGAGGTCATCAAAGGAGAGATATTCATGAAAGGGAGGGTCAGTGTGGACAGTCGAATGCTGTGGAAGGGTTGATCACAAGAGGGGTATTCAAGGGCGGGAAGGAGGTGTTGGTCAGGCGCGGGGTGCGATTCTTTAGGGACAGAGTCATGCGGGAGGGGAGGGCTCATGACTTGGGCATGAGAGAGCGGGGGCAGTCAGGGTACACGGGGGGTGCTCGCAGGGTCAGGGAAGGGCGCTGATGAGCGATCGTGAACAGGGAGACCATGGTACCTAAAATGGCTGTTGCGTACGTGTGTGCATGGGTCTATGCTAGGGAGACAACATAGTCAGAGTTTTAGCGATATTTGTTCTGTTTACATCAAGGGGCACTGAGAACACAAATGAACGCCGCTTATGTACATACATGCTGCTAATTTTAACAGTAGGAGCTGAGTCCCAAGACTTTGGATTATCCTGAAACTCGACTTAAAGAAGAAGAAACTCTGGACTTCGACGTTCTGCTGCTCAGAAGACTGAAGTATCTCCCTTGTGGCCAAGGAGTGACCACCCTGTGAACACAGGCACCATCCAGCGATCAACGACTTGCTTTGCTACCGCCTCCCAACAGAGCCCGAGCCTAGAGACTGACAAGAACCAGACTCCCAGACATTCAACAGCTCGATCCACAGTCCCTGCAAACCAGAGACCCGTGGACGCGACGAGAGACGTGGGACGGACCTCTTGAAAAGTCCACGACAAGCTGACTGCGCAGCACCCGAAGCCTCCTCAATACTGTGCTTTGGGGTTTGAGCAGCCCCTGCCCCGAGCAGCCTTTGCACCAAAGACAAGCCCTGCATCCTCCACGAGTTCTGCGTGGGGCCCTTTTGCTTTTGCCTGCTCGACACGTCATCCCGGTTACTGGCCAGTTGGCTGGTAGCCATTTTGGCGACCTAACTTTGGAAATCTACTGCTGGTCTGGTTGCTCCAAACAGGCCCCTGCTTCTGTAAAAAGAAGTAGCCCCTCAGACCTTGCTAGTCTGAGTAAGAAGCCAAACATCGTTCCTGCTTGGTTTGAAATTGCCAAGGCTTGTTTGCTTCAATCCTGAAGCCGACTCTGCCGACAACAAGATCCTTCGTTGGGCAGCTCGTGCCTGGCTCCTGGTCATCGTCGACGTCCTCGTGTCCACGTGGCTGAAGAGACAAGCTTCTATCTTCACCTGTTTGCAACTCAACATCGCCTGGTTCCTTCCTGGTTCCACGGCGGTCACTGGCAAGTGACTTGAACACTGTCCCCTCTGCTTTCAGGTATTCACCAACTCCGATCCACCCTTGGATCCACCGGAACTCTTCTCGTCTGGTCGCCTGCAGCATCTTCATCTCCAGGCACCATTGAACTGCTCCAAGAAACCCGACACACTTTGGCACCACTGCACCCGCTTCCTGTGGGTGAGGTAACGCTGGCACTCCGGTGCTCCCGTGTTGGCTGACACTCCTAGTGTCCTAGTTTTAAGGGACTAAGTTCTAGGCCATCCGGAAGACTCCCAATCTTTAACTTTGTAACTTTTACGCACCCATTGCTTTCAATGAGTGTAAGCGTGTTGCTTTAGACACTGCAACCAGATCCCGTGGGCCTCCTAGTTCCTAACTAACGTTATCACAGCGTAGCCCCAGCGATTCCCAAGGCCCTAGGCCTTACCACTGTTCGATTCGTGGTTCTTATACCACTTACTTAATATATGGTTTAGCGGGCCACCTGGCCTATCCATAACTGTGCAACTTTTGTATATTTTATCAAGTAACTTGTTTAACGTGTTTTGCTCCTGTGCTCATAAAGAGTTCAGGCGACTATTGTAGTAATAAATACATATATATTTTCAATATATATCCTGTGTGGTGTCCTTTCACTTGGTGTTCAAGGGGTTAAATATGGTAATACAGCCGGCTTCACACGACAAAAGAGTTTAGCCTAAGACTTCTTTATCCAGGCTACCATTAGGATAGCTGGTCTATAAGGTTGACTTACAACCAATCGCCATAAGGGTTGTTTGGACTGATACAAGGTGGTCACTATAACTAGTGAACATCATATATCAGGCCAACTTCTCACATTGGTGAGCAGCAGTTGGGATTTGAGCTTGCTGTTGTTTTACCATTGTAATCTTTGCAATACCTTTTGAAAGATCATACAGGTACCTATAGGTACATATAAAAACAAGGATAGTATATTTAAGTTCTACTGAACTTAGTGTTGTAGAGGATAGGGCTTAGCACACCCTGACTACAACTACTAGAGAGGGTTCAGTAGGAAGAACACTTAGAGTAGGTAGATTGCAACATATCCACCTCACTGGAGCAAATGGCTGGCGCAGAAGGATCCAGTGGACTTCCAACTGTGGAGAGTGACCTACCCAAGGCACCATCCAGATTTGCTATCCTCAGTTTTCAGGAGTTGAGGAACTTGTGTTCTACCAGGAAGCTGAAACAAGGATCTACCCCAACCACTCAGCACCTCCTAGAGCTTTTAGAAGAGTCTGAAGCTCTGAAAACCTCTGAACCAGCCCCTACAGGGGATGATGAAGAGGTCATGACACCAACAGATGATGCCTGGGATCCCCCAGTTATTGTTGATGATGATGATGATGATGATGATGATTCAGATCAGGGGAAGGATGATTCTGAAGAAGAAGGGCATAGCCAGGTCCAGGTCAGGAGGCTTAGCCAGGCTAACCTAAGTCAACTTGGAGCTGAGAATGGGACAGCCCCATTCAGGCCCCCAAGTGGACTTAACCAGGGGTATAGGAGGAACAGGAATCACTCAGGTGAATCCAATCACTCCAATACATCTAATGGCCCACAGGTGCCTACTCAGAGGAGGATGACTTCCCCTCAGAGGAAAGTGCATGAGGCCAAGATGAGAGAGGCTCAACTTAGAATTGAGAGGCAAGAAATAGAAGTTGCCTAAACTAAGGAGAAGCTTGCTCGTGCTAGAGAGCATAGAGAGAGTGGATTAGATTCCACTGGTGGCAGCAATATCCCTAAGGATAAAGACAGGTCCTATGACAATAGAAACCTGAGTAAGATTGTGCCCCCTTACAAGATAGGGGATGACATCCAAAAGTGGATAACTGCTTTGGAGAGGGCCTGCAAAGTACAGCAGGTACCCCAGAGTAAGTGGGCAGCAATCTTGTGGCTCTCCTTTGAAGAGAAAGGTAGAGACAAGCTCCTCACAGTTAGTGATGGGGATGCTAACAACTACTCTGTCCTGAAGAGTGCTCTGATTGATGGGCTTGGCTTAACCACTGAACAGTACAGGTTAATGTTCAGAGATACCCAGAAGACACAGACTCAGGACTGGACTGATTTTGTTGATTGTGCCACTAAGGCTCTGGAGGGCTGGTTACTGGGAAGTAAAGTCACTGACTATACAGGATTGTACAATCTTTTAGTGAGAGAACAGATTCATAATAATTGTCAGAACCAGCAGTTGCATCAACACCTGATTGACTCAGAACTGACCTCTCCCCAAGAATTGGGTAAGAAGGCAGACAAATGGGTTAGAACCAGGGTTAAGCAGAAAAACCAGGTCCAAGGTGGTGATCAAAAGAAAGCAGACCAGAAGGGTGGGGAGCAGAAACCAAAAGACCAGAAGTCTTCTACAGGGCCCAAACAAACCATGGAGGGGGGGTCCCAAACTTCCAAGAAGAAGAAGAAAGATGGCCAAAGAAAACCATGGTGTTCTACTTGAAAGAACACTAGTCAATGGACCAGTGACTGTAGGAAAACTGGAGCCCCTACCACTGAGGCACCTGCACCCCCTAGTACAGTAAGCAGTGGTAGTTCCCAAGCCAAGGGTGTAGTAGGGTTAACCCTGGGTACTGAGGTGGATTCTGGCCTAGTCAGAACCCCCACACATGCTGTCTCGATCTGTGATGTGCACATAGCCATGACCACTACTGTGAGCCCCACTAATCTGGGCAAGTACAGACAGACACCTTTAATAAATGACAAAGTGGCTCAAGCCTACAGGGACACCTGTGCCAGTTTCACTATGGTGACACCAGCCTTTGTGGACCCTGGACAGATTGTACTGGGTGATAATTACCTGGTGACCAACGCTAGCAATGTCACTACTACACATAGTGTGGCTGTTGTTAATTTCTCCAGGGGAGGGGTAACTGGCCTCAAAAGAGTTGTGGTTAGTGCAGATCTCCCTGTTGAATGTCTGTTGGGCAATGACCTTGAGTCCTCACAATGGTCAGAAGTGGAGTACAGGACTCATGCTGAGATGTTAGGGATTTCATCACATGTCCTTGCTGTGACCAGGTCACAGGCCAAGCAGTGCCTCGCTGAACAACAGGTCTTGGATCCTGGAACAATGGACCAAGTACCTACCAAGAGAAAGAGCAGTAGGGTTAAGGCAGTTCCTTCAATCCTACCTACAAGTGATGATCAGCCTTCCCAGGAAGCTGATTGTGAGACCATTGAAGAAACTGTCCCAGAAGAGCTTGAACCTGACCAGGTTTAGTTTATTGGGACAGGGGGACCTTCAAGGGCAGACTTGAGGCAGGCACAGTTAGAATGTTCCTCTTTTGAACCCGTCAGACAGCAAGCTGCTGCTGAGGCTGCTGGGAATGCTACAGGTACCCACAAGGTGTACTGGGATGAAGGACTCCTTTATTCTGAGGGTAGAGACCCCAAACCTGGTGCTTCCAGGAGGTTGGTAATACCTCAGTCATTCAGGGGTTTCCTTCTTACCTTAGCCCATGATATTCCCTTAGCAGGACACCTGGGCCAGAACAAGACTTGGGACAGGCTTGTCCCTCACTTTCACTGGCCCCACATGTCTGAAGATACTAAGGAGTTTTGTCGCTCCTGTGTAACCTGCCAAGCCAGTGGCAAAGCAGGTGGCACAACAAAGGCCCCCCTGATACCACTACCTGTGGTGGGGGTACCCTTTGAAAGAGTGGGAATTGATATTGTTGGACCAATGGATCCTCCCACAGCATCTGGGCACAGATTTATACTGGTGGTAGTGGATCATGCCACCAGGTATCCAAAGGCTATTCCCCTAAGGACCACAACAGCTCCTGTTGTGGCAAGAGCCCTCCTGGGAGTATTCTCAAGAGTGGGCTTTCCAAAGGAGGTTGTATCTGACAGAGGTGCCAACTTCATGTCAGGATACTTGACTGCAATGTGGAAGGAGTGTGGTGTAAACTACAAATTCACTACTCCCTATCATCCACAGTGTAATGAAATTGTTGAAAGATTCAACAAAACCATGAAGGGTATGATCAAAGGGTTACCTGAACAGCTTAGGCGAAGATGGGACATCCTTCTACCCTGCCTTCTGGTTGCTTACAGAGAGGTTCCACAGAAGGGGGTTGGCTACAACCCTTTTGAGCTTCTGTTTGGGCATCCTGTAAGGGGACCCCTATGTCTAGTGAAGGAAGTATGGGAGTTACCTCTCAAACAACCTAAACATGACATAGTGGACTATGTACTTGGTCTCCGCTCCAGGATGGCTGAGTACATGAAGAAGGCCATGGGAGCCTATGTTCCTACCTCATCTTAATCGGGCCCGAGGTGGGAATGATTTCCTAATCGCATCGTAATAGGGCCCTCAATTGGTAAGACACGTTCCCGATCCGATTTGGACATAGCAAATGCCGTTAGGAGGCCTTCCTAACCACATCAGAATCAGGCCCTAAGGTGGGATTGTATGTTACAGCTGTGGACAGCCTTTTTTAAAGCACTGCTGCCTACAATCTATGCTGTTTGCTGGAGCAGAGGTAGGGCCTCTCACTCTCTGAGCAGGACTCCCATGACCTTTGGAAAGATCATGGCAGTATACCTCAGGAGGTCAGGTTGAAATCAGTTATTTCAAGTTCCTACACCACTGGCACTGGACGCCGGAGTGGATCTATAAAGCAGACGATTCCAAGTGCTGGAGGTGCTGATGGTGTAGCTCACTCGCCTGTGACATTTTGCATTTCCTGTGGACTGTACAGTACTTTGTGCTACGGGGCTCCGTTTGGGATAACTTGATGACCAACCAAGGGGTGGCACCGCAATTCATGGCCCATCAGACCTTGCTTCACACAATGTCAATATTCCAGGATTTAACACCCCATGGTAAGAGTAAGCTGGCTACGGCCTTCGTAGTGGGAGTTGGTTTTTTGGGGGGGGCAACCATGGGGCCTGGCACCCTTACTTTTCTCTCCTGTTTCCATGTCCCTTCCCCTCCTGATCCCCCTCGTCCTCCTTCCCTGATCTTCTGCGGGATCTTCTAGGACACATCACCTCTATCTGGAGATGTTATTTTATTTATCGTTTTTCCTGTTATCAATGTCGTCTCACTAGTTCTAGTTTACACAGTATCTTAGACTCTGCTGAATTGATAAACTTCAATCCCTGTTATATGCTCATTGTGTATGAAAAGTCAATAAAAAAAATTGATATTTAAAAAAGACACAGGGAGTGGTGTCACTTAACATTTGACTTTGACAATTCCATAGGCAGAGACATTACTGAATTTATAGACATGATCAGAACAAATGTAAAGTAAAACAATTAACAACCAACTCTCACTAAAATTGACATTCAATTTAACATTCCACTGAATTGTGTGCAATACTCATGGTGAAATATAAGAAAAGTTTTGCCACTAAAATTTGGGACAGAGGGTCTGCTCTGTGCCGAATAGTCGCGTGTGAAGTTCTAGTTAATCCCCATATTTTGGAAGAATGAGCCAGGTTTGAGTGACACTTCAGACCGACCTCCAAATGTGTGAGTGTCACTCGTGAAGAGTGAGGTTTGAGGGCTCTGATGTATGCACGTCTGAACTAATGTTGCTGTCGAGGCATTCAAGACTGCTTGCATGACCATGCTACAAAGAGTTGACACACTCACTAATCAATGGTATATTGATGACGAGTGTACTATGATATAGGGACCTATGTGAAGGAGTAGAATATTTTCGAGTAGTGAAATGTTTCTCCCCTGTTCCTCAGACCAGTAACACCCACTCATTTTTATGATCCAATGCAACCTGTGTGAGAAATTTCTAGTTCATACTTGATATTTCTATCTTAGAAATTAGTTGTTTCAGAGATAAATTGCTTTATTTTTTTGTCAGTGAATCTTTGTTGAGAGAGGATGGTGGTTACTGTAAACAAAACAACAAAGCCTGGAAGAGACCGCTATCTTAATATTTTAGGAGACAGTTGTGCTCTTAAACCAGATACTCAAAACCTAATTAGAACCTACAATTCAGTCTTGTTTGAGGATATAAAACCGTATCAAATATAAGGAATAAGCCACAGACATAGGAAAATTAGAAATAAGCTCCTTCAATTGTCGCTTTGACACATGACCTATGCCTCATTGTCACTGATCTGGTGTTTAAAACTCCATGGTATTTACCTCTGTTTACTTTGCTATCTAGCACGTTGTGGATTTGAAAAACTGCAAATAAATTATTTAAAAGAATAAATAAGCTGTCTAGTTTAATTGCAAAACTGACCGAAATACTCATATATTCATTAAAATAACGATATATTCATTGAAATACAGATATATTCATTGAAATTCAGATATATTCATTGAAATACAGATATATTCATTGAAATACAGGTACATTCATTTAAATGCAGATATATTCTTTGAAATACAGACTGTCGCTTCCAGTTGTCACCTTTCTGTAAATACTCTTAAGTCCTTTACGTCAGTGTTTGGAAGATGCTCATCTGAAGTGAAGCTACAAATACTTTTTTACAGCAGCAGCCAAGTGAGGCCCTGTACTTGAACTGTCGGACCCTTAAAACCATTCACGTCTGTGACATCTGGAATCCCAGGTCTTTACAGGTGTAAGTGCTTGTTTGTGGGAAATGTATTCACTGCTGGAGCCTGGAGGCGGCGGTTCCATCAGCGGCCACCAGAGGGCGCTCCTCGCCTGCTGATAAAACCCACGGAGCTGCACATTGTATGAAAGGGAGAAGGGTTTCCTCTTCCGGGTCAGCGGAGGCAGAGACAGCATCAGCAGCGGTGGTGACATCACTTCCGGCCTCTCCTGGTGTGTCCAGCCTGCTGCAGAGGAGGAAGGAGCCCTGTCTGGTTGTTCATCTACAGCCCCTCCTCAGACCCCAGATCTGCCCCCAGGAGGAGGAGAGAGCCCGGACAGGTTTCTGCTCAGGTAGGAGAGCTGCTAACTCACTTAGCTGCAATGTATGAATCCATGGATCAGATTCCCCCCCCAGGCATTCATGGGGAGGTCTTCCTGCTGATGAGCCTGAGTGGGGTACAGAGGAGGCGAGGTCTGTCCAGGGGAGCAGAGGAGGGGAGGCCTGTCTAGGGGTGCAGAGGAGGTGAGGCCTGTCCAGGGGGGTGTTTGAGGAGGTGATGCCTGTCCAGGGGTGCAGAGGAGGAGAGGCTGGTCCAGGAGTGCAGAGGAGGAGATGCCTGTCCAGGGGTGCAGAGGAGGTGAGGCATGTCCAGGGGGTGCAGAGGAGGTGAGGTCTGTCCAGGGGGCAGAGGAGGTGAGGCCTGTCCTGTGGTGCAGAGGATGAGAGGCCCGTCCAGGGGTGCAGAGGAGGAGAGGCCTGTCCAGGGGTGAAGAGGAGGTGACACCTGTCCAGGGGTGCAGAGGATGAGAGGCCCGTCCAGGGGTGCAGAGGAGGAGAGGCCTGTCCAGGGACAGAGGAGGAGAGGCCTGTCCAGGGGTGCAGAGGAGGAGAGGCCTGTCCAGGGGTGCAGAGGAGGAGATGCCTGTCCAGGGGTGCAGAGGAGGTGAGGCCTGTCCAGGGGTACAGAGGAGGAGAGGCCTGTCCAGGGGTGCAGAGGAGGTGAGGCCTGTCCAGGGGTGCAGAGGAGGTGAGGCCTGTCCAGGGGTACAGAGGAGGAGAGGCCTGTCCAGGGGTGCAGAGGAGGTGAGGCCTGTCCAGGGGTGCAGAGGTGGAGAGGCCTGTCCAGGGGTGCAGAGGAGGTGAGGCCTGTCCAGGGGTACAGAGGAGGAGAGGCCTGTCCAGGGGTGCAGAGGAGGTGAGGCCTGTCCAGGGGTGCAGAGGAGGAGAGGCCTGTCCAGGGGTGCAGAGGAGGTGAGGCCTGTCTAGGGGTGCAGAAGAGGAGAGGCCTGTGTAGGGGTGCAGAGGAGGAGAGGCCCGTCCAGGGATGCAGAGGAGGAGAGACCTGTCCAGGGACAGAGGAGGTGAGGCCTGTCCATGGGTGCAGAAGAGGAGAGGCCTGTCCAGGGGTGCAGAGGAGGAGAGGCCTGTCTAGGGGTGCAGAAGAGGAGAGGCCTGTCCAGGGGTGCAGAGGAAGAGAGGCCTGTCCAGGGACAGAGGAGATGAGGCCTGTCCAGTGGTGCAGAGGAGGTGAGGCCTGTCCAGGGGTGCAGAGGAGGAGAGGCCTGTCCAGGGGTGCAGAGGAGGGGAGGCCTGTCCAGGGGTGCAGAGGTGGTGAGGCCTGTCCAGGGGTGCAGAGGAGGCGAGTCCTGTCCAGGGGTGCAGAGGAGGGGAGGCCTGTCCAGGGGTGCAGAGGAGGGGAGGCCTGTACTGGGGTACAGAGGACGAGAAGCCTGTCCAGGGGTGCAGGAGGTGAGGCCTGTCTAGGGGTGCGGAGGAGGTGAGGCCTGTCCAGGGATGCAGAGGAGGTGAGGCCTGTCAAGGGGTACAGAGGAGGAGAGGCCTGTCCAGGGGAGCAGAGGAGGAGAGGCCTGTCCAGAGGTGCAGAGGAGGAGAGGCCTGTCCAGGGGTGCAGAGGAGGCAAGGCCTGTCCAGGGGTGCAAAGGAGGCGAGGCCTGTCCAGCGGTGCAGAGGAGACGAGTCCTGTCCAGGGGTGCAGAGGAAGGGAGGCCTGTCCATGGGTGCAGGAGAGTTGAGGCCTGTCCAGGGGGCAGAGGAAAGGAGGCATGTCCAGGGGCAGAGGAGGTGAGGCTTGTCCAAGGGGTGCAGAGGAGATGAGGCCTGTCCAGGGGTGCAGAGGAGGTGAGGTCTGTCCAGGGGCAGAGGAGGTAAAGCATGTCCAGGGGTGCAGAGGAGGTGAGTGTGAGAACTTGGCCTGGCATATGCTGTCCACTAGTTATAGTGGGAACCATGCACCAGTCCAAACAACCCTTATTGATGATAGATTAAAGAAAACCTTTATTGAAAGCTGTCCTAGTGGTAGCTATGGAAAGCAGCCTTCAGGCTAAGTCTTGAAGGAATATAAAGCAGCTTGTTTTACCAGTCTATAATCTCTTGAATGACCAAATGAGAACTACACCAGGTATATATAAAATACATGTATTTATTCTAAAACACACCCCTTAGTCTCTTTATGAGGCTAGAAGTCGAAGTGCACAAGTTACAAGTCAAATATTCACAGTAAATAGCACAGTTTTCGATAGGCCCCGGGGGGGACCAAACCATATACTAAAATAGTGGTATAAGAACCACGACTTGACTGTACACAAGGCCTAGAGCCTGTAGAATCGCTGGGCCCCTTCAGAACCACCCAAGGTAGTGACACAGGGAACCCAAGGGGAACGCGTTCAGTGTGGGAACACAGCCGCAAGCACCGTTACCTTCTATTGGGAAAGCCGCTGTTGGAAATTTAAAGTTTAAGGAGACTTAGAAGTTGACTAGGTACAAACACTTTTGGACTTAGATGGTTCTAGGGCTAATACCCACAGGAGCACCGGAGTACTCGAGTTACCTATCCCAGGAAAGCCGGGAGCATAGGTGCCAAATGGTGTCGGATCACGTTGTTGTTTTCAATGGCGAGTGTATGCGCTCTTATGTGTTGATACTATTGCTTGCACTATGACCAATTCTGCACATCCCTCCTCTCTCACACTATCACCCCGTCCCACCCTTCTTTCCCTGGGGCACTCTTAATAATTGTGTTGCCAGAATAATATATGCAGCTTGAATAACACATTGTGATTAAATAACAGTGTCTTGAACAAATTGATTGTTTCCTTTGATTAAAAAAAAATTCTTTAAATATTTATTGTGTATTTTTGATACTTCCCACTGGGACCCCCTCTTTAAGTATCATACAGCACCCAGGTCCCAGTGACTTTATTGGTTAAAACCCCCCCTTGTCTAACTGGGGGTGTTTGTGGGCATCGTTTGTGTTAAAGAGGGGATCTGTGCACTGCGCTGTATTTTACTGCACTGTGAGGAATCTGCCAACACTGCACTGCATCTTACTGCACTGTGAGGAATTTGTGCACACTGCCCTGCTGGAAAGACCGTCCGCCGCATTTCCGCCCCAGTCGACTTGCGACTGGGGCGGAAAGGCTGCAATATGGTGGCTGTGTCTTTCAGACACCGCCAGCCATATTACAATGTGCTTTTAGGAATGCACGCCGCGGAAAGGCATGCGGAGTCTGCTAGGGGGGCCAGTTACGGGCCCCCAAGAACCTCGGGAGGGTGGGGGGTGCACATGGGGGGTACCTATGGTACCCCCCTGCAATTCCATGCACAACATGGCAGGCACCGCTCGGTGCCTGTCACATTGTGCATTGTAAAGCACAACATGCATTTTTAGAATTGCGGCGGCCGGTGCTCTCTGCACCGCCCGCTGCAATTTAAAAAATGCGGGATGCGCCCGCCACTGTGGCGGGCGCATCCTAATGGGATTTGCGGGGCCGCCGCTAATATTACGGGAGGTCCCATTTCCCAGTAGTATGGCGGGCGGACAAAGTCCGCCCGCCATACTAATGGGCCCCTAAGTTTTTTTTTGTATGAGAAATATGTGCTCGATAGATTGTGCATTCTGAACTGCTGTATAATATTTGAGAAATCTTTTAACATTATTCAGATTTTTTCTGCCTAATAAGAATTCTGTGCATACCTCACTGCTTTTCAGCTACACTGGTAGATCATTATGAACACACTGCTTTTTTTTTTACTGTGCTACGAGAAATCTGTAGGCACTGTACTTCTTTTCATTATAGCGTGAGAAATATGTTCACTGCACTGCTTTTTACTGCACTGAGAGGTATTTACAACCTAAAGAGGAAATATGTGCACACTGCACTGTTTTTATCACGCTAGGAAATGTCTGCACTGCCTTTTGCTGCACTACAAGGGGCATACACAAAGTAAATTTGTTTACTGTAGTTCCTTTTACCATCTTTAAGTTTCGCCTAGGCAGTGCAAGCGCTGTCTCGACGAGAGATGCTGTATCTAGTATACTTCCGAGGCTATCAGCTCCTTTACTTAAACAAATATTTAGTTTGCCTGACTCTCCCCGTTCCCTCCTGCAGTCTGTAACCTCTTGTGTCACAACTAACCCCCCCCCCCCAACCCCCTCCCGTTTGTGCCCGCTCTTCCATTTAAAATGCATTATGGCTCCGGTAAATCCGAGTCCTATTGCATTTTCAATGCTTGTTTGCGTTTTGATTGGTGGCTTAATTCGCACTGTTTGTGTTGCATGGGCGTGATGCCTTGCATCGTACGCATGCGCAACAAAGCAGTGGCGTTCCTAATTGATGACGGGAGGCAGAGACAGCACAAGTAGCACCCGCCTGACTACACAATGCTTGTTTGTGCCGACACTGCAGAGTATTTACACACACAGGACTTTATATAGTTGATTGGATACATTTTGAATTTGCTTGGGCATCTCAAACTATTTTTATAGATTTATGCCAACTTATAGATCCTCATTGGTTCTGATACATTAATAGGGCTCGAGTGTTGCCATATTTCGCTGCATCACTTTTTTGTATTATGAAATTGGTTTAGGATGTGAAGTTTGAGCTATAATTAATATGAGTTCAAACGGACGCTGTAATTCGGGAATTTCATGTTTTGATCAGGCTTTGGGCGCACAGGGAACATTTAAATATGGCTGCGGCATTCATCCATGGATTCAGCTCGGGCCTAGCCCATGAGCCCTATTGACGTCACATGCATCGTGCGTGCCCCGTCGTGAATAGTTCAAGTATGCCGGTGTTCTAACTATATTTCCACCCCCGTCGTTTTGTACACCCCCTACGTCAGAGGGGTGCCGATTTATGCAGGTTCTGCCTGTGTATTGGCGCTCCCCCGTCTGGCTGTGCACACCCTACGGTAACGCTAGTCACTCACGCATGCGCACACACGAGGGGGAGCAGGAACGAGTGACATTAATACTTGAACATGGCAGCCACACTCGGCTCTTTATGAAGGCTTAAGTCCTTTTTATTTGTTCAGCTCATTTGACGTCACATGCTCCTGCGGCGGCGGGGGGCGGGTTCTGATTATTAAGGATTCGAGTATCCCAGGAGCCGGTTAGTGCATCTAGCATCAGAAAGGGAGATATGAGGACTTTTCCATCAGTTTTATCATAGGTTTGAACTGGCTCGCACAGACTTATTAGTGCATCACCCGCCATTCTTTTTTTTAGTACGTAATTGTCACACATTGTTATTGCCTTGTTTCATATAGAGAGGGGGCATTTCTTTGAACTCTCTTGGTTTTGCTGTTCTCGATCGTCCTACCTGACAGGTGAGATTCATCACCGCACTCACTCTGGTGACGGGTCAGGGTTAACATTGGATCATGTGTCACTTTCAGACCGCACTTATTATTTTTTTGACAGGGTACATCAGTACTGTTTTCGATGGCTGACAGTGACTCACCTGGCAGTTTGACACTTGCGAAGCTCTTTGTAAACACTGCAGGTGAGCCGAGTCTTGTTCAGCAGGTTTAGTCTTATCCAGCACTTAGTTCTATCCAGATTGTTACATCTCTGATATTTATTTCAGATTTTCTATTCAGATTCTCATAGGTATTGTTGGAATACTAGCATATGAGCGAGCCTCAACCTAGAGTGGCAAGGTGCTTTTCTGTTCCACCGTGGTTTTTGTTGTAATAACAGGCACGTATTTACTTCTAATCAGCATGTTATAACTTCCTTCGTACTAATGCACTGAAAGCTCCATTGACTTCACGAGAGGGATAATAAGGTCGTTTACAACAGAAGTAGTGGAACGTGTCACATGTCACGTGGGGGCACTTGGAAGCTATTAATAATGTTTTTAGGACAATAGAGAGTTTCGCTTTAATCCACCCCTTTTCCCAGATGTCCCTTCTAATATGGACGGGACCACTGACTGCAGGGAAGAAATTAAAATGACGTGGGGGAGTCTAAAGTATGGAAAGCAGTCCTGATCGCCAGTGGAACGATTAATAGACCCGCAAAAGGCAAGGCACCCTTGGCCTGGGCTGGGTGGCACGTGTGTCTTATCTGTGAAAGTTCCTGCACATTTAAAAGTATGCGTGGTGTGGCAAAGTACCTATTCAGAACCCAAGGCTAAGAAACCCTACTCAGAAAATGTGCAATGTCCCTAATTGGTGAGCAACAAAGATTTTTTTTAAGTCTACCGCTCGTCAAGGGCATAAGAGATTGGGGGAGCCAGGGTCAAGCAGGAGAGTAATGGACTCTATCATACCCTGACTCTGAAATGAGGTATGTCTGTGTGAGCAGTACAGAAACAATTAGCTCTGCATATACATTCTTTTGTGCAAAATTAATTTCTATCAATCTCTTCAGTTGATATCTTTGTAGGTATGTGTATGTATATAGCGCAAGCCTAAATGTGGATCAACAGAGCACTCTGCAGTATGAAATGAAATAAAATGAAAAAGAAGCTTAATAAAGCTCACCCAAGTCCATGTCATTCCCCAGGCAGAGCTGCCCCTTGCTGCCTCCGACCCCCCGCTGCTTTTGGGGCCCCTTGCTCCTCTACGGTGCTATCCTTGCCACCCCACTTGCAGCTCTCGTTAGCTCTAGCCAGTCTCTGCTTGCATTGCTACGCCTTTGAATGGCCCAATGTATCCTGGCACGGGATCAGCAGTTACTTGTGGCTGGGCGTCTCTCCGCTGTGTTGCTCTGCTGGGCCCTGGGCTCGGCACTGCTCCTTGCAGATACAGTGCCACCTCTGCAGGGGCCCCAGCTTCACTGTGCCCAGCCCTTTTCTTCAGCCTGACACCGCGCCTACTCCAGGCCCCGGCCAGCTCAGCCCCCCACTCTCGCAGTACCCAGGACGAGCCTTCTCCGATAGTACTCGACTGATGGACTCTAGTCAGCTCGGGCTTTTAGATGCTTTTGCCAGCCCCGGGTTCTGAAGGTTTAACATCTTGTTTTGGCGTCACAGGGACTTCAGTTGAGCCTAAAAGTGGTAATACATTCAAATATATTCAAATAGGGAGCCCCAAATATGTGTTGCCCGGAGCTCTACAAACCCTTAATATCTCAATGAACTGTAAGTTATAGTTTCATAAGCTAGTTTGAACAAGCGTCGCCAACTGAATGAAAAACAACTGCCTCAAACTCAACACAAAAAACAGAAGAATTGATCTTCCAGAACAACACCCACTCGTGGAACGACTCTTGCTGAACCCACTCCTACAGACCATGCCCGGAACCTCTACATCCTCCTGGACAAACTCTCCAAAGAAACCCATATCAGCGCAGTCTGCTATGCCTGCTACTTCACTCTTTGCATGCTCTGAAAAGATCTTCAAATGTCTCCCAATCAGCACCGGGCGCACTATCAATCAAGCCCTCGTTACTAGCCGTCTGAGCTAGGGCAACACACTATGCAGGAATTACCACACACACCCTGAAGAGACTGCAGACCATACAGAACTCAGCGGCCAAGCTCATCCTACTACGCTGTCCCTGCATTGTGACTGGGGGTGAATGTTCTGCCATTGTGCAACATTACGTCCATCAATTGTTGTTCCTGCATTGTGCACCAGGAGGATGGGACAATCTCTGGGTGCTCTGGGCTTGCTTGAGCAGTGGTCTAAGAACTGCAACTAAGTAAACTACAACCTACAGGTTCTCACCTTCGGCTGTGTGTCTGTATGTGTTTTGATGGAGTCTTCTTGCCATGCATTTGCAAGTACAGTAGACACTTAAAAATACACACGTCTGCATATGAAAGTGCAAAATAAATGTCAACAACTCAGGCATTGGATATTGCACCTTATTGCTACCATTTTAATTTCAATGTTAAGCCTCCAACTCCTCAAGGGCAGTCTCGAATCTCACCAGTTTGCCTTGTATCAAAATGACTATTCCCCCTGCTAAGATGCTTGTGAAACTTTGGCCTCCTTTATCTAAGAGATCGAGGTCATTCATGAATGTATTTTCCATCTTATTTCATCCTGTCCCATGCAGAATCATTACAAGCCTTCATCCCTCGTATTCTAGTTCTCCCAAGGATTAAGGAAGAGGAGATATCTTCCTTGCTTACCGCCTGAAAGGCAGTCTCTCCAGATGATGTCTGTCCAGTCCGGACTTTTAAAATCTTTATCTGCGGTTGTTTCACCTGCTTTCTAACTTCATCCTTCTAAGGAAGAGAGTTACAACTTGAAAAGGAGGTTAGTCCTTCACAGGAAATAAGTATGCAACATTCTCTGTGCTGGGAACCAAGTACCCGATTGTAGCACTTGACTCTGTCCGGCTAGTGAAGCAGAGCAGTGCAAGGCCTATTCGGGAGGTGGTGTGGGCTAGTACCCCCAGTTTGCTAGTACGTGACAACCACACTCAATAAGTCATTGTCCAGTCAGTGCTTCATCTCATAAATATTACTTTATTGCAAACACACTATTACATACTATGCATCATTCACAAATATATACAGTCAGGTAGATGGAAATACCTTTGGTGACGCATGCTGAACAGTTGGCACCCCAGGAAGCCATACCAATAAATCCAAGTACTCCTACACATAGGCATTGACACAATATCATAGTACAAGGGGGTATCATTATCAGTACGGAAGGCCTATTGGCTTTGACGTGCGATGCATTCTTACGTTAGTATTAACATTTTCATGATGCAAAGTTCTCTATACATGTTGATACACCCACGATCGTTGTAGTAGAGTATGGTACTCATTTAGAGTTTGGCAGGTGGCCCACCAGACCGCCATGCCAGCGAGGTTAGGCACCTCTCCCCTGGTAGAATAGAGCCTGCCACACCTGGGAGCCCCACCAGGCAGGCAGAAACATTTGTGCTGTAAGTGGAGCTGCCATTTCCCTTGCCAAATGGTTACCATGTTTACTGCACCTTCTCAGCAGAGCGCTTTTTTTAAAGAGTATATTACAAATAGCTTTGGCATACTGGGAATTTTCTCCCAGCAACTGGGGATCATTTATTTTGTTTTCTGTTGGGAACCACCAGGCTTTCAGTGACACTGTCTCAAACAGGAAAAATATACCTTGGAATGACCATACGAGGGAAGGCTTCTGACTTACATTGACTGATGGTTTCTGCCGTCGGACACCTGGTCCTTCAAACTTTTGTTTTTTGGAACTCGCTCTTTATTGAGTTTATTTATTGCAGAATATTGTTCCAGGAATATATTTTATATAGAGCTAAAATTATAAAAACTAAAACTTAAAACAAAATCCCCAGCCAACAAGACATTGACCTTTTCAGTCGTAACATTATAGGCATATAGTTTATACATAGAATGCAGCCGAAAGGAGATCCACAGAAAACACCAGAACATTTCTGGACTCAGGTGAAACATTGCTCTCCATTAGACAACCACCTGATGGTACAATTTCACCAGTGTGCTCAGACCAGCATCAACCCAGGACATGAAACCCTTATGTTGTAGCATCTATTAAAACTCATTAATGTTCCACAAGACATTCAAGGGGCTGGTCATCCCATTTAGCTGCAGTGGCCAACAAGACTTTATCCCAGTAGGTTATTACAGCAGCCTTACCTCCCTGGCTCTGTTGCACTTTGTAAGTAGCAACGCAACACATATCTTGCATATATAGGTTATCAACGTATTTAGTGACTGCCCTCAGGCATTAAACACAAGGCTGGTGGCAATTCTAGAAGAACTTGAGCAGCCCTGATGGGTTGTGGCTCTTGTCCTTTGGTGATGGGGCATCGGCACGTGCGGGTTAGCTCAAGTCTGGCACCTGGCCTATGGGTAGGCTGAGAGCGCCTCTGATTGGCAAGGCGGGCAATCTGCCATCTGCCGATGGGCCCAGTTAGCGGGCCGGTGTTTTGGTCTACTAAGGACTGGTGTACCCAGTGAAAAGCTGTTGTAACAGCCTTCACACACATGACCCCATGCATGTGAAGTCAGTCCAGAGGGCTAATGTCAGAGGCAGAATGACAGTGGGATGCTCGGCTGTCACAGCAGGAGGTGTGCCTGCCCTCTGGCTCCCTCCAGGTATGACAGAGACTGCAAGGAGCTGCTGATGGGAAGCCATTAGCACTTACTATTTTGAGGTATATGGGTGCATCGTCTTCCTTATTCAATATTGATACATGAAGAATAATTCAAGATCTTGGACTGTGATTTTAAGCTATCCTTTTATTCATGATTTTCATCAATTTTTCAAGATGTTGCAATATTGGGTATCTGATTATCGACAGCTGACACGTGTTTCACCCTTACATGGTCATCAGGATCAGGGCTTCCTCAAGGCTTTTACAATTGGTAATAGCAGTTCTTATTTTGTTTTTCTATTTCAGGTGTAACTCATATTTTCGCTTTGCTCAGTTAGTCAGAGGTAAAGATTTGGTTGCAGTCTGTTGCGCTGCTTCCTTGTCTACAATATCCCAGTTAGCAAATGGTTCTATTTGTATTTATATTGTAAATATAAATACATATTTATATTAAATATATATATATATATTTATATTGTAGATATATATTGTAAATATATTATATTTATATTAATAAAAGAAAATATATATTGTAAATATATAAATAAAATATATATTGAAAATATATTTATATTAATATTTATATTGCAGAGAAGGAAGCAGCGCAACAGACGATTAGAGATCTATTTCAAACATATTTCCCATTATGGTTTTTTTTGCATTCACTGTGGACCTGATAGGTTTCAATTCCCACTTCTTCATGCTGGTTGGTATCTAGGTTGGTGTGACGGAATTGATGTGTCAGTATAACTTGCATTGGTGTTCTGTTGAAGAGGTAAATGCTTAGCCAACTACAGGGCTTTGAGCACTGCTGCGTGAATGATGGTGCTAGCTGTGTCTCATAAGTACTGTTGTTGTACCGCGATGTGTGACAGTAGCTCTAACTGGATGTAGCATTGAGGTGGCAAATGCTTAGCCACCTACAGGGCTTTGAGCACTGCTGCGTGAATGATGGTGCTAGCTGTGTCTTATAAGTACTGTTGTTGTACCGTGATCTGTTGAGGAGTTGGATGCTTAGCCAACTACAGGGCTTTGAGCACTGCTGCGTGAATGATGGTGCTAGCTGTGTCTCATAAGTACTGTTGTTGTACCGCGATGTGTGACAGTAGCTCTAACTGGATGTAGCGTTGAGGTGGCAAATGCCTAGGCGACTGCATGAGCCGTGTCCCACTGCATGATGTTGGCAGGAACTGTGTCTAGCTTGTTCAGCTGACATAGCACACAGTAAGAGTATACCAGGAGTTGGGTGTTATGTTGAGGTGGCAATTGCTTGGCAACCTCTATAGGCTTGAGCCATGTTTTGCACATGTAGCTGGGGTTTGTGTTTAATCAGTGCTCTTTGTATGTCCTAGATGTTCTGCTCCTTAAAATGGTTCAGATGTAGGGTTTATCTGTGGGAGAGATGCACAAGGGGAGGCAGTGCTAGTCCAAGGCTCACAAGAACAAACAACAGTCATCTGTCTAAGCTTTGGACCCCAAACAAGTAAGCATCCTGTCACCGTCTGCCCTCCACCCTAAATTTTGGTGCAGTGAAAACAAGGAAACCCATGTGTGGAACCAACCTGCCCAACAGAGGTGCCTGAACCTCCTACCCTCTGGAACTGCAGTTTCTATGTCCGCCATGGCCGCAGTGATCATCCAGGTGAGCTTTGCGGGTGGACGGCTGATATGAAAATCCATATGTATGACGTATAGGGACTTGGATCAAGTGTCTCTCTATGACCCACACTGGCCCACACAACTTGCAAAGAGTTTCTCCTCCACTAATAAAATGGGGTGACACATTTGCTAATATAACTCATTGAACTCAAAAAGTGGCAGCGCACTTACTTTTCCCAGCTACCTTCGTGAGTATCTGTTAAGAGCTGCACACCTGAGACATCCTTTAGGGTGACCAACCGTCCGTAAATTTCACGGACCGTTCGTAATATGGACCTCACGTCCGTTGTCCATGAGGATCCTTTTTACGGACGCCTTTTGTCCGTAATTTTGGGTATTGCAGGGAACAGCACTGTTCCCTGTATGAAGCCTCAACCCCTGATGGGGCCGCCTCGCACTCCTCCTCGGAGCACAAGTAGCCCCCACCCGCCCATTGTCATTCTGTATGCGGCTGATTCCCACATACAGAATGACAATTGGCCAGTTTGGAGTGTTACTTACTGCATGAGGTGGCCTCCTCCTGCCATGGGCTGGGGGAGATGGAAGGAATAATGCAAACGCACCAATGCTGCTACCATTCCAGTTCATGAAAAAAAGCTAGTGAAACAAGTTGAAAAGAAGGGGCTAGAGTTCTTTCAGTCTCATCACTTTAGAAAAGTGCAGTTTCAATATTATATTCAACGAAGCCATGGTTGCTGCATTTTTATTTTATGCAACTAACAACCATTGACAAAGTCAATAGTTCTGGCTTATTGTAGGTGTAACGTAACTTGTGTTATATATCTGGATACATTGACAGAAGAGGCAAAATACCAGTCGGGCGGTACACTATGCTAAGCAGAGATTTTTTGCTAAGGTGTTTTAAGCCACACTTTTAATTACATCAAACACCCCATTTGAGAGCCCCCCCCCCTCATCCTGCTTAAAGCCCTGGAAACAACACCATGTCACAGTCACCTCATCACATGGCACTGTGCATCATGCATGACTCATGCCTTCTACTCTTTCAGATTGCCTATGTGCAGGGGTGTAGTGAATCCTCCCCCCACCCCACTCTTTGCTTTATGAACTAAAGCAAGGGTAAAAATTCTTGATGAGCCTCTTCATATTTCTCTTCGAGATGTTTGGTATAGTCAACCCATAAATCTAGATACAGTATGGCATCTAAGCCATGCTTATGATACATGAAATGTCCAGGACTGTCCCTGGGAGGGACAGGAACTGATTCTTCGAGTACCCCTTTTCTCGTTTTTATCTGACGTAACTTCGAAAACAGAGGCATATTTGAACCGTACTTGAACTTGAACACAATACACAATGAACACAGTAATGAATAGCAAAACAATCATTCATACCACGACATCAAGAACACATTAATAACAGTTCGAACAGAATACTACCTGATACATTGAAAACACAATACTTGAATTTCTCGAGAACGGACTTACTAGAATTACTGGATGCACTGCTAAAACAGTACAGAACATACCGGTCTCCTAAAGAGACACGTCATACCGTATCCACCTAGGTGAACACGTCGGACCGGATCTGTGTACCCAAACCCGTCGGACCGGGCACAAATTAATGAACACCCGTCTAGATACCCCCAGCAACGGTACTCACCGGGAAGCAAAACTGAAGGCCTCGGACTGGACCGGACTGCTACGACGTCTAGTTACTGCTACGCACTACGCATGTGCTTCGGGCTTCGGGCTTCGGTTACAGGTGGGCCTCCGGATACCTCGGACCTTGCTCTCTCGGCTTGGGCTCTGGTCGGGACGACCCGCCTTCCTCACCGCCTCGTCTGGATGCCGGACCGCAGTCTCCGTCTCCTCCGTGGGCCTGAGGGAGACTTGAGCAGAAATATCTGCAGGTGCGCAGTAGAGGTCCGTCACGGCTGTAGAAGGGTCAGGGGGCCTGCGTTACATCGCTGGCGCGTGGGGAAGGGGCTCGTCTCTGTTCGGGCGCCATTTATGTGGTAAATAAATAATTAATTACCGGTACTATTTTTCTATGCATTAACTAAAACAGATAGCTCAATAAATAAGAGGCAGGATCCGTGATATCTGAGTCAGAATGGGCTTTAATCAGATGGCTCGAGCCAATGGACCATCGGGTTCCATCACCTGCAAAGGTTCAGGAAGGGACAGACACAAGGAAAAAGGGAATGGCAGCTGCCACGTCTCATTAACATCATACAGTATATATAGTAAAACAGTATAATTGCATTGCATACAGTAGGCGTAACAAGTGACACACGAAAGATAAGAACATATGGGCGTACAAAGAAGGCGTGCACAGGGCGTGCACGGAGACATGTGATGTAAACGTCACAGAAGTGTCATAAATGGGTGGATACATGGAGGGGGGCTACCTGGGCAGCTGGAACCTTTAACCTACTAGTGCGCGCAAACGGGCCATGACGTGTAACTGGGGAGAGCTGGGGGCTCTGACTTCTGCACTAGAAGAGGAGACTAAAGTCTGGGATGTCAGGACGACATGTACCTATAGCATATCTGATATCTTGTGTTTGGAGTACATGTTGATAGAATCTAAATGTCATCAGAGCAAAGGCTACTTGACACTAAGGCTGGTGCATGCATATATTCTACATGTATTGCGTGTGCTATGAATCTTCTATGAATACTAATTCAGTAATTCTCTTGCATGGAGACAGGAAGACTAGACTATAGCTGAAGATGTTTATGCGGTTCGTTAGCTTAGGAATGTGAAGCCGGGGAGTTGAACTGATAACTAGAGGCATAACATATTCTTGGCAGACAGGCAGGCAGGCCAGGCCGGGCACCGCGCTGCTTGGCAGAGAGTAAGTGAAGGGTCAGGAATGCGGGAGGGGCTGTATCGCTCCTCGGAGTGGTTTCAGGAGACTGGAGCTCGAATCTGGTGTCCGGGCCCTATGAGGCCTAGAAACGGGGACAACTCAATGAATTAACGTGCACAATGTAAAACGTTGGCAACATAGGCCTAATACTCGTTGCTTTCACGAGGACTGGATAACTGGCATACTAACGTTGGACACAACTATAATTGCGTCTTTATTCGGTCAAGGGGGAACATATGCATATCGATCATGCACATATAACATATAATGGGGAACACGTAGGGACACATGACAAGGCAAAATTCAATTTTCCTCAGATAGTTGGTTAAACAATTTCAACAACCCACCAAAGAAGGTCCCTCTCAGTATGATTTTTAAGAGTGAAATGGTCAACCAAAGGAGCATTCTCGGTGCGACAACGAATTCTTGATTGGTGTTGGAGAATGCGTTTTTTGATTGTTTGTGTGGTTTTACCAAAATATCTCAAACCACACGGGCATTGAATGCAGTAAACGACATTTGTCGTGTTGCAATTTGAAAATCCTTTTAGAGTAATGGTTTTGTCCTTCACTGGAAAGCTTTTTAAGTTGTTGGTAGTTGAACATGCTGCACAATGATTGAACTTATAATGTCCAGTAATGGGGCTGAGTAGCCGCATGTTATCAATAAGGTTTATATCAGTTTTTTTGTAGGCATGTACTAGCTTATCTCTAAGATTAGAGCCTCTTTTAAAGGCAAACATCGGCTTCTCAGAGAGTTCTGGTAAGTCAATGAGTAATGTCCAATGTTTGAGAATCAATTTTTTGATGGAGTTGGTAGCTGTGCCAAAGGTTGTAACACACACTAGTTTGGAAACATGTGTCTTAGTCTTAGCCTGCAACAGTGCCTCACGATCGTTGTACCACGCTCGTTTGAGAGAGCGTTTGAGAAGTCTGTTAGGGTATCCACGGGCGCGGAGTTTGGCTTGGAGTTGTTTGGCCTCATTAAAATAGTCTATCCGTCTGGAGCAGTTCCTCCGCAAACGGAGGAACTGTCCAAACGGAAGCCCATCTCTCAGCGCCTGGGGGTGGTGACTGTTATATTTAAGGAGCTTGTTCCTTGCCGTTGGTTTAGTGAAAAGTGTGGTGTATAGTTTGTTATCCTCACCAACTTTAATAGAAATGTCTAAAAAGTCCCTGCTGTTCTGGTTGTGAACAAGAGTGAACTGTAAATTCCTATTTCTGGTATTTATCCATTGATGGAATTCCAAGAGGCTCTCCTGTGAGCCTCGCCAAATGAAAAAAATGTCATCAATATATCGCAGCCAACAGCGAAGGTTGGCTGCGAAAGGATTGATGACATTTCGGACAAAAAGGTCCTCAAAAACAGACACATAAATATTTGCAATATCCGGCGCAAAAATTGCACCCATAGCTACTCCTCTTTGTTGTTTAAAGAAGGTTTTCTCACAAATAAAGAAGTTTTCACATAGAGGAATTCGAGTACAGTCTATAATTAAATCAGTAGGAACTGCATGGGGTCTGGGTCTACTCTCCAATAAATTCTCGAGAATTGAGATGACATCAGTTTGGGGAATGTGTGTATAGAGACTCTCGATGTCCATTGACACCAAGAGCTCAATCGTATTGTCAAAGGGAAGATTGTCAACCACAATAATACCTGCAGTGGTGTCCCTAATGTAGTGTTAATTTTCAGTGGCAAAGGGACGAATGAAAAAATCAACATATTGTGCCAGGGGTTTGAGGATGGAATTACACCCGGACACAATAGGCCGGCCAGGAGGACATGTCTGGTCTTTATGAACCTTGCGCTGTATGTAAATTGCCGGGACTGTAGGTGTTTTGTTTATAAGAAACGCAGCTTCTCTCTCACTCAGCCACCCTCCAGCAAGTCCAGTTTTCGTCAGATCAAGGATTTTTTTCTCTAGTTTAGAGGTTTCATTGCCTGGCAGTTTGATATAATTCGTTTGAATCGAGAGTTGTTTGTGAAGCTCTGTATTATATACTGTCTTGTCGCAAAGGACAATACCACCGCCTTTATTCGCCGGTTTAATTATAGTCTCAGGCAATGATTTGAGACGGGTCAAGGCAAGATGTTGTTCCTTAGACAGATTGAAGTTAACATATGGTTGTTTCCTGAAAAACCTGTCAATTTCCGTAATCACCGCATTTTTAAAGGTGACTATCTCTTTGGCCACCATATTATTAGCCGGAAAAAAGGATGAGGCCGGATGTAAACATGTTGTGTCAAAATGGGGTAAGGAAGATTTTTGAGCAAAGACATTTTTAAGACGAATTGATCTGAAAAATGTTTACAATTCTAATTTGGTCGTGAACAGCTCATTTTTATTAGTTGGCACAAAAGAAAGCCCTTGGGAGAGGACCGAGATTTCTGTCTCTGTCAGTTGGTGTTTAGACAGGTTAAAGATGGGGAAAGTCATATTTTGTTCTACCATTCGTAATACTGGTTCCTCTTACGGCGGAACCCGGGGGTGTATTTGTTCCGTGACCAACCCCTGCGTGTTGGTCTCTGTCTCTGCGGTTGTCCTTGGCCTCTCCGGTCCTCGGCTAAAAACGGCTGTCGCGACGTAGAAGGCTGTGGTTCCTGCCCACCTCTATATTGATGGTCCGACCCCTTCTCACTGTCAGTATCGGAGTCAGTAGCAGAAAAAGTTGTTTTTTTACCGTAACCTCGTGATACTCCCTGTGGGGGGCCTGATGTATGGCCCTGAGGTTGATAAAAATCCTTGGCAAGGTAGGGATATGTTTTTTCCTTGCTGTATCTTTTGATATCAAGCTGCAATTTGCTTGTCTTTTTGTGGGAGTTGAAGTCCTCAAAGTCTTTAATTGTGAGGGCTACTTTGTCAAGTAAAGCCTTCGCATTAATAATGTTGGTGTCTGAACTGATTTTCAGCTCAAGAGCCTCTATTTCTTTTGTCAATAATTTGATGTGTTTGAGTGCAGTTTCAATACTGAGCACCATCCAAGTGCGCGAGCACTTGTTTGAGGCAAAGCTGAAATGGAGCTTAAATTCTTCGTCCTCCACAAATATTATGGGAATGTTTCTAATTTGGAGGCCAGTTGGAATAATATTCGCACTCAAACAGTCCGTAAGGAACTTCGCATGAAGTTCTGTTCGAACCAGATTTTTGCGCAGTCTCTCCAGTTGATTTAAATCGGACTCACAGGGAAGGTATGTCGTGGAGACACGGGCTCCTAGTAGGGAGGGTCCTGATGCAATTTTCAGGACATACTCATCAGTGTATGACAGGGTCTCTGCCTCAGACATATGTATAGACAGATCAAAAAAAGAAGAAATTAAACAGAGACAGACAATATCTCACAGAAGGACAAAAACCACTTAAAAAAGTGACCCACAACAGACCAGCGTCTGCGCGTAAAACGTGAACAGATAATGGGTAACCCAATAAACCCTTGTAGGTATGGGCAATGAGTAGTTCAAAACATCAAAGCTACATGGGATTTAATTCATTCACTGAGTAATATAAGTTTGGTGGTATAAGTCAATGAAGTTAGTTCAAAGGAATCTAACTGATTAATATTCCTATGATATCTGCTAAATTCATACAAAACAATCAATGTTAACAGAAGAAGCAAGAACACACGGGCAAGTGAACAGGTCTGAAATATTTTTTTTATATAAAGAAGTTAATCAAAAAGTTAGTTCATGGGGAATCAGAAACAGAAAATGGGCACAGTGAAGTTATGAATGAATGTACACAGAGGTCAACAAATCAATACATAACAAATCATCAACTCCTATTATTTAGAAAAAGGGTAACCAAGTCAAACAATGAACAAAGGTATACTCTTGAAGCAAGATTTAAAGCTTAAGGAGATGATGATAAGGTCGACGTTTCGGTCTCCAATGCAGTTGTCTATGAGACCATCATCAGGACTGATATTATGCACAAAGTGTCCCCCTAAACAAAAACAATATAATAAAATAAAATTACTAAATTGCCCTGACACAGATTGAAAATTTCTATATTGGCAAACAATAACCCTATATACTAGTCAAAGCACCGTGTGATTCACGTGTAATTCATGTGAATTAAAAACATTCATGATCATTATTTATCAAAATGTATATTTTATAAAATACAAAATGAAACAGAGGAACATTCCTGGTCTTTCATAATGTTCATGTATTAAGAAAGAGATCAGTATTTAATAACATAGCTGGGTCACAACACATATTAGAGACCAATGTATTAACAGCACACAACTGTACATAGAACATTCTTAACATTTGTGGCTGAAGGTGCTCCATTCGCCCTGTGATAAAAAGCACATTGTATCATGACCCCAGTGTTCACTGCACCATTGGGTTAATAAAGTAAAACACTTTTTTTGTGCTTACTTGAAAGAGTGGCAGGCAGTGGTATAGCCAAAAGTGCTCAAGGGCAAGTCAGATACCGCAATTATATCTATTGTTGGAGCAAAACAAAAAGCCAACAGGGGATGTTTGTATCTTATTAAGTGTTCGGTAACTGATAGAAAGGACATCGAAATTAGTTTAAAGTTAGTGACCATACCTGCGAAGGATAATCAATATCAACGCGTCAATGGCATACACGATGGGGTAATGAATCGACCTCGCAGTCTCACCAATCTTATATTTCGAGAGATGGGAGATTCAAATAAGATAATATAATCACCCTGGGAGATACACAAAAGGGGTATAATTCAATAATGCTAACAGACAAGGCATTGCAACTAAAGGATTCAAGGACTTGGGGCACAGTTTGCAAGAGCGTGATAGACAGGACAGTTATATAGAGTCCTACCAACAATGTTAACGCGAGGAAAAGGGAGCTAGCGTATTTATAATGTGTATCTCAAACTAATGGAACTCAGACTACAAACACAATGTAGTTTAACATTGTCGCTCAATGAAAAAGACCTCACGGGAGCAGTGTCAGGAGAAACTGAACGCTGCAATACTACAGTTATCACAAATCGGATAGGGTGCCTGAAGTATTTAAAAAGATAAACCACAACCCCATGAAATGTCCGCTATGTTATTAAAGAGTCCAGTCGGAAACGGGAGAACCGCTAACGCGGGTGATCGTACTTACATGGGAATAACGGCAGCGTTTCGGAAAAGTAAATCATCAGGACGAAATGAGCCGAGATAACGCCTATGCTCAAGGCTCCTCTATTTAAATCTCATGAGCCGGAAATGAAAAGCCGACCATGTATGTAAGGCAAGTCTGTTTGTTAAATGTAGACCGCGCTAATGTGTCGGCCATTTTGAAGTGTCCCAGAATGACTACAATAAACACTGGTGCCAGATACACATAGACAACAACTTATCTATAGCACATCACAATGTCGGTTAAGGCATCTAAAGTATAATCAAAACCAATGTATTTTATTTTGGAGGACAGAACCAAATGATTCTTTCAAAACCTCACGGTTATTCCATAACAGTTTTTAAGACAAATATAAATCAGCAAATGTTGATGCATGAACTGAAATGTCTGTGAAGAAAAGTCAATACATACAGAGGCAAAAAATATGGTTATACAAACATTAGCAGAACCAATCCCAATTAGTGCAATTAACCATGGTGTATTCGTAAGTATACAAACAAGGTAAGGGCTGATTCAACGGACAACAGTTCCTAACTAACATATATATTTAGAAGAAAAACCAGGTCTAGATATACTCGTTCAGATGACAATGTACTGAACAACAAATGGCTCATGGAAGCTGGATAACAGTTGGCCAAACGTGTGTCCACAATATAGCAATCACCTGAAAATGTGTGTCTTTAGGTGAGACAGGCTAGGGTTTGCCTCTCTGTGCTGGAATTCAGCCCATTTTTGACTGAGTCAGTGAAACAAATCCAACGTTGTTCCTTAATTGTCAAAATGCGATCCACATTGGATTGCCTGATAGTTGGTTTAACAATTTCAACAACCCACCAAAGATGGTCCCTCTCAGTATGATTTTTAAGAGTGAAATGGTCAACCAAAGGAGCATTCTCGGTGCGACAACGAATTCTTGATTGGTGTTGGAGAATGCGTTTTTTGATTGTTTGTGTGGTTTTACCAAAATATCTCAAACCACACTGGCATTGGATGCAGTAAACGACATTCGTTGTGTTGCAATTTGAAAATCCTTTTAGAGTAATGGTTTTGTCCTTCACTGGAAAGCTTTTTAAGTTGTTCGTAGTTGAACATGCTGCACAATGATTGCACTTATAATGTCCAGTAATGGGGCTGAGTTGCCGCATGTTATCAATAAGGTTTATATCAGTGTTTTTTGTAGGCATGTACTAGCTTATCTCTAAGATTAGAGCCTCTTTTAAAGGGAAACATCGGCTTCTCAGAGAGTTCTGGTAAGTCAATGAGTAATGTGCAATGTTTGAGGATCAATTTTTTGATGGAGTTGGTAGCTGTGCCAAAGGTTGTAACACACACTAGTTTGGAAACAGGTGTCTAGGTCTTAGCCTGCAACAGTGCCTCATGATCGTTGTACCACGCTCGTTTGAGAGAGCGTTTGAGAAGTCTGTTAGGGTATCCACGGGCGCGGAGTTTGGCTTGGAGTTGTTTGGCCTCATTAAAATAGTCTATCCGTCTGGAGCAGTTCCTCCGCAAACGGAGGAACTGTCCAAACGGAAGCCCATCTCTCAGCGCCTGGGGGTGGTGACTGTTATATTTAAGGAGCGTGTTCCTTGCCGTTGGTTTAGTGAAAAGTGTGGTGTATAGTTTGTTATCCTCACCAACTTTAATAGAAATGTCTAAAAAGTCCATGCTGTTCTGGTTGTGAACAAGAGTGAACTGTAAATTCCTATTTCTGGTATTTATCCATTGATGGAATTCCAAGAGGCTCTCCTGTGAGCCTTGCCAAATGAAAAAAATGTCATCAATATATCGCAGCCAACAGCGAAGGTTGGCTGCGAAAGGATTGATGACATTTCGGACAAAAAGGTCCTCAAAAACAGACACATAAATATTTGCAATATCCGGCGCAAAAATTGCACCCATAGCTACTCCTCTTTGTTGTTTAAAGAAGGTTTTCTCACAAATAAAGAAGTTTTCACATAGAGGAATTCGAGTACAGTCTATAATGAAATCAGTAGGAACTGCATGGGGTCTGGGTCTACTCTCCAATAAATTCTCGAGAATTGAGATGACATCAGTTTGGGGAATGTTTGTATTGAGGCTCTCGATGTCAATTGACACCAAGAGCTCAATCGTATTGTCAAAGGGAAGATTGTCAACCACATTAATAACTGCAGTGTTGTCCCTAATGTAGTGTACATTTTCAGTGGCAAAGGGACGAATGAAAAAATCAACATATTGTGCCAGGGGTTTGAGGATGGAATTACACCCGGACACAATAGGCCGGCCAGGAGGACATGTCTGGTCTTTATGATACTTGGGCAGTATGTAAATTGCCGGGACTGTAGGTGTTTTGTTTATAAGAAACGCAGCTTCTCTCTCACTCAGCCACCCTCCAGCAAGTCCAGTTTTCGTCAGATCAAGGATTTTTTTCTCTAGTTTAGAGGTTGGATTGCCTGGCAGTTTGATATAATTCATTTGAATTGAGAGTTGGGCAATTTAGTAATTTTATTTTATTATATTGTTTTTGTTTAGGGGGCCACTTTGTGCATAATATCAGTCCTGATGATGGTCTCATAGACAACAGCATTGGAGACCGAAACGTCGACCTCATCATCATCTCCTTAAGCTTTAAATCTTGCTTCAAGAGTATACCTTTGTTCATTGTTTGACTTGGTTACCCTTTTTCCAAATAATAGGAGTTGATGATTTGTTATGTATTGATTTGTTGACCTCTGCGTACATTCATTCATAACTTCACTGTGCCCATTTTCTGTTTCTGATTCCCCATGAACTAACTTTTTGATTAACTTCTTTATAATTTCAGACCTGTTCACTTGCCCGAGTGTTTTTGCTTCTTCTGTTAACATTGATTGTTTGTATGAATTTAGCTGATATCATAGGAATATTAATCAGTTAGATTCCTTTGAAATAACTTCATTGACTTATACCACCAAAGTTATATTACTCAGTGAATGAATTAAATCCCTTGTAGCTTTCATGTTTTGAACTACTCATTGCCCATACCTACAAGGGTTTATTGGGTTACCCATTATCTGTTCACGTTTTACGCGCAGACGCTGGTCTGTTGTGGGTCACTTTTTTTAGTGGTTTTTGTCCTTCTGTGAGATATTGTCTGTCTCTGTTTAATTTCTTCTTTTTTTGATCTGTCTATACATATGTCTGAGGCAGAGACCCTGTCATACACTGATGAGTATGTCCTGAAAATTGCATCAGGTCCCGCCCTACTAGGAGCCCGTGGCTCCACGACATACCTTCCCTGTGAGTCCGATTTAAATCAACTAGAGAGACTGCGAAAAAACTGGTTCGAACAGAACTTCATGCGAAGTTCCTTACGGACTGTTTGAGTGCGAATATTATTCCAACTCGCCTCCAAATTAGAAACATTCCCATAATATTTGTGGAGGACGAAGAATTTAAGCTCCATTTCAGCTTTGCCTCAAACAAGTGCTCGCCCACTTGGATGGTGCTCAGTATTGAAACTGCACTCAAACACATCAAATTATTGACAAAAGAAATAGAGGCTCTTGAGCTGAAAATCAGTTCAGACACCAACATTATTAATGCGAAGGCTTTACTTGACAAAGTAGCCCTCACAATTAAAGACTTTGAGGACTTCAACTCCCACAAAAAGACAAGCAAATTGCAGCTTGATATCAAAAGATACAGCAAGGAAAAAACATATCCCTACCTTGCCAAGGATTTTTATCAACCTCAGGGCCATCCATCAGGCCCCCCACAGGGAGTATCACAAGGTTACGGTAAAAAAACAACTTTTTCTGCTACTGACTCCGATACTGACAGTGAGAAGGGGTCGGACCATCAATATAGAGGTGGGCAGGAACCACAGCCTTCTACGTCGCGACAGCCTTTTTTAGCCCAGGACCGGAGAGGCCAAGAACAACCGCAGAGACAGAGACCAACACGCAGGGGGTGGTCACGGAACCAATACACCCCCGGGTTCCGCCGTAAGAGGAACCAGTATTACGAATGGTAGAACAAAATATGACTTTCCCCATCTTTAACCTGTCTAAACACCAACTGACAGAGACAAAATGTACAATTTTCCTGAAAATTTTAGCCAATTCCGTCCACAAACGCCAAAGTTATTCGACATAGAATTTTCCGAAATCCCATAGGAAAAAAATCCTAACTATATATACCTACTGGCGACCGCCAGTAGGTAATATATATATATATATATATATATATATATGCACACAGATCCTTTCAAACGAAAGAAAAACAGCGACCCAGGAGGAGATGGAGGAAACACTGGTTTAATGACACCAATTGCGAATGCATTTCGGCAGGGATTCTGCCTTCCTCAGCGCCCAAAGCGTCCAACCAGCGAGATGTCATGATGCAGGTTAGTCCCTCTTTTCAACGCCTGCTAATGTAGGTCAGCTCCACCCCTAGGGTTAGTTCCCACACCTGTGTAAAATCCCGCGTGTAGTGCAGGACTACAGGTCCCAGAATGCAACCAATTGGGGCCTGGAACCTAGGTGCAGGAGGAAACCATGAATCGTGAAATGTCAAAGCGGGGGGGCAGGGAACAGCGTGAGCCTCTGGAGTTTGCTGTGATGGTAATGCCGCTTTGGTGTGTCAGTCGTCCGGTACCTCCTCCGGTCCCCCAATACCATCTCAGCCACGAACATCAAAAGAGTCATTGAAGCAGGGGATGAACCGCCATGTGTTCTACCCAGCATGAAATTATCCATTTCAAAACTGCTCGCTTTTCTCCTTTGCTTCCGTGGCGGGCTTCCAGCCTGTCCAACAAACGCTGGCAAAATAAACCGGACTGCAACAGTCCGAGGATTCCAGTGACGCTGGTCGCCCAAAGCGAGACGGGGGTCATCTGCAAAAGCGCCTCTGGATAGCGCTGTAATTTGTGCACACAGATCCTTTCAAACGAAAGAAAAACAGCGACCCAGGAGGAGATGGAGGAAACACTGGTTTAATGACACCAATTGCGAATGCATTTCGGCAGGGATTCTGCCTTCCTCAGCGCCCAAAGCGTCCAACCAGCGAGATGTCATGCTGCAGGTTAGTCCCTCTTTTCAACGCCTGCTAATGTAGGTCAGCTCCACCCCTAGGGTTAGTTCCCACACCTGTGTAAAATCCCGCGTGTAGTGCAGGACTACAGGTCCCAGAATGCAACCAATTGGGGCCTGAAACCTAGGTGCAGGAGGAAACCATGAATGGTGAAATGTCAAAGCGGGGGGGCAGGGAATAGCGTGAGCCTCTGGAGTTTGCTGTGATGGTAATGCCGCTTTGGTGTGTCAGTCGTCCGGTACCTCCTCCGGTCCCCCAATACCATCTCAGCCACGAACATCAAAAGAGTCATTGAAGCAGGGGATGAACCGCCATGTGTTCTACCCAGCATGAAATTATCCATTTCAAAACTGCTCGCTTTTCTCCTTTGCTTCCGTGGCGGGCTTCCAGCCTGTCCAACAAACGCTGGCAAAATAAACCGGACTGCAACAGTCCGAGGATTCCAGTGACGCTGGTCGCCCAAAGCGAGACGGGGGTCATCTGCAAAAGCGCCTCTGGATAGCGCTGTAATTTGTGCACACAGATCCTTTCAAACGAAAGAAAAACAGCGACCCAGGAGGAGATGGAGGAAACACTGGTTTAATGACACCAATTGCGAATGCATTTCGGCAGGGATTCTGCCTTCCTCAGCGCCCAAAGCGTCCAACCAGCGAGATGTCATGCTGCAGGTTAGTCCCTCTTTTCAACGCCTGCTAATGTAGGTCAGCTCCACCCCTAGGGTTAGTTCCCACACCTGTGTAAAATCCCGCGTGTAGTGCAGGACTACAGGTCCCAGAATGCAACCAATTGGGGCCTGGAACCTAGGTGCAGGAGGAAACCATGAATGGTGAAATGTCAAAGCGGCGGGGCAGGGAACAGCGTGAGCCTCTGGAGTTTGCTGTGATGGTAATGCCGCTTTGGTGTGTCAGTCGTCCGGTACCTCCTCCGGTCCCCCAATACCATCTCAGCCACGAACATCAAAAGAGTCATTGAAGCAGGGGATGAACCGCCATGTGTTCTACCCAGCATGAAATTGTCCATTTCAAAACTGCTCGCTTTTCTCCTTTGCTTCCGTGGCGGGCATCCAGCCTGTCCAACAAACGCTGGCAAAATAAACCGGACTGCAACAGTCCGAGGATTCCAGTGACGCTGGTCGCCCAAAGCGAGACGGGGGGTCATCTGCAAAAGCGCCTCTGGATAGCGCTGTAATTTGTGCACACAGGGGGGCGTGGCCAAGATGGCGGTGTGAACGGACGTGTTCCACTGTGCTCCTGCCGCCGAACGCCGCTAAATAGCATCTACAGCGTTCTCCTGGGCCCTGGGGGACCTAGCTGGGTTCTCAGAACAGGTCTCGGCTTGGAGCGGGCTTCGGTGAGGCGAGTTGCGATCCAGGTGTGAGAGGTCTGGGCCGTTGCGAGCACAGGACGTCGCGGCCTGCGGGGCCCTGAGGCGGACGGAGAGGCGAGAGCGAGGCCGAGAGGGGCGGAGCCATCAAGCCGCTGTTGCGGCTTCCTTGACGGGGGGCGGCGGGTCTGACCCGCGCGGCTGAGAGCGGGGCTTCCCGCGGCTTTCCCGAGGAGGCTCCTGCGGACCTGCCGGGTCACTCGACAGCACACCGGAAGCCTCCGAGCTGCACGGGGGACTGCAGGAGGGCGGCAGCGACGATTAAGGCTGTGACGGCTGTGCCTGGGACGTGGCCTGAGGTGAGGAGAGGGGGAAGACGGAGACAAGCCCACGCCGCTCCGGACTGTGCCTCTGGTCGGCGGTGAGTGGCTGACTGCAGCGCTGAGCCCCCCCAGCAGCGGACTGCCGCCCTTGAGGTCTCCCCTGGCACTGGAGGTGCCACATATGCAGAGCGCCGCCATCTTGGGACAGGGTGGTCAGCACCGGGGCTCTGCTTCAGCGGAGAGCGCCTGTGGCTGCGCCTGGCCGGCACTCGCTTGTTTACACCAAAGACACACGTCTGCCCCCCCCCCCACACACCAGAGGGTCCGGGTGGGAATCTACAAATGCAGCTGCCCTAGGAATAGAGGTCCCACCCCACGCCGCGCAGCAGGGACGGAACAGCGGCGGGGTGCGGAGACCTCGGTGTGAGACTGCTGCTGAGGTGGCCCCCGGTGTGAGTTACCACGATCGTGCCCGGGAGCGGCGGCTGCGGTGTGGTGCCCTGGGGTCTGCCATATTGAGTCCCCGCACAGCCTAGTGACAGCTTCACCACGCGGACTGCGTCTTCTGGGGTGGCGCCCCACGCACTGTCTGGGGGGGACACGCAGACAATCAGATCCTGCCAGCGGGAGCACTTGGCGCAGCGGAGACCGGCGGCGGAACGAGGGAGGTGGCCATTTAGCACCGGACAGTCTGGTCCACAACCACAGGTGCTGGGACGAGCTGCTGGACTGGTCTACGCCGGGCAGTACTGCGGACTGACCGGGGAAGTATGGCGAATGGTAGGGTGCGGAAAGACAGGACCATAAAAGACTTACTCACGCCTATCTCTGCGGGGGGGGGGAAAAACGGACCCTCACGGCACTGAAAACAATGCGGCGTCTACTAAGTCAACGACCGGCGCACCAGGCCCCAGCCCCCGAAGCACTGACGAGCCGGTCACGAGATCTTTCTTGGAATCGCTCTTTGGGGGCCTACGGGAAGATCTCCAGCTTCTTAAGACTGAGTTGAAGGGAGAGATTCGTGAGCTGAGGCGAGACACGGACGCCATCGGGGAGCGAGTAGCGGATCTGGAGTCGAAGAATGACGCCCGGGACGTCGAGATGGAAGCGCTCCAGCAAGAGATCATCCGCATTCATGACCAGCAAGTCGATTTACAATCCCATGTGGAAGACTTGGAAAACAGGTCCCGGAGGCATAACATTCGAATTAGAGGAGTAAAACCCACCCCGGACACAGCGGACCTCTTCAAGTTCACGCAAGGCCTCTTCAATCACATTTTGGGCCGGTCTGCGGACTCCGTTCTTGCACTAGATAGAGCACATCGTTCTGGACCGTCTAGAGCCTCGGGCGCCTTGCCGGCGGATATTCTGGTCTGCGTCCAGGACTATCGCACCAAAGAGGAGATTCTCACCAAAGCACGACAGCTGGGCTCTGTCACCTATGGCGAACATTCGCCGACACTCTATCAAGACCTGGCGGTCATCACCCTGGAAAAGCGCAGAACATTCAGGCCGGTTACTGCTGAACTGCGACGCCTCGGAGTCACGTACAGCTGGGGACACCCTTTCCGGATTGTCTTTAAATTGAACAATAAAGTGCACCAGATTCGGTCTCTTGCAGAAGCCTGCCGGCTGTTGGGCATTGAGGAACCCGAACCAGTGGGGGCCTTGCAACCGGGGACCGCTTCGGAGAACAGCACTGCGGGGCAATGGCGTCAGCAGAGACGACGGCGCAGACAGCGTCGCCCTCCCCAGGAAGAGATACAGGAAGGACAGCGGGCGGCGGTCGAGACAGCGGCAAAGGAACTTGCGGACACGGCTGATGAGTAACTGTTGAGCTGCCCCTTAATTGGCTTTGGTGGTCGGCGGCAGGAGTCGACTTGAAAGGACTGGACACGTACCCCTTTCTTCTCCAAGACCCTAAACCTTCTGAGCGTTGTGCAAATGGGAAAATTCTACTTGTTGCTGGGGGGGGATGGGCGGGATGGGATTCTGCAAGGCCAAATTGGGGTGGGTCTGCTGTGGGAGGTGGGGGGACTGTTGGGGTTTGTTTTTAAATGCCAGTTGATTTTGGGTTTGACTACCGAGTTGCTGCTCTCTGAAAATTGGGGGAGGGCCATCAGGTCTGGAATAGGCAAATGTTTGTTGTGTCACCTGCCAGCTTTTGTTCCTGGGATCCGAAGGTCACCGCTACAGGGCAGCCTTATCACACACCTTAAATGTTATGGCAGGGGTTGAGGAGCACACGCCACGATCAGGAGCGGGGAGGGCCCCACTGAGAGCGCTGACATGGAACGTCAGGGGCCTCAATGACTATAGGAAGCTGAGAAAGGTCCTTAGTTACCTGCGCAGGCATAATATAGACCTCGCTCTCCTCCAGGAGACTCACTTGCCTCTTGCTAGCAGGATGTTCCAACATAAGGGGTTGGCGGGCAATAGTATTGCAGCGGGCTTCACCACACATTCGAGAGGGACACTGATATGGGTGAACCCACGTTCCAAACTCACGTTACAAGCTCTGGAGTCGGACCCGGAGGGGAGATATGTCATTTGCAGGTGCAGGGGGCGGGGACACGATATGCTGCTTGTGAATCTCTACGGGCCGAACTACGATTCACCTGAGTTCTACACTGAATTGGCCAGGAGATGCAAAAGGTATGACTGTGCAACTGTGCTCTGGGGCGGGGACTTTAACCTGGTTCTAAACCCGGACCTAGACAGGTCCGCTGGTCCGAGCAGGAGCCCGTCGGCGGCTGCCACGGAGCTCCGCGCTGAGATGGTGCACCTAGATCTCTTGGATGTGTGGCGTAGTAGACATCACTCCAGAGGGGGGTACACACACTATTCAGCATATCATGCACTGCACACTAGAATAGATTACTGGCTTGTCTCACAGAGGCTATCCAACAACATTAGGGACTGTCTCATACTGCCACGCACACTGTCTGATCACTCTCCCCTCCTCCTGCTCCTGGAATCGCCGGTGCGCGGAATCCCCCCCTTTACGTGGCGCTTCCCCCCGTACTCTTTACTGGACGAGGTGTTCCGAGGGGAGCTTGCGGAGGAAATTGAAAACTTTTTTGTTACGAATACGGGCTCTGTGGAAAGTTTTCAGACGCTGTGGGAAACCTTTAAGGTCTACATCCGCGGGGTCGCCATGGCCAAACACTCCGGTGTACTGAAATCCATTAGGCAGCGGCTAACCTATTTGGAGGGCGAGCTGAAGGACCTTGAAGGGAGGCACCAGGCGGAGCCAGAGGGAGACGCACTGGAACAGATTAAACAGCTATTGAAGGAATATCACACGGAGGCAGATAGAGAGGTACAACATATGGGCAAGTATGCCACAGCCCGTGTATATGGCGAGGGTGAACGGCCTGGTTCACTCCTGGCAAAGATGATCAAACATGAGCGGCGACCGCTGCTGATAGGTGAGTTGGTATCGAGCACGGGAGAGACCCTCACAGATGAGGAGCAGATTGTGGGGGAATTCAGGCGGTACTACTCCGCTTTATATGAATCGAAATCAACGGGGATGGACGGGGCGATAGATGACTACTTGAGTTATGTCCAGATGCCACAACTGTCTGACGCGCAGAGAGAATTCCTGATGATGCCCATTCAGAGGGAGGAAATAGTGGAGGCATTAGATAGTATGAGGGCGGGCAGTGCACCGGGCGCTGACGGACTTACTGTTGGCTTTTACAAAGCGTTTAAAGACCTTTTGGTCCCCTACCTCTCAGCATTATTCGATGACATATGTGTAGAAGGATCCATGCCCCCGACGATGCGAGAGGCACTCATCGTGACGGTACTCAAACCGGGGAAACCTACCACGGACTGCGGATCGTACAGGCCCCTCTCTTTGATTAACGTGGACGCTAAGCTATATGCGAAGGTGCTGGCTACGCGTCTCGCTCTTCTCGCCCCTACACTGGTGGCTCCGGAACAGGCAGGTTTTATCCCATCTAGGAACCTCACATACAACATACGTACAGTCCTGGGAACGATGCAGCACGTGAAACCGGAGAACAAGGCATTAGCAATATTCCTGGATATGGAGAAAGCCTTCGATTCAGTAGAGTGGCCTTTCATGTCCAGGGTACTCAGGAAACTGGGTCTCGGTGAGCCTTTTTTGCAAATGATAGGCGCCTTGTACTACAAGCCGAGGGCCAGACTACGCATTGGTGACATCGTCACAGAGGCGTTTGGGATTGGCAGGGGCACGCGACAGGGCTGCCCGCTCTCCCCATTGTTATACGCTCTCGTGGCGGAACCCCTAGCGTGTGCGCTCCGGGAGTACCACAGTCATGAAGGTATTAATTTCCCCACATACAGGATATGCATCTCCACGTACGCCGATGACACGCTTTTATATGTCCGAGACCCGGAGCTTAACCTCGCGTCGGTACTAAGGGAGGTAGTGCAATTTGGAGCCCTATCTGGACTTAGGGTAAACTGGTCGAAATCGGTGGCGTTCCCGCTGACACCGGTGACAAAGGAATTTGTCATGGATTACCCACTGCAGTGGTCGGAGGATCCGGTCAGGTATTTAGGCATAAAATTACACCCGGACCCGGAGGTTTTGATCAGGGAAAATTACGGAGTGGCTTACATGAAACTTGTGGACGATGTGGACAGATGGTGTAGGCTACCGCTGTCCCTGGCGGGTCGTATTGCGCTAATGAAAATGCTGGTGCTTCCGAGATTCCTGTTTCTTTTTTGCAACCTCCTGGTGGTGCTCTCAAAGGCGTTCTTTACAACGCTGATTCAGACCCTCACGAGGCTGGCATGGGGTGGTAAGCAGCCGAGGGTGAAGTGGCAAACCCTGACCCTCCCATATGACCAAGGCGGCCTAGGGGCCCCAGACGTGGAACATTACTACAGGGTTGCGCAAGCAATGCACCTGCACACTTGGATACATGGCGATGGTGATGTTCCACATGTGAAGCTAGAGACGCTCTTCACAAAACCCCTTCATCCAGCGTCTACGGTGTTCGAACCGGCTGCGCGACGGGTTGGCACCCTGGACTCTATTGCGAGTACGAATCACGCATGGCACTCTTTGGTGAGAAGCCGTGACTGTAAGCTACTGTATTCTCCCCTGGTCCCGATTGAGTGGGCCTTATGGCTTCCCCCCCTGAGAGAAAAGGGAGTCGCGTGCGCCCTCAATCAGCTGGGCATATTCAAGCTGGGGGACATGTTCAGGGACGGGAAGGTGGTCACCTGGGAACAGGTGGATTTACCCCAGACCGCTACGACGCTGCTGCATCGTTTCAGTCTGCATAGAGTCCGGGCAGCACTACAGGCGCAGCTGGGGCCAGCTATGGAGGAACCTGCAGAATTGCCAGAACTGACTTACGTTATAAAAACACAGTCGAGTGGCAAGTTGATAACGCGTCTATACAGAATTGGGCAGTGTCACCGAAAGCAGGAGCCTTCGAAGGCCCGCCAGGCGTGGCAGCGAGACTTACAGGTAGAGATCAGCGACGAAATGTGGCAATACTGCTGTCAGAATACGAAAAGGGTGTCGCTGAACGCCCGGCATAGGCTTGTTCAGTTTAAATTTTTACAGAGAGTGTATTACACCCCAGAACGCTTACACAGGTATGGGCTACGGCAGACACCGGAATGTGAGCGTTGCAGGGCGTCAGTGGCTGACTTCGTGCACTTGGCCTGGAATTGCCCCGGGATTAACGCCTTCTGGGAGGACGTCTTCCTTGAGTTGGGGCGGATTCTAGAGATGGAGCTCCCGGTTGATCCGGCACTAGCTCTGCTGGGGCATACCAGACCCTTGCCCCCGGCTATGCGTCGTCTAGCTGGCATAGGGTTGCTTCTGGCACGAAGAACGATAGCAATGCATTGGATGCGCGGCCCACATCCAACTAAAAAAGAATGGGAAAGAGCTCTGCTGTATAGTTGTACCCAATCCCAATTGTATTGCGAATTACTGCCGCCGATGAGCAGACCACGGAACTTCTGGGACCAGTACCTGACGTATGTCTCAATTAGGAACGCCACGGAGGAGGATCTGGAGGAGGCGGAGGAGCAGCAGGATCGGGGGGGAGACACCGGGGACTAGATTATCTCGGGTCTGATGGTCACACAGTGAGGGTGGGACACCAGGGGACTACAGACATCGGAGATCTAGGACGCATAGGAACATGCATGTGGGATCCTTCAGGTCGAGAGCATCGAGTGAATGATTGAATGGTGGGGTGCATCGAGTGGATGATTGAATGGTGGGGTGAGGCGGGGGCGAGAGGACTAGGCTGAGGCGAGTGACATGTAAACTTGTGAAGGCAGTAGCACACGGGAAGAGGCACACCGGTAGTTGGGGGGGGGGGGGGGGTTGGGACGTTGTGGGCAAGTTGGGTTAGGGATGTTTGACATCGACCACGTAGCTGAAAGCGTGCACTGAAAGAGTCTGCCAATGCAGCGTTAGAGAAAACGGAAGCTGGCCCCCTGCAGTGCTGGAGGGTATTGATGTGGGACACTAGCACCAATGCATTAAACTGTTGACCCGGATCTGAACCCCAGGTGCCTGGAATGGGCGACGCCGATACCACTATTAGCGTAAATTCTGGAACATTGGTACAGAAATTGGTGTTGACGTGATACTAGATTGCTGCCGGCCCCAGGGTTGTAGGCGAAAGCTGTGTACATGTATGGAAAGTGAATAAAGTTTAAAAAAAAAAATAATAAATTGTGCACACAGATCCTTTCAAACGAAAGAAAAACAGCGACCCAGGAGGAGATGGAGGAAACACTGGTTTAATGACACCAATTGCGAATGCATTTCGGCAGGGATTCTGCCTTCCTCAGCGCCCAAAGCGTCCAACCAGCGAGATGTCATGCTGCAGGTTAGTCCCTCTTTTCAACGCCTGCTAATGTAGGTCAGCTCCACCCCTAGGGTTAGTTCCCACACCTGTGTAAAATCCCGCGTGTAGTGCAGGACTACAGGTCCCAGAATGCAACCAATTGGGGCCTGAAACCTAGGTGCAGGAGGAAACCATGAATGGTGAAATGTCAAAGCGGGGGGGCAGGGAACAGCGTGAGCCTCTGGAGTTTGCTGTGATGGTAATGCCGCTTTGGTGTGTCAGTCGTCCGGTACCTCCTCCGGTCCCCCAATACCATCTCAGCCACGAACATCAAAAGAGTCATTGAAGCAGGGGATGAACCGCCATGTGTTCTACCCAGCATGAAATTGTCCATTTCAAAACTGCTCGCTTTTCTCCTTTGCTTCCGTGGCGGGCTTCCAGCCTGTCCAACAAACGCTGGCAAAATAAACCGGACTGCAACAGTCCGAGGATTCCAGTGACGCTGGTCGCCCAAAGCGAGACGGGGGTCATCTGCAAAAGCGCCTCTGGATAGCGCTGTAATTTGTGCACACAGATCCTTTCAAACGAAAGAAAAACAGCGACCCAGGAGGAGATGGAGGAAACACTGGTTTAATGACACCAATTGCGAATGCATTTCGGCAGGGATTCTGCCTTCCTCAGCGCCCAAAGCGTCCAACCAGCGAGATGTCATGCTGCAGGTTAGTCCCTCTTTTCAACGCCTGCTAATGTAGGTCAGCTCCACCCCTAGGGTTAGTTCCCACACCTGTGTAAAATCCTGCGTGTAGTGCAGGACTACAGGTCCCAGAATGCAACCAATTGGGGCCTGGAACCTAGGTGCAGGAGGAAACCATGAATGGTGAAATGTCAAAGCGGGGGGGCAGGGAACAGCGTGAGCCTCTGGAGTTTGCTGTGATGGTAATGCCGCTTTGGTGTGTCAGTCGTCCGGTACCTCCTCCGGTCCCCCAATACCATCTCAGCCACGAACATCAAAAGAGTCATTGAAGCAGGGGATGAACCGCCATGTGTTCTACCCAGCATGAAATTGTCCATTTCAAAACTGCTCGCTTTTCTCCTTTGCTTCCGTGGCGGGCTTCCAGCCTGTCCAACAAATGCTGGCAAAATAAACCGGACTGCAACAGTCCGAGGATTCCAGTGACGCTGGTCGCCCAAAGCGAGACGGGGGTCATCTGCAAAAGCGCCTCTGGATAGCGCTGTAATTTGTGCACACAGATCCTTTCAAACGAAAGAAAAACAGCGACCCAGGAGGAGATGGAGGAAACACTGGTTTAATGACACCAATTGCGAATGCATTTCGGCAGGGATTCTGCCTTCCTCAGCGCCCAAAGCGTCCAACCAGCGAGATGTCATGCTGCAGGTTAGTCCCTCTTTTCAACGCCTGCTAATGTAGGTCAGCTCCACCCCTAGGGTTAGTTCCCACACCTGTGTAAAATCCCGCGTGTAGTGCAGGACTACAGGTCCCAGAATGCAACCAATTGGGGCCTGGAACCTAGGTGCAGGAGGAAACCATGAATGGTGAAATGTCAAAGCGGGGGGGCAGGGAACAGCGTGAGCCTCTGGAGTTTGCTGTGATGGTAATGCCGCTTTGGTGTGTCAGTCGTCCGGTACCTCCTCCGGTCCCCCAATACCATCTCAGCCACGAACATCAAAAGAGTCATTGAAGCAGGGGATGAACCGCCATGTGTTCTACCCAGCATGAAATTGTCCATTTCAAAACTGCTCGCTTTTCTCCTTTGCTTCCGTGGCGGGCTTCCAGCCTGTCCAACAAACGCTGGCAAAATAAACCGGACTGCAACAGTCCGAGGATTCCAGTGACGCTGGTCGCCCAAAGCGAGACGGGGGTCATCTGCAAAAGCGCCTCTGGATAGCGCTGTAATTTGTGCACACAGATCCTTTCAAACGAAAGAAAAACAGCGACCCAGGAGGAGATGGAGGAAACACTGGTTTAATGACACCAATTGCGAATGCATTTCGGCAGGGATTCTGCCTTCCTCAGCGCCCAAAGCGTCCAACCAGCGAGATGTCATGCTGCAGGTTAGTCCCTCTTTTCAATGCCTGCTAATGTAGGTCAGCTCCACCCCTAGGGTTAGTTCCCACACCTGTGTAAAATCCCGCGTGTAGTGCAGGACTACAGGTCCCAGAATGCAACCAATTGGGGCCTGGAACCTAGGTGCAGGAGGAAACCATGAATGGTGAAATGTCAAAGCGGGGGGGCAGGGAACAGCGTGAGCCTCTGGAGTTTGCTGTGATGGTAATGCCGCTTTGGTGTGTCAGTCGTCCGGTACCTCCTCCGGTCCCCCAATACCATCTCAGCCACGAACATCAAAAGAGTCATTGAAGCAGGGGATGAACCGCCATGTGTTCTACCCAGCATGAAATTGTCCATTTCAAAACTGCTCGCTTTTCTCCTTTGCTTCCGTGGCGGGCTTCCAGCCTGTCCAACAAACGCTGGCAAAATAAACCGGACTGCAACAGTCCGAGGATTCCAGTGACGCTGGTCGCCCAAAGCGAGACGGGGGTCATCTGCAAAAGCGCCTCTGGATAGCGCTGTAATTTGTGCACACAGATCCTTTCAAACGAAAGAAAAACAGCGACCCAGGAGGAGATGGAGGAAACACTGGTTTAATGACACCAATTGCGAATGCATTTCGGCAGGGATTCTGCCTTCCTCAGCGCCCAAAGCGTCCAACCAGCGAGATGTCATGCTGCAGGTTAGTCCCTCTTTTCAACGCCTGCTAATGTAGGTCAGCTCCACCCCTAGGGTTAGTTCCCACACCTGTGTAAAATCCCGCGTGTAGTGCAGGACTACAGGTCCCAGAATGCAACCAATTGGGGCCTGGAACCTAGGTGCAGGAGGAAACCATGAATGGTGAAATGTCAAAGCGGGGGGGCAGGGAATAGCGTGAGCCTCTGGAGTTTGCTGTGATGGTAATGCCGCTTTGGTGTGTCAGTCGTCCGGTACCTCCTCCGGTCCCCCAATACCATCTCAGCCACGAACATCAAAAGAGTCATTGAAGCAGGGGATGAACCGCCATGTGTTCTACCCAGCATGAAATTGTCCATTTCAAAACTGCTCGCTTTTCTCCTTTGCTTCCGTGGCGGGCTTCCAGCCTGTCCAACAAACGCTGGCAAAATAAACAGGACTGCAACAGTCCGAGGATTCCAGTGACGCTGGTCGCCCAAAGCGAGACGGGGGTCATCTGCAAAAGTGCCTCTGGATAGCGCTGTAATTTGTGCACACAGATCCTTTCAAACGAAAGAAAAACAGCGACCCAGGAGGAGATGGAGGAAACACTGGTTTAATGACACCAATTGCGAATGCATTTCGGCAGGGATTCTGCCTTCCTCAGCGCCCAAAGCGTCCAACCAGCGAGATGTCATGCTGCAGGTTAGTCCCTCTTTTCAACGCCTGCTAATGTAGGTCAGCTCCACCCCTAGGTTAGTTCCCACACCTGTGTAAAATCCCGCGTGTAGTGCAGGACTACAGGTCCCAGAATGCAACCAATTGGGGCCTGGAACCTAGGTGCAGGAGGAAACCATGAATGGTGAAATGTCAAAGCGGGGGGGCAGGGAACAGCGTGAGCCTCAGGAGTTTGCTGTGATGGTAATGCCGCTTGGTGTGTCAGTCGTCCGGTACCTCCTCCGGTCCCCCAATACCATCTCAGCCACGAACATCAAAAGAGTCATTGAAGCAGGGATGACCGCCATGTGTTCTACCCAGCATGAAATTGTCCATTTCAAAACTCTCGCTTTTCTCCTTTGCTTCCGGGGCGGGCTTCCAGCCTGTCCAACAAACGCTGGCAAAATAAACCGGACTGCAACAGTCCGAGGATTCCAGTGACGCTGGTCGCCCAAAGCGAGACGGGGGTCATCTGCAAAAGCGCCTCTGGATAGCGCTGTAATTTGTGCACACAGATCCTTTCAAATGAATGAAAAACAGCGACCCAGGAGGAGATGGAGGAAACACTGGTTTAATGACACCAATTGCGAATGCATTTCGGCAGGGATCTGCCTTCCTCAGCGCCCAAAGCGTCCCAACCAGCGAGATGTCATGCTGCAGGTTAGTCCCTCTTTTCAACGCCTGCTAATGTAGGTCAGCTCCACCCCTAGGGTTAGTTCCCCACACCTGTGTAAAATCCCGCGTGTAGTGCAGGACTACAGGTCCCAGAATGCAACCAATTGGGGCCTGGAACCTAGGTGCAGGAGGAAACCATGAATGGTGAAATGTCAAAGCGGGGGGGCAGGGAACAGCGTGAGCCTCTGGAGTTTTGCTGTGATGGTAATGCCGCTTTGGTGTGTCAGTCGTCCGGTACCTCCTCCGGTCCCCAAATACCATCTCAGCCAAGAACATCAAAAGAGTCATTGAAGCAGGGGATGAACCGCCATGTGTTCTACCCAGCATGAAATTGTCCATTTCAAAACTGCTCGCTTTTCTCCTTTGCTTCCGTGGCGGGCTTCCAGCCTGTCCAACAAACGCTGGCAAAATAAACCGGACTGCAACAGTCCGAGGATTCCAGTGACGCTGGTCGCCCAAAGCGAGACGGGGGTCATCTGCAAAAGCGCCTCTGGATAGCGCTGTAATTTGTGCACACAGATCCCTTTCAAACGAAAGAAAAACAGCGACCCAGGAGGAGATGGAGGAACACTGGTTTAATGACACCAATTGCGAATGCATTTCGGCAGGGATTCTGCCTTCCTCAGCGCCCAAAGCGTCCAACCAGCGAGATGTCATGCTGCAGGTTAGTCCCTCTTTTCAACGCCTGCTAATGTGGTCAGCTCCACCCCCTAGGGTTAGTTCCCACACTGTGTAAAATCCCGCATGTAGTGCAGGACTACAGGTCCCAGAATGCAACCAATTGGGGCCTGAAAACCCTAGGGGCAGGAGGAAACCATGAATGGTGAAATGTCAAAGCGGGGGGCAGGGAAGGAGCTTGAGCCTCTGGAGTTTGCTGTGATGGTAATGCCGCTTTGGTGTGTCAGTCGTCGGTACCTCCTCCGGTCCCCCAATACCATCTCAGCCACGAACATCAAAAGAGTAATTGAAGCAGGGGATAGACCGCCAATGTGTTCTACCAAGCATGAAAATTGTCCATTTCAAAAACTGCTCGCCTTTTCTCCATTGGCTTCCGTGGACGG